>NW_022196164.1:0-686233 GCF_008641045.1 Pistacia vera
GAAAATTCGGCTAGACACTCTTCGTGGGATCAACCCTTGCTTACCCTATTTACAGTTTAGTAGTTAGGTTAGAAAGGTTATTAATCTTGGTTGCCTACGACAGCACACCAACCATCCATTAAAAAATTGTAAATTTAGTACCCTAGGCTCTGATACCACTGTTAGTAAACGGTCCCGTATATGCAGCGGAAACAAAAATAATATAACTCAGGGATCGTTTACATGAGCCAAGATCAAGGATATGATTTTACAATTTTATCATAATAAAGCAAGAATCTGCAGAAATTAATAATATGTGTTTAGAAGAAACAAACGCACGTTGGAGGCTCCTCCAAATTTGTCGATGAATGTTTTGCTACCGATCCAAGTGTAGGATCGAACCTGCGTAGTCCACATGAAGACAATCTCAAAAGAACCAAAGAGGGATTTGTTAGATCCTCTTTGGCTTCAAGATTAAGAAGAAAGGAAAATCAATTAAATTGATTTCTAAGCAAAATTGCTTCTGCCATGGGAATGAAAAAAAAGGGCTGCTGTGTGTTTTATTTTTCAAAGAAAAATCAATTCATCATATTAATTAACACACACTTTTCTTTTTATAGTAAAATAATCAAGTTGCCCTAATCCCATAGGAATAGGCTTGGGCTCTAACCCAAACGCCCCATGTTGCCAAACACTCCCAATTTGATTTATTTTATTTTCCATCATTATCTCAATTAAAATCAATTAATATATATTAACATTTAACAATAATGATAATATATTTAATTATGTGCGAGCACACATTTAAACGTAATTTCACTTATTTAATTTTTCTACCAAATTAAATAAAGGCTACGACCTCAGCAAATTTAATTGAACTGTGAAAATACCAAAATACCCTTTCGCCTTAAAAGATGAAAACGCCCTTCTTTCTTCTTGGATCTTAAATTGTCTTCTATGTGTGTGACCCATAGGCTCCTCATCATATCGGCAGTGTATAGTATCGCGATTAACACCAATTAATCGTCTTACTAATACACAAACCAAGATTGGCCCCTAGCAAGGCATCATGGCCACCCAATAGATTCGGATTTAGCAAAGTAGCTACCTGTCAACGATATGGTTACTGTGCAATTCGATCCTTTCATCATACGTTATCTCGACGAGACGAAGGCATAGAAATAGTGTCAACCTTCGATTACTCTTGATATTATTTATTCAATTTCTGGACCAATGACCCGTATCATAAACTGGATAGAGCAATAACTCAATCCCACTGTGGCTACAGTTTTAGTGTCATTGCCATATACTGAATTGCGCCGTGAGATAACTTTCTCCCATACCCAGGAGTGATGAATCCTCTGTCAATCCACCATAGTCTTGATACACTCCTTGATGCAGCCAATCACCACCATATTGACAGCTCTGAAAAGAACTACGTTAGGCTAGTCTCAAACTACACCAATCGGTGCACAAGGCACTCTGGTGATCTCAAGTCTAAGGATCACATGCACCACCATTCGTTAGAGGATTTATTCCATAGACACTGGGGTTACCATCCATAAGGAATCCTCTGGTGGGTCAGTCCAGTGAACTTGCTGTGGTGTAATCGCCTACAACAAACACCCATGTGTTGCACCAGGTTGTCACCAAACAACCTTGACAAGTGAGATCAGTCACTGCCTTTCGACAGGGTCGTTCAACACTATGATAGCCTTACCGTATTATCTGTGCCCTTAGTTCAGAATAATACTGGGGCTACGGACGTTTCTAGAATGGCCACCATATGTGCTCATAGGGTTCTCACTATCAAGATTTGAAACACTTGATACACTCGTCACGGTTCTACCATTCTAAGGACATATATCAATACATATTGCAATAATAATGATTTACGCGATATATAATAAAATGCCTTTTATTGATTAATGAACATTATTACAAAGAGTCAATTCTACAATAATTGATTGGCTCTAGGGTATCTACTCTAACATGGGAGTTCACCCACAGACCGACCTGTGGAAAGAGCTACATGTTGAGGATGATGTTTCCCTCACCCGCTTCTACAACCTTGCGGAGAAATACCTTTGTATTGAAAACTCTGTGGCGGCGCTCCACCGCCACAACCCCGGCGCTCCACTGCCACAACCCTGGCGCTTTAGGTAGTGCGCCTGATCAGGGGGAAAGTAGGAGAGTTGATCGCAAATGGGCTAATGACGATCACCAAAAAGGAAAGACACCACGGTTCCAACCCAAAAAGTTTTATGCTCCAGTTCCTCGTCGCGATCACGACAGGAATCAATATACACATTTGAATGCATCTGTATCAGCTATTCTTGGCAAGTCAGAAGAAGCCGGCCTGCTCGGAGAGCCCGAGCCCATGAAAAATCCCCCATCAGCCAGAAATAATAAAAAATACTATCGCTTTCATCGGGATAATGGGTATCACACCGATGAGTGTTAAGCTCTCAAACAAGCAATTGAAGACCTGATCAAGCAAGGGCATTTCAAAGAGTATATTGATGACTCCACTCTTTTACGGGAGAAAAATCAAGGGGAAACAGGAAAGAAGCATCGTGATCGCAAGGGTATCTACAGCGTCGGAGTAATCTTTGGAGGACACCACCTCGCGGGGAACTCGTGAGGTGCCCAGAAAAGATATGCTCGCACAGCCCATCACGACCCCATCAATGTGATGAACACGACGCAGAGACCACTGAAGGTTTGCAGGGAGGAGGAAATCACCTCTTCCAAAAAGGACACAGTCCGATTGCACCATCCCCATGATGATGCTCTCGTCATCACGCCCCTGATAGGGCGCTTTGACGTCCATAGAATGTTGTTGGACAACGGAAGTGCTGTGAACATCCTGCTCCAGACAGCTTTCGAAAGAATGAATTTGGACGAGGCCGACCTGAAGCCCGCCTCGATCCCTCTATATGATTTTATAGGGGACCATCTGATCCCCAAAGGAACGATCTCGCTTCCAGCCAAGCTGGATGACTCTGACGAGGTTACCAAAGTGACTGAATTCTTAGTAGTGGATTGCCCATCCGCTTTCAACGGCATCCTGGGGTGACCTCTACTGAGAAACTTCAAGGCAGTCACTTTGATATACCATCTCAAGATGAAGTTCCCCACCCCAATGGGGATAAGGAAAGTAAGCAGATCTCATCGTGCATCTCACGACTGCTATGTAAGGGCAGTACAGATGGCGTGCAAAGGGAAAGGCATCTCACACGGCAGTCCCAAACAGGCAATGGCGATCAGCTGGGTCGAACCACAGCCTAGCCTAGCCTAGCCAAGGATAATATGGATACTTATATTCAGGAATGCCCTTCCAGTGGGCTAGTTGAGGATCTATCTAAGGTGTTGGTTGACTAAAGTGAGCTGAGCAGAGTGTTGAGGATTGGAAGCAATCTCAACCCCCAGCTCACCACCGAACTAACTAGCTTCCTCAGAGAGAATATCGATGTGTTCACATGGTCGCATGCAGATATGGTAGGGATTAGCCTGAATATTATTTGCCATGCCTTGAACATCGACAGTGAAGCCAAACTGGTTTGCCAGAAGAAAAGAGCGATAGATCCGAAGCTATATGCTGCCTTGAAACTTGAGGTCGATAATCTCCTTTGGAATGGATCCATCCGAGAAGTGCTCTATCCAAGCTGGGTTGCCAACCCGGTTCTAGTGAAGAAACCCAATAGCAAGTGGCAGACCTGTGTTGACTTCACCGACCTCAATAGAGCATGCCCAAAAGATAGTTTTCCCCTATCCATAATCGACCAGCTCGTGGATGCCACCTCCGGGCACGAGCTGCTGAGTTTTATGGACGCGTACTTAAGATACAATCAAATTCTAATGTACGCGTCAAACAAAGAGCATACCTCCTTTGTTACAGATCGGGGGTTGTATTGCTACGAGGTTATGCCCTTTGGCCTCAAGAACGTTGGCGTGACTTACCAACGACTGGTTAACCGGATGTTCTCCGAGTAGATCGGGAAGTCGATGGAGGTCTATGTAGATGATATATTGGTCAAGTCGCATGTTGCCTCAGATCACATAGCGCATCTCGCTAAGATGTTTGACATCCTCCGGAAATACAAAATGAAGCTAAACCCTCTCAAGTGCTCATTTGGAGTGTCCTCGGGAAAATTTCTGGGATACATGGTTAACCAGAGGGGAATAGAGATCAACCCCGAGAAAATCCAAGCTCTCCTCGATATGAAAAGCCCTACCAACAAGAAGCAGGTTATGAGCCTCAATGGATGAATAACGGCACTCATTCGCTTCATATCGAGAGCAATATATCGCTGCCTACTGTTCTTCAATGCACTAACGGCCAACAAAAAGTTTGAGTGGACTCCCGAGTGTGAACAGGTGTTCCAAAGTATTAAAAAACACCTTGGAAAGCCACCTCTTTTGTCTAAACCTCTCCTACAAGAGATCCTTCTCCTGTATCTGTCCGTCTCTCAGTTCGCGGTCAGTTCAGCCTTGGTTTGGGAAGAGAACAAGGTCCAATGGCTAGTGTATTACGTGAGCAAGCGTCTGTTGGGTATCTGAAAATGGAATGATTAGCTTATGCCCTGCTTATCGCTTCCAGAAAGTTGCGACCTTACTTCCATGCCCATACGATCCATGTAATGACCAATTACCTACTCAGGCAGGTTCTCCAAAAACCAGAGGCATCGGGTAAATTGCTTAAATGGGCATAGAATTAAGTCAGTTTGATCTGAAGTATAGACCGAAAGAAACCATCAAAGGGTAGGCTGTTGCCAACTTCATATCAGAATTCTCATATCATCCGACGAATGAGTCGGAGCAATAGCCCAACGAAGTCATTTAGGAAACTGCCTAAAATCTATCTACCTGGTGCCTCTACGTCGATGGATCATCAAACAGAAAGAGGGCCGGTGTAGGTCTTCTCCTTTTAAGTCCCGAAGGGACTTGCATTCATGGCATTCTTCGGTTCGGTTTTAAGGCGACCAATAATAAGGCCGAGTATGAAGCTCTACTCACTAGACTGTGGTTGGCTAGAGAAATGGGTTCAATTGCGATCAGCATCCACAGCAACTCCATGCTGGTCTTTAACCAGATTTTGGGGGAGTACCAAGCCAAGGAAGAAAACATGATCAGCTATATGAAGAAAGCTAAGGCCGCACTCGAGCCGTTCAAGCACTTCACGATCACACAGATACATAGAGATAGCAATTTTGTGGCAGATGCCTTGGCAAAGATAGCCTCGTCATTAGACTCACATGAGTCGGAAAACATTCCTGTTCGGTTCATAGAGGCCCCTAGTGTAAGCTCAACCGAACAGGCCGTGAATATAACAGAATCAGTTTCCTGGATGACCCCATCATTCAGTATCTCCGAGATAGGACCTTGCCCAACGACAAGGTCAAGGCAAGGACCCTGCGAACAAGATCTGCTCGTTACACACTCATCAGAGACCAACTATAAAGGCAGGAGTTTAGCGCCCCTTTCGTCCGATGTGTAACCAGCGAAGAGGCAAATTACATCATGAGGGAGATACATGAAGGAATTTGTGGTAATCACACCACCGCACAATCTCTCGGCAACAAAGTTGTTCGTCAAGGGTACTATTGGCCCTTAATCTAAGAAGACACCCACAACTTTGTCAAAAGGTATGACAAGTGCTAACAGTTCATGAACATACTGCAAGCATACTGCGAGCTCCTTCCCACAGTTGATAACCATGACCAACCCCTGGCCATTCTCCATGTGGGGAATCGATCTCATTGGTCCCATGCCAATTGGTAAAGGGGGAGTCAAGTATGCCGTGTTTGCGGTGGATTACTTCACCAAGTGGGTCGAAGCAGAATCGTTAGCCGCAACCACGACCAAAAAGCTCAAGGACTTCGTCTTTAAAAACATTGTGTGCTGCTATGGGATTCCTCATACTCTCATCTCAGACAATGGTAAACAGTTCGACAACGAGAAGTTCAAGCAGTTTTACGACTAGCTGGGTATTCATAAAAAATTTGCCTCAGTCACAGGACCGCAAGCAAATGACCAAGTTGAAGCTGTCAACAAAACCATCAAGCATACTCTTAAGGCCAAACTTAGCACAGCCAAGGTGAATTGGGCCGACGACCTCCCCGAAGTCCTATGGACATATAGAAAAACTCCAAGAACCTCTATCTCAGAAACCCCTTTTTGCTTACATATGGTTGCGAAGCGATGATCCCTATGAAGGTAGGAACCAGTTCACTTCGGAGGGACCTATGCAACGAAGCCAACAATGAAGCGCTTATGCTCGTAAGTCTGGATCTAGTTGAAGAACATCGCAGCAAAGCTCAGCTAAGAATAGCAACCTATCAGCAAAACGCGAAAAGGTTCTTCGACTCTAAGGTTAGAAGAAGAGACTTCTAGGTCGGTGACCTTATTTTGAAGGGAGTTCTTCTCGGTACTAGAGAACCAAGTGCCAGAGTTTTGGGACCGAACTGGGAAGGCCCATACCACATCGCCAAAGTAATAAGATCAGGGACTTACCATCTCAAAAGGTTGAATGGTTCCGAAGTACCCCGAGCTTGGAATGCTGAGCATCTCCGACCATATTATCAGTAATTTCAAACTCAATTATTTCCTTGTAAAGGTCGATCTTAATTTTTACAATCTTTGTAATAGCAAGTGTACAATTCTGTTCATTTGTAATCATTTTCCCATGTATACAACTATGTTCGTATAAACTTGTACCAGTATTATTGTAAATAGTTAGAATGCAATCTCATATGTAAAGAATGCGGAAATTGTAAATACTCATGAAAGATTGTAAAAAGCAATATCTTTATTTATGAAAAGGGAAAGTACATAAGCATAAAGGGAGAAAACAAGATAAGCGAATCACTGATCTCATCCCCAGGCTGGTCGCCGGCCACCTGATCAGACGCGGGCTCCTTTGGAACAAACTCAGGCTATTCCTCTTCCAGGTCAGGTCCCCGAGCCGCTTCCTTAGCTTTGGCTTGTGCCATGGAAGCAAGCTCTTTCCAATACTCGTCAGGGAGGTCGGATAGATCCATCTCAGGATTCCTCTAAAGAAGGGCAAAGATGGACTGAATCGTCCATTCTGCAGCCCTATTCTCGATCTTTGTCTTTTGCTGCTACATCTCTGCAGTTAGCGAAGTGACGCAGCCTCGATAAAGTGGAGCTTGGCCTCGAGCGCTGATCACTGCTTCTTAGTATTCTCCCACAGCTCGCCCCTTTCCCTCTCTGCTCATGTAGCCCGCTCAGAGGTCGTTTGTAGCACCTGGTCATTCTCGCCAGCCTCCCTGGTGAGTCTGGCCACAGTCCTCTGGAGGTCCTTCACCTCCTCACTGTGCTTCTCTAGCTCGGACTTCTGAAAGTCCACCGCACAAAGTGCAACATCCCTTTCGAAAAAATGCCATTCCACCTAAACGATGGATGAGTCCCTGTCTTATTGCGCGGCCTCTAGCTCTCATTTAAGCCGTGCATTCTCTTCCCGCATCTCCACCAATCCCTCAATAGCCCCCAACTGGACCTTCTGCAAGGACAGGTGGATAGAGAGCAGGGCCTGTATAGCGAAGAGAATAAAGTTATTTATATCGCATAAGCAAATGTCCTCACCAAGGGTAGCTCGTTTACTTGCTCAGGTGGTGGAAGGACGTGGTGTTAAAGTAGGTGCCCTAGAGCCAATCAATTATTATGGAATTGACTCTTTGTAATAATGTTCATTAATCAATAATCAAGGCATTTTATACTATATCGCGTAAATCATTATTATTGCAATATGTATTGATATATGTCCTTAGAATGGTAGAACCGTGACGAGGGTATCAAGTGTTTCAAATCTTGATAGTGAAAACCCTATGAGCACATATGGTGGCCATTCTAGAAACGTCCATAGCCCCAGTATTATTCTGAAGTAAGGGTACAGATAATACAGTAACGCTATCATAGTGTTGAACGACCTTGTCGAAAGGCAGTGACTGATCTCACTTGTCAAGGTTGTTTGGTGACAACCTGGTGCAACACATGGGTGCTTGCTGTAGGCTATTACACCGTAGCAAGTTCACTGGACTGACCCACCAGAGGATTCCATATGGATGGTAACCCCAGTGTCTATGGAACGAATCCTCTACCGAATGGTGGTGCATGTGATCCTTAGACTTGAGATCACCGGAGCGCCTTGTGAACCGATTGATTTAGTTTGACACTAGCCTAACGCAGTTCTTTTCAGAGCTATCAATACGGTGGTGATTGGCTGCATCGAGGAGTGTATCAAGACTATGGTGGATTGACAGAGGATTCATCATTCTCGGGTAGGGGAGAAGTTATCTCATGGCGCAATTCAGTATATGGCAATGACACTAAAACTGTGGCCACAGTGGGATTGAGTTGTTGCTCTATCCAGTTTATAATACGGGTCATTGGTCCAGAAAATGAATAAATAATATCGAGAGTAACCGAAGGTTGACACTATTTCTATGCCTTCGTCTCGTCGAGATAACGTATGATGAAAGGATCGAATTGCACGGTAACCATATCGTTGACAGGTAGCTACTTTGCTGAATCCGAATCTATCGGGTGGCCATGATGCCTTGCTAGGGGCCAATCTTGGTCTGTGTATTAGTGAGACGATTAATTGGTGTTAATCGCAATACTATACACTGCCGATATGATGAGGAGCCTAAGGGTCACACACATAGAAGACAATTTAAGATGCAAGAAGAAAGAAGGGCGTTTTCGTCTTTTAAGGCGAAAGGGTATTTTGGTAATTTCACAGTGCAATTAAATTTGCTGAGGTCGTAGCCTTTATTTAATTTGTTAGAAAAATTAAATAAGTGAAATTACGTTTAAATGTGTGTTCGCACATATTTAAATATATTATCATTATTGTTAAATTTTAATATATATTAATTGATTTTAATTGAGATAATGATGGAAAATAAAATAAATCAAATTGGGAGTGTTTGGCAACATGGGGCGTTCGGGTTGGAGCCCAAGCCTATTCCGTATGGGATTAGGGCAAATTGTTTTTTAATATAAAATGAAAAGTGTGTGATTTTTAAAGGAGAGATTTTTCTTTGGAAAAACAAAAACACACAGCCCCTCTCTTCCACTCCCACTCCCACGGCAGTAACACCCATTGCCCAAAATCAATTTCAATTGATTTTTTTTTCTTCTTAATCTTGAAGCCAAAGAGGACCTAGCAAATCCCTCTTTGGTTCTTTTAAGATTGTCTTCGTGTGGACTACGCAAGTTCGATCCTACGCTTGGATCGGTAGCAAAACATTCGTCGACAAATTTGGAGGTGCCTCCAACATGCGTTTGTTTCTCTTAACTCATGTTTAATATTTCTGCAGATTCTTATTATGATAAAATTGTAAAATTATACCCTTGATCTTGGCTCATGTAAACAATCCTTGTTATATTATTTTTGTTGTTTCCGCTACGTATACGGGATCGTATACTAACACGTGGTCATTAGGTCTATGGTACCAGAGGCCACAAACTACTCGAAGGCCTCCGCAAGCCCGTATTCGAGCAATGCAAAGACCACCGGCTATAAATGGTCCGGTAGCTGTTCCATTGACTCTAGGATGGGGGTGTCCGTGCTAGTAGTGGGTAGAGTCCTCCCTGCCATCTCTTTTCCCAACCTCCTCTCGGGGATTACGGTCGCCTGTTGTCTTAACTGCTGACCCCTGGGAGCGATAGAGATGCCAGTCGCGCCCCTAGCTGGCGCTCCCGAGCGGAATGCTTGGTAAGTGATGAGAATGCAAAATGTCATATTTAACCCCCTTAATGTCTAGTATTTTATACTTATTTTTTTCCTAAATGTACTCATTATTATTCTATTTTGATTTAGTAGGCAAATGGAGGCGTTAAATGCAAAACGGAACTAATTAGGTGAATTCGGACAGTTTCGACATCGCTTCATAATCTGGGCATAACTCTCTTATCTGAGCTCCGATTGAGATGTTTCAAAATTTATGGAACCCTAAGGAAGAGATCTACAACTTTTATGTTTTGAGTTTGGAGAGATACTCGTTGTATCAAGGTTGTAATCGGGCTTTAAGTTGACACACCTGCACTACTAACGTTCTGGAACATTCTGCCTTATCATGCAATTCAAATATGCAGTTTACTATTGGAAGTTTTGAAGATCTGGTGCACGAAAGTTAAAACTGGAAACACCACTTTCCTAGTTATATTAGGACTTTATTTTATTTTCAATTAATTAGAATCAGATTAGGATAAATGTTATTTTAGGATATTAGAATATTTTTAAGAGATTTAGTAGGATTAAAAGATTTGAATGGGATATATTTAAAAGGAGAGAGAGATCATATTGAGATATATCACACACGCCTCTCTTCCTCTCTTCTGAAATTTTCTCTTTTGAGTTTTTGATTATGGCCATGAGCAGCTAAACTTTTAGAACTTGGTCGAAGGAAATGGAGGCCTCGGAATCAATAAAACTGTGAGATCTAATCTAATTTTTTTAGTGTCCAATTTATGTTTTGAGTATTGGATGTTCTTCTATGCATATTGTCATGATTGTTGCGTTTAATTACTAGGAGGCCTACTAGTTTATTATTTGTTGCAATCTACTGCTAAGTTAGATATCAAATCCGTAATTGTTTGATCCCTTTAACTTGTGAAGTAATTAAGGTTTAAGAGTTTGCTGCGTCAGGAATTATTAAGTCTTAAGAAGAACATTTGACTGAATTAAATACAATAGCTTGTGTTTGTGTTGTTCATCTTCATCGATCTCTTAGGTCTTAAGGCTGCTACTAGATTAAATCTTTAGCACTTGTCTAGGGTTGTTTAGTAGTAAAATTAATTAGATCGCCTGTTTCCTAATTAATTACAACTAAGGAGAGATAGGAAAATAGTTCCAACGGTGAATACTCAGAGTAAGAATTGATTTATTTTTGCATCAATGATCAGTTGTAAGATTCCGATGGTGGATGTTGACTTAGACCAAGTTTCGTTATTTTGATTGATTTCGGTAATTTAGGTTGAATTTCTTTTCCTGAAATTGTTTCTGTTTTTACTCAAATCCCCCCTCCCCAGCCTTGTTCACGTAACATTAAACTTGGCTAGACACTCTCTGTGGGAATGATCTTGACTCACACTACTAAATGTGCTTTTAGGTTTTAATTCTGGGTGCCTATGATAGCACACCAGTAAGGCTGCGACCTCTCGGGCTGGACACCCAAACCCTCTGATTTGGACTCCAACTCTTCAGTTCAAGTCTGGCTCCTCTTTTTAGGCCTCTAGGCCGTGGTTTTCTGCTTAGGGTGAGCAGCACCCTCAGGTTGGGCTAGATCAGCTGTCGATGTGCTCCCGCCGGAGAGATTGCTGGGAGCCGCTCCAGCTGGTCCGGTGGGAAGGAAAATTGCCTTGGTCGTGGTGACTTGGGCACTCTAGGAGGCATGGTCGCTGCACGTGAACGTCATTAGCAAAACAATTCATTGCACGCAAAGTAAAAGAAGATAAGATCAAGAGGCTTACTCGATATGGTCTCTAAGGTCGCTTCTGAATTGAAGAAACCGTATTTCCACAAATTCATGGTTGTCACAAGCAGCCTCGCGTCGCCATTTGCTTCGGGCAGAAAACCAAAGGTTGTGATTCTGTCCGGGTCCACGAGTAACTCTAAACTGGTCGTTTTGTTAACTGCCAGAAAAATAAACAACTCGTTAGTGAAGGACAAAAATCAAGTCAACAAATTCGAAAGGAAAAAGAACCTACTCGGCTCCTGGAAGCAGCAAATGCCATCGCAGCAAATGCCATCGTGACGAAAGAAAAAGAACTTCGTCTCATACGGTCCTACATTACTCGGAATCCTGGGACAAGTAGTTCGCCTGGACAAGTAGTAGGAATCCTTGTCTTTGCTTTTTTTTAGAATATATGAGCAACTGTGCTCTACCACGGTTAGCTCGCCCAGTCCGTTCTCACGGCACGCGATGTACATGGCAATGGCAATCATGTACGAGTTTGGTGTGAGCTGCATTGGTGCGATCCCGAAATGATCGAGGACCGACCTGACAAAGGGGTGGAACGGGATCAACCCTCCACCCTTGAAAATGTCCTCAGAGATCGCAGCCAACCCTCGTGGCGGATACCGAGCTGTGTGTGTCCTATCGCAGAAGACCTCCGCGCTGATAGCGTACTGGTCTACCACCTTTTCAAGCTCTTCCTCGGTAAGTACTGAGAAGATCTCTCGAGTGGGACCCGTAGGAGCTTCTACATGGGCGAACTGGTCCCTTCCTCGGCTCTGGTCATTGGGGAGTCCATTCTCTTACGGTCTGCAAAAGCGACAAGCAGGGAACCATTCAGTCCTCGTACACTATCTCGTTCGATGATGTGGACAAGAAAATAAATATTTCCTCCCTAAACCCTAGAAAAGCCCTAACATAATACTTAAAGGGCCACCATCAATGGATCTGACCCAATAGAGGATATTTCATCTCCAATGAGCTATCGACAGATAGTTGTCGCATGGCGACTGTCGAAAGCAAAATCAAACTAAAAATAGGAGAAGGGAATCATTTTTACCTCTTGAAATGAGAAAGATTGACTCTTCTGCTTCGAATATCAGACAAACACCACTCTGGAAGACAAAGAGCCAAGATTCGCGAAAGTTTCTTGCTCTTTCTGAGAATGAAAGTACTATGACTTTGCCTGAAGAGAGCTTGGGGTTTATATAGTTGAGGAAGTGGCGCTTTGGTTTCTCGAAGTCAAACGACGTTTGGGCGGAAAACACATATGACCATTGATCGCGACCATGTGTCACAAATCAGCGAGGAAGAGTGACCGTCACACCTTGAGAAATCAGATCGTCATCCTCTTCCGTTGAAAGACTCGAGCGATGGCACGTTTTCCCTCCTCCACATTTAATGCACCCACATCCGCATTTAATGCTCTGATAGGGAATGTCGTTTCAACATGGCCCGTATTTAATATGCATGGCTGGCATTTATTATGCTAAAGACACATCTGTCAGAGCAAAAGGTACTTCATTTAATGTATCCGCTGCAAAAATGCAATGAATAACATCTGAAGAGGCCGTTATGAAAAACACTCTTTGTTTTGTAAGTCGCGAGGCGACGTAACTCTTCAATCTCATCTCACGTCAGTTGCGAAGCGATGTGATCCTTCGACCTCAACAGACATCAGCTGCGAAGCAGCGACCATTTATCATCTTGAAAGTTGCTGTGTAAACAGGTCGAGGATTCCATCCAGGTCGGAATCATCATTATAGCACTAGGTACCCAAATCCAGGTCGCTGACTATAAGGGCAAAGATCACCCCAGGTCGCATGCAAGGAAATGTCCTCTCGACCTCCTTCGCAATCAGGTCGCTTCGACCAGCATCTCTTCAAACACATTAGATCAAGGAATTTATAATTTCCAAGGTTCGATTCTCAAACCTTAAAAATTAAGGGACTTCTGTTATGCTTGGAAAAGTAGGGCTGATGCAGAGCCCAGTCAGCATAAATGGTCAGAGTCTAGGCAGATCCTATAGCTATTCAGGCGCAGCCACATCGCATGCTGGCATGAGCAGCATGTTCCTGCCAATGTAGTAGGTGCGCGCCAGACTGACGAGAGGCTGGAGGCCGTCCACGTGTCCAATCCCTGCATGAACAGAGGAAATCACTCAAGTAGGTGAACAACGGGACGCAAATAAGGATTTGCATGGTACCTGACCCCTTTTTATGGATTCAGTAATCATTACCTCAATGTATCCCACTATAAATAAAGAGATTCTCTCCCATTTGTGGGATTCGCCCATTTTTTACTCTTGATTTGCTATCTTCTCTCTGTAATAGCTTATTCTCTCTCTCTCTCATTTGTATTCTCAATACTCTAAAAGTCAGCTCGCTAAGTCATGACCTGATCCTTCAAATATAAATACAATATCAGTGGACGTAGGATTCGCTTGTTTAAGCATCCGAACCACTTTAAACATTGTCTTTCCACCATTTACACTCTCAATCCCTCATTCACGTGTGTCTCCTAAGTCAGTTCAGCGTTTCCCACGTATTGATGCTTGGTGTCAAAATCAAGCATCAACACATAGTCTTACATTTAGAGACATGCAAGAGTTAGAGAAGTGGTCAAGATCTGGAGCATCCCCCAGACTTGTATTCGTGAATGACATTTTTGTTAAATTTATGATGACTCTTAACAATGGTGCCTTTAATTTCCTTTGCTGCATAATTTCCCAATGTATCTTCACTTCTATTGAGCAATGCAGCCGTATGAAAAGTTGGATGTTGGGTTTTTGGATCAGGTGGATATTGTTTATGAAGTCCTTCAAGAAGGTTCAGCATCTCGTAATGCTCTACGCTAATGAAGTAGGAAGCTTAAAAAGGAGAATGGTGGACACGTTGGATGGACTTTGTAATTTACATGTTGTGTCCTCTTCTGTAGATAAAATTTTAACTATATTGCGAGGAAGTCTAACTAACAATCCTCCCAATCTCAAGAAGGTTTGGCGATGGTTTCTCTGGGTTCAGTGTGCTCCAGACTGCACCTCCATTCCCGTTCTGAATGACTGGGTGTTGTGCTCCTTCCTAGGATGTCCTGGGCATTCCTTTGTTGGTTGTAAGATGCTTGGTATACTACTTTTTTGTACAGCCAGGAAACATTACATTTTTTTTTATTTTTTTTTCTTCTAGGCCTGGGCTGTATAGGTTTCTAGCTTGGCGTGGTTGGGTTTTTTTCTTTGTTGAGCTCTTGGGGCTATCCAAGTTGCTGGCTTAGTTTGATAGGGTCTTTTTTCTACCTGTTGTCTCTTTGATTTCTTTTATAAAATTTCCAGTTTTACCGCCACACACAACCCCCCCCCCCCCCCCCCCCCCCCCCCACATCAGCCCTAAGTTCCCAGGCATAACAAACACTATATCCTCTTTATTCTTTTTTGTATTTCTTTGAGTCCGTTTATTTTATATTGTTTACATTTATTTCACAACAATAATAATTTTGTTTAAATATGATTGCACGCACACCTAGTGTCGTTTACGTTATTCTAGGTTACATAATAGCCACAAGTATTTTTGCAAATCTGTATTTTTGCAGAATATTGAAGAAATTTAGGTGGGATGGTCTTTTATGCTCGACAGCTTGAGCAGAATGTTGCAAAGAAAAACCTTAAGGCACGTGAAATTAAAGTTCATAGTAAATATCTAGGTGCAGATATATACATAAGAAGTAATTAAGTGAAAACGAGACAGAGATACATTCTTATATAATAAAGCCAAATTGAAGAAAAAGAAAAGTCACTGAAGATCAAAAAAGGAATGGGGACAAGAAGGCCGTAGAAAGTTGAAAGTTTCTTCAATATTATCCTTTCTTCACATGACATAGCATGCTGGATATATGATAGCTCTCTCGTGAATTCTGACTTTCCCTAAATTAATTTTCTGGTATGAATATGAAGTAATATAATAGCTGCAGTAGTTAATGTTAAAAACGCCAATATTAAACTTAATTTCGAACCTTTTATTCCTTGTCCTATGCTGATATGATTATGTTTTTTCTGCAAATACATTTCTATTCAAATATTCATATAAAAGTTCATAATACAATCAATTATAAACATCTAAATACTCATGGAATATATGTGGAAGTAATTTACAAACCTCTAGTCATAGCAATTGTTGTTTAGTCTTCTTGCTTTTTCAGAATACAGAGTCTTCCACTTACTGCAATTTTTAGAGCGATGGTTTTGGGAATCAAAAATGAAAATTGCATCAAATGGAGACCTGTAAAATCTCCTTTATAAATGAAGTTGTCTTTCCATCAAAGACAACTGTCTAAGAGACACAACCGTATGAATTTTTTTTCATTATAATCCACATCAGCATAAAATATTTAGGACCATAATATAATTAAAAGTCTAACATTCTCCTACTTGGTCCAAACTTTTATGATATAATCCATAACAGATGAGATGTATATGGTGTATGTTTAATCAGAAAAAGAAAAATTACATGGATCATAGCGGTAAGTCCCTTTTAAACAAGTATTACCTTCCATGTATTACTATGCAATTTTTCTCTTTCTAAATAAACGCTTAAATGTGGAATATTACTTTATGAACAAACCTCAAATGTTTGTTCCAGGTCCTCCAAAATGGTTGTTTGTCTCCAACCAAAATGTATACAACTTACAAGAGA
The DNA here is from genome assembly GCF_008641045.1 of Pistacia vera. Lineage (NCBI taxonomy): Eukaryota > Viridiplantae > Streptophyta > Magnoliopsida > Sapindales > Anacardiaceae > Pistacia > Pistacia vera. The sequence continues at coordinate 16,151 of NW_022196164.1, forward strand.
AAACAAACTAAATTACAAAGTTTCAGAAAATGAAAGTATTACCTCTCATAGTGACAAAGCGGGACATAGTCCCATTTGAACTACATGATCCTTGAACGTCTTTGGTGGCATGCCTTTTGTTAGAGGATCAACAATCATTTGCTCGGTATGTATGTGTTCAATGAGCACTTCTTTGGCTTTAACGTGCTCCCTTATTGCTAAGTACTTAATGTCGATGTTTACTTTGACTTCCACTCTTATTATTCTTAGCAAAGAATATAGCAGCTGAATTGTCACAATATAACTTTGTTGGCCTAGAGATAGACTCAACAACTCCAAGCCCAGAAATGAAACTTCTGAACCAAATACCCTGTGTAGTGGCCTCAAAACAGGAAACAAACTCAGCTTCCATGGTAGAAATGGCAACTAAAGATTGTTTGGCATTTCTCCAAGATACAGCACCTCCAGTGAGCATAAAAACATATCCGAATGTTGATTTTCGAGAATCAACACAGCCAACGAAGTCTGAATTTGAATATCTGACAACTTCCAAAATCTTGAACCGTCTATAAGTAAGCATGAAACCTTTAGTTCCTTGAAGATACCTCATGACCTTCTTTGCAGCTCTCCAATGATCCAAACCTGGATTACTTTGATAACTTCCTAACATATCAAGTGCAAAAGCAATGTCAGGTCTAGTACAGACTTGAGCATACATTAGGCTTCTAATAGCTGAAGCATAAGGAATAGTTTTCATTTGTTCCTTTTCAATCTCAAGTGTAGGACATTGGTTCAGATTGAACCTGTCACCCTTAACAATGGGTGCAACACTGGGTGAACAATCTTTCATCCTAAATCTCTCAAGAATTTTATTAATAAAGGCTTCTTGAGATAGTCCCAAAACGTGTTGAGACCTATCCCTAACTATGAATCTGAATGCCAATGACATATGACGCCTCACCCATATCATTCATACTAAAATGTTGAGAGAGAAATTGTTTCACCTCATGCAGCAAACCCAAATCATTAGTTGCAAGTAGAATATCATCTACATATAACACAAGAAAGATGATTTTACTTCCACTGGCCTTGTGGTATATACATTGATCTACGGCATTCTCTACAAAACCAAATAAGGAGATAACAGTGTGAAATCTTAAATACCACTGTCGAAAGGCTTGTTTAAGTCCATAAATGGATTTCTTAAGCTTGTAAAACAAATGCTCACCATCACATGAAATGAACCCATCAGGTTGTTTCATATAAACCTCTTCCTCCAAATCTCCATTGAGGAAAGTTGTTTTCGCATCCATTTGATGTAAATCTAAATCGAAATGGGTAACTAATGCTATTATGATACGAAAGGAATCCATTTTAGAAACTAGAGAAAATGTTTCTTTATAATCTATCCCTTCCCTTTGCGTGAACCCTTTGGCAACAAGCCTAGCCTTGTATCTCTCAATGTTGCCTAATGAATCCCTTTTGGTTTTAAATACCCATTTACAACCAATAGGTTTCTTTCCAGTAGGCAACTCAACAAGGTCCCAAACTTTATTATTCGCCATAGAATTCATCTCATCAATCATGGCATTATACCACAATTCATATTTACTACTGTCCATAGCTTGTAAAAACGTATCTGGATCATCCTCAATACCTATGTCACAGTCAGACTCTTGCATATACACTTCATAATCAGTAGGAATTGCTGATTTCTTTGTTCTAGTAGATCTCCTTAATGTTGTATCAACAGTCTCTTGTTGATATTGTTGCACAACTGATTGTTCCTCCTGTAACGGAGGTTGTTCAAAATGATCTTCTAAAACAATCTCATCAGAATGTGGACTTTGACTGAGTGGTTCCTTATTATTCACCCTATTTGGATGAACAACCAATCGTTTACTTGATGTAGGAGCATTGTCTGAAACATCAATTTCTAAAGGACTAAGTCTCTGATTTGATCACTCCCACTGACCACATCGTTTTCAAGAAATTTGGCATTTCTTTATTCAACAATTCTATTGGAATGGTTTGGACAATAAAACTTATATCCCTTGATTTTTCTGCATATCTAATAAAATATGCACTAATAGTCCTAGGATCTAACTTCCGCTCTTATAGATTATAAACTCTAACTTCAACTGGGCAACCCCAGATGCGTAAATGACTTAAACTTGGTTTCCAACCTTTCCATAATTCGAATGGCGTTTTGGGAACTGCCTTAGTTGGAACTCAGTTTAATATATATACTGCAGTTTTGAGAGCTTCAATCCACAAAGAATGAGGAAGTTTGGAGTTACTCAGCATACTCTATACCATATCCATTAATGTTCTATTTCTCCATTCTGCTACACGATTCTGAGATGGTGTGCCAGGCAAGGTGTATTGAGCCACAATACCTTGCTCTTGAAGAAATTTAGCAAATGGACCAAGTGCTTGTCCTGTACCAGTGTATCTACCATAATATTCACCACCTCTATCAGATCTCACGATCTTAATTTGTTTTTCACATTGTTTCTCTACTTCTGCTTTATATATTTTGAAAGCATTCAACGCTTCATCCTTGTGATAAAACAAATAGAGATACATATATCATGAGTGATCATCAATAAAGGTGATGAAATATTTTTGACCACTATAGCTCATGTCAGGGCAACAAATATCTGTGTGTATGGTCTTTAAAAGCTCAGAACTCTTCCTGTAACCCTTCTTGGATTTGTTAGTCCGCTTTCCCTTAATGCAATCTGCACAAGTATCAAAGTCAGTAAAGTCAAGAGTTTCAAGAACTCTAGCATTTACCAACCTTTTAATCCTATCAATGGAGATGTGTCATAATCTCCTATGCCACAAAAAAGAAAAGTTTTCATACATAATAGTACGCTTCATACCAGTACTGGCATGTGAAGTTACTTGCATGTGAAGTCATAAAACTATAAGGAACAGCATCACTTAAATGAACTTTAAACAAACCATCAACCAAAGTACCATTTCCAACAATAGATGAGTTCTTAATTAAATTAAAAGAACTACCATAAAGTTGAAAGAGTATCCACAAGGTACAAGTTTAGAAACTGAAATTAAATTCCTAGAAAAACTAGGAATATAAAAGGTTTGTTCCAAATCCAAAACATAATTAGTACTTAAAATAAGTCTAAATGTTCCAACAGCTTCAACACGTGAAGGCATCTTGTTTCTCGAATAGATGCTGCATTCACTTCCCAATGGCTTCCTTTGATCTACAAAACCTTATGTGGTATTAGAAACATGGATTGTAGAACCAGAATCAATCCACCAATCATTATGTGAAACACAAATTATATTAGATTCATAACACACAAGAGATGTGAGGTTACCTTTCTTGTCAAGCTAGGCCTTCCTTTTAGGACAATCTTTTTTCATGTGTCCCTTCTTTTTACATCAGAAACACTTGATATTGTCCTTATTTCCTTTGCTCGTAACCTCCTGCAGCTTGCCTTTTCCCTTCCGCTTCTTATTCTTGTTTGAAGTGTACTTGACATTTCCTGTCACCAGATGTGCAGTTTCATTCACTTCTTGAAGTAGTCTCTCCTCCTCCTGAACACAAATGGTCAAAAGCTCATTGATTGACCATTTATCCTTTTGTGTGTTACAAGATATCTTGAAAGGAGTATAATGAGATGAGAGAGAGTTCAGGACATAATACACCAGGAAATCATCATTAATCACCATCTGAAGGGATCTCAACTGAGCAGCGATATCCCTCATTTTCATAATATGCTCACGAACTCCTTTAATATCAGTGAACTTCATGGATGTCAATCTACTCATTAAGGTGCTACCTAATGCCTTGTCTGATGTTTCAAACTGTGCATGAATTGCATCCATAAGATTTTCACACTTCGGTATCAACCCACGGATACTACTCGTAATGTGAGATTTGATAAACATCATGCTTAAACGATTAGATCGCTCCCACCATTCATACAAAGCAATCTTAACTTGAGAACTAGTATCCGTAGGTGTAGTTGGCTCTTCCTTACGAAGAGAATAGTCAAGATCAATGCCCCTAAATGAAGAAGGACAACCTCTCTCCAGGATTTGTAGTTATCACCATTTAAATTAGGAACCTTATCCTTAACCATCATCAAAGTTTGATCAACTGTAGGTATATCAATAGACATGCTTACTAAATAAATTATGAGGCACAAACCATCAATAACAATTATAAGTTTACCAATGTAAAACAAATAATAAATTATAAATGAATCGACATATCATAAAATCTTCCTGTGGGTAAAGACATTACATATATGATTTCATTACCTTAATGATAAACTAAAAATATTAATATTTCCTGTGGACTAATTAAGAATAAAATAATTTCTATTTCATCCCTAATTAATCATGAAATATACATTCCCTGTAGTAAATGATTATATTAATTTGATTATACAACGATGTTATTAACTTAATATGATCACAACTAATATTACTTAATGCATATATTATCATAATTTAGATGTTGGCTACTCCAAATTAATCAAATATATACGATCATAAAACATCAAATAATTATAACATGAATTATTGCATATATATAATATAAAACAATAAATACAATAATAACACATCATTTATGCATAACAATGTATACATGGCATAAAACCCATCATACGCGATGTCACCGACTCCCACCCCCACCTTGACTAAACCACGCGCAGCCACGTATCCCCACGCGCCTCCAAAGGAACATATCCTTGCACGCAGCTTCATGTGCCTTCACGGCCCTACCACGCGCCTAAATACACACCCCCACGCGTCTGACGCAAGCACACGCACCCTCATGCCCATAAGTCAACTCGGGCAGTTTGACCCATTTGATCGGTCAGGCTGACCCTTTTACCGATTCGTTGACCTAGTTTGACCCATTTGATCCGGTCTGAACCACTGACCAGTTGTTGACCTATTGACTCGTTTGACCGGTCTGATTCGTTGACCGCGCTGACCCGGTCGAGTTGATCCGTCGAGTTTCTGAGCTAGTTTGACTGGGTTGTTTTGACCCGTTTTGACCTTTGACTTTGATCAGTCAGTTTGACCTGTTTACCCAATTGGGCCGTTCTTCTTGACCCGTTTTCTACAACTTTTTACCCAAATTTTGCAGATTTTAATAGCCCAATTTCGACAATTTTCCTAGCATTTTAGAGGGAAACTTGAATGTGGACGTATGACCTATATTGGTGACATCCCAAATGATATTTCGTCCCAAATTGATGCCGTAAATGGCTACGAAACACCCCAACGACAATTTCTAACCAAAACTTTAAACTAGCATAACTTTGCAACCATAACTCCGTTTTTGGCAAATATATATCGTTGGAAAGCTTTTTCAACAAGGATTCCAATGACATGAAATTGAAATAGATTCTATTTATAATAAAATTTATGCTTGATTTACAGTATGGGTTTTAATTGAAAAAATCCCAATTTTATGCTTTATTCTCCAAATTTGCAACAAACAATTTCATGCTAGGTAAAGATTCAAACAATGCTTTGATACCAAATGTAAATACATTTGTATTCCAATATTGATAAAAAAGTTCATAATACAATCAATTATAAACATATAAATACTCATGGAATATATGCAAAGTAATTTACAAACCTCCAGTCATAGCAATTGTTGTTTAGTCTTCTTGCTTCTTCAGAATACAGAGTCTTCCACTGACTGCAATTTTTAGAGCGATGGTTTTGGAAATCAAAAATGAAAATTGCATCAAGTGGGGACTGTAAAATCTCCTTTATAATTGCATTTTGTCTTTCCATCAAAGACAACTGCCCAAGAGACACAACCATATGAATTTTTTACGTTATAATCCACATCACAGAAAAGTATTTAGGACCATAATATAATTATATTAAAAGTGTAGGACCATAATATAATTAAAATCTAACTTTTCATTATTGATCGGATGTCTGTGCACCTTCCTCAGTCTCATTTTCAACTTGTATGAATTTTTTGTGTCAATTATCATTAACCAAGCATGATTTAATTTTATCTTAAAATAAAAAATAAATATATACAACAAAGAATTAAATATTCATTATATTTAATTGTTATAGATAAATTATAACTAAGACAAATTCATATTGGAAGTGCGATAGGGTTTCGGATATGATCTGTTTATATGAGGAACAAGACCTCTAAGACAAGAGACAGAGAAATTAATTGACAAAATTCTTCATGTAATCACAATCTAGATTTATTCTATTATATAGCCTTACACTTGACTCCAATGACTCCTAAAAGAACTCTAATTACCTAATTAAAATCTAATAAGATATTCTATCATAATTATAAAAGAATAGTACGATAATCTTAATTCTCTCTTAATAAGATAATAGCATAATTATCAAAGATAATTATAAAAGACTTAACATAATTGTAAAAGATAATAATAAAAGACTTAACATAATTATCCTAATTCTAAATAATCCTAACATTGCCTTCCCCTTTGGTTCAACCTTGTCCTCAAGGTTGCAAGTTATTATACCATAAATCATTGGCACAAATGAGTTCCAAGGCAATAAATAGCGACAAAAGTTCCACCACCGGGGTCAAAATTAGCACGGTAAGAAGTTGCTTGTTCCTTTGTCATGAGCCAACACATGCCAGGTAGTGACATCAGAGAGAGATAGGGACACATGGGAGGCTTGGTGAAGGCTAGCAGTAGTGGTGGAGGATTGTTGTTATTATGACCCAGAGGGACCAAGGGAAGGTCAACAGTAGACTTGTGGCCGACAACACCTAACATAATAGGTAGAATGGTCGATAGGGCCCACTTGAGAATTGACTTTGGTTTCCAGGGAGAAGTCGTGAGTTGCAGTTCCATGCCATCAAAGCAAGGCACCTCCAATCGAAAAGGCTTAAAGGTGGTGCAGAACTAGAAGAATGAGAACTCGAGTCGAGGGGGGGAGTGCCATCCCCAATTGCATCATTGTCCACCAGAGCTCTTTTTCTCTTTGTGCTTGTTCTAACTTGGCTTCAATGGCAGTCAGTTTTAGTGTAATAGCCATCAAAAGACCCTCTAGGAGTCAAGTTTGGCCTCTTGACATCCAATATGGCCCCTGTTGAGAGACAAGTTTTTCCAGAGCCATAAGGCGAGAAGGTCAACCATGGAAGGAACGAGAGCACCAATGATAGGGTTGGGATAGGATCTGTTTATAGAAATAGAGACCTCCAAGAGCAGAGACAGAGAAATTAATTGACAAATTCTTCATTGATAATCACAATCTAGATTTATGCTATTATATAGCCTTACACTTGACTCCAAATGACTCCTAAAAGAACTCTAATTACCTAATTAAAATCTATAAGATATTCTACTAATTATAAAAGAATAGTACGATAATCTTAATTCTCTCTAATAAGGTAATAGCGTAATTATCAAAGATAATTATAAAGAATTAACATAATTACAAAGATAATAATAAAAGACTTAACATAATTATCCTAATTCTGAAATAATCCTAACATTGCCTTCCCCTTCGGTTCAACCTTGTCCTCAAGGTTGCAAGATATTACACCATAAGAAATCATAGACACAAATAGTTTCCAAGGCAATAAGAGACGAAAAAATTTCCCCTGCCGGGGAAAAAATCGCATGGTAAAGAATCGCTTGTTCATTTGTCGTGAGCCCACACGATGCCAGGTAGTGACATCAGAGAGAGATCGAAACACGTGGGAGGCTTGGTGAGGGCTGGCAGTAGTGGTGAGGATTGTTGTTATTATGACCCAAGGACCAGGGAAGGTCAACATAGACTTGTGGCCGACAACAACCGTAACATAATAGGTAGAATGGTCGTAAGGCCCACTTGAGAATTGACTTTGGTTTCTAGGGAGAAGGTCATGAGTTTACAGTTCGGTGCCATCAAAGCGAGGCAGCCTCCAATCGGAAAGGCTTAAAAGGTGGCATAGACCTAGAGAATGAGAACTCGAGTTAGGTGGGGAGTGCCATCGCCACTTGCATCATTGTCCTCCATGAGCTCTTTTTCTCTTCGTTCTTGTTCTAACTTGGTTTCAATGGCAGCCATTTTAGTGTAATAGCCATCAAAAGACCCTTTAGGGAGTCAAGTTTGGCCTCTTGAGCGTCCACTCTGGCCCTATGTTGAGAGATAATTCTTCCAGCCCATTAGGCGAGAAGGGTCACCCATGGAAAGGGAACGAGAGCACCAATGAGGGTTTGGGATAGGATTCTTTTATATGAGGAATAAAGACTCCAAGAACAAGAGACGAGAAATTAATTGACAAAATTCTTCATTGATAATCACAATCTAGATTTATGCTATTATTAGCATTGCACTTGACTCCAATGACTCCTAAAAACTCTAATTACCTAATTAAAATCTAATAAGAATATTTGTCATAATTATAAAAGGATAAAAGATAATCTTAGTTATATCCTAATTAGTAATAGCTAATTATCAAAGATAATTATAAAAGACTTAACATAATTATAAAAGATAATAATAAAAGACTTAACATAATTATCCTAATTTTAAAATAATCCTACAAAGTGGCTTAATTCTAATCCTCAAAAGCATAGCAAGAAAATTGTTATGTAACCATCCACTTGTGATCGGATGGATAAGGGCAGAATGGTTGAAAACCCCTCTGGCCTTGATTTCGAGTTATAACGGGGGTGGCCAATTACCTTACCTAAAAAAAAAATTTTGTTATGTATCTCTCATGTATTTGAAATAACAATGTTATGAAAACTTAAATTAAAAATATAAATTGATGTTTTACCGTATTTTAATAATTTACAATTGATGTTGATATTATTAACATTATTATGGATTTATATCAGGACGAGCCCATGTATAGATTAGTGGGGTTGGTGACCCCCCTTAAATTTTTTTTCTTTTTTCAAAGTTTTCTATATTTCTTTTATCTTTTTAGTTTATTTCTGATAAATTTATTTTGCAAATTAACGCCACTTTTATAAAAATAAAATCAATTTTTTTTCTATTTTTATTAAATAAATAAATTTTTGTTTGTTTAAGAAGATAAATATATTATTAATTGAATATTTTTTATATTATCTATCAATTGGAAGTCAATTAAAAATTGTAAATAGAATATTTCTTTTCCTGTAATGTCATTTTTATCATAACTTTGAACTCGCTTCCTCTAACATTAAATCCTGGGTCCCTTCCTGAATTATATTTTGTTTGGCACAATCAAGTGGCCTGATCCTGTAATTAAATAGACCTAATATCTACAACTTTGCATGCATGCATGCCTTTGCTTTCCCTACTTCTATCCTGAACTTTGAAAAATAATTTTGAGGAAAAAATGTTTTACGGGCAATGCTTAAAACTGTTGAAGATAAAATAAATAAGATGCAATCCAATGAAAGTCCCATCTGTCTGAATCAAAAATAGAGTGTCAGCTTTATTCAAAGTTAAATAATTGAGCAAGGGGACTGTTTGGTAGCAGATGTCACCCTCTTACATTTCCCATATCACTGTCAAAGCCTAAGGTGTGTGTGTGTGGTAGGGTAAGGATATGAATTTTGAGTCTAATACTTAATTTTTTGAAAAGAGAGAAGGCATTATAGATGGTTTGGATGAAAACAAAAGCATAAGAACAACAATGGTGCAGTGAGGTTTCTTTTTCTTTAACATCAACATCTTCTCATCCCCACGCTTGCAACAACTTATTCAATTTCATCAACACAAAGGGCAAGAGAATAAAACATGGACTATGATATTTCATGCAAGTTTTCTTATTTCTTGGCTAAAGATTTCCATTCGTTATCCCCACCAAAATAGTCAAAATTAGGCATATATTACAACTATTCTCTTTACAATTTTGCCCTCTTCTCATTTCCCAATAATATTTTCGTCAACCCTAAAATTTAGACAAAAAATTATAGGAGAGATTCTCACCACCTCATTTAATTAACTTAGTTAGACCATCCAATAAAACAAAGGTATGTATGGTTAATTTTTAAAAATACCTTTTATGATGATGGTTATTGATGAATGATAATGGGTAATTATTTATGAATCATTGTGATGAATGCATGAAAGAGATATTATAATAAATACTAACAATACATGTCATTATATTATTAGATGATCTTACCACATCAACCAAGTGAAGTGGTGAGACTGTGCTATATAAGTGTTTCTTCGAAATTTAAATCCTAATTTTCTTACCTATACTTATATGCATCAACCTTAATTTAAAATTTTTGCGTAATACATGTGTCTATTTCATTGTTATGTTAATATCCATATATAACTAACACATATTAACATATACTTTTAATTTGGTATCACATATAATCTATTGCATGTGGGAAAAATGTAAACTTTATATATTAAAAATATTCAAATTTTTGAATGTAATATCAAGGAAATTAAATGAAGGTTAGATTGGTAAGAAAAAGATGAGTGGTAGGAGTGGTTAGTCTTAGTCTATCAAGATTTGTGAGTCCAAGCATGTAGAAAAAGCTAAACATGGAGGACCCTCATATCCATTTTTACAACCCAATACAGACATTCCATGAGACTGCAAAAGTTATTAATTTCCCAATCTCAATTCCAATTGTAATCTCTTTATCACTTTCTTCAATTGGTAGTAATTTGCACATGTAACTTTTAATGTCATCGACAACTTTTTTCATGGAAACATATATGCATGCAACTTTTCAAATTCTTCATATATATGTTTAGAGATTATTCTTGTACAATATGCATTTTTTAATACAATGATTTTTTTTTTAAGAAGACAAGTTTTTCTCTTCAAGAGTAAAAGCATAAATAGGCTATGAAAATTATACATGAACTAATTGAATTAAGAATTGATAAGTATATGGTCAAATTTAATTGAACCATGTTGGACTAGTTTTAGCGACGAAATGTGTAGAACACGACAAAAAAAATTCTAAAAAGTGTTGTAAAAGTTAGGGNTGTGGGTAAAGACATTACATATTATGATTCATTATCCTTTAATGATGAAACTAAAAATTATTAATATTTCCTGTGGACTAATTAAGAAATAAGAATAATTTCTATTTCATCCCTAATTAATCATGAAAATATAACATTCCCTGTGAGTAAAATGATTATATTAATATGATTAACTACAAAACGATGTTATTAACTTTAATATGATCACAACTAATATTACTTAATGCATATATTATCATAATTTAGATGATGTGGCTACTCCAAATTAATCAAATATATACGATCATAAAACATCAAATAATTATAACATGAATTATTGCATATAATATAATATAAAACAAATAAATACAATAATAACACATCATTTATGCATAACAATGTAATACATGGCATAAAAACCATCATACGCGATGTCACCGACTCCCACGCCCCACCTTGACTAAACCACGCGCAGCCACGTATCCCCACGCGCCTCCAAAAGGCAACATATCCTTGCACGCAGCTTCATGTGCCTTCACGGCCCTACCACGCGCCTAAATACACACCCCCACGCGTCTGACGCAAGCACACGCACCCTCATGCGCCATAAGTCAACTCGGGCAGTTTGACCCATTTGATCGGGTCAGGCTGACCCTTTTACCCGATTCGTTGACCTAGTTTGACCCATTTGATCCGGTCTGAACCACTGACCAGTTCGTTGACCTATTGACTCGTTTGACCGGTCTGATTCGTTGACCGCGCTGACCCGGTCGAGTTGATCCGTCGAGTTTCTGAGCTAGTTTGACTGGGTTGTTTTGACCCGTTTTGACCTTTGACTTTGATCAGGTCAGTTTGACCTGTTTACCCAATTGGGCCGGTTCTTCTTGACCCGTTTTCTACAACTTTTTACCCAAATTTTGCAGATTTTAATAGCCCAATTTCGACAATTTTCCTAGCATTTTAGAGGGGAAACTTGAATGTGGACGTATGACCTATATTGGTGACATCCCAAATGATAATTTCGTCCCAAATTGATGCCGTAAATGGCTACTGAAAACACCCAAACGACAATTTCTAACCAAAACTTTAAACTAGCATAACTTTGCAACCATAACTCCGTTTTTGGCAAATAATATATCGTTGGAAAGCTTTTTCAACAAGGATTCCAATGACATGAAAATTGAAAATAGATTCTATTTATAATAAAATTTATGCTTGATTTACAGTATGGGTTTTAATTGAAAAAATCCCAATTTTATGCTTTATTCTCCAAATTTGCAACAAACAATTTCATGCTAGGTAAAGATTCAAACAATGCTTTGATACCAAATGTAAATACATTTGTATTCCAATATTGATAAAAAAGTTCATAATACAATCAATTATAAACATATAAATACTCATGGAATATATGCAAAAGTAATTTACAAACCTCCAGTCATAGCAATTGTTGTTTAGTCTTCTTGCTTCTTCAGAATACAGAGTCTTCCACTGACTGCAATTTTTAGAGCGATGGTTTTGGAAATCAAAAATGAAAATTGCATCAAGTGGGGACTTGTAAAATCTCCTTTATAATTGCAGTTGTCTTTCCATCAAAGACAACTGCCCAAGAGACACAACCATATGAATTTTTTACGTTATAATCCACATCAGCAGAAAAGTATTTAGGACCATAATATAATTATATTAAAAGTGTAGGACCATAATATAATTAAAAGTCTAACATTTTCATTATTGATCGGATGTCTGTGCACCTTCCTCAGTCTCATTTTCAACTTGTATGAATTTTTTGTGTCAATTATCATTAAACCAAGCATGATTTAATTTTATCTTATAAAATAAAAAATATATATATATACAACAAAGAATTAAATATTCATTATATTTAAATGTTATAGATAAATTATAACTAAGACAAATTCATATTGGAAGTGCGATAGGGTTTCGGATATGATCTGTTTATATGAGGAACAGAGACCTCTAAGAACAAGAGACAGAGAAATTAATTGACAAAATTCTTCATTGATAATCACAATCTAGATTTATTCTATTATATAGCCTTACACTTGACTCCAATGACTCCTAAAAGAACTCTAATTACCTAATTAAAATCTAATAAGATATTCTATCATAATTATAAAAGAATAGTACGATAATCTTAATTCTCTCTTAATAAGATAATAGCATAATTATCAAAGATAATTATAAAAGACTTAACATAATTGTAAAAGATAATAATAAAAGACTTAACATAATTATCCTAATTCTAAAATAATCCTAACATTGCCTTCCCCTTTGGTTCAACCTTGTCCTCAAGGTTGCAAGTTATTATACCATAAGAAATCATTGGCACAAATGAGTTCCAAGGCAATAAAGAGACGACAAAAGTTCCACCACCGGGGTCAAAAATTAGCACGGTAAAGAAGTTGCTTGTTCCTTTGTCATGAGCCAACACGATGCCAGGTAGTGACATCAGAGAGAGATAGGGACACATGGGAGGCTTGGTGAAGGCTAGCAGTAGTGGTGGAGGATTGTTGTTATTATGACCCAGAGGGACCAAGGGAAGGTCAACAGTAGACTTGTGGCCGACAACAACCGTAACATAATAGGTAGAATGGTCGATAGGGCCCACTTGAGAATTGACTTTGGTTTCCAGGGAGAAGGTCGTGAGTTGCAGTTCCATGCCATCAAAGCAAGGCACCTCCAATCGAAAAGGCTTAAAAGGTGGTGCAGAACTAGAAGAATGAGAACTCGAGTCGAGGGGGGGAGTGCCATCCCCAATTGCATCATTGTCCACCATGAGCTCTTTTTCTCTTTGTGCTTGTTCTAACTTGGCTTCAATGGCAGTCAGTTTTAGTGTAATAGCCATCAAAAGACCCTCTAGGGAGTCAAGTTTGGCCTCTTGAGCATCCAATATGGCCCCATGTTGAGAGACAAGTTTTTCCAGAGCCATAAGGCGAGAAAGGTCAACCATGGAAAGGGAACGAGAGCACCAATGATAGGGTTTGGGATAGGATCTGTTTATATGAGAAATAGAGACCTCCAAGAGCAAGAGACAGAGAAATTAATTGACAAAATTCTTCATTGATAATCACAATCTAGATTTATGCTATTATATAGCCTTACACTTGACTCCAAATGACTCCTAAAAGAACTCTAATTACCTAATTAAAATCTAATAAGATATTCTATCATAATTATAAAAGAATAGTACGATAATCTTAATTCTCTCTTAATAAGGTAATAGCGTAATTATCAAAGATAATTATAAAAGAATTAACATAATTACAAAAGATAATAATAAAAGACTTAACATAATTATCCTAATTCTGAAATAATCCTAACATTGCCTTCCCCTTCGGTTCAACCTTGTCCTCAAGGTTGCAAGATATTACACCATAAGAAATCATAGACACAAATGAGTTCCAAGGCAATAAAGAGACGAAAAAATTTCCCCTGCCGGGGTAAAAAATCAGCATGGTAAAGAAGTCGCTTGTTCATTTGTCGTGAGCCAACACGATGCCAGGTAGTGACATCAGAGAGAGATCGAAACACGTGGGAGGCTTGGTGAGGGCTGGCAGTAGTGGTGGAGGATTGTTGTTATTATGACCCAAAGGGACCAAGGGAAGGTCAACAATAGACTTGTGGCCGACAACAACCGTAACATAATAGGTAGAATGGTCGATAAGGCCCACTTGAGAATTGACTTTGGTTTCTAGGGAGAAGGTCATGAGTTACAGTTCGGTGCCATCAAAGCGAGGCACCTCCAATCGGAAAGGCTTAAAAGGTGGCATAGACCTAGAAGAATGAGAACTCGAGTTAGGTGGGGGAGTGCCATCGCCACTTGCATCATTGTCCTCCATGAGCTCTTTTTCTCTTCGTTCTTGTTCTAACTTGGTTTCAATGGCAGCCAGTTTTAGTGTAATAGCCATCAAAAGACCCTTTAGGGAGTCAAGTTTGGCCTCTTGAGCGTCCACTCTGGCCCTATGTTGAGAGATAAGTTCTTCCAGAGCCATTAGGCGAGAAGGGTCAACCATGGAAAGGGAACGAGAGCACCAATGATAGGGTTTGGGATAGGATCTGTTTATATGAGGAATAAAGACTTCCAAGAACAAGAGACGGAGAAATTAGAGTGCACAATTCTTCTTTGATAATCACAATCTAGATTATGCTATTTATAGCATTGCACTTGACTCCAATGACTCCTAAAGAACTCTATTACCTAATAAAATCTAATAAGAATTTTGTCAAATTATAAAAGGATATAAGATAATCTAGTTATATCCTAATTAGATATAGCATAATTATCAAAGATATTATAAAAGCCTTAACATAATTATAAAAGATAATAATAAAAGACTTACATAATTATCCTATTTTAAAATAATCCTAACAAAGTGGCTTGAATTCATAATCCTCAAAAGCATAGCATAAGAATTGTTATTGAACCATCCACTTGTGATCGGATGGATAAGGGGCATATGGTTGAAAACGCCCTCTGGCCTTGAGTTCGAGTTATAACGAGGGGTGGCCAATTACCTTACCTAAAAAAAAATTTGTTATTGTACTCTCATGTATTTGAAATAACAATGTTATGAAAACTTAAATTTTAAAATATAAATTGATGTTAACCGTATTTTTATAATTTTTACAATTGATGTTGATATTATTACATTATATTATGGATTATATCATGGACAGCCCATGTAAGATTAGTGGGGTTGGTGACCCCCCTTAAATTTTTTCTTTTTTAAAGTTTTCTTATATTTCTTTTATCTTTTTAGTTTATTTTCTTTGAATAATTTATTTTGCAAATTAACGCCACTTTTATAAAAATAAAATCATTTTTTTTTTCTATTTTTTATTAAATAAATAAATTTTTGTTTGTTTAAGAAGATAATTATATTATAATTGAATATTTTTTATATTATCTATCAATTGGAATCATTAATTGTAAATAGAATATTTCTTTCCTGTAATGTCATTTTTACCAAACTTTGAACTCGCTTCCTCTAACATTAAATCCTGGGTCCCTTCCTGAATTATATT
Source organism: Pistacia vera (assembly GCF_008641045.1). NCBI lineage: Eukaryota > Viridiplantae > Streptophyta > Magnoliopsida > Sapindales > Anacardiaceae > Pistacia > Pistacia vera. The sequence goes on from NW_022196164.1 coordinate 32,117, forward strand.
TTGTTTGGCACAATCAAGTGGCCTGATCCTGTAATTAAATAGACCTAATATCAACTTTGCATGCTGCATGCCTTTGCTTTCCCTACTTCTATCCTGATTTGAAAAATAATTTGGAGGAAAAATGTTTTACGGGCAATGCTTAAAACTGTTTGAAATAAAATAAATAAGGCAATCCAATGAAAGTCCCATCTGTCTGAATCAAAATAGAGTGTCAGCTTTATTCAAGTTAAATAATGGAGAAGGGGGACTGTTTGGTAGCAGATGACCCTCTTACATTTCCCAATCACTGTCAAAGCCTAAGGTGTGTGTGTGTGGTAGGTAAGGTATGAATTTGAGTCAATATTTTAATTTTTGAAAAGAGAGAAGGCATTATATGGTTTGATGAAACAAAAGCATAAGAACAACAGGTGCAGTGAGGTTCTTTTTCTTTAACTCAACATCTTCTCATCCCCACGCTTGCAACAACTTATTCAATTTCATCAACACAAAGGGCAAGAGAATAAAACATGGACTATGATATTTCATGCAAGTTTTTCTTATTTCTTGGCTAAGATCTCCATTCGTTATCCCCACCAAATAGTCAAAATTAGGCATATTTACAACTATTCTCTTTATAATTTTGCCTCTTCTCATTTCCCAATAATATTTTCATCAACCCTAAAATTTAGAGAAAAATTATAGGAGAGATTCTCACCACCTCATTTAATTAACTTAGTTAGACCATCCAATAAAACAAAGGTATGTAGGGTTAATTTTTAAAAATACCTTTTAGATGATGGTTATTGATGAATGTAATGGGTAATATTTATGAATCATTGTGATGAATGCATGAAAGAGATTTATAATAAATACTAACAATACATGTCATTATATTATTAGATGATCTTACCACATCAACCAGTGAAGTGTGAGACTGTGCTATATAATGTGTTCTTCGAAATTTAAATCCTAATTTTCTTACCTATACTTATAGCATCAACCTTAATTTAAATTTTTTGCGTAATACATGTGTCTATTTCATGTTATGTTAATATCCATATTAACTAACACATATTAACATACTTTTAATTTGGTATCACATTAATCTATTGCATGTGGAAAAATGTAAACTTTATATATTAAAATATTCAAATTTTTGAATGTAATATCAAGGAAATTACATGAAGTTATGATGGTAGAAAAAGATAGTGTAGGAGTGGTTGGTCTTATTCCATCAATCGATTTAGGGAGAATTTGTGAGTCCAAGCATGTAGAAAAGCTAGACATGGAGGACCCTCATATCCATTTTTACAACCCAATACAACATTCCATGGACTGCAAAAGTTATTAATTTCCAATCTCAATTCCAATGTAATCTCTTTATATTTCTTCAATGGTAGTAATTTGCACATGTAACTTTTAATGTCATCGACAACTTTTTCATGGAAACATATAATGCTTCAACTTTTCAAATTCTTTCATATATATGTTGAGATTTATTTCTTGTAGAATATGCATTTTTTAATACAATGATTTTTTTTTTTTAAGAAGACAATTGTTTTCTCTTCAAGAGTAAAACATAATAGGCTATGAAAATTATACATGAACTAATTGAATTAAGAATTGATAAGTATATGGTCAAATTTATTTGAACCATGTTGGACTGTTTTAAGCGACGAAATGGTGTAGAACACACAAAAAAAATTCTAAAAAGTGTTGTAAAAGTTGGGTGCGTTTGGTGTAGTATTTTGGATAGGATTTTGAGGATATATTGGATTATTGGATAGGGGATATTACGATGATAAATTTGGAAAATTTATGAAAAGCCCTTAGGTTTACTATTTAATTAAAGACCCTACTATATAAATGACAAAAACACCCCCACCACCTGCAGTGTCAGATTCCGGCCGCCCCCGCCGGAATCTGGCTGAAAAATTTCGTTACGCACAGACCGATCGGATCTGTTCCGTACGCATCATTATGGCCTTTTTCCGCCAGATCCCGCACGGATCTGGCCGAAAAAGGCCAGATCTACTGGCCCGTTATGGCCGTCGACGGGCCGGAAGGCAAAACAACGGCCATCTTGGTCGTCAGCGACGGCCAGATCGGTGTAATTCGGCCATTTATGGTCGAATTTAGGCCGTTGTACATTTCCTTCCGCTATCACCAGCTGTGGTTGCCGAATCTGACAAGTTGGGTTAATGGGGGGGTTTTTGTTAATTTTAAAAAAAAAAATTAGGGGCATTTATTGAAATTAATAACCTTATGGGTCTAAAGTATTAAAAAATAGGGTATATTTCTGGAATAGTTGTGCCAAACATTTATTTGGTAGAATAGGATTGGGAATATGGATAAAATAGGGAGCCAAACGCCCCTAAAATGTTTTCGTATGAATGATTAGAAGAATTCAAAAGTTCACTTTATAATAATAAAAAACCTTGAGCAAAAGTGAAGTTTAAAAGTAAAGAACCCTTTGGCCTTTGCCAAACGTCGCTGGTCATTGCACAATTAATCGTTTCAATATTTTCGCCCCACCTTCTTGCCTTCAGAATCTGCCTATAGTCCATGTAAACTGAGCCAGGAACTGAATGAGATAATTGCATTTACGTCCTTGGAATTTGGGTCTAATGTTCCACATCCTGCAATTTAAACTATTAAATAGACTGTTGACTCTAATATTCGTTAACTATGTAAGGACAAAACAAAAATTTACTCCTACACACAAGGGAAAAACAGGTAATTCGCTTTTAATTTACTCTTCTGGCGTAAAAAAAAATATTGTTTCAAGAGTTAAAGATTTGATTAGTAGTTATTAGTTTGAGATGAATATTTCCTAGTATTTGACGGGTCAAAACCTTGAATATTGGACCACAAGCGTATTAGCTCATTCTCTCGGAATTGAATTAATTAACCCATTTCATCGTCTCTAATTAATCAAAATGATCTTAGGTAAATGTGGCCGTGGGCAACATATGTAGTAATTTTTGGTTTCCTCACAATAATGAAAATAAAACTGTATCTGGGATTGTATTGTAGTAGCAATGAGAACAGCCAATTGAAGTGATTAGTGAAACATAAATTAACCTAATTTGTTTGGAGGCCAAGTACCAAAATATTCCAGTACGGCATTCAGCCCTGACCCCATTGGTTGTTGAACTTAAATTATTGGTAGAACGACATTGTCCCACCCAAGGTTTGCCAAATCGACACTTTTTCACCTGTCAAGTTTCAAAATAACACTTTTCCACTATTCGTCAGATTCTGTTAGTGTTTTCTATTAATGTTTGACTAAAAAGATGAAAACACACTTAAATAATTTATTTCATAATTAGTTTATTATAAAATTAAAATTTAGTTAAGTCAATGTTTTTACTCAATTATTTATTAGTTCAAGTGTAAAAATGTCTTTTTTTTTTGTTTTGTTTATTTAATTAATTAAGAATATTGATTTTTTATGTTTATTAGTAAAAATAAAAAATATTATATTATAAAAAACATTATAAATCTAATAGGTTATTGAATAATAGTAATGAGATATTGATGATATTATAAATAAATAAATATTAAAGTCATTTAATTTTAAACAATTTCATAGCATTACTGCTAAACTTTTTAGGAAGCGTTAACTATTTTTTCTTTTTTGACTTTTTAATATTTGACTTTTTGGCTAATTAAAAAATAATAAAAATTTTATAAAGTCAAATATTTAAGATTTTTTTTTTTTCAGTAAAATATTATCAGAATTTTTTGTTTTTTTTTAAACTTGAAGGATGGGAAAGTATCGTTTGGCCAAACCTTGGGTGGAAACATGTCGCTCTCCCTTAAATTATTATGCTAATCTCTTTGAGAAACGGGTCTCACCCCTCCAAGGTATGGAAGACACATGTATCCAATTTTTCTAACATAGAACCTCAAATCAAAATAAATAAAGAATTGATAATAAAATGTCAAATTTATATAAAAATATTATAAGTGCATAGTCTAATGTCACATTATTTTTGGAACTTCAGATGTAATGGTTAATATGACATCTTGGTTAGACTATTCTAATTAAAGTAGAAGTAAATTTATATGTGTTACATCAAAAGACTTGTCAATGCATTTAGTAAGTAATGCCTACATTATTATAGCGTTTCCAAGATTACTAATCTACATTGTCAACTGAGATTACAAGTATGATTAAACAAGGAGTAGTACAATGATAAAAGAGCTAAAAACAAAAGAGATGAGATGGATGCTTTAGTACTAACGACTCCAAAAAGTTTTAATTAATTAATTAGTTTAAGACCTTTAATTTTATATACCTTTCATGTGGACCGTGGATATGATTTTAAGTAGAATAGATCCCATTAAATACCAATTCAAACTAAGATTTCACATTTCACTTGAAAAAATCACTTGATCTAAAAATTAACTATTTATTTCACTCTTTAAAAGATTGTCGACTATATTAGGTCTAAATTTAAGTATAATGACAGAGGCTCAGGTTATGATAACTTAAAATTTTGACTTTAATTGAAATACAAATTTATGATTATATATATATTGAAATCTAGTGGATATAAAAAGGAAGGTATTTATTTATTTATTTATTTTGTCACTTCATCAACTCTTAAACTATTAAAGTATAATGGATTAACAGTGAAAAAATTGTATAAAAAATTTTAGTTATGTAACCTAACCCAATAAAAGGAAAGAGTGTGTGAATAAATAACATTTGTTAAGTATTTTCTGGGTTTGGGAATGGTTGAAAGACACAGCAGAAAGCCTGCAAAGAGAATCCAACACCCAAACATGGTAAAGCTTAGGAAGAGACGATCTACTTAGATTCACAATCTAGCTCTTTCTCTCTCTGTGTCTTTTTCTTTTTCTCTCTCTATCTGCAACACATTTTCTTTCATCTTTCCTTTTATCTTCACATCCAGCACTTACAAATCTCATTAGACTAACTTCATAAACTTAATCATCTAAAAATTTGCACTCACGGTTGCATGGACGTGCAAGTTTTAGCTTTAAGTTTCAGTTTTTAAGAACAAGGGTTTTTGAGATATTCTCTCTTTAATTCATGGAGTGGAAGAGAAACTTCAAAGTAAGGTTTATGCATAAACATAAACCCCATCTTTTTTATTATTTTTCCATCTTCTTCATCTCATTAGCGGCACTATTCACCACTACAATCACCTCACCAACACCAACCACTTCTCTTGGTAAGAAATTTATATATTTTTTCTCTCCATCTCTCAACATTTTATGTCAATTGGATCACTACCCATTTCAATATCATCCAAGTTATGGCTATTGTTCACTTAATTTCTCTTTCAAATGCAGATGATATCAAGTGTCAATCTTCTGTTAAAGCAGATTTGTCTGTTCATGTAAGTTGCTTCTTCTTCTTCTTCTTCTTCATTCTTTTTTTAATTTAAAAATCGAGAAATTTCTTGCAGTTCCTTCTTCGGTAAGTCCGGCTTCGAAATTGGAGTCCCCATAAAACTCTGTAACTTTAAAAAATCGAAAAACAATGAATTTTGACCATGCATATGCTTACAAGTGGGATCTTAAATTCCCTAATATTAGCTGCATATAACATAAATGAATTACCATTGTTTCTCAGTCTTAGCTTCTACAAGTTTAAAAGTTTTAATCTTTCTCATCATCATTCAAACTTAAAACAATTGATAAGGCTAATATCCGCTAAAAACACCTGCCAAGATTAGATTGTGACCGTGTGATCGATGTATCCAATAATAATCCTCCATGATTAGGCACCACACGAGGACAGTGGTCCATCCCTACTGGCCCATGTAGGATGAACTTTCAGCTGGGGGGCACAACACCCTTCCGCGCATGTTAGCTTCACCCCATCTCTAAAGTAGAATTTTCTGTTGCTTTTCAACGAGTCTCGGTAACTTGTGCCTTCAGTGTCAGCCCCTGAACCGGAACCACGTACTCCTCAGGTTCTAATTTTTGCATTCCCGTGAACCATCTCTCAAGGGGCGCAAGTTAGGATGATATTCGTACCTCTTGGATTCTAAGTAATATTATTATTTAAAATTTTAAGGTTTTACTGTATTATAAATGAGCTTTTATATATCATGTAATATAGAAATAATTAAGTATTTGAGGATTAATATGTTGCAGGAAATTGAGAAGAAAAGGGAAGATGAAGAGGTTGCTCTGAGTTTGGCAAGGAGATTACTAAGTGGGCCTGGTTCATCGCCACCACGCTGCACGTCAAAGTGCGGCAAGTGCACACCATGTCAGCCAGTACACGTGCCAGTGCCACCGGGGACTCCGGTGACTGCTGAATATTACCCAGAGGCGTGGAGGTGCAAGTGTGGCAACAAGTTATACATGCCATGATGCCTAATTTTAAAAAATATATATGCTTCAATAGATGCTTAATTATGTGGTGACTAGTTATGAATTAATGGAGAGATTATGGTTAGTATTACTCTGATAAATATATAGAATTAATTAGACTTTTATTTGAGTATAGAATATATATTGACACTAACTAAGATGAGTAATGTGAAAAATCTTGTGCTATGAAGTTTATATTTGGTGCATGAATTTCCTTCAATAATTTTTAATGACTAATTTGGCAGCATTATTGTTTGTGGTTGTTATGAGAAGAGATGAGATCTAGTATAGTTAGTATAGTATGTTGACAATATAGAAAATTTCAAATGGTCTTATGGGGACCCCATTGAGGCCAGGATGTATGTGGATCTCATGATGGTTCAAGTTTCATCATTATATTTCTCAATTATAAGAGCTAAGCTATCAATTCAAGAAATTATGCTGCAGGAAACATTTTCCCTTTCCCTTTGGCTACTTACAGAGTATATAGTTCCATCCATTTATCCTGAAAGCCCAATTCACAAACACCATATCAGGTGCAATACAATGAATAGGTATTACTGAATTCCTATGAAATATCTTTGTAATACACATTTTTAGTTGACAAATTACAAGTTTGAGTTAATTTAATATTATAACTAGTTAATCATAATTTGGGAAAACTTGATAATTTAGTTTGGTTTTCTATTAGAGGGTTATTGTTTTACATCTTTAACTAAGAATGTTGGTTTACTTACGAATTTAATTGTTTTATTCTAATAGTATTAATAATTATACATTATATAAAAAAAAATAAAAAAAAAATAAAAAAAAATAAAAACTGTCATATATGTTAGTAGTTTATTGAAAAATTTTGAGTCGTCTTTATAATTTCTTTGTAGTGGATTTTACATCTATGAGAAATAATGTGATCATTTTTTCTTTTATTTGGTATAAATTAACAATCCTACCAAATTGATGTCATGTAAAATTGGAATAGTAAACCATCATTCTAACAAAGATGTAAGGATGTAGGACATCGTGACGGAAACAATGGATACAAAAGTCGCTAACGAAGCACCCCGTGAAAACTGATGTTTTAAAAAGCGGACTGGGCCTTGACTAGGGCGAGGGTTGCATTCACAGTTTGACCGATCAGAGCAGTTAAACGATGGGTTCTCTAATGATAAAAAAAAGTTTGAAATCTTGCAAAAACACCTCTAANCTAAAAGAACTCTAATTACCTAATTAAAATCTAATAAGATATTCTATCATAATTATAAAAGAATAGTACGATAATCTTAATTCTCTCTTAATAAGGTAATAGCGTAATTATCAAAGATAATTATAAAAGAATTAACATAATTACAAAAGATAATAATAAAAGACTTAACATAATTATCCTAATTCTAAAATAATCCTAACATTGCCTTCCCCTTCGGTTCAACCTTGTCCTCAAGGTTGCAAGATATTACACCATAAGAAATCATAGACACAAATGAGTTCCAAGGCAATAAAGAGACGAAAAAATTTCCCCTGCCGGGGTAAAAAATCAGCATGGTAAAGAAGTCGCTTGTTCATTTGTCGTGAGCCAACACGATGCCAGGTAGTGACATCAGAGAGAGATCGAAACACGTGGGAGGCTTGGTGAGGGCTGGCAGTAGTGGTGGAGGATTGTTGTTATTATGACCCAAAGGGACCAAGGGAAGGTCAACAATAGACTTGTGGCCGACAACAACCGTAACATAATAGGTAGAATGGTCGATAAGGCCCACTTGAGAATTGACTTTGGTTTCTAGGGAGAAGGTCATGAGTTACAGTTCGGTGCCATCAAAGCGAGGCACCTCCAATCGGAAAGGCTTAAAAGGTGGCATAGACCTAGAAGAATGAGAACTCGAGTTAGGTGGGGGAGTGCCATCGCCACTTGCATCATTGTCCTCCATGAGCTCTTTTTCTCTTCGTTCTTGTTCTAACTTGGTTTCAATGGCAGCCAGTTTTAGTGTAATAGCCATCAAAAGACCCTTTAGGGAGTCAAGTTTGGCCTCTTGAGCGTCCACTCTGGCCCTATGTTGAGAGATAAGTTCTTCCAGAGCCATTAGGCGAGAAGGGTCAACCATGGAAAGGGAACGAGAGCACCAATGATAGGGTTTGGGATAGGATCTGTTTATATGAGGAATAAAGACTTCCAAGAACAAGAGACGGAGAAATTAATTGACAAAATTCTTCATTGATAATCACAATCTAGATTTATGCTATTATATAGCATTGCACTTGACTCCAAATGACTCCTAAAAGAACTCTAATTACCTAATTAAAATCTAATAAGATATTTTGTCATAATTATAAAAGGATAATAAGATAATCTTAGTTATATCCTAATTAGATAATAGCATAATTATCAAAGATAATTATAAAAGACTTAACATAATTATAAAAGATAATAATAAAAGACTTAACATAATTATCCTAATTTTAAAATAATCCTAACAAAGTGGCTTCGAATTCATAATCCTCAAAAGCATAGCATAAGAAATTGTTATTGTAACCATCCACTTGTGATCGGATGGATAAAGGGGCATATGGTTGAAAACGCCCTCTGGCCTTGAGTTCGAGTTATAACGAGGGGTGGCCAATTACCTTACCTAAAAAAAAAAATTGTTATTGTATCTCTCATGTATTTGAAATAATAATGTTATGAAAACTTAAATTTTAAAAATATAAATTGATGTTTTACCATATTTTTATAATTTTACAATTGATGTTGATATTATTAACATTATATTATGGATTATATCATGGACGAGCCCATGTATAGATTAGTGGCGTTGGTGACCCCCCTTAAATTTTTTCTTTTTTTAAAGTTTTCTTATATCTGTTTTATCTTTTCAGTTTATATCTTTGATATAATTTATTTTGCAAATTAACGCCACTTATATAAAAATAAAATCAATTTTTTTCTATTTTTATTAAATAAATAATTTTTTTTTTTTGTTTAAGAAGATAAATATATTATTAATTGAATATTTTTTATATTATCTATAAATTAGAAGTCAATTAAAAATTGTAAATAGAATATTTCTTTTCCTGTAATGTCATTTTTATCATAACTTTGAACTCGCTTCCTCTAACATTAAATCCTGGGTCCCTTCCTGAATTATATTTTGTTTGGCACAATCAAGTGGCCTGATCCTGTAATTAAATAGACCTAATATCTACAACTTTGCATGCATGCATGCCTTTGCTTTCCCTACTTCTATCTCATCATCTATTATCATGAACTTCGAAAAATAATTTTGAGGAAAAAATGTTTTACGGGCAATGCTTAAAACTGTTGAAGATAAAATAAATAAGATGCAATCCAATGAAAGTCCCATCTGTCTGAATCAAAAATAGAGTGTCAGCTTTATTCAAAGTTAAATAATTGAGCAAGGGGACTGTTTGGTAGCAGATGTCACCCTCTTACATTTCCCATATCACTGTCAAAGCCTAAGGTGTGTGTGTGTGGTAGGGTAAGGATATGAATTTTGAGTCTAATACTTAATTTTTTGAAAAGAGAGAAGGCATTATAGATGGTTTTGATGAAAACAAAAGCATAAGAACAACAATGGTGCAGTGAGGTTTCTTTTTCTTTAACATCAACATCTTCTCATCCCCACGCTTGCAACAACTTATTCAATTTCATCAACACAAAGGGCAAGAGAATAAAACATGGACTATGATATTTCATGCAAGTTTTCTTATTTCTTGGCTAAAGATCTCCATTCGTTATCCCCACCAAAATAGTCAAAATTAGGCATATATTACAACTATTCTCTTTATAATTTTGCCCTCTTCTCATTTCCCAATAATATTTTCGTCAACCCTAAAATTTAGACAAAAAATTATAGGAGAGATTCTCACCACCTCATTTAATTTACTTAGTTAGACCATTCAATAAAACAAAGGTATGTATGGTTAATTTTTAAAAATACCTTTATGATGATGGTTATTGATGAATGATAATCGGTAATTATTAATGAATCATTGTGATGAATGCATGAAAGAGATATTATAATAAATACTAACAATACATGTCATTATATTATTAGATGATCTTACCACGTCAACCAAGTGAAGTGGTGAGACTGTGCTATATAAGTGTTTCTTCGAAATTTAAATCCTAATTTTCTTACCTATACTTATATGCATCAACCTTAATTTAAAATTTTTGCGTAATACATGTGTCTATTTCATTGTTATGTTAATATCCATATATAACTAACACATATTAACATATACTTTTAATTTGGTATCACATATAATCTATTGCATGTGGGAAAAATGTAAACTTTATATATTAAAAATATTCAAATTTTTGAATGTAATATCAAGGAAATTAAATGAAGGTTAGATTGGTAAGAAAAAGATGAGTGGTAGGAGTGGTTGGTCTTAGTCCATCAATCGATTTAAGGGTAGATTTGTGAGTCCAAGCATGTAGAAAAAGCTAAACATGGAGGACCCTCATATCCATTTTTACAACCCAATACAGACATTCCATGAGACTGCAAAAGTTATTAATTTCCCAATCTCAATTCCANAAACTCCACCATTATAAACGATAAAATTTACAATTGAATTCTAAGAAGACAATTTTTTCTGGGGCGAGCCACTGACAATCTTGATGGACCTGCAAAGGGTGCCCCTATGACCAGAAGGGAGCTTTAGCGATGTAGGGAAGTTGGAGTATGTGGTGAACTTGGGAATACAGATGCTGGAGCTTTTGGGTGATTTCTGAATGCCAAGAGAGAGGGTCAGCCCGAGTTTATATAGTGAAGCCCAGGTGTCCAAATTCTAATATGACTCTAAGTCCTACTTGGTAGTTGAGTTCCCTTTTCATAAAGAGATTGAATTTTTTGCCTTTATCAGTTCAAGCTTTCCTCTTTGACTGAGATCGGAGATCTTGTTAAAAGAGGAATTTGATTAGGATTCTAATCCTTGTTATGGACTATTGTGGACGAATGGGCTAGACCCAATTTAGCTTAACTTGGGGGATGACCCAACTCATAGAGCAGGCAGTTCCCAAGGTATTCTAAGCGTGGGCTCAATCAAGATTGGGCTAAGACTTTAGGTCGTCATATATTTATGATGTTATTGGTCCTCGTCAGGTCCAATACGATTTTTGGCCTATATAGTTTGTCCTCCACTCTCTAAGTTAAAAGATATTTAGCTTAGAGAGTAGATTCTGTTACTCATATTCGGGATACGGATAGGTCATTGCTCACGAGAGGAGGACTTGATTGTTAAGGGTGCCTTTGAGGCAAGGTCAGTTCGGCTCAATCTCAATGCTCGAGCTGAATGAATTGGAGATCATTAGGATCATATCTAAGGCGATTATAGAGAATCACATTTGACGCTCGCCTAGTTTGATAGTGTTTAGCTGGGGCATTGCATCTATTGAGCCAAACGGGATGCCATTTCATTTTGGCCGATTCCAAAGAATGGCGTCGCTCGATACTGCCTTGGTAGTAGACCTATCATGGATCACAGGGATAAATGAGTAATGATGTAACTTGGTGATCACTCCCTTATGGTGGTTCAGGCGAATGTGATTAAATATTTGTGTCGTTTCAAATTTGGTGATATGAATATGCTGTTTAGGGCCAAGCCAAAAGGAGATGTAGTTGGTTCCTCTGAATTCACATAGGTTTGGGACTCAATCCTCTCATCGAGGGTTTAACCCGATATAACCAAGCCGCGCCGGACATATCGCATGAGTGAGTTCTTGAGCGCCATGATGAAAGTGTATGTATTCTGCTCCATGTGATCTACACGTGACATAGGCAAGGCAGGAAAATGAAAAGTCTCTGCCTTTTTACTGCCAATGGTGTTCGACCACCTGTCTTTTGAAGACTAAACTCTTTAAGTGTGACAACTCTTCGTTTTTTGAACTCAGCTTCTTCATTTGAGTTTGTTTTGAGAGAGAAAGCACCGATGAACTTTTGCTCTTAAAAACTCATTTTTTGACTGTCTATCACCGTCCATGTTTTTTGCTTATTTTTCTTTGTTTTTCATTTCTTTCTCATTTCTAGGTAAAAACCGAGCATTTTAGAGGCGTTTTTAGGGGGATTTGGGTTTACATTGAATCTGGGTTTTGAACTTTTAGGGAAAAGTGGTTTTGTTGGATTTTTAGGCTGGTTTTAGGGGGTGAAGTGATTTTTGGGTTTATAGTGGAGAGAAGGACGAAGGTGAAGAGTTTTCTTTTTGTTTTGGGGAAGAGAAGTTTAGTGGGATTGGTCCGAGCCAAACAACGAGCAAGGTTTAACTCTGAGTAACTAAGTAGCTCCGAGTCGACTAGGGGTCAAAATATCAGATGCGGGCTCTGATGTCTGGAGGGAATAAGTACGAAGATGCGCAGACCATAGTGGTGATCCCAGAAGGTGATGAGGCGGATCCATCCAAGAGGGTGAGCATTGCCTTTCATCTTAGTGACATGCCGAGCAGCCGTGCTGCAAAGTTGAGCGACGACGACTCAAATGATGGGGTTCTAGTAGCAAATCTAACTAGGAAGATGTTGTTGACGAGGGTCGGGCTGGTGGTGGTGAGGTTCCCTCAACCAGTGGTGGTAATTAGGATGAACAGAGCCGTCCCAGAGTGGGGATGTTGGCAGATAATCCATCGTCCCGAATTGAACTAGTGGAGCTTACAAAGCTTAGGTATCTAAACAAGATACTAACTTCCATCGAAATGAGGGTGCCGCCTAGGCATGAGAGGGTGGACTGGTTCGTGCCAGGTTGGATTAGTATCTATGCGTAGACCTTGGTAGAAGGGATGTGTTTCCCCATTCCTCGGTTAGTGCATGAGCTTTTGAGCCACTATGGTATCGCCCCAAGATAATTGATGCCGAACGTGTGGCGGCTGCTCATGTTTATCGAATGCTTATGCGCACGACTCCACATAGAATTCAGGGCTATGGATCTGCTCTATTCATACTATTTGAAAAAGCATGATAAGGAGAGAGGTAGGTACCTCTTTATGCACCGGCACGGTCGGAGACACCTGGTAATCGGACTGAAGACATATAACAAGAAATGGAAAGATGATTACTTTTTTGTTAAGGGCGAGTTGGTCTTCGGGGAAGGTGGAGCGAGGGCATTCCTTTCTTCTGGCAAACGACAGGTGAGGATATTTAATTTTAGCTAAGTGTTGGAGTACTGAATCTCATTGTTTCTTCTTTTGCAGATTTGAACTACAACAAATCATTGCCGAGACTCGATGTCGAAGAGAAGAGCCAAGCGATCCTCTTTTTGTCAAAGGAGGAAAGAAACTATTGCCAAGTGTTAGACGAGGCAAACCTTCGGAGGAGCCCTTTGTGGAGCCATGTCCCTGAGGTGCAACAAGGTATCTTGGTCTCACTCGGGAACCTATTGTTGTACGTCTTATTGGTCGGGTACAGCAACCTCGTCATCTTTGGTAGATCTGTACGTCATCTACTAACCACTAAGGAATTGTGTCTTGTAGAAGAGAGGATGTTGAGTGAATTCAAGGTTCCAACTGTTAAAGAAATCAGGGAGAAACATCGAACCGAGTCGATGAAGAAGCGAAAGAGGACAGAACTGGGTGGAAGCTCTTCTGTAGCGGTTAAGACAAATCCAGGCCATGTCTTTCTACCTGCTCAAAAGGTGATGCTGACTGCGACCGTGGTCGTGCCTGATGACGATAGCGTGAAGATCATCATCTCGTTTGATACATCCTTTGTCGAGGCTGTTTGAAGTCTTTCCCTCTTCTTGAGGATGAGTGCTAGTTAGGGTGGCTCAGCATTGTGTAGGCGACGAGTAGACGATGACTCGGTTCTTTCAGGTAATTGATTTCATTTCATCTCGTATCAATTATTTTTTCACTTGTCTAAAATTCGTTTGCTTTTTTATGATTGTAGGCTCTTTCCAAGGGTGCCCATCTTCAGAAGTTGGTCACCTCGTAGGAGAGAAGGAACAAAGAGTTGGAATGGCACAACAAGGAGCTTGTTGATTCCAACTTCGAGTTAGAAAGCAGGCTTTGTGCCAGACAGGAACGAGAGAATGAGCTTTAAAAGAACCGCATGGATCTTGCTCGGCAGTTGTAGAAAGCTTGAGCCGAGTAAGAGATCAAGAGAGTCTCCCTCATCAATAGGCTGGAGACTGTTTCTGTTGAAGCGGTCTTAAAGACTTACTCGGAGCTTATGGAGGAGTATAAGGAGGGGAAACAGGGCGAATGGGAGCTGAACAAGGACATCGCGAAGTATAAAGCTTTCCTCGTGGAGTAGAGACTCGGGCTTAGGCCGAATGGTTGTGAAAACGGACTCGTTGCTTCCAAAACTCGAATGGGCGAGCCTGGTGATGGATCAAAGGAGCTGGCCGAGGGATTAGTTGCATCGAAGAGTCAATCCATCAGGGACGTTGCCGGACTAAGCAGCTCAACCACTAAAGACCTTTAATTTTGAAGTTTGTTTAAGTTTTTGTGAGTGCCAAGTGCACTTTTTGTTTTTAAGTGCCGAAGGTACTAAGTAGTATGAAACTCAGTCCATGGGGCTTTTTATGATAGGGGCTCAGCTCCATTTATTTTCTTCTTTTGATGTATGAAATTTTCTAAATGTTGCAGATTTTTGATTGTTTGAATAACTTTGTGAAAGGAGTGTCCCTTGTGGCCCTTGGAGCGTTTTATATCAAAACACTTAAACATCTCTAATAATTGAATAATACTTCTATTACCTAGATGATGACAAAATTCAAACTAGAGAAAAATCATCTAACAAAAGTGGGGGGAGTGGACAAGTCCACCTTGTCCCCCATTGTAAAGAATAACTAGGCGCTAGTGGTAGCAGAGCCAAGCCTATTAGTTTCAGAAGTGATAGGCTTTTAGATGGGTGGTGTTCCAACTGTTTGTGATGTTCTTGCCTTCTAGTGTTTGCAGTTGATATGCTCATTTCTTGACAATCTTGGTGATTTTGTAGGGTCCTTCCCATGTAAGGCCGAGCTTGCCAGCTCCTAGTACTCTTGTGTTCAATAACACTTGGCACAACACCTAATCGTCGAATTTGAAGACTCTGGCTCTGACATTCTTTTTGTAGTGCCGAGCCATTTTTTGTTGGTATATGGTGTTGTGGATAACGCTTGATCCCTTAGTTCGTCAATGGTGTCAAGATTATGGCAAAGTTGTTGCCCGTTGGTGTTTTCGTTCATCCATTGGAGTCGAGCCGAAGGAATCACCACTTCTACTAGAATGACAGCTTTCGAACCATAGGCCAAGGAAAATGGGGTTTCTCTTATAGATGATCATGCTGTGGTACTATAGAACCATAGCATCCCAAGGAGCTCATCTGCCCAAACACCTTTTGCTTTTTGTAATATCTTTTTCAATGTCTAGAGAATGGTTTTGTTTGAGGACTCGGCTTGTCCGTTTGTTTAGGGGTAGTGCGACGTGAAGAAGCTTAATTTGATCCCCACATTCTGTAGAAGTCTTGGAGCCTGAATTGATAAACTGGGAGCCATTGTCGGTGACTATTTCCTTTGGTATGCCGAACCAATAGATCACATTCTTCCACACAAAGCTATTTACTTCATGATCTTTGACTTAAGCGAAGGCTTCTACTTCTATCCACTTGGTGAAGTAGTCGGTGACCATGAGCATATACACCCTTTGGCCTAACGCAATTGGAAGCTTTCCAACGATATCTATCCTTCACTTCATGAATGGCCAAGGTGTGAGGATGGAACTGAGTTGTTCTGGAAGTAGGTGTGACATTTTGGCAAAGCGTTGGCAGTTGTCACACTTCTTGGCGTACTTGGCCGAGTCGGCGCGCATGGTAGGCCAGTAGTAGCTAGTTGTCAATGCTCTGTTGGTGAGGCTTTATCCCCCAGCATGATTGCTACACTCACCTTTGCGGAGTTCTATGAGCACTGATGCGTTATTTTACAACATGCAATGTGTAGTAAGTGCACTAGTCGCAAAAAGTAATAGAATGATGAGAAGAGTATTGTTCCCACGAGGATTGTTTGTTAAGTACTAATTTTCCTAATTTGTATCAAGTTAGAGTAAACGAAAAATGGTTGGATTTGCAGGAGACAATTAAGCTGAAGTTAAAACAAAATCAACAATGTAATTTAAAATCTAATTAATGAAGGCAATATCAATTCAAGAAAATATCAATTCAAAACAAAGCGGTTAGGGTTTTGACTTCACTAGGATTTTCTGGTTTAGTCTACGATTTTTGTTGCTTCTAAGTTCACATGCAAAGATTATAAATCGGACACCCTAATCTGCAGAATATACCTTCTCAGGCTATATTCTACTACTTATCCCTACTAACTTCCACACCCTACAAATTAAAGGTTAATAGTTCCAAGTCCATTAAGCTAAGTGGAATCCTAAATTGATTTCATGGATCTCTGAACCTATCTCTAGCGTTAAATCAATCAATGGTATTTACTCTAAAAGGCTAATACATGAATCACTTCTTAGTCTTATCATGTTCAACAATTAATTGCAATTAGAACAAGAATAAATACATAATCCAAGCAATAAAATGTGAAAGCAACATCAATTTATAGATTAGACATTAAAATCCCAATTACATCAAAAACCTAACCCAAAAGTGAGTTAGTTCATACTCAAAATAAAGAAAATCATAAGAAAAACTGTAAAAACAGAATTCAACATGTTGGAAAAACAAAAGAAGAATAAAATCTTCCCTATTTGATGAACCCGAAGGCTTCCAATCTCCAATTCTTCTCCTCTCCCCTCCAAACAATGTCGAACCCCCTTTAAAATGAACAAGTCCCTCTTAAATGGTCATCCCCAAAACCCTAAGACTAATCCAATATAATTAAAATGCACCGTTTTAATAAACTGAAATTTTGCATTTTTCGCCGCGACAAAGAATAAATTTCGCCACGGCATCGAGTTGGATTTTATTGAACTATTTGATCCGAAACCTTCTCGCCGCGGCAAAGAATAAACTTTGTTGCGGTGAACTTTTCTGAAATTATGAAATTGCCCTCCGCTTGCTTCTTTACTTGAATCTTCAATCTTAGTGATCCCCAATAGGAACAAGCTTCATAGTGCTTCCAATCCGCATCAGAATTTTCCCGATTCCTGAAATTCTCTTGATTTTGGGTCCAAAAACTCAATTTTGCTTGGTTTTGCTCTAACTACACGTTTTGGCCTGAAACGTAAAATATATGAAATTAAGTTGCAATTCAAGCACAAATTTAAGAAGAAGTATCCAAAATCCAGCCAAAAAGCATAGATAAAACAGTATAATCCTAGGATTATCAATCACACACTTAGCTTTCTCAGGGGTGATACACTTGAGGTATGGTCCCAAGAACAATCTTCTAAGTAAGTAGCCTTTATGTACGATGAATCGTGTTGCTTTAACTTTGAGTTGTTGTGCCTCATTCTTGTTTGTGGCACTACAAGAAAACTGGCATTCTGCGTCTAGCAAAATTAGACGCAGAAAGTCACATTTAGACGCTAAGCCATTTTTAGCGTCTAAATTTGATAGTCATCCCTTAGTTGCAATAGGCTGGTCACAGATTCATAGCGCGTCTAAATTTTGGTTTAGACGCAAAAAGTTTTTTTTTTGCGACTAGCAAAATAGTCGGTAAATGCTGGTCAAAATAGTCCCCCAACTTAGACGCTAAAAGTTCAAGGGTAATTTGGTAAAATTGTATAACGACTAATCAATTAGTTACAAAATGTCAGTTTTAGTGTCTAATAATTTGTAGCGAATCCCACACAAATTAGACGCCAAAGGTGTAAGGGTAATTTCGTAAAAGGCTTTCGCAACTATTTTATTAGTCGACGAATGTATCTTTTTGCGACCAAAATTTAGTGGCTAATTGTAAGTCTTTTAGACGCTGAATGTAGAATCCAAATGGTTTTCGTGACTATTTTATTAGTGGCCGAATGTATCTTTTGGTGACCAAAATTTAGTAGTTAATTATAGTAATTTTAGATGCTGAATGTGGAATCCAATAGGTTTTCGCGACTATTTTATTAGTGGCCGAATGTATCTTTTGGTGACCAAAATTTAGTAGTTAATTATAGTCATTTAGACGCTGATGTGGAATTCATAGGGTTTTGTGACTATTTATTAGTGGCGAAATGTATCTTTTAGTGACAAAATTTAGTGGTTAATTGTAATCATTTAACTGAATATGAAATCCAAAATGTTATCGCGACTATTTTTTAGACGCTGAATATGGAAGCATTATACTAAATTACTTTTTGCTATAAAACATAGTTGCGAATGTTTTTTTTAGAGCATTTCATATTGACCTCCAGCGGAATGCAATTATGCTAAATGACTTTTTGCTACTAAAAATATTGCAGAAGTTTTTTTTTTAGAGCATTTCGTATTGACCTACATTATATATCAACATGAACAAAATAATGGACACAATATAAAAATCTGATCACTAAATCAAAAATCAATTTTCATACATATATATGTCCATCATGGAATTTTATGCATGATGACAATAAAAATCAAAATGACTATCACATGTGATAACCCAAAAGAAAGCATGCACACATTTTCCTTTTCTACCTATCTATCTGTGCATAACTAACAAAAAATGCCACCCCATGTACACCATCAACACTATATGCAAACAATCTTAAAAGATGGTTCTACCCCCATGTCAAAATATCTTGTCCATACAACACAAAAATAACCATCAATACCATTAGCATGTCAAGTGTCACAGTTCGGTATTTGAATAGTGTAGCTGATGAGGACGAGTCTTCATCAGTTCGAGAAGGCAATGCTGTCGAGTTGAGCTTTATAGATTTCTCTAGTTAAGGGCTATAGTTAGCTGCTTCATCACTCTAACAGGACAATTGTTGTGTTCAAGGCTTTTTATTTTCTCTTTTGTTGATAAATAGATTAGCTGGTCCTCCAACTGTTAATTTATTTTCTTGTTGTTGCACAATGCACCTTAACTCTGCTTCTGCCGAGTGATTGATGTCAATCTTGAAAATGCAAAATCTTGTAAATCCGGAAGCTTTACAGAACTTCCTCACATATCTCAGCTTTGTTTTTCACTTTCCCCTGCTGTGTTTCCTCTTGCAGCTCTATCATTTTTTCCTACCATCAATTGAATGCATAATCAATAAGTCAACCAACAAACTAAATAGCAACATAAAAGAATACTACAGCACCAAACAAAAATAAGTCTGATGGAGTAGAGAAGCAAGTATCTCAAACATTACAATCTAATACTAAAAGGAAATTTGACATAAAGTTTTTCTTATACACATATAGCAACAGATTTACATTCACATATCCATGCATAAACATGCTAAGTAATTGGAAAGATAAGGGCTGTTGCATTTCTCGTAACACATAATTCGCAAGAGGCATATTTATAAATCTGTGTTTTAATTCTGCAAGAGGCAAAACAAAGCCATATGTATAAATCTGTACATATGCATTTCCCATTTTCAAAGTGTTTTAAATTGTACTACTATCAAGATGTATAAATCTGTACATAGCACATAAAGATGCCAAGAAATGATTTTAATAACATAGAATGAGAGTTTCACTTTGATGAGGCAAAGTCAAATTTTGGGATTCTGTTTAGGCTTTTGTATTTTTGAATATAAGTGCCTTTGCTTGTACAACCGTTTGGGGGAAGCAATAACTTGAAGGACAAATGACTCTGATTGAATCAGCCCAAATAGTTTTTCAAAGATCTTTCTTTTCTTTAATTCCAGATACCCCAAATAGCTTTCTTGCTCCTCCAATGCATATAATTTAATGAGGATTAAGAGACAAGACTTTGGAATGACCCAAACTAAACCATAACTTTAAGCTAAGAATATTGAAGAAACAAAAGATTATAGTTTCCTACTTCCTTCCTACACTTAAACACTTCAGTTTGGGAAAGAATATAAACACAAGCCATCTTGATTGAATCATCTATTGTATTAGCTTCCTCATGAGTTAACAGCCAAGACAGAAGTTGAATTTAGATAACTTTTGCCTTCCTTCTAAGCTAAAAGTGGAAATTATAGCAAGAAGCATCATTGATTGACCAAATAAGTATGTTCAAAGTAAAATACCCTGATGGTTCAGATTTCATGCTATGTTCCCTTTCATATCATCAGATGATGTTCTCTATTTGAGGCATAAGGGATGTTAACTATCTTCATTATCTTTCAAGTCTAGAAAATTCAAAATTCCACCCAAATGATTTATTAGATAAAACCAGTCTACTCTGAACCTTTTAATTTATTTTTGTCTTTATCTACATCATTAAATCCAGACTGTTAAGTTAATCAAACAGATTATAAACCATGAAACAGGTTTTTCACTAGCCAACCACAGCAAAGTTAAAAAGTTTGGAACACTCAGGAAAACTAAATGCCAATATCAAACAAATGCGAAGCACAACATAATTACAGGTGATCAAAAGATGAAAAGAAATGCAATGAGACTCAAATTAAAACAAATCCGCATGGCAGTATGGAAAGTTACGAAAAATGATCAACTACATATAGCTCTCTTGCTTGTTCATTAATCCACCTTCTCTCGCTCAACGAGTGTCATGAAATATTGTAAGGACGAAGATTCCCCACTGTTTGGCTTAACAGTTCATAGTCATTGACCATAAATTGAATAAATTTAGTAAAACATGAACAATGTTGTATATTTGTATAGGTGAATCATATTAAATACCTTTTCCTTTTTGGTGGTAAAGTTCTTGGAACCACCGCGGTGTGACCCTCCTTCGACCGGTTCTCAGTGTAAGTTTTGATCGGTGCCTAACACACAAAATCAGGAAATTAAAATACAAACATATATAATAACATTAAAAGCCATGTTGACCTACCTGAAACTTTTCACTCGAAAAAAAGGTCACAAAGATATATCAATCATTAGGATCTTTAATTTCTTCTAGTCTATTCTATAATGTTCCTCCTTAGTAGCATATGCTTTGAATTTCTTGTGATACGAGCGATCGTTTATTTTTCGACACGTAGGGAACTTTTCCAAGTAAACACTGTTAGGGGGCATAGTTCCTCGTATCTATTCTACTCAGTAATCAACTTTGATGCATTTATCCAGTAGGTACTCCATCTTCTTTTGAAAGTTAAATGCAACTTTGACTGCGCTGTTTCTAGGAGGCTTTCACATCCACTCCTCTACTCCCCTCTCACGTTCTTACCACTATATTCTCTACAAAATCAAAATAATGCATCAATAGTTAATACTAGTTATCACAAAGACGGTTTACATGTTGAAAGAAAATGTATTCTTAAATTTTAAACAACATTGTACCGATATCTAAAATCCAAGTATATATTTCAGTATGTTATAGGACCATATCATAAATTTACCAGTGATTGTAGCAATTTCAGTGGTCGGACAAGACTAGATTCTCTGAACAACATTTCACGTCTAGCTAGGGTCCTTCTTGTACCAAGAGCCATCTTCGGAATCTGCAACATCAACATAAGAGAAAACGTACAGGTAAGATATAAGTCACTTATACAATTAATCTCAAGACATTAGATCATTAACTATATTACACATCAAAAAAAGTAAAGAGGACATATAATATCATACGGCATACCATCAAGAGTTGTTATCAGAATCACTCATAAATCATTTTCATTATCAGTACAATAATCAATCAACGTATCATCTTCTTCTTCAACATCAACATTAACATCATCTCCTACTACTTCATCTCAACATGTGTAATTGTTGCATCAACCAAGTTAGGATCAACATCATGTCTAATGAAATGTCCCCTGTCAAACTCATCTTCTTGAACAGGAGCAATATCCTCCTCTTCTTCATTTGTGTTATCCATCTTTGGTACATCCCATAGGTTTCTATGTTGAGCTTTTCGAACCACTTTCCAATTAGTCCCAAGTTTGTAATCATCAACATAGAATACTTGTTGAGCTTGAATGGCAAGTATAAAAGGATCATTTTCATACCACAATTTCCCAACATTAATACAAGTGAGATGATAATTTTTTTGTATCCTCTTCTTTTTTGCATCAGTGTCAAACAAGTTATAGTATCGTTGAAAAAGTATGGGAGTTTTCTACTATTTGGCTACTTGACATTCTGGCTGAAAATATGATTAACATATACATCCACGGATCCACCCATTTAGTACGCAAATCATGCATAGATGAAAGCCAAACATTGTCATTTATATTACTTTTTTGCACAATTTCTGTCCACTTGATTCAAATTGTTCTTAAGTATAAGAATCTCATATGCACTTTTGAAAGTCACAGTAATAATCCTTGTAAGTAATGGCATTTAACTTCTCCGAAAATTTGTTCAAAATATACCATATACAATATCTATGAAATGTATCAAGAAAAGCTTTTGAAATCGCTTTTGTCATTGCTGGTTCTTGATTAGTAATATCATTTTGGGAGGATTATGTGGTATGACTTTCTTAATTTCCTCAAAAACCCAAACAAAAGAATTAATTAGTGGTCTCATCCCCTTAAGAATGAACAAGTAAATGCCTCCGACTTGCAATTCAAGAATACTAATCTGTTGATGAACATAAATATTAGCAGTAGAAAATTGTTGGCTCCATGACAATCCTTTGGTTTACTCCTATAACTAATTGGGCCTAGAAAGGCTAACTTTAAATTGGGCTGTATTAGTCAGCCCGTATATCCCAAGACCGAAAATGATAGCCCAAAATATACTGTATTTAGAACAGGACAACTGATTATCTCCAAAGTTGTTTGCTTTTTCATAAACAAAACCACTAAGTTTCTAAAGCAACAAACAAGAACCGGCACTAAACTGAACAAATCCGTTTAAATTCACTGAAAAATGAGTGAAAAAGAATTTCCTTGTTTTAGGATATTTGAGATAAAAGTTTTAAGCAAAGAGATTAATTTACCATTAATATGCAGCTGAAATACCAAACTTGCCTCAAAGCTCAAACAAGAAGAGCAGGCATTAAAAATGCAGATATTCCCTTTAAGGCCCACCTCATCATTATTATATACTACCTAATTAATGTTTGCTTTCACTCAAAGCATGATTAACTGACCTGCACTTTTTATGATAAAATATCCACCAAGTTCCTGTTAGTTGAAGAATAACATTTGAATTCATTATTCAAAAAATGATACCTAACAACCAGGTCAGAAGGTGAGGGTAGAGTGATGCCAAACCCTTTGGCAAACACGACTGGTCCTTGAGGTTTGGCCTAAGTAACACTGGGAGTTGGGTCTAGTAAAATTTTCAAGTGACATACCACAGCAACGGAATTTTTAATTTTCCTACGTCTAATGTAATATTTTTTTTCAATGAGTTCTATCATCAAATCCAAAACCATAACCAATGCAATACTCAATAACTAGAGTAAGCCAGCAATTTAGATGAATTACCGGGTTTCTACGCTTGACTCCCTTCCCCTTCACAGTATCTTCTTACAAGCTGAAGTACAATTGAAAGTTTGAAACAAACATTCACCTTCATTACCAGTTTTAGAACATTACATATAGATAAAACAAAACATTTCATACAACATTTATTTCCTATATTCTCCTAAAACTTCATAAAATCCAAGGTAAAATTGATTAAAGTTCTCCTCATATAAATCATATAGCCTAAAGTAAAATATACTTTGAATGTAGTTTATCAGTGACCTAGATAATTAAAATTCAGCAGCCACTAAAGAAAATTAATATAGTATTTGCACTATCAGAAATTCATAGAAGAAAGCATATAAGTTGGTAAGCAAAAGGAATATGTTCACCTTAATATCCAGTACTCAGAATGTAAAGGAGAAACAAAGGAAATCATGAGAAACCAATGACCTCAATTTCCCGTCTGATACTATGATAGTCATTTTGAATTTTCAATTGCATTCATTTCTATTGAGGCTGTTGCTTTAAAACTAATTCAGTCATGGCTTCAATAAACTTTATAATTTTCCATACAAGCGAATACAAGAAGACAAGCAACATATATTGCGTATAGGAAGGTATTCGGCCAATAAATATCACCAGAATTCCCCAAAATAGACAGACTAATCAAAGCAGAATAAAAAAAGATAACAATTTCGGACCAGTTGTGTCAAATAACATCAGCCAAAAGTGGCATAAATAGCATTACAAGATTAAAGGTCTCAAATAGTTTGTCCACATTTACAGTACACTCAAACATAATTGAAATCAGATTCAATGTTACCATGTGACAGAACTAAAGAATGAAAAATTGTACTTATGGGAGGTTAGGGACTACCTCGTATTTGATGAATGAAGGAAACCAAGAAGATCAATTGAACGATGAAGATGCGTGGAGAAGAGATGAAGGCAGGTTCTGCAGTTCAGAAATTCGGGCAACAGCGATTAAGATGAAGACGCGTCAGATCAAAGAGATGAAGATGCGTGGGGAAAAGATGAAGTCAGGTTCTGCAGTTTGGAAATTCGGGCAACAGCGATTAAGATGAAGGCGCGTCAAATCGAAGAGATGAAAATGCGTGGGGAAAAGATAAAGTTAGGTTCTGCAGTTCGAAAATTCGGGCAACAGCGAGGGCAAACATGGGTGGAGAAGAGATGAAATTTGGGTTGTGCGTTTGGAAAATTTGGGGAAAAAGCTAGGGCAAACATGTGTGGAGAAGAGATGAAATTGACAAAAATGCTTGCATTATATAGGTTAGAGTATTCTGTAAATAACTTAAAAAAGTAAGGGTTCTAATTAGTTATTTAATTTTGAAATATAATTCCATTATGGAAATAAGTCAATTTGCAACTAAAAATTTAGTCAGTAAAGAATTAGTGTTAATTGCCATAATTGAGGTCTGGCGGGAACAAATAATTTTGGGGGGAATATGAATTTTTTAAGTTAAATTAGCAACTAAATCAAATTTAGTTGCTGTATATACTTTGGGGCCCTTGTAATTACTGTCCAAATATGGGATATTTTGGTAATTTCATTTTTCTACAACTAATCATAATAGTTACTAATAAATCCCTAATTATTCGCAACTAATTTAGCAACTAAATTAGTAGTTGCAAAAAATTGTTTTTTGTAACAAAAAATGTAGATGCAAATTATCAAATTTTAGAGGGAAAAATCACTCGGAAAAAATTGCAACTAAATTTATTAGTCACTAAAGCAAACGATTCTGTGACTAACAAAATAGTCGCAAAAAATTAACTTTAGATGCCAAATGTTGGAACATGTGGGCCCCAAAATTTTAATCCTCTTTGCTCGACTAATGTCAATTTAGTTGGTAAATATAGCCCTTTCGCAACTAATTCTGGTTAGTTGCTAAAAAATTGGTTGCAAAATGTCAGTTTTCTTGTAGTGTGGGGAGTTCGTCGTTCTCTAGGTAATGGAGGATGAGGGTCATCCATGACTCATCTGGACCGACTAGAGCAACTTTGGCCAAACCGAAGGCAATTGCTAATGTTTGTAGGTGTACCAATGGGATCATTGTTGGTTTCTCATTCTTCAAAGCCGAACAAAGGTTCGCGAGGGCGTCTACATAGGATTTTTCGATCCTTGGGACATGGGTGGTTGTGAACTCTTCAAAAGGTGATTAGAGCTTTTTGGCTAAATTTAGATACAAGGTCATCTTGGCGTCTTGTGCCTGATAAGAGCCTTGGAGTTGGTTCACAACCAGTTTTGGATTTCATTTTTATCTTTTTGATCCCCATTCCTTTGGCGAGTGAGAGCCCAACGATTAGCGCCTCATATTCGGCCTCATTGTTGGTTGCTTTATAGTCGCACCAAATAGCTTGTTGCGGAGTATCTCCTTCTAGGGAGATAAGCACCAGTCATAATCCGCTGCCGTTGACATTGCTTGAGCCATCCACTGTTAGGATCCACTTGGAGGGTGCATGATCAATCAGACATAGGAGCTTTCTCTCCGCTTGAACAAAAATGCTAGGTGCGAAGTCGACAATGAAGTCAGCTAGCACTTGAGATTTGATCACAGTGCGGGGTTAGAAAGAGACATCAAATTCACTCAATTCCACCGCCCATTAGATGAGTGGACCCGAGAGATTCGGCTTGTAGAGTATTTTTTTTCAATGGATAAGAGGTCAAAACTTTGATCAAGTAGCATTGAAAGTATGGTCGTAGCTTCCATGCGGCTGTAATTAGGGCAAGCGCTAGTTTCTCAAGCTGGCTGTACCGAGTCTCGGTGTCAAGAAAAGACTTACTAGTGTAGTAGACTGGTAGTTGCTTTCCTTCTTCCTCTCAGATCAGTATGATGGATATGGCAAATTCTGATACTGCTAGATAAGTGAAGAGTTGTTCCCTTGTCTTCGGCTTGGAGAGTAGTGGAGGTGATGTTAAGTACCGTTTCAGTTGAACTAATGCCTCTTCGCATGCTTGAGTCCATTCGAGCTTTTTTTACTTCTTGAGAGTGGCGAAGAAGAGATGGCATTTTTCTGTTGACTTGGAGATGAAACGGCTCAAGGCGACTATCCTCCTTGTGAGACGGTGCATGTCTTTTATACTGGTTGGGGAAGGGATGCCTAGAACCGCCTTGATCTGATTTGGGTTAGCCTCAATGTCACACTACATCACCATATACTTCAGAAATTTGCCGGAAGATAAACCGAAGGAACACTTGGCTGGATTCAACTTCATATTTTATTTTCGCAGCACCTCGAAGGCTTATCAAAGGTGGTCAAGGTGCTGCTCAACAATTATGATTTTACTAGCATATCGTCAATGTACACTTCCATAGAATCTCCTAGCAGATTAGAGAACAATTTGTTCATAAGTCGTTGGTAAGTGGCTCCAACATTCTTCAGGCCAAACGGCATCACTTTGTAGAAGTAGATGCCTCGTTTGGTGATGAAGTCGATCTTTTCTTGGTCGTTCAGATGCATCAATATCTAGTTGTAGCCGGAGAAGATGTCCGTAAAGCTTAGTAATTCATGTCTGGCGGTGGCATCCACTGGCATGTTTATGTAGGGAAGTGGGAAGGAGTCTTTGGGACAAGCCTTGTTTACGTCGGTAAAGTCAATGCAAACTCTCCATTTCCCATTCTTCTTCTTCACTACTACCACGTTCGCCAACCAGTTTGGACTTTGGATAATTGACCTCCCGAACCAAGCCGTTGCTAAGTAGTTTCTCCACCTCTTCATTAATCACCTTGTCTCTCTAGAGCAAACCTTCTTCTCTTTTGTCTTACGGTAGGGTAGTTTGGGTCGACGTTTAGTCAGTGCACAATAGCTTCAGGGTTGATCCTGGTTATATTGGAGCGTGACCAAGTGAAGCAATCTTGGTTCTCCTTTAGAAAATTGATGAGCTTTCTTCGAATATCCGATGAGAGTTGGTTTCCTACTTGTGTCTTTCGGTCTAGAAAATCTGGGTGAATTTGGACCTCATCCAACTCCTCCATAGCTGGTTGTCTAACTCTGCTATTGCAGTTGGAGGGGTCTATAGTTGCTACAAGGTGCCATGGTTTGTCTTGAAAGCATTTTTATAACAATCTCTAGAGGCCTTCTGATCTCTATTTATCTCTTTGATGTCGCATTTAGTGGGGAACCTGATAGTCTGGTAGAAAGTTGAGGGAATAGCCCGCATGCCATGAATCCACGGTCGACCGAGGATCAAATTGTAGGGGTAGAGGGCATCTAATATCATGAAGATGGTTTGATGGTTGATCCCTTTGGCTTAGAACAGTAAGGCAATTTCCCCGATTGTGTACTTTTGTTCCAAGCTGAATCCTACGAGGAAAGTTGGGCGACGGTTGATGTTAGACTCATCCAATCCCATCACCTTGAATGCTTCAAGGAACATAATATTTGCTGAAGAGCCGGGGTCTATTAGGATTCTGCTGACAATGATGTTGGCAATCTGGAGGCTAATTACGAGTGCATCGTGGTGGGTATTCAAAAGTGTTGCTGCCTCGTTATCCATGAATACTATGGTCAGATTGGTGGCTCTTTATTGTGTTGACCTTGAGTGTTGGAACTACAGGTTAGCTGTGGCTCGGGTATGGCACTCTGCCGATGAGTAGGTTACCCCACTAACTTCTGATATGCTTGATATAACACTATACATTTCGTTTGCTGGAGGGGCTTTTGGTGGAGGATTGATTTGGTGATCTCTGTTCGTCACTGTGCTCTTCCCCTTGTCTGTCAAGATTTCACGAAGATGTCCCCTTTTCAGCAACTTGGCTACTTCGACGCAAAGTGCAATACAGTCAGCTATATTATGGTTGTGGTCTCTGTGAAATTCACACTATTTGGTGGTGTCCCACTTTACTCTAGGATGCTTCAATTTGGCTGGCAATTTAACCACGTTTCACATCTCCTTCATCACGGTTACCACTTCCACTGGCTTGATGTTGAGGTTGTAGTCAGGCAACTTATACTTGGGTGGTGTATTGGACCTAGTCTCGCTGTGCCGATTTGGAGGGTGATCTAGTTGGCTCCCGTTATCTTGTACGAAAACTCTTCTCACTAGATAGGGCTCTACTAGTCTTATTTCACGACGTCTATCAAGGCGTCGAGAGTGGCGATCATCATAGGCGTTTTTCTTGGCTATATGGGCTTCATCTTCCTCCCACCTTATCTCTATCCAAGCACGGGGCAGTACATCCTCCATGGTGTTGTAGTTAAACTTGGTGAGTTCTTTGTATAACTCTTCGTCAGGGAGAAGGCCTTTCCTAAAGGCATCAACCGCAGTCTCTTGATTGCAGTACAGGATCGAGACATTCTCGCTGTTGAAGCATCCCACATAGTCTTGGAGGGGCTTATTGCGGTGTTGCCATATCCGGTAAAGGTTGCCGGATAATTTCTCTAGTTTTTAGCTGTTAGGAAATTGCTCCACGGAGGTATCTATGAACTGAGTGAATGAAGCAATGGAGTGATTGGGGAGGTTGGTGTACCACTCGAGTGCTAGTCCTATGAAACTAGAGCCGAAGCTTTTGCACATGCACACCTCACGGAGATCTCTTGGTATTGCGACGAAAAACATTCTTTGTTTGTAGGAGGCTATATGATCATCTAGGTAGGTGGTTCCATCATACAGCTTCATGTTGGGGTAGGTGAATTTGCAGGGCATATCTGAAAGGGCAATGGCATCTACGAATGGTGACTCGGTGTAGCTTTGGGGTTGACTCTTTTTTAGGGGTGCTGATACTCTTGGGATATGTTAGATCAAGGCTTCCATCTCGGCTAGTCATTTGGTTAACATTTGTTCAAGGGCGGTTGGTATAGGGGCGCTAAGGTTGGGAAGGAATTGGGGGAATACTCTTGGGTTGATGCAGATGGCCATGCTAAGCGATATGGTCTAGGGAGTGGTGCTAGTTAGCGATTGCATAAGGTGTGTTTGTTGGAGTGTAAATGGAGTGTTCAACTGCTGGGAAGGCACAATTTAGGCATGTGTTTCGCAGCTAGGTTGGTTAAGGGGTGGACGATGATGCTAGTTGAATGACCAATTCAGAGAGTAAAATTGCCTTACCTTATCTTGGAGAGCTTGATTTTTAGCACGGATGGCGACGTTCTGGGCTTTCAGCGCTTGATACTTATCGTTGCTTTCCTGCACTAATGCAGTGAGGGCTTCGATCTGGGCCACTACATCCGGTGCTGAATTTTTCGTATGGTTGGCCATGACAGCTGAATAGATGGAAGAGAGCTAAATGGCAGGTCGCTTTGGATCATTTGATTGACAGGGCCCCACGGTGGGCGCCAAATTGTAAACGATAAAATTAACAATTGAATTCTAAGAAGACAGATTCTTGTAGGGCGAGCCACTAACAATCTTGATGAACCTACAGAGGGTGTCCCTATGACCAGAAGGGATCTTTAGCGATGTAGGGAAGTTTGAGTATGTGGTGAACTTGGGAATACGGATGCTAAAGCTTTTGGGCGATTTCTGAATGCCAAGAGAGAGGGTCAGCCCCTGTTTATATAATGAACCTTAGAGGTTCGAATTCTAATAAGACTTTGAGTCTTACTTGGTAGGTGAGTTCTCTTTTCGGAAAGAGATTGGATTTTTCGCCTTTATCAGTTCTGGCTTTCCTCTTTGACTGAGATCTGGGATCTTGTTAAGAGAGGAATTTGATTAGGATTCTGATCCTTGTTATGGACTACTGTAGGGGAATAGGCCGGACTTAGTTCAGCTTAACTCGGGGGATGGCCTAACTCATAGAGTAGGCAATTCCCAAGGTATTCTAAGTGTGGGCTCAATCGACATTGGGCCAAGACTTTGGGTCGTCACATATTTATGATGTTATTGGTCCTCGTCAAGTCCAATACGATTTTTGGCCCATACAACCATCAACACCAATAACTTCAATCTACAACACGAATACACTTCAAAATGCCAACAAATTGCATTCAATCTTCAATCCACACACAAATACACTTCAAAATCCCTATAAACTGCATTCAATCAATTTCTCCAATCAAATTTGAACCAAAAAAACAAACCTTGTTGCGCGAAGGCAAGTGAGATGTGTTCAGCAATAGTTGGGTGATGAGGTTGACTAAGGGTGCAGGAGGATGGGAGTGGGAGGTGCGGGGAGAGGAGGTGCAACGGCCTTCTCCGCGCGCATAGGCGTCGCTCAAACTGTCATTTGCGAATGGGTTTTGTGGCAGCTGGTGGATGGTGTTTGCGGCGGCAAAGGAAAGGTGGTGGGTTGGTTTTGGGTGGGGTTGTTGGGAGGGAACTTCAAAAGTCATCGGCAACGACGGGAATGGCAAAGGAAGTGCGACGGTGCGTCGACGAGGCATGAGTGGCGAAGGAACTTCAAAATAGGTTGTTCTTTACTTTACTTTTGGTTGCTTTGATTTGCTTTTTAGAGTTGTTTGGGAGTGATTTTGCA
Organism: Pistacia vera; assembly: GCF_008641045.1. Taxonomy (NCBI): domain Eukaryota; kingdom Viridiplantae; phylum Streptophyta; class Magnoliopsida; order Sapindales; family Anacardiaceae; genus Pistacia; species Pistacia vera. The sequence continues at coordinate 63,250 of NW_022196164.1, forward strand.
AGAGTTTTTGTTTGGAGTTTGTTTGGCTATTGATTGGAGTTGATTTGTTGAATTTTGGGAGACATATTGTTGAAAAAAAAAGGGCATTTTCCACTCACCCATCGGTGCCTACCATCTATTTGTAAAAAAGTCACCATCAACGGTGGCTTTGTGGCTGCAGTAGTAGTGGAGATGAGGAGTGGGAGATGAAGAAGAAGAAGATGGGAGGGCAATTTGGTAATTATACCCCTATATATGTGAAGTTCACTGATTGTGTTACTTTTAGGGGTGGGAATCTGGAATAAATGAAACTAGAGGTGAAAACGTTTCATTTCGCCAATCTTTGGGTGGGAACATGTCTATTTGCTCATAAAAATATTATGAAGTCATAACAACAAATTAAGATAGTGGTAAGTTTTCTACAAGACATATTCACAAACATCTTCAAATTAATAACGAATGAAACACAAAAGGCAAGTACATTTTGGAAAAAATAATAATAATAATAATAAAATAAGCAATCACTGAAGAGCAAAATTCAAGATAAACCCAGATTAATAATAAAACCAAAAATGGAGAAAAGAGAAAGAAGGAAAACCTGGGCAACGTTGATAATGAACTGGCAGAATTTGGGCTGAATGCAGCATTCCCACGATTGGCTGTGTGTTTGGAAAAAGTTCTCCGTGCAGGAGTTCCTAGCTTAGCTAATGGCAAGATCATCTCTCTCTCTCTCTCTCTCTCTATCTTTTATTTTATATTATTTTACTTATTGATTTAGTCAATGATCACACACAAATAATCCGCTTTTCGACGCAAAGAACTTCGAATATGCGTGTTTAATGGTAGAAAATAAGTCTGAAAACAAGTGTCATGAGTTGTCCGCATGGAATCTTCTGTACTTGACGCTTCTTTTCTGTACTCCAAACTCAGTGAAGAACAACACTCTTAGAAGATGAAGTTGGACTGAGGTGTTTTTATTTTATTTTATTTTTCTTTTATTAATTATAATCCAATTATCAGAAAATCTCAATTAAATATTGTCAGAATCAATGATTTCATTAACTGCTGTTTCCTACAAATTTTTATAAAAATAAAATAAAGTAGCGGTTTGACTGACGGTGTATTAATTCAAAACAAATGATTTAATTAGAATTAGTAATGATTCAAAAATTATTAAAGATGGCGCACCGAGCTCGGAGTTCCACTCTCGAATTATATGATTGACTTGCTCCTCTAACACCACCACGTCATTTACACGGCCATCCTTTCTGGCTGTCCGAAGACTACTAAATCTGTCTTGGAAATCATTGAGCCGATTCTTTGAATTATCCATCAAAAGCTGGTGTGATGCAGATCCACATTTGCTCTTCGAACCACTCATCATCCACAGCTCTATTTCAAATCCTATTACGTCACAGAGATGCTCAGACTTCTAAATTGTATCACACAAAAAAGCTGAAACAACACGAATTTCAAGTCAATGTGGTTTACATATGTAGGAAGCAATAACATGGTTGGTCATTCGGGAGAATAGAAACTTTAAAAAAAAAAAATCTTTGGGTGCGTTTGGTTTAGTATTTTGGATAGGATTTTGAGGATAGTATTGGATAGTTGGATAGGGTTATGATTACGAGAATATGATTTTCAGAATATGTGTTTGGTAGAGTATTTTGACCTTGATATTTGTGTTAAATATTTGATTAATATATTTGTTTATAAATGATTTATTAATATAATATTTTATTGTATTTTGTTAAAATAATGTATTATTATATATATATAACTTATCACCTCACATTTTAATAATACTAAATATTTTATTGGTAATTTTGTCACCCGTAGATATTAAAAAACAAAAACCCATATTAATTTCAAGTACTAATCCAACTGTTTAAAAACATTACATTAATACATATATGACAAAAGTACTAATTATCAACTCTTACAATCATTATTACATGTATACTCCATTAACAACTACGACATGGTCCACTGTGCCACCCACAGTGCATTCGTTATGTTATCCCGTATAGTCGTCATGTTGTCTATAATACCTTGTTGCGGTTGACTCGGTCCTTCTCCATTTTGGCCATATTCTACCCCATTTTGACGATCACAATTTACTTGCTCATTAGCCGTACTATTATTGGTTTGTTCGAAGATACGGTCGTCCATATTGTACATTCTGATAAAATTATGAAGTACACAACATACCATAACAATCTTCCCTTGTTTGTCCAACGGGTAATTGTTCATTTCATTTAGAATAAGGAACCGTCTTTTCAAAATACCAAAGGTTCTCTCGATAACATTGCGGAGTGAAGCATGTCTGTAGTTAAACAACTCTTGTGGCCCCCTTCGGTTACGGCGGTGATCAGAAATATGGTAAGCCACTCGCCTATGAGGGGCGAGGAACCCATCTCTATTTGGATAACCCACATCAACCAAATAGTATTTCCCTGTAATAATATCAGACATTTTATTTGAATTATAGGGCCAAAACAGTGGAGGTAATACGCTATAATACGTCAAAAAAAATACTTATACCTGGTGGAGGATGTGAGAATCCAGAATTAGGATCATCAATAATTGAATTTAAAACTCTTGAATCATGCGCAGATCCTTCCCATCCAGTAACGACATAAGTGAACATCATGTTAAAGTCGCATACAACCATTACATTCTGTGACATCGATCCTTTGCGATTCCGGTACCTATTGGCAAATTCACGTGGAACCGAAGCGTATACATGTGTGCCATCCATGGCTCCAATACAGTCCTATCATGAAAATGGGGCATTTTACTAATATTAACCTACTAAACAAATTAATAACACAATGAACTTAACTATCTACTAATAAAAAACATAAAGAACCAGTAACTTAAAGAAAGGGTAATATTTTCTGTTGGCTGATATTTCCCATGGAACATCATTGAAGTTAGGTGGTCTGATAAACTTTGTCTTCAACTCACATATAGCGTCGCAAACTGCGGTAACATGTCTAGAGATCGTCTCACCCGAATATTGGAAATCCTCCATCATCATTCTGATTGTCTCGTTTTTTCCAACGATTGTTAGAAATATCATAACTTGTTCTTCTAAACTCGTTATCCTGGTTGGTTGCAATTTGCCTTGATCGGACAAAAAATCACATAACAATGTAAAACAGTCTTTGTCCATGCGGCACTTGTCATAGATCCTCTCAGGATGATCGTTGAGTACTTCCAACATGTACTGATGACCAGTTAATACGGATGTATGTCGTAGTTCACGCCGACTTGCTTGTAACATGGCAACACCGCAAAATACAATGGCTATATCTGTCAGTATTTCTTCTTTGTCCCTCTCATTTGTAGCACGTCGTCTTCTTCCTATACGGCTAGACGACGCCATTTAAACCTACACATTTGCAAAACATTTATCAACAATTAACAATTGTTGTACTACTTAGCAAAATATAATAGTCAATATTTAATTGTAATGACAATCGAAAACAGTGTTTACACATTACAATATCACATAAATAAGTTCATACAGTAGCGTTATAAATTGTAATTGTAATGACAACTGCCAACTGACGCATACAAAATTGTTGCCAAACAATTATGAAATATAGTGTCATCTACGAATTATTTTTGGAAAATTTGTTATAATCAGTTAGCCTTTCTCCAGGGGGTTTCACAAATACTCCGCCACCGCGATTTTCATATAAGTACGGTGACACGACGATAAAACTGTGTCGGTACTTGATGCCGTCATAATGTCAATACAATTGCTCATGGAGAAAGGATCAAGGGAGCACTGGTGTTCGCTTCTTCCCCTCATCTCCGCGATCGGAAGCCCTGATCCTATGTCCGCTTTCCGCAAGCTCTCCTCAAGCTAAAAATGGCATCCCAATTGAATGTCCGCCCCCTTCTATGCCTCCATTTCTCCTCCTCCATGCCAGATGTGTTTGGCCGTTTTTCCCTGTCAAACGATCAGGATCAGTTCAAAGTCGCTATCATCCAGGGAACCGACGGGATTGGAATAACTGGAGGGCTCTCCCTGTTGGGATGTAGATGTGTACGCATATCTTCCATGGCAGTTTGCTTCTCAAATATTATTTCTAAAGCCCTTGTGGGAAGTCCCTGTGGTAAAATTGTTGCGCAAGTGGGTTTTGCTGTAAAGTTAAAGAATAATATATTAATATTATCAGTCCGAAAAAATGCATAATTTAACATGCGTGAATAATAATAGTTAAAATTATAAATTTACTTGACATATTCTTGCCAAACCTCAACGGGACACGTTGGACTTGTGACTCGATCCCACCCGAACCTCGTGTTGCAGCAATTCGCCATGCTGATAAAGTTTTGCAGCGAAAAACTTAGAGGTTAATTGGGTCACGTTGAGTCTCCTCCGCCATGTGATTGTCGTCCAACATTTCTTGGTAATCAGCTGTTTTTTGCAGTACTGTGAAGTTTGGCCCCTCAATAAAAGGACCAGAATTTGGGGTCTCTCAGCGACCAGGCCACAAATCACCCTCTAGGACAGTACGGTGAGGGACAACCAACATTGGGGCACCATACGAATCACCAACCCATTACAATATAATACACATCATACTATTAACGTAATCACTAACACATATAAAATATACCTCGTTCGACCACACTGCTTAAAGAGTCATGCAGGGGAAGTACAGCATGTCGCCAACAGGGTGTATGACAACTCCAATCTGGAAAAACGTCGAAACTTTCGCTCTGTTGCAAGTTAATCAATCCTGCGACGTCGAGAAATATGGACATCTTGCATATGAGCGTAATTTCTGTTACGATTAAAGAACGATGTCAATCTAAAACAATATACAATTAGTGAAACCGAATAAAAATTTAGTAACCAATCAAAAACGCATTATTAAGTCCAAATTAAAAGGATATTATGAAAAGAAAAAAACAGTATTAAACAAATTATTCCAAAAAAAAAATGAAAAAAATAGCTCTCGTCTGAAAACAATAGGTAACGGAAACTTACAAACTGATTTGGATACTTTCGGGTCTCTTTCCCTCTCTGAGAGTCAGTAACATCCAACCAATTAAAGGATGTGTGTACAGAAATTAAAAACCTGTCAAACAAAAAAAACTTATTAAACAATTCATCCGTATGCCAACAAAACAAAAACGCATGAAAAGGATTCTGCCTATGCCAAATAAAACAAAACAATAAAAAAAAAAAATCATTCCCGTGCCAAACAAAACAACCCAATTACAATCATTCGTGTGCCAATGCCAAATAAAGCAAAACCCATTACACATGCGTGTGCCAAATGCAATAAACAAAAACCCATTCAACAATCCTTAACGCAAAACAACATCCTCTCTACACAGATCAAACAAAACCATTCACAATCCTTAACGCAAAACATCATCCCCTTCTACACAACAACAAACCCCATTCACAATCTTCTGCCAAACAAATAAAAACGCAAAACAACATCTGAGGTGGGTTTGATCAGAGGGGTGTGGGAATTGTGACAGATCGGTGGCGGTGGGTTGGGTTGCGCAAGATCGGTGTCACATGGGTTAGTAGCGATAAATCGTGTGACGGTGGGTTGGGTTGCGAAGGATCGGGTCACGGTGGGTTGGTTTTTGATAGATCGGGTCACGTGGGTTGGTTTGCGATAGATAGGGTGATTGTGGGTTGGGTTGCGAAAGATCCGGTGACGGTGGGTTGGTTTGTGATAGATCAGGTGACGGTGGGTTGGTTTGCGATAGATCCAGTGACGATGGGTTGGGTTGCAAAAGATCTGGTGATGGTGGGTTGGTTTGCGAAAGATTGGGTCACGGTGGGTTGGGTTGCGACAGATCCGGTCACGGTGGGTTGGGTTGCGACAGATCCGATCACGGTGGGTTTATGTGTGACAGATCGGGTCACGAGGGGTTTGTGTGCGACAGATCTGGTCACGGTGGGTTTGTTTGTGATAGATCTATTTCCGGGTTCATGGTTGGGGCTCTAAGGTGGGTTCGTAGTGGGTTTGTGACAGAGGGATTTGCAGGTTCACGATGAGAAGTGAAGCACTGAAGCTGCCACTGGATACTAGAAAGTGAAATGGTGGTAATGCAAACTGGGAAGTGAAGCACTGAACCTGGTAATGGATTATCAGAAACTGAAATGGTGGTGATGGATACTGAGAAAGTGAAGCACTGAAAACAGTAATGCAAACTGAGAAGTGAAGCACGAAGCTGGTATAGTATACTGAGAATGAGAAAGTGAAATGGTGAAGATGCAGTGAAGAAAAGTGAAAAAGCAAACTGTAACGGTAAAAAAAAAATTTGTTAGGATAGTTGTCAGGATTGAATTATCAGGACAGTGTTATGTAAATAATAAAACAAACGCTATCTGTAGAATCCGGTCCAAAATATGAATAAAAATACTTAGCCAAACGCACCCTTTATTGTTTACATAACCGTTACAGTTTGCTTTTTCACTTTTCTTCACTGCTTCACCACTTCACTTTCTCATTCTCAGTATACTACACTAGCTTCGTGCTTCACTTCTCGGTTTGTATTACTGTTTTCAGTGCTTCACTTTCTTAGTATCCATCACCACCATTTCAGTTTCTGATAATCCATTGCCAGGTTCAGTGCTTCACTTCCCAGTTTGCATTACTACCATTTCACTTTCTAGTATCCAGTGGCAGCTTCAGTGCTTCACTTCTCACCGTGAACCCGCAAATCCCTCTGTCACAAACCTACATCCTAACCCAATGTGAACCCACCGTCAACCCACCACCGTGAACCTGCAAATCCCTCTATCACAAACCCACCGCAAACCCACCTCAGATCCCCAACCGTGAACCCGAAAATAGATCTGTCACAAACAAACCCACCGTGACCCGATCTTTCACACACAAACCCACCATGACCCGATCTGTCACACATAAACCCATCGTGACCCGATTTGTCGCAACGTAACCCACCATGACCCGATCTTTCGCAAACCAACCCACAGTCACCAGATCTTTGGCAACCCAACCCACCGTCACCCTATCTATCGTAAACCAACCCACCGTGACCCGATCTATCCAAAACCAACCCACAGTGACCCGATCCTTTGCAACCCAACCCATCATCACCCGATCTATCACAAACCAACCCACCGTCACCCGATCTATCGCAAACCAACCCACCGTCACCCGATCTATCGCAAACCAACCCATGTGACCCGATCTATCCAAAACCAACCCACCGTGACTCGATCCTTCGCAACCCAACCCAACCCACCGTCACCCGATCTATCGCATACCAACCTATCGTGACCCGATCTTTCGCAACCCAACCCACCGTGACCTGATCTGTCACAATCCCACACCCCCGTCTGGATCAAACACACCTCAGATGCTGTTTTGCGTTTTTTATTTGTTTGGCAATAATTGATTGTGAATGGGTTTATGTTTGATTTGTGTAGAAGGGGATGATGTTTTGCGTTAATGAATTGTGAATGGGTTTTTGTTTGATCTGTGTAGAAGAGGATGTTGTTTTGCGTTAATGGATTGTTGAATGGGTTTTTGTTTTATTTGGCATTTGGCACACGCATGTGAATGGGTTTTGCTTTTATTTGGCATTTGGCACACCCATGTGAATGGGTTTTTGTTTAATTTGGCATTTGGCACACGCATGATTGTAATTGGTTGTTTGTTTTGTTTGGCACGGGAATGATTTTTTTATTTTTTATTTGTTTTTGTTTTTGTTTTATTTGGCATAGGCATGAATCCTTTTCAATGCGTTTTTGTTTTGTTTGGCATACGGATGAATTGTTTTAATAAGTTTTTTATTTTGTTTGACAGGTTTTTAATCTCCTATACACACACCCTTTAATTGTGTTTGATGTTTATCTGTCTCAGAGAAGGGAAAGAGACCCGCAAAGTATCCAAATCTAGTTTGTAAGTTTCCGTTACCTATTTGTTTTCAAGTCATCGAGCCGCTATTTTTTTCATTTTTTTTATTGGAAATAATTTGTATTAATACTGTTTTTTTTTTCATTAATCCTTTTAATTTGGACTTTAATAATGCGTTTTGTAATTGGTTGACTCAAATATTTTATTCCGGTTTCACTAATTGATTTATTTGTTATGTAGATTCGACATTGTTCTTTAATCGTAACCAGAAATTACGCTCATATGCACATATGTCAGCATAATTTGTCTCGATGTCGCAGGATTGATTATTACTTGCAACAGAGGCGAAAGTTTCGACGTTTTTCCAGACTTGGAGTTCGTCATACACCCTGTTGGTCGACATTGTCTGTATCTGTATCTGTATCTTCCCCTGCATTGACGTCTTCAAGCAGTGTCGGATCGAACGAGGTATAATTTTATATGTGTTTAGTTGATTACGTTAACATGTGAGTATTATATTTTGTAATGTGATTGGTGATTCGTATGGTGCCCCAATGTTGGTTGTCCCTCACAATACTGTCCTTAGATGGGTGATTTTGTGGCCTGGTCCGCTGAGATGACCCACAAATTTCTGGTCCTGTTATCTGAGTGGGCCAAAACTTCACACGATACTGCAATAAAAACAGTTGATTACCAAGAAATGTTGGACGACATATCATCACTGGCTGGCAGGAGACTTAACGTGACACAATTAACCTTTAAGTTCTTTCGCCTGCGAAAACTTTATCAAACATGGCGAAAATTGTTGCAACACACGAGGTTCGGGTGGGATCAGGAGTCACAAAGTCCAACGTGTCCCATTGAGGTTTGGCAAGAATATGTCAAGATAAATTTTTATAATGTTTAACTATTATTATTCAACACCACTGTAAATGTATGCATTTTTTTTGGACTGCTAAATATTAATATATTATTCTTTTAACTTACCAGCAAAACCCAATGGCACAAAAATTTTACCAAAAGGGACTTCCACAAAAGGAACTTTATGAAATAATATTTGAGAAGCAAACTGCCACTGGAAGATATGCGTACACATCTACATCCCAACAGGTGGAGACATCCAGTTATTCCAATCACGACACAGTTACAATGGATGATAGCGACTTTGAACCTGATCCTGATCGTTTGACAGGGGAAAACGGCCAAACACATCTGGCCATGGAAGAGTGAGAAATAGGAGGCACAGAAGGGGGCCGGGACATTCAATTGTGGATGCCATTTTTAGCTTGACGGACGAGCTTGCGGAGAAGCGGACAATGGGATAGAGGGCTTCCAATCACAGTGCAGATGAGAGGGAAGAAGAGAACACCAGTGCTCCATCTGATCCTTTCTCCATGAGCAATTGTATTGACATTATGACGGTCATACAAGTACCGACACAGTTTTATCTGTCGGCTGTCACGTACTTATATGAAAATCCGAGGTGGCAGGAGATATTTGTGAAACTCCCATCGGAGGAAAAGGCTAACTGGATTCATAACAAATTTTCCAATAATTAGTAGATGACACTATATTTCATAATTGTTTGGCAACAATTTTGTATGCGTCAGTTGGCAGTTGTCATTACAATTACAATTTATAACGCTACTGTATGAACTTATTTATGTGATATTGTAATGTGTAAACACTGTTTTCGATTGTCATTACAATTAAATATTGATTGTTATATTTTGCTAAGTAGTACAACAATTGTTAATTGTTGATAAATGTTTTGCAAATGTGTAGGTTTAAATGGCGTCGTCTAGCCGTATAGGAAGAAGACGACGTGCTACATATGAGAGGGACGAAGAAGAAATACTGACAGATATAACCGTTGCATTCTGCGGTGTTGCCGCGTTAGAAGCAAGTAGGCGTGAACCACAACATACATCTGTATTAACTGGTCATCAGTAACATGTTGGAAGTACTCAACGGTCACCCTGACAGGATCTATGACAAGTGCCGCATGGACAAAGACTGTTTTACATTGTTATGTGAATTTTTGTCTGATCAAGGCAAATTGCAACCAACCAGGAGAACGAGTTTGGAAGAACAAATTATGATATTTATAACAATCGTTGGAAAAAACGAGACAATCAGAACGATGATGGAGGATTTCCAACATTCGGGTGAGACGATCTCTAGACAAGTTACCGCAGTTTGCGACGCTATATGTGAGTTGAAGACAGAGTTTATCAGACCACCTGACTTCAATGGTGTTCCATGGGAAATATCAGCCAACAGAAAATATTACCCTTTCTTTAAGGTACTGGTTCATTATGTTTGCTATTAGTAGATAGTTAAGTTCATTGTGTTATTAATTTGTTTAGTAGGTTAATATTAGTAAAATGCCCCATTTTCATGATAGGACTGTATTGGAGCCATGGATGGCACACATGTATACGCTTCGGTTCCACGTGAATTTGCCGATAGGTACCGAAATCGCAAAGGATCGATGTCACAGAATGTAATGGTTGTATGCGACTTTAACATGATGTTCACTTATGTCGTTACTGGATAGGAAGGATCTGCGCATGATTCAAGAGTTTTAAATTCAATTAGTGATGATCCTAATTCTGGATTCCCACATCCTCCCAGGTATAAGTATTTTCTTGACGTATTATAGTGTATTACCTCCACTGTTGTGGCCCTATAATTCAAATAAAATGTCTGATGTTATTACAGGGAAATACTATTTGGTTGATGCGGGTTATCCAAATAGAGATGGGTTCCTCGCCCCTCATAGGCGAGTGACTTACCATATTTCTGATCACCGTCGTAACCAAAGGGGGCCACACGAGTTGTTTAACTACAGACATGCTTCACTCCGCAATGTTATCGAGAGAACCTTTGGTATTTTGAAAAGACGGTTCCGTATTCTAAATGGAATGAACAATTAGCCGTTGGACAAACAAGGGAAGATTGTTATGGCATGTTGTGTACTTCATAATTTTATCAGAATGTACAATATGGATGACCGTATCTTCGAACAAACCAATAATAGTACCGATAATGAGCAAGTAAATTGTGATCGTCAAAATGGGGCAGAATATGGCCGAAATGGAGAAGGACTGAGTCAACCGCAACAAGNGATCGTAGATAGTGCACACCAGGCCATAACGACTGTTTACAAAAAAAAAAAAAAGTGATTTCTTGTACTTTTTTTCCTTTCTCTTTTTGATGAAATACTAACCATTGCTTCATTATTTAAGTTAGCTCCACCCAAAAACACTATCTGCACCACTAACCTATACATGGGCCATGTAATTATATTGCTTTGATGGTTGAGACTGTCGATATATATATATTATGTAATGAAGATAAAACTTTAGTCATCGTCATAGTTCATACATTGCCATAAATAAGTGGTAAGATGGATGTAATTCTGACATTCACTTAAATGATAAACTCTAATTTAAATTGACTTATTCGCTACAGTCACCCGTGAGTTGCCCTCTATATACGTCTCCAAGTAGGAGGAACCTTTAATATTCATATATTTGTAAGGAAGAGAGAGAGGGAGAGAAGCTTCAAGTATCACCGGAGAAAACTTAAGAATCAATTTTGATCCTACGTTGTTTATTCATCAGACAGACCCAAATTAGGAAAATTTAGGCATTAGCTATGAAGTTCTGTAAGAAATATCAGGAGTACATGCAAGGACAAGATGAGAAAAAACTACCTGGCCTTGGTATCAAAAACCTCAAGAAGATTCTTAAAAAGTGCAGGAGAGACTTTCAATCTCAACAACACCTTGATGGAGTTATTGACCTCCACACCTGCCCTCACCAATGTTCTGGTATCCATTTATTTTTGTTTCCTGTCCCCCCACCATTTTCTTTAGCTATTTTAGCTGTCATATGTTATCCTGAATCAAGGATTTCTTATTCATATTAACAATTGAAAATATGGGTATAACATATAATAATACTACTCGTATGAGATGAGTTGTGTTGTAGGCAGATTGAATAAAAATTAATCGAAATTTATTTTGTTGTTTGTTCATGGAAAATGCAGAATCTAATTCATAATGAATAATTTCTCAAATTCCTCTATCCGTAGTTCAATACCTTGAGGTGCTGCTTATTTTACATTTATTATTATTTTTTACTTCATTTTAAAACATTTTTGTTCATTCACACTGGTTACTCATATATCCTAATTCAACTTGATTTTTAGTGTGCGATGGCACCTTCTTCCCTTCCCTTCTCAATGAAATGTCAGCTGTAGTAGGCTGCTTTAATGAACGTGCTCAGAAATTGCTTGAGATTCATTTGGCTTCTGGCTTTTCAAAGTGCTTTATTTGGTTTAAAGGCAAGATTCAAGGGACCCATGTTGCCTTAATTCAAGAAGGCAAGGACTTGGTTAACTATGCACTAATTAATGCCATTGCAATTCGAAAGATACTGAAGAAATATGATAAGGTATATTTTATCCCATTTCGTAAAGTGGATTTAGTAAAATATAATATGTTTCTGGTTGTGATATTTAATATTAAATTTTGTATGGTGCAGGTTCACTACTCTAAGCAAGGTCAGGCCTTCAGGTCACAAGCTCAAAGTATGCATATTGAAATTCTACAGTCACCTTGGCTGTGTGAGCTTATGGCTTTCCACATCAATTTGAGGGAAACAAAAGTCAACTCAAGGAAGGCCCCTGCATTTTTTGAAGGGTGCTATCTCACATTTAGTGACAGCAAACCTTCGCTCTCTTGCGAACTCTTTGATTCTGTCAAGCTCGATATTGACTTGACTTGTTCTATTTGCTTGGTAAGTTCCTATTTCATTTTTCTAGAGAAGGTATTATGCATACACAACGCATAGAAAAATTGTGTACTATCCAAACTTCAATGAAGCACATCATCAGAAATCGTGGAAGAGCATATAGGATGAGTTTTAGAAGCTAGCTACTATTTGTTCATTACATATGCCCTCATGGTGCAAGGTCTATGTCATCATCTATTTCACTGTGAAAACTGGAAGATTTAAGGATATTTTGGCCCCCAAAAAAAAAAAAATAATAATAATAAATAAAGTAATTTGATAGAAAAAAAACAAAAAAAGAGTTAATATTGTGGTTCAAAATATTGGCCTTAAATACACTACAGAAATTGATTAGAAATAGATTTTTCATATTTTGGTCCGTTTGTATATTTACAAATGTTTTGTTGGCAGTAAGAACCAAGGTTTCTGTTTCTAACTCTGGGTTCTAGTTGTGCAATCTGGTACATCCAAGATCATCAAAATTGAAAGATATCAGACTTTGTTGTATGACAGGACATTGATAACTTTACTGTCATTTTGCTTCAGTATGCGTATTTTTCTTGGAACAGGACACAGTGTTTGATCCAGTTTCTCTGACATGCGGTCATATATTCTGCTACATGTGTGCTTGCTCTGCGGCATCGGTCACCATTGTTGATGGACTAAAGGAAGCAGATTCTAAAGAAAAATGCCCTTTGTGCCGAGAGGTAACCTTGAAGATTTGGTTCACAATTAGAATATAAATCAAGTGCTTAATTGTTTATTCTAATTAGATTGATTTTGATTTCAGGCAGGAGTATATGAAGGTGCTGTACACTTGGAAGAGCTTAGTATCCTATTAAGCAGAAGGTTTGTTTCCATTTCTATACTCTTAAATTAAAAGATAAGTCAGTTTGATGTGATTCTTGTTATTCTTAATCTATTTGATTTTGCTCATGGGAGGATTGAGGTGGCGGTTCAAGTGGAAAGAAAATTAAAACATGTTGCTAGTGTTTATGCACACCTTGCAAGTTTCTTATATCTATCATGCTTATTCTAACAGCTGCCCCGAATCCTGGGAGGAAAGGCTTCGAACAGAAAGAGTGGAAAGGATTCGGCAGACAAAGGAGCATTGGGAATTCCAGTGTCGGTCATTTGTGGGCGTCTAATTAGGCAATTCTCTCTCTTTGGTTTTAGTGCAATTTGTATATATTATTCATGTAGAAGAGCTACCCTGTTTCTGAGTTATTGGAAAAGTTTGTGATGGTGTTAGAATTACTGTCAGTCATTAAAAAAAAAAAAACTTTAATGGATTAGAATAAGTTATCTTTTTGATGCACCGGGTTTGGTCGAGTTACGCTTAAGTTTCAACTCTCCATAATTTATATTCTATAAATAGAATCGGGCAATGCCCAATGGGAGTAGTTTTCAGTGAACTTATAATTCCTATATCAATATTGCGTAAAATCTCTAGAAAAAATTGATATTTTTATACAGAAAACACATGTCAAAATCTCATTGGAAAATTTTAAATGTATAAGATGAATCCTGATACATACAGATCCTTTATCAAAATAAAACTCCTAATAAAATGCAAAACCTAATTACAATTGAAGTCCTAATTGCATTTTTATCTTGGAATTCAATGGATAACACCTATCAGAACGGCGCTCTACAATGTTCTTGAATCCACTCAGATACTTGTTGGTTAATAACACTCAAATTAATATATAGTCCTTTCTTGAATCCAAAACCACCTTTCTTTTATATTTCTTCCGCCTATACTCAGTAAAATTATCTCTACATACAATCATCATGTTCTCCGCAAAATCAGTTCGAAGAAATTTTTGCACGCTCATGAAAAAGTTAGGGTTAACTGATTCCAAGAATTCGTACAAAAAATTTGCGACTGTTGAGGGGTCCAAGAACATTCATAGTCCAAGAGGTTACATAGTAATGTACGTGGGTGAAGAGCTTAAGAGATATCAAGTTCCGCTCAAGTATCTGTCGTTGCCCAAGTTTCAAGAATTGATAATGCAGTCACAGGGGGATGATCTTGATGTTAAAGTTGACGGCCCAATTACGCTTGCTTGCACAACTGAGACTTTCGACAAATTACTCAAGTTCGCCAAGAAGTGCCAAACTGAAGGTGCTGTGTAGAAAAGTATGATTTTTTGGTTAGCCAACATCAAGATTGATCCCAAACTTCACTGCTATTTCTTTCGGGGTTGTATAATTTTGGCCCAACCAAGTAACATTGTTTGATAATCCATTACTTAGATTTGATGATTAGCATGTTCTAACTTGTTTATAATCTTTCTTATGCAATCTTATATTTTTGTTTTCAAAAACTGTACTCATATTATGAATCCATACGAAGAACAGTAACTTTAAGCAGTCATCATTCATTCTTGTTGAAATCTGTGATTAAGGATATATAATTGGGATTGAAGAATACGTTTATAGGTTTTCTTATTCAATTTTTTTTCCTTATCTAAGAAACGGTGGTGGTTGTAAAAGGATATCTAATTGGGATTGAAGAGACTAAATCCATGTAATTACCCAAAAGAATTAAGATTCTAATCATGCGAGATTGAGTTTATGTATAATTGAGATTTGTTTCCTTTGAATATCCTCTTTTATCTACAACCTAAAATGCGATCCCTATCCCAACAGATTCCCATGGTAATGGTATCTCAACAGAAGATTCTCATGATAATCTCTCCTCAACGGCAATAACGATAATGGTATCCCAACAGATTAACATGATAATTTCCCCTCACCGCTACAGCTAAATATCCCATTTCTTGGCCGTTTCTACAACTCTTCAAACCTCCTCCACAATTGACAAAACATCCCACCCAGCCTGTCAATTTGAAATTGATTTCATAGTAAAATTCCTAATATCAAAATAAATTGGAATCAATGTCTTATTTATTTATTCTTTTTAAGGTCAAAACTATAAGAAAAGAAAAAGTAACCTGGTCCAATGAGGCCCATAAGGCCATAAGAAAAGGAGAAGGTTTGGCGTGAGTGAACAAGACAAGCTTAAAAGGGTTTGAAGGGCCAGCCGTGAAGAAACGATCCGGGTCCCTTCCAATGCGTAGAAGGTGTGCTGGCTATCGTCGATTCCCACCACAACCGTTTGAACTCTTATAACATTAGAAGATATATCAATTGTTGAGCCGGGCTAGATACACCTGGCATGGAGATGGGGGTGATATACTTTTTATTTTTATATACTAATGAATTATAAGGATTTGATTAACTTGAGAGCATCTCCAATTATTTCTTTATATGACTCAAACTCTTTATATAAAGAGTTTATCTATAAATAAGAGTTCAACAGACTTTGTATCTTAAAATATAAATTAGAGAGTGAGTTTGACTCTCTACTCGCATATTTAGAGAGTCAAATTTCACTCTCTATCCTAATTTAATTAATAAACTATTTTTTCTTATATATTTATTTATTAATTCTCTCTTCCATTAAATCTCTTTCTTAAAAATAAAGAGTATCTCATTAAATTTAAGAGTCTATTGAATTTGAATAAAAATTATGTTATTTGTATTTTAAAATTAATGAAGATGCTCTTCAAAATAAAGAACACCACTGAAGTGCTCTTAAGAGCATCTCTAAAGGACTCTTTATTGATACAAACTCTTTATTAAAAGATTTTATCTATAAAAAACAGAGTCCAACAGACTCTTTATCTTAAAATAAATTAGAAGAGTGAGTTTGACTCTCTACATTTAGAGAGTCAAATTTCACTCTCTACTTAATTTTAATTAATAAACTACAATTCCTATGCATTTTATTTATTAATTCTCTCTCCATTATTCTTTTCTTAAAAATAAAGAGCATCTTCATAAATTTAAAGAGTCTACTAGATTTAATAAAAATTTTTTATTTATATTTAAATTAATGAAGATGTTTTTTATTATAAAGAATGTTTCTTCAAATAAAGAGCACATTGAAGAATACTCTTACACATTAATTTTAAATAATTAATGCCACTCTGTGTGCTCAATACTTATCTAAATATTATTAAGACATTAGAGGATATAAAAAGTATTTATTTAAATTAATTTATGATTATGTGGTTTTATATTTGAAAGCTTGGTGTTATAAATATAAATCTTATAACTATAAACTAACTAAGTAAATCTCGCCTAACTTAACATTGAATGGGATGCGTTGATCCTTATATTAGGCAGAGTAGAGAAATTAAGACGAAAGAAAACGTAAGCACATCCTAAAACATCGCCACGTGGTATCCATGAGATGTTGTTGGTGAAAGACGCACTTTTTGTTGTGGGCCAGGTCCGGTTATAATATATAGACCAGGCTTGGGCTGCCGATCAGAAGGAATGTTGTTGAGATTTTCCTTTATAAATGGCACGGTAACCACCTGTTAAGTAAAGGATTAATGGAACTTTTATATTAATATAACTAGGGCGGGCCCTGCCGCCCATTGTTTTCCAACTCTCCACTCAACCATCTTAGATCCTCCATTCCGATTGGTTTGGCAGCTTATCTTGACATATGCCTTACGTTTGTGCAATGGTCTAGTTTTGAAGTTAACTTAATTCTTTATATTATTATATATCTAAACTTTATTATAAGTATACTGTATATAGTCTTATTTACGTCTTTCTTATATTTTGATTAGAAGATTAATTAGTAGGTATTGTGAAGTGTGGGGAACATATTAATTAGAATTATTTCCCTATTTATGTAATGTGTATATAAAATTAGAACACGTAGTGATACTGATGTATATTAAAAAAGCAAAAGAAAGATTTAGGTGTCTGTTATGTATTTAAGTGAAGATTTAATCATTATCCCGCCTGCGTCTTTGTTAATAGTTGTCATATTCTTAACATTATCATATATAAATACAATGCATTTGTATTTATGTAGCCTATTCAGAATGACTTTTCTCAACTTAATTAATAATATGGTTCCTGATTGCAGAAAATTCACATGCTTTTGATATTAGCCATTAATTGGTCAATATTGAAGATGACAATACTTTCCTTTTCCCGTGATGATTTAAGTAATAACCCCCCACTAATAAATGTAATGATATCACATTCCAAGACAAAACTGATCGTAGATAGTGCACACCAGCCATAACGACTTTTTTACAAAAAAAAAAAAAAGTGATTTCTTGTATTTTTTTTTTTTCCTTTCTCTTTTGATGAAATACTAACCATTGCTTCATTATTAAATTAGCTCCACCCAAAACACTATCTCCACCACTAACCTATACATGGGCCAGGTATTATATTGCTTTGATGGTTGAGACTGTCGATATATATATATATATTAGTATGAAGATAAAACTTTAGTCATCGTCATAGTCTAACATTGCCATAAATAGTGTAAGATGGATGTAATTCTGACATTCACTTAAATGTAAACTCAATTTAAATTGCTTATTCGCTACAGTCACCCTTGAGTTGCCCTCTATATACTTCTCAAGTAGGAGGAACTTTAATATTCATATATTTGTAGGAAGGAGAGAGGAGAGAAGCTTCAAGATCACCGAGAAAACTTAAGAATCAATTTTGATCCTACGTTTTTTATTCATCAGACCCAAATTAGGAAAATTTAGGCATTAGCTATGAAGTTCTGAGAAATATCAGGAGTACATGCAAGGACAAGATGAGAAAAAACTACCTGGCCTTGGTATCAAAAACCTCAAGAAGATTCTTAAAAAGTGCAGGAGAGACTTTCAATCTCAACAACACCTTGTGGAGTTATTGACCTCCACACCTGCCCTCACCAATGTTCTGGTATCCATTTTTTGTTCCTGTCCCCCCACCATTTTCTTTAGCTATTTTAGCTGTCATATGTTATCCTGAATCAAGTTTTCTTATTCATATTAACAATTGAAATATGGGTATAACTATAATATACTACTCGTATGAGATGAGTTGTGTTTAGCAGATTGAATAAAATTAATCGAATTTATTTTGTTGTTTGTTCATGGAAAATGCAGAATCTATTCATAATGAATATTTCTCAAATTCCTCTATCCGTAGTTCAATACCTTGAGGTGCTGCTTTTTTACATTTATTATTATTTTTTACTTCATTTTAAAACATTTTTGTTCATTCACACTGGTTACTCATATATCCTAATTCAACTTGATTTTTAGTGTGCGATGGCACCTTCTTCCCTTCCCTTCTCATGAAATGTCAGCTGTAGTAGGCTGCTTTAATGAACGGGCTCAAATTGCTTGAGATCATTTGGCTTCTGGCTTTTCAAAGTGCTTTATTTGGTTTAAAGGCAAGATTCAAGGGACCCATGTTGCCTTAATTCAAGAAGGCAAGGACTTGGTTAACTATGCACTAATTAATGCCATTGCAATTCGAAAGATACTGAGAAATATGTAAGTATATTTTATCCCATTTCGTAAAGTGGATTTAGTAAAATATATTTTTCTGGTTGTGATATTTTAATATTAAATTTTGTATGGTGCAGGTTCACTACTCTAAGCAGGTCAGGCCTTCAGGTCACAAGCTCAAAGTATGCATATTGAAATTCTACAGTCACCTTGGCTGGTGAGCTTATGGCTTTCCACATCAATCATTTGAGGGAAACAAAAGTCAACTCAAGGAAGGCCCCTGCATTTTTTGAGGGTGCTATCTCACATTTAGTGCGCAAACCTTCGCTCTCTTGCGAACTCTTTGATTCTGTCAAGCTGATATTGACTTGACTTGTTCTATTTGCTGGTAAGTTCCTATTTCATTTTTCTAGAGAAGGTATTGGCATACCAACGCATAGAAAATTGTGTACTATCCAACTTCAATGAAGCACATCATCAGAAATCGTGGAAGAGCATATAGGATGAGTTTTAGAAGCTAGCTACTATTTGTTCTTTACTATGCCCTCATGGTGCAAGGTCTATGTCATCATCTATTTCACTGTGAAAACGGAAGATTTAAGGATATTTTGGCCAAAAAAAATAATATAATAATAATAGTAATTTGATAGAAAAACAAACAAAAAAAGATTTATATGTTTCACAAAATATCCATTACTAATTTAATTCAACAATCAAAAACTATATAAATTACAACTACAATTATGCATCTATCATATTTAGAGGTGGGTATTTGGGATTGGGTTCGGTCGTAGGAGATCTGGTCCCAAAACGGGACCAGGCCTAAGAAGGAGGGCCTAGGCCCTCTACTGTGCCCTCCTCCAAGGCCAAGGCCTGGCCCAAATTTTTTTAGATTTTTTTAGTTTAGTCTCATGCACAATTACTTAAAACCCTCTATAAAATTTAAAATAAACATAAATTATAAGGGTTAAAATAAAATTAAAAAAAAAAAAATTACTCACTGTTGGCAGTTGGCTATAATTTATATTATAACATTCTTTTTTTTAATCCCCCCCCTCCCCACAACTACACTATAAATAACCCAAAAATCTTTCATTTTTTCCACACCAATCAATCTCTTATTCTCTCAATCTCTCAACTCCAAATCTCCAATCAAATTCTCATTTAATTTATATTTATATTTATAATTTATTCATATTATTTATTTATATTATTCAATTTTTTTTTCTATTTTTCAATATCCTTATAATTTCATATTATTATTTCATTTCATTTCATTTTAATTATTTATTATTTTATCATAAATTTATAATGGTTTCCCCAAATGAGTTTTACGTTTCATCCACCGAAGAAATGGAAGGGTTCAATCCATTGTCAACATTTCCTCCGAAGGAAGCAGTTGCAATTCCACAACCACATTCGGTCGGGACGAAGTGTAGCCAAACACATGAGAGCTGCAAGTCAATGGGCATGGGCATAGCCCAACCCCCCGACCGTCAAAGAGGGTCGTGTCCGATGTATGGTGACACTTCATCAAATCAAAACGGCCAAAGCCAAACAGGGAGGAGGAAGAATCATGTGGGATATATAATTTTTGTGGAACCATTATTGGCGCTGAGAATGGGACTTCGACGATACGACGACACGTGGAGAAAAAGCACCCCCAAATAATGCAGTTGTCGAATACATCTTCAAGCGGATCAGGTAGACAAATTCAAACTCAACTTAATTTTAATCCACAATCTTCAACTCTTTCAACATGATAATACAATGCACATGTTGCACGAGATGAAATAACAAGATTCATAGTTGCTACGAACTCTCCCATTTGTTTATCTAAAAATCCTTATTTTATTCACATGATTAAAACTGCATTTTGTCCAACATATACCCTTGTTAGTAGAAGAATAAGTAGAAGAGATATACTAAAATTTTATAACAAAATAAATAATAAACTTAAAAACGAATTTCAAAATTTTAGGAATATATCTATTGCACTTACATCAGATATATGGGCTTGAAAACCAATTTTTTAACTGTCACGGTACATTTCTTAGATTATAATTGGGGTTTACAACAAAAATTGATAGGTTTTAAACCATTATATGAAAAACATAGTGCTGAAACTATTTATTTTACAATTCTTGAAGTTTTACAAGAATATTTATTAACTGATAGAGTTGTAGCGCTGACATTAGATAATGCAGTTGCTAACACCACAGTAATCTCTTTATTTGAAAAGAGATGGATCCACGTGGTGAAGGCAAGTTTTTTCACCAGAGATGTGTTTGCCACATCATCAATTTGATAGTTAAGTAAATTTAGATGTTTACATTCGAGATAGAGAGGGTGCGCAGGCTATCGATTTATCGTCGCCATAGCAATAAAAGATGGCAGAAGTACGTCAAATATTTTGCAGAAGATCCATCGGTTCGACCTTTAAAGTTATGTACGGACATGCCTATCCGTTGGAACTCCATGTTAGTGTATATTAGTGTATGCCCTAGAAACCATTCGTGTTGCGGTTTCAGAGCATTTTGTCTTGTCTTATATATATCATAAATAATAGAAGAAAGAGTTCTTCATTCATATATGTAAATTGCTTCCTTTATTCAGTCATGCATTTAAAATAAAGTACATATATGAATTGTCCAGATGATTCATTTAATAGGTAATGAATTATCGAAAAGGGTTTCCTACGGAACCAATATAAATTTGGGCAACTATATTGCACAGTAGGCATACCGGATGCTTCTGAAAGAATCATGAGTTGATATAAGTACGGATGACGATGATAGTCATGTCACTGGGCATTGGTATGGATAACGGTTGGTGAACTGTTTTTCGAATGTGACCGAATAACGCAAATCACTTGAAAAAGCATGTAGTCAATGATTTATCGTTTGGTTATATCATGCACGATGTAGTCCTTTGACCTGAGACATTGTAGTCAGATCCGATATGGATGCGTATGGTTCATACGGTGTATAAGTACGAGACTAATCATGTTTCGTACAATAAAGCCTATTTGGTCATGCGTTGTTCTATGCGGAAACAAACGATGGTCAAGAGGGGATCCATTGACTCGGAAATATAGGATCGGGAGTACTACTGACTCCATCCGGATTCGAGTTCCTAGACAAACATCGTAAAATATCGGAAAATTGAATCTCTGGCCAGAGTCTATTATTAGTCATACAAAAGCAAGTTTGTGATGACGAGTTCCGAACATATTGATCGACGATTCGGTAGAAGATCGAGTTTAGGATTTTGACATTCCATGAATCCATACTCGATTAGGATATCTCAATGGAGGGACTTTATCTGCATGGTACGTATGATCTGAAATGGGTTCGATGAAGTATTTCTTCATCGTGGTTTAGGGACTATGGCACATTCTAGATGTTTACCATAGTCGTTGGGCCTCCGGACGGGTTTCCGGATTCATCCAGAACCGGCTCACGGCTAATCCACGGTGGACCTACATGGTCACACCAATAGCCTTGAGAAGTTAGAGAATGATAAGAGAGAGAAATATTATCCGAAGAGGGCTAGCACCTTCCGAGGGTAATAACGGGACTTCCATAGTAATAGTTACATAGAAAACAATTTGTGACATTTTAAGGGTTAAAATGGTCAAGCAATAATTAATTATATTTAATTATTAATCTTAAAGTGTTAGATTAATGAGATGAACAAAAATAACCTTTTAATAGTTAAAGGGTAAAAGGGTAAATTTATGGGTGTGTTAATGTAACTAGTTTAGTTTACATGGGCCCTTGAATAATATTGATTATTCAAGGGTAGCATATTAAATTCGTGGGGTCCTTTTATAAAATGATTTTATTGGGCTTGGAAGTGAAAATAAATAATTACAAAATAGCCCAAGTATATATAAGTGCAAAAGATTGCATTTTTGTTCATTATTCACTTGTTCACTCAAACACAAACTAAAAGCTCTTTCTCCCTAGCCAAGGCCACTCTCTAATCCTCTCAAGGTGGTGTTAAAGTGTGGAGGTTTCTCCTTTTGAAGCTAATTTTCATCAATCCAAAGCAAGGAGTAGGTATATCTCATATCCAAGCTTTGCATGTAAACCGTTTTTTAATCATGCTTTCATTCTCCATCTCCACCACTCTCATGCATGCTGAATCTTTCACTCCACCTACTTGATTTTGGAAAAAACTTTGCCAACCATGAAACAAATTACAGATTTCGTCAACCGAAAGCACTATCCAGAGGAAGTTGTCAGCTATGATGATTGGGCGGTTTGTGAACTTGTTTATCAATTTCTTCAAATTTTTTATGATGCTACTAATCAATTAGTGGTATTTATTATCCGACTACTAATTTAGTGTTATATTTTTGCTTTAAATTGCTAAAACTTTTGCTTAATATAATAATGATTTAAGGGAAATTGTTTTAAAGATGGAAGAAAAATATGAGAATATTGGTTAGATATCCATTCTTTATGGATTAGGTTTTGTTCTAGATCCTAGGTTTAAATTACACGTAGTTAACTGTATAATTACAGAGATAAGCATTTAGGACATGATATACATCTTATTTGACTAACTTTAAACAAAAATTGGATAGCTTTTTTCTTTATATGAGAACAGGTACAATGGAAGTGGAACATTCAGGAGAGAGGATCCGGACCTTAATGTCCCTCCGTCAAGGATCGTGACGGAAGTAGCAGCTCCAGCTCATACATGGACCAAATGAGCTGAATCGCTACCTACAAGTGGACTTGTCCTTTATACGATGAAGGACCAACATAATATGGATATTCTTCAGTGGTGGAACCAACATGAAAGTCGATTCCCCATTGTAGCCCAATGGCATGTGACATTTTATCTGTGCCGGTTTCTACAATTGCATCCGAGTCAACATTTTCAACGAGTGGTCGGATTGTTAAAGACAGAAGATGTTCTTTAACCATGAGATGATTGAAGTGATAATGTGTTTACGGGATTTGACTCTCAAAAAGAAGACTACAACAGCCCCTGAAGATCTCGAACTACTCGAACTCTTTATGAATACAGATTGAATTATGTAAATATGTTGACGATGAAAATGAATAATTTAATAAAAAAATTATTAATTGTTTATTTGTGAAACGTGAATATGCGAAATGTGAATTTATGTTAAAAATTAAAATTAACTATTAATTTATTATTTTTTAAAATTAATTAAATTTTTAGAAACTTACTAATCTACCCTTGAAAAATATTAAAAACCCTCTATAATTTCATTTCACCTCTAAAATATAAAAAAAACAGGGGGAAAAAAAGAATTATCTAGGTCCATAGGACCGGTCTTGGGCCTATAGGACCAGTCCTAAGGACCGGTCCAAGTCCTTATATTTCTCATGGCCCATGAGCGGCTGGTCCTATTTGAGACTAGTCCCAAAAGGGCCCAAGCCTGGGCCTGCTTGGACTGGTCCTTGACCAGCTCTATTCACATTTCCTGCCGTTTCTACAACTCTTCAAATCCTCCTCCACAATTGACAAAACATCCACACAGCCTGTCAATTTGAAATTGATTTCATAGTAAAATTCCTCAATATCAAAATAAATGGAATCATGTCTTATTTATTATTTATTCTTTTTAAGGTCAAAACTAAAAAGAAAAGAAAAAGTTAAACCTGGTCCAATGAGGCCCATAAGGCCATAACAGAAGAAGGAAAGGTTTGCGTGTGTGACACATGACGGCATTTTATTATTAATTATCTCTCTCATTATGTCTTTTTCTTAAAAATAAAAGTATCTTCATTAAATTTAAAAAATTTATTGGATTTAATAAAAATTATATTCTTTATATTTAAAATTAATGAAGATGCTATTATTTATATGAAAGATGTTTTTCAAAATAAAGGCACTATAAAGAATACTACTGGAGATACTTTTAACACCTTTAGCTTTAAAAAAATAATGTCACCTCTGTCGCATTTAATACTTATCTAAATGTTATTAAGACGTAATAGGAGGGAATATATAAAGTATTTACTTTAAATTAATTTATGATTATGTAAAGGTTGTTATATTGTAAAGCTATGGTGTTATATAAAATATAAATCTTAACTAATAACTTAAAGTAAATCTCGCCTAACTATAACATTGAATCGGGATGTCGTTGATCCTTCATTGAGGCAGAGTAGAGAAATAAAGACGAAAAGAAAACGTTAAGCACATCCTAAAACGATCGCCACGTGGTATCCTGACGATGTTGGTTGGTGAAAGACGCACTTTTGTTGTGGGTCGTTCCATGGATATATATATAGACCAGGCTTGGGCTGCCAGATAGACAGAAGAAATGTTGTTGAGATTTTCCTTTTTAGAAATGGCACGGTAACCAACCCTGTTAAAGTCAAAGGTATTAATGGAAAACTTTTATTTAACTAGTGCCGCTGCCGCTGCCGCCCATTGTTTTCCAACTCTCCCTCACACCATCTGTAGATATTCCCCATTCGCGATTGGTTTGGCACTTATCTTGACATATGCCTTACGTTTGTGCAATGGTCTAGTTTTGAAGTTAACTTAATTCTTATTATTATATAAATCTAAACTTTATTATAAAGTATTACTGTTATAGTCTATTTACGTCTTTCTTATATTTTGATTAAGAAGATTAATTAGTTAGGTATTGTGAAGTGTGGAACTTTAAGAGAATTTATTCTGAGATTTTATTCCCTATTTATGTAAAGTGTATATATAATTATAACACGTAAGTGATACTGTGTATATATTAAAAAAGCAAAAGATAAGATTTAGGTGTCATGACATGTATTTAAGTAGATTTAATCATTATCCCGCCTGCGTCTTAAGTTATTGAGCCTCTTTAATAAGTTGCCATATTCTTAACATATCATATATAAATACAATGCATTTGTATTATGTAGCCTATTCAGAAATGACATTTTCTCAACTTATTAATAAATATGGTTCCTGATTGCAGCAAATTCACATGCTTTTGATATTAGCCATTAATTTGGCCAATATTTCAATGTTGAAGATGACAAAAACTTTCCTTTTCCCGTGATGAATATAAGTAATAACCCCCCACTAATAAATGTAATGATATCACATTTCCAAGAACAAACTGGATCGTAGATAGTGCACACCACGCATAACGACTGTTTACAAAAAAAAAAAAAAGTGATTTCTGTACTTTTTTTCCTTTCTCTTTTTGATGAAATACTACCATTGCTTCATTATTTAAGTTAGCTCCACCCAAAACACTATCTGCACCACTAACCTATACATGGCCATGTAGTTATATTGCTTTGATGGTTGAGACTGTCGATATATATATTATGTAATGAAGATAAAACTTTAGTCATCGTCATAGTTCATACATTGCCATAAATAAGTGGTAAGATGGATGTAATTCTGACATTCACTTAAATGGTAAACTCTAATTTAAATTGACTTATTCGCTACAGTCACCCGTGAGTTGCCCTCTATATACTCTCCAAGTAGGAGGAACCTTTAATATTCTATATTTGTAAGTAAGAGAGAGGGGGAGAGAAGCTTCAAGGATCACCGGAGAAAACTTAAGAATCAATTTTGATCCTACGTTGTTTATTCATCAGACAGACCCAAATTAGGAAAATTTAGGCATTAGCTATGAAGTTCTGTAAGAAATATCAGAGTACATAGAGGACAAGATGAGAAAAAACACCTGGCCTTGGTATCAAAAACCTAACGAAGATTCTTAAAAAGTGCAGGAGAGACTTTCAATCTCAACAACACCTTGATGGAGTTATTGACCTCCACATCTGCCCTCACCAATGTTCTGGTATCCATTTATTTTGTTTCCTGTCCCCCCACCTTTTCTTTAGCTATTTTAGCTGTCATGTTATCCTGAATCAAGGATTTCTTATTCATATTAACAATTGAAAATATGGGTATAACATATAATAATACTACTCGTATGAGATGAGTTGTGTTGTAGGCAGATTGAATAAAAATTATCGAAATTTTTTTGTTGTTTGTTCATGGAAATGCAGAATCTAATTCATAATGAATAGTTTCTCAAATTCCTCTATCCGTAGTTCAATACCTTGAGGTGCTGCTTATTTTACATTATTATTATTTTTTACTTCATTTAAAACATTTTTTTCATTCACACTGGTTACTCATATATCCTAATTCAACTTGATTTTTAGTGTGCGATGGCACCTTCTTCCCTTCCCTTCTCAATGAAATGTCAGCTGTAGTAGGCTGCTTTAATGAACGTGCTCAGAAATTGCTTGAGATTCATTTGGCTTCTGGCTTTTCAAGTGCTTTATTGGTTTAAAGGCAAGATTCAAGGACCCATGTTGCCTTAATTCAAGAAGGCAAGGACTTGGTTAACTATGCACTAATTAATGCCATTGCAATTCGAAAGATACTGAAGAATATGATAAGGTATATTTTATCCCATTTCGTAAAGTGGATTTAGTAAAATTATTCTGTTTCTGGTTGTGATATTAATATTAAATTTTGTATGGTGCAGGTTCACTACTCTAAGCAAGGTCAGGCCTTCAGGTCACAAGCTCAAAGTATGCATATTGAAATTCTACAGTCACCTTGGCTGTGTGAGCTTATGGCTTTCCACATCAATTTGAGGAAACAAAAGTCAACTCAAGGAAGGCCCCGCATTTTTTGAAGGGTGCTATCTCACATTAGTGACAGCAAACCTTCGCTCTCTTGCGAACTCTTTGATTCTGTCAAGCTCGATATTGACTTACTTGTCTATTTGCTTGGTAAGTTCCTATTTCATTTTTCTAGAGAAGGTATTATGCATACACAACGCATAGAAAAATTGTGTACTATCCAAACTTCAATGAAGCCATCATCAGAAAGTTGGAAGACATATAGGATGAGTTTTAGAAGCTAGCTACTATTTGTTCATTACATATGCCCTCATGGTGCAAGGTCTATGTCATCATCTATTTCACTGTGAAAACTGGAAGATTTAAGGATATTTTGGCCAAAAATAATAATAATAATAATAAATAAAGTAATTTGTAGAAAAACAAAAAAAAGAAGATTTAATATTGTGGTTCAAAATATTGGCCTTAATACACTACAGAAATTGATTAGAAATAGATTTTTCAATTTTGGTCCGTTTGTATATTTACAAATGTTTTGTTGGCAGTAAGAACCGAGGTTTCTGTTTCTAACTCTGGGTTCTAGTTGTGCAATCTGGTACATCCAAGATCATCAAAATTGAAAGATATCAACTTTGTTGTATGACAGACATTGATAACTTTACTGTCATTTTGCTTCAGTATGCTTTTTTCTTGAACAGGACACAGTGTTTGATCCAGTTTCTCTGACATGCGGTCATATATCTGCTACATGTGTGCTGCTCTGCGGCATCGTCACCATTGTTGATGGACTAAAGGAAGCAGATTCTAAAGAAAAATGCCCTTTGTGCCGAGAGGTAACCTTGAAGATTTGGTTCACAATTAGAATATAAATCAAGTGCTTATTGTTTATTCTAATTAGATTGATTTTGATTTCAGGCAGAGTATATAGGTGCTGTACACTTGGAAGAGCTTAGTATCCTATTAAGCAGAAGGTTTGTTTCCATTTCTATACTCTTAATAAAAGATAGTCAGTTTGATGTGATTCTTGTTATTCTTAATCTATTTGATTTTGCTCATGGGGAGATTGGGTGGCGGTTCAAGTGGAAAGAAAATTAAAACATGTTGCTAGTTTTTGCACACCTTGCAAGTTTCTTATATCTATCATGCTTATTCTAACAGCTGCCCCAATCCTGGGAGGAAAGGCTTCGAACAGAAAGAGTGGAAAGGATTCGGCAGACAAGGAGCATTGGAATTCCAGTGTCGGTCATTTGTGGGCGTCTAATTAGGCAATTCTCTCTCTTTGGTTTTAGTGCAATTTGTATATATTATTCATGTAGAAGAGCTACCCTGTTTCTAAGTTTTGGAAAAGTGTTGAATTACTGTCAGTCATTAAAAAAAAAAAAAAAAAAAAACTTTAATGGTAGAATAGGTTACTTTTTGATGCACCGGGTTTGGTCGAGTTACCATAAGTTTCAACTCTCCATAATTTATTCTATATATAGATCGGCAATGCCCAATGGAGTAGTTTTCAGTGAACTTATAATTCCTATATCAATATTGTGTATAATCTCTAGAAAACTTGCCTTACCTGCAAAAAATTAAATTTTTATACAGAAAACACATTCAAAATCTCATTGGAAAATTTTAAATGTATAGATGAATCCTGATACATACAGATCCTTTATCAAAATAAAACTCCTAATAAAATGCAACCTAATTACATTGAAGTCCTAATTGCATTTTTATCTTGAATTCAATGGATAACACCTATCAAACGGCGCTCTACAATGTTCTTGAATCCACTCAGATACTTGTTGGTTAATAACAAGTGCTCATTCTCAAATTAATATATAACTTCTTTCTTGAATCCAAAACCACCTTTCTTTATATTTCTTCCGCCTATACTCAGTAAAATTTCTCTACATACAATCATCATGTTCTCCGCAAAATCAGTTCGAAGAAATTTTTGCACGCTCATGAAAAAGTTAGGGTTAACTGATTCCAAGAATTCGTACAAAAATTTGCGACTGTTGAGGGGTCCAGGAATCATTCTGGTCAAGAGGTTACATAGTAATGTACGTGGGTGAAGAGCTTAAGAAATATCAAGTTCCGCTCAAGTATCTGTCGTTGCCCAAGTTTCAAGAATTGATAATGCAGTCACAGGGGGATGATCTTGATGTTAAAGTTGACGGCCCAATTACTTGCTTGCACAACTGAGACTTTCGACAAATTACTCAAGCTCGCCAAGAAGTGCAAACTGACGGTGCTGTGTAGAAAAGTATGATTTTTTCGGTTAGCCAAAATCAAGATTGATCCAAACTTCACTGCTATTTCTTTCGGGTGTATAATTTTGGCCCAACCAAGTAACATTGTTTGATAATCCATTACTTAGATTTGTGATTAGCATGTTCTAACTTGTTTAAATCTTTCTTATGCATCTTTATATTTTGTTTTCAAAAACTGTACTCATATTATGAATCCATACCAGAACAGTAACTTTAAGCATCATCATTCATTCTTGTTGAAATCGTGATTAAGGTTATAATTGGATTGAAGAATACGTTTATAGGTTTCTTATTCAATTTTTTTTCCTTATCTAAGAAACGGTGATGGTTGTAAAAGGATATCTAATTGGGATTGAAGAGACTAATCCATGTAATTACCCAAAGAATTAAGATTCTAATCATGCGTGATTGAGTTTATGTATAATTGAGATTTGTTTCCTTTGATATCCTCTTTTATCTACAACCTAAAATGCGATCCCTATCCCAACAGATTCCCATGGTAATGGTATCTCAACAGAAGATTCTCATGATATCTCTCCTCAACGGCAATAACGATAATGGTATCCCAACAGATTAACATGATAATTTCCCCTCACCGCTACAGCTCAAGCCTATACCGCTTCCTACGGATAGAGAAATTCAAAGGCAGGGTAGTCTGGTTATAGATAATCAACAATGCTACAGGAATCGGTGATTTTATACCGAAATTTTGTATCGGCTTACGTATATACTGACTCAGACCAATCAACGCATTTTATCTTATTAAATTTTTTCTAATGAACGGCCGTTCATAACATATGAACAGCCATTCACTAACATGGACTCCCATCCATATTATATGGATGGGAGTCCATTTACTAGGGACGGGCGTCCTCATTTAGAGGATGCCCGTCTATTGGTAAATGAAATGAAAATTTAAAAAATAATATGGAATGGACGTCCGTCCACAATGAATGGACGCCCGTCCATTGTGTAAGGACGGTCATCCGTATGTTATGGACGGGCGTCCATCTAATTGTTTTGTTTTCACAGACCCATCTCCTCTCCATTTCTTCGTCTTCATTGCCAGTGGTGCAGTCCATTTCACTGCCTCAAATAATGACTGTGGTGTCAGAGATTTTGACATGGAAAAGTATCAACTCTCTAAGCATTTCCGTTTTCCTTGGCTTCATTTTCTGGGCTTTGTGCTTCATTTTCTGGGCAATATATGAAGCACTTGCAGGCTGAAGCTTTCAATTGAATTTTTTAAACGTTTGTTTTTTCCAGAACTGTTTCTGCGGATTAGCAGGTTTGGGAAAACTACATGGATAAGTATTTGAGTGGAAAAATAAGCATCTTTCATGCATGATTCTTTAACGTGGACAATGCAGAAGTAAATGAATATGTTTAGGATGTTTGACATTTTCTTATTTATTAATATCTATCTTGTTGGTAGATGAAGGTGTTGGATCATC
Source organism: Pistacia vera (assembly GCF_008641045.1). NCBI lineage: Eukaryota > Viridiplantae > Streptophyta > Magnoliopsida > Sapindales > Anacardiaceae > Pistacia > Pistacia vera. The sequence goes on from NW_022196164.1 coordinate 94,558, forward strand.
TGATGAAGATTATAGTGGGGGTGAGAGTGAGGCTCCTGAATGTTCCCGGACGCCACCCGTGGACCATGAGCTTAAGGACAAACTCTTCCGTAAATATGGTGGTTATATTAGCACCTTGAAGCATGAGTTTTCTAAGAAGAAGAAAAAGGGAAAACTACCGAAAGAAGCCAGGCAAATCTTGTTTGATTGGTGGAGTGTCCACAACAAATGGTCTTATCCGACGATATAATTTTTCCACAGTTTTATCAGATTAACTAAGCAGTTGGGCATGAAGCAACAACTGGAATCTGAGAAAGCGAGGAAGAGAAGAGGTGTTTAAAATGGTTTTTTTTTTAAAGTACGGACGTCAAAATGTAAGGGACGAGTATTCATTCCTAATGGACGCCCGTCAAAATGTAAGGGACGAGCATTCATTCCTAATGGACGCCTGTCCAAATGTACCGGACGCCCATCCATAAAATTTGGACGGGCGTCCATTGTTTTTTTTTTTTAAAACAAAATATTTTTTTATGGACGGTCGTCCATTCCACTATGAACGACCGTCTAGGATGTATGGACGACCGTTCGAAATCGTTGGACGACCATCCATTTATATCAGTATTCAATCGTCCAACGTGAAGGCCTCCACGTGTTTCGGTGCAATTTTTCAGTGGATATAGCATTTTTCTATAGATAATATCTCACAGTTACAGGCACAGCCAGTTAAATTTAAGATCAGTTTAACATAGGAGTGAATCTACAGGCTCAGACATACACGGATGGCAACTTCACTCCGATATAGAAAGAGATTATGAAATGTAACACATGCCCAGAAAATTAGTACACGGACAAGTCAAGCAAAACCATGGACAAAGGTAATTGAACATCCATAAATAACAAATTTTAATTAAAGTGAAAGGGTTTAAGTAACATTGTTGTTCTACAATCTCCCAAGACGCTCCAAGCAAAACTGAGTTATTCTCAATTAGATAATATCAAGGGGTTTTTATCCTTATACATGTGATATCTCTTGCACAATTTCTCCAAAGTAGCAACCGAATGCTGCATAGAATTTAGTTTTGTATCCATGAACATTGCCTGCAAAAAAAAAATCAAAGGTAAGTAGTAAAACAAATAAGAAAATAAAAAATCATTAGAAATTCTAAAATTAAAGTAAGAAATCAAACCTGGTAGTCATCTCCATATCTCTCGACCAGCCGACCAATATGAGCGCGTTGTATAGTGGTTAAAGGCTGCAAAGGTGCCCTCTTCCCATCTCTTCGCTTCTTTCCAAGTGCTGATTTCACATCTATTTTGCCAAAGATATAGCATGTTATCAACAGTTATCAAATCAGGATCACAAGAATCCAGCAAGTGCAATTTCACATAACCTCTAAAAATTATAATTTACAATGTCAGCAGAAACTCAATATACTGTATTTGTTATAGAGATGCAGACCAAGGCAAAAGAAAAAGAAAACCAATCCCAAACACAATAAAGAAACCAACAAACTTAGTCAACCACAGACCAAAATAAAGTTGAAGATCATTTCATCTTGTATTAGCCAAAAAGAATTCCGTCTTTTATATAGAATTGAGAAAAGATTGGCATTATCGATTTCATTTAGAACCCAGTGCTTTCATACAGGTTCATATCCATTAATTAACCAAACAAAACTAACAGAGACACAGTAAAATGAGCAAAACAATCAAACTTTCGAAATTAAAAGTAAATTCTTCATCATATCAAATTGGACAACAGCTGCTAGCAAAAATTGCATGAGCAACTTTCAATTATTTCAGTCAAAGCTTCTACCAGATAAAAATTAAAATGCATAATAAGCATCGTACCAACGTATATTATAAATTTATAACTAAATGACCACAAAGAGGGAAAAAAATAACTAAAACCAAAAATCATCCTAGCTTAATTACGTAGTTTAATCTAACAATTAGTCCAAATTAAAACATAAGAATTGAAGTACAACTATAGAGAGAGAACTGACCGTCTTCTTCGAGATCGCTGCCGGAATCAAGGGGCGCGAACTCGTCGACGGGTTCATCAGAAGGGGGAGGCATCTGGAGGGAGTCGCTTTCGACGACTTGGGAAGTGCGGGAACGGACTCCAAGCAAGTTGGGATTGGAAACGAAACCGAATGACTGGTAGTTTTGAATAACGCTGGCTTTGTCGTCCCATTCGGGAAGCTCATCAACGAGAGAACGAAGTTTTGGAGGGAGAGAAAAGGCTGGCTTGAACGCGTGTGGGTTCTTCTTTGGGAGGCCTACTCGAACCTTCGTCCTCGAATTCTTGTACTTCCTTCTTGACCTGCCCATCACTCTCTATCTCCCTCTTTGCTTTCTAGGGTTTTGCTAGGGGTTTATTGTGTTTCCAGCAGTAATTACGAGTTTAAAACGGTGCAGTTTTCTGCCTTTTTATTGGTACATAACGGTGTTACTATTTGCAGAGTATAAAACGGTGAAAGGGAGATGCGTTTTGTGAGAGGTGGAAAAGCAACCCGCCCGGCCCAGCCCGCGGCGGTTTGCTGTTAATGGCGGGTCGGTCCTGACCCGCCCGGTGACATTGGCGGGCCGGGTTAGGCCCGCCAATATTAAGGAATTGGCTGGCGCAACCCGAACCGCCAACCCTAACCCGCTGGGTTAGACGTGGGTTAGGCCGGGTTAACCCGCATTTTTTATTTTTTATTTTGTTTAAATTTAAATGTTTAATTAAATTTTCAAATGAATAATTAACAATTTATAAATAAATAAATGTAATTATTTTTATTTAATTGTAAACTTCTTTTCAAATATCAATAATTAAACTAAATTAATTTTTTGTTTGTTAACATTCCAAATATTAATTCAATTTTAATACATTAAAATTGTAATATAAGAATAATTAAATTTATTCATTTATTAAAAAATAAAATAAGAAATTACAATAATTATTGCCTCCTTAAAAACCTTATCAAGAAAAACCCAATAGGACAAAAACTTGGTAAGGAAAAAAAAGTGCAATAATTGACAATTAATTTGTCAAGTTACAATTTACAAAACAACTAATTTTGGGGTTCACTAGGACCTACATCATCAGTATCATCTATATTACAAAATTGAAATGATTCTATTAAAGTATCGTCGACAACCTCGTATTGACCTTGATGGCGCGACCGTTCCCAATCTCGAAGACATGTGAGGACTTCAATCAATTGTGGTGAAAGTTTAGTCCTCCTTTCATTTAAAATTCTTCAACTTGCACTAAATGTTTGTTAAGATGAGACGGTTGAGACAGGAACAGCTAAAACATCCAAGGCAAGTCTTGATAATACTGGAAAAATATATTTCCTGGCTCTCCAATAGTTTAAGAGATCAAAGCTGGCTCTCTGTTGTGGATCTACTGGTAATATTTCAGGGGTTACCAAATATTGTTGAAGCTCATTACTCTGCGACTGCATGGAAGACAGTACATCAGTTGTTGTTGTTGGTGGAGCTTCTAAAGAGGAGGTTCTGCTTCAGATTCAGGTTCTCTTCGGCCTATTCCGTGCACCCCAACAGTAGAAGTCTTCATTTGTTTCTTCTGATGCAGCTTCCCTAGATGTTTCGCCTTTTTGCGGGTTTCCATACCTGTTTTCATACTAGAAATATACTTCGAAAAGTGTATTTTTTATCTCTCCTATTTGATTAGCATATGCTTCGATTTGTAAATTTTCACATAAACTGTCAAAACCATTTTCTAAACCGGCTAATTTAATTCTATGATAAAATATAGCACCTAAACAAGAAAGAAAATGAATGGGTTCCCAATATTTAAAAAAAAAAAATTCCATTGCCTTTATTGGTGCATTTAAAATTACATTGTCTTTGTTTTTTTATAAATAACTCAGAAATTTTTATAATTGTATGTATTACCAATGGACTAGTAGGATAATACACATCAGAAAGTTGTAAAGTGGATTGGTAAAAAGTTTTAAGAAAAGAATGAAATACTTTAGTTATATGCCAATAATTTTCTACCAAATAATGAGGACCTCTATTATTTGCTACAAAATAACTAATTATATTAGCATAAGGTAAACATGAATCAAGCATTAAATAAGTACTATTCCATCTAACAGGCATGTCTAATGCAAAAGTTCTAGGAGACATATTTGATTTTATACAAGCGTCTTGAAATTCAGCATTTCTTTTATTACTACTAGTAATCCAAGCTAAACAATCTCTAATTCTATTAATATTTTCTTTAATTGTTTTCATACCACTTTTCACAATTAAATTAATAACATGGCATGCACAACGTTGGTGAAAAAACTTCAAATTGTTATATAAAGGATAATTACTTTGAAAATAATCTATAGCTTTACTATTAGAACTTGCATTATCTAAAGTTAAACTTATCACTTTACTAACAATATCATAATCTTCTAAAACTTCAACAATTTTATTATAAATTTGTTCACCACTATGATCAACATCCATTAATCTAAATCCTAATAAAGATTTATTTAATTTAAATTCATTATCAAAATAATGACTAGTCACACAAATATAATCTTGTTTAGCTCTACCACTCCAAATATCGGCAGTTAAAGCCACACTAATATGACAAGTATGAAATTTATTTTTTAATTCTAATTTCATTTTTTTAAACAATTTTATTAAATCATTTCTAGTTGCAGTTTTAGAATAACTTTTAAATCCTGGAAAAAATGAATTTTGAACAAATCTTTCAAAATATTTATCTTCAGTCATATTAATAGGTTGATCAGTTGCAGCAATATATAAAGCTAACTGTTCCCTATATACATCAGAATTATAATGACAATTAGCACCCATATTAGTTATTTGAGTTTGATTGCTTTCTCTATTTCCATGTTAATTAATATGTTTATTAGCATGCATTTTTAAAGTACTAGTACCGTTACCTGAATCAGCTTTATAAATATTTCCACAGTATTTGCATTTCGCTTTCTTGACTTGAACGTAATTTTCTGTCTCGTAAAACTTGTTGAAATACGCCCAAACGTCTGATGTGTGTCTGTCTTCACTTTCGACGGCAATTGATGATCCCGCCTCAGCTTGAGATGAAGTTGGACGAGCACGACGATTACGAGGACGACTTCTAGAACCACCGGGAGCTGTTGGAATCGGGGGCATATTTTGAGGTGTATCGGATTCTGAGAATGGGAAAGCGGAACTATTTGAATCTCCTCTTGCATTTATGTTAGTAAAATCAGTGGGACTAGGACTATGATAGTAGTTTCCGTCATCATTGTGATTGATGGGAGAGAAATATCTATCCATTGTAGTTGAAAAAAATTGATGTAGAAGAAATAAAAATTAAAGAAAGAGAATTGGAATATGGAATATGGAAATTGGAATTTGGAAAATTGGAAATATGAATTAAAAATTGCAAAACTAATAAAAATTAAAATACGAGCAAATTGATAACAAAGAGATTAAGAGAATAAATGAATAATTGAGAGATTAGAGATTAGAGAATATGAGAGAATTTGAGTTGTGAGAAAAATGTGAGAGTTTAGGGCCAATTTATAGGAAAAAATGGGAAAGAAAAATGACGAAAAAGATCCATCCAACGGCTATATTTCAAGGGTAAAGGGGTAATTTGAAAAATAAAATATTTTTTTATTTTTTTATTTTTTTCGGCCAACAGCCAACCCGGCAGGTTGACGGGTCTCTTGCAAAAGAGCCAAAACAGCAACCCGCCGGGCTGCAGGTTGCCATTGTGCAACCCGGCCCGCCCGGGGGTTGCTGCCGGGTTAGGGTTGACCCGCCTAACCCGGCCCAAATGTTCCACCTCTATGTGAGAGAGGTTAATCTTAAAGTTGATGCCAAAAAGAATAAGCGCGTGTCGATTACTTGTACCTTCCACGAGATATTTTATCCTTCAATATTATTTGGCATGTTTGGTTTATTATTTTTATCCATATTCTCAATCCTATTCTCTAAATAATGTTTGGTACATTATTCCAGAAATATTATCCTATTTTTTTAATTACTTTTAGACCCCATAAGGTTATTAATTTCATGAAATACACCATGAAAAAAAGTTTAAAAATTATTAAAAATACCCCTGCGACCCATACTTGCCAGATTCCGGCAACCACTATTGGTGGTAGCCGGAATCTGTACAACGGCCTACCTGCCAACCAAAAATGGCCTGAAGTTCACCGATCTGGCCGTGAACAACGGCCAAAGAAATGGCCGTCGTTGAGGTTAACGATGGCCAAATCTTGGCCATCGTTGATCGAAAACGACAGCCAAAGATGGTCATTGTTTTGGCCTTTTCCGACCGTCGCGGCCACAACAGGCCGTAGATCTAGCCTTTTCCCGTCAGATCTGTGGTGGATCTGGCCAAAAAAGGCCATAACGACGCGTTACGACATAGATCCGACCAGTCTGTGTGGTAACACGATTTTCCGGCCAGATGCCGGCGGTGGTGGTTGGAATCTAGCACTGTAGGTGGTGGGGGTGTTTTTGTCATTTTATATATTAGGGTATTTAATTAAATTAGCAAACCTATGGGCTTTTTCATAAATTTTTAAATTTTACCTCGTAATACTCCCCTATCCAACTACCCAATATTATTTCCAAAATCCTATCCAAAATAATAAACCAAACGATTATTATTTCAATAATATTTTGTTTACTAATCATACAAACCGAAAAAAATTATATAAAATAATTATTCTATCTTTTATTTTTTTATCTACTTGTATGACTTAGTTGTAAATATAACATTACTCTTATTATTTATCTCATATTTTTATTATAATTATTATGATGAGGTTGCGACACAACTTAAAAAACTTAATTTGTATCCTTAAATGAAAATAATTACCTTAAATTTGGAATCTAAATTATGGTTGTACAATTAAATACTATAAATCAATTTATATAAAAAGTATACAATTTAATGAAATAATAAAGTATATCAATTTATATGAAGGAATTTACAATATTCACATGCCATGGTTATAAGTTAGAGGAGAATTTAAATCTATTACCTCTTGAACCCGAATTTGTCTTATAAAATAAAATGTTGGTGGCAGATGGATCAAGGCAATAACATCCAGAAGAAGAAAATAAGCATTAATTAAGAAAGGTTTATTTACGTTGCTACAGTTGGTCTCCCCCCTTTCTGAGGAAGGTGAATAACATTACAAATTTCAACTATGACATCAATATATATTTTAAAATTTAAAGTACACGTAGACCTATGAATTATTATTAAGTTCCAATGCGGGTCCTGTCTATCTGCCACAAGTTATGGTTAATATTAGCGACAGGAAAGCTTTGCTTTATAATCCTGCTGATCGATTTGCATACTCCTGAACCAATGACCCGAATCTTGAAGGCCTCTCAAGCAAACGGGATGGCATATCAAATTCTTTTGCCCATCCTGTATAAGACGAAACCAATCCAAGGGCATTTTAATAGAGATATATGCAGTCTCAATATGATATTGAATGAGGTAAAGAATTTGTGTAATGAATAATGGTTAAATCATGTGAGGCCACTCTACTAATTGCCAGAAATGCATCATCCGAATTGAATGCAGTGGGAAAAGGAAAGATCAAATGGCATTGTGCGATCCAAAATAACTTAATGAAAGGAGTAAATTGCTGTTAACCAAAAAGGAATGGAGAGAAGCACCCACCTGCATCTATTACTAAAACCCTATCACAATCCATGACAGTTGGTATTCTGTGAGCGATGCTGATAATTGTACAGGCCACAAAATCCTCTCTAATGATCTTTTGAATTACAGCGTCAGTTTGTGAATCAACAGAAGCAGTAGCCTCATCCATGAACAAGAGCCGGCTGCGCTTTAGCATAACCCTCCCCAGACACAGGAGCTGCCTTTGTCCCACACTCCAGTTGTCTCCGTTATCAACCACTAAGGAATTGAAACATTTGTTAAGTTAATGCAGCTAACAAGTATCAATAATGCTACTTTCATTTATTTAATTTATTCAAAAAGGATATAAGAGAATGAGATAAATATGGAATTTGAGGAGTTGAATAAGAAAAAGGAGAAAATCAGTTACCTAAAGAATCAAGTTTATCAGGTTTTGCAGCCACAACATCTTTAAGTTGGCAACGCTCAAGGCTCTACAAAAATCAAATTATTTCAGCTAATACAATTAATAATAAAATTTAAAAAGATTACACATGTGGCAATGAATATCACAAAACAGGAATGGCTTGTTTACCTTCCATATTTCTTCATCTGAATGCTGACCAATTGGATCAATGTTGCTTCTCACAGTTCCTTCAAAAAGGACTGGTTCTTGAGGAATGATCCCAAAGCGAGACCTAAGGTTATGAAGCCCCAGAAAGGAAATGTCAATACCGTCAATAATTATTCTTCCCCCGGAAGGTTCCACCAGCCTAAAGAAAACTTGGATCAAAGTTGACTTCCCACTTCCAGTACGACCAACAACACCAATCTTCTCTCCCCCGTGAATGCTGAGAGTAATGCCTTTGAGAACCAGAGGAGTATTGGGACGATATCTTACCTGTTTGCAAAATTTTCAATGCATCAGTATTAAATACAGTTATTTGCCCCGACTGTATTCAGGATGTCAAGTTCAATGGTATCGAATGTTTATTTACTTTATATTTGCTTGCATTCAGTCAGTTCTCTGCTCAATTCCAATAAATCAACAATTTCGTGGAATTTTCTTCATAATTTATGTTGGCAATTAGCCAGTTCATTTGCCTATGCACTACAGCTATTTATTATTAATCTTAATAGCAACTTATGAAACAAAAGAGAATTTAAATTTCAAGGAATCTTTTTTTGTTAGAAAATAATCTTAAGAACCAGTTACCTGCAAGTCTTCGAGGTCAACATTGCCACGTGCAGGCCAATTTGGAGGAGGAAGACGATCTTTAATCTCCCAAGCTGCTTCTGATGGGATGTTTGTGAATTGCTTTATCCTCTCAACAGATACCATCCGATTTTCCACAAAGCAACTCATATATATGGCCCAGAACAGCACAGCATTGAGGGACAGCCCGTACGAGAGAGACAAACCAATATTCTCTACATTTAATAGAATTTGTCAATTTTCCAATACAAAAATTAGTAAAACTTGAGAGACACGACGAAGTTTCATTCATTTACCATAAAAATCAGGCTGGTCTGGCCAGACAAAATTATGAATAAACGGATTAATGTTATTCTTTTTCTGATGACTATGCTAGGTTGTGCTGAATAAATTAAAGTGTCCTCATAAACATGTAATTTACCTGGTTTTATAATGCTACTGGGTAACAAGATCATAAACAAAGTGGCAACGCAGAAAGTGAAACTTCCCAACAGTTCCAGACGGAAACCCAACCATTCATTTGATCCGTTGTTGTGGAAATCCATACACAAATTGGCATTAACTCGGTTAACATTTTCCTGACAAAATTCATGCTGCTTTCCGAAAGAGCGAATGGTCATAACTCCAGAAATGCTTTCTGAAAAGTGATGAATAACTGGTGCCTTGGTTATTGAGTCGAGCCTAGTTATTTCCCGAGATGTTGCAAGGTAATATCCCTAAAACCCAAAACAGAAAAAAAAAAATAAGTCTAATGAGTTTGATCTTGCTTCATTTCTGGTACAGATGTCATGTTTATTATCATCATATCCGAAGATTCTGATTCTAAATTCAATAAAAACAATTAATTACACAATCTCAAAGAAACACAAAGTTCATACCCGATACCAGTAATTCACCCAAGCAAGTGGTATTAATAAGAATACTGTTGGCCAAGCATATTGACACGTGATTATGAAGATACTAAGCAGTGTGATGTACATGGCAATTGTAATGCCAATAAAGAGCGGGAGGAAAAGATCAATGTTGGTTTGATCAGTCGATGCCTGAAAACAAAGAAAACATGAGATCATTTGTCATGTACTAAAACGAAACTAGAATGGAGAATATTCCTTTGATTATTGACTTCTTACCCGACTTAAAATTCTTCCTGAAGGTGTGGTATCAAAAAATGACATGGGGGCATGCAAGATACTTTGAAGAATTTGGCCAAAAAAAATTTGGGCCGTCTTGAGCCCCATATGCGTAACAAAAAAGGATCTCACCACTAACATCAGAATTGACACAGCTGCAATAATTGCATAGACACTAATGAACATGGAAGGATTAAATGACAGCGCACGGTCTGCTGCTGTTTCATATGATAACCAATAATCACCAGCCATTATAGACCCTTGCCACAACAGAGAAAATAGCAACACTGCTATTACACCCCACCATCCAAATGCCTCCGTGCAGTATATTTTATATACCTGCAAGCTAACTTTACCGGTTTCTCTTTCTTCCTCATTGATTAGCTTAGAAGTTCCCTTGACAGAATTTGACCGTTGTACAAGCTTATTCTCACCATTTGCTTCCCCATGGTTAGGAGATTTTGGTGTTTTGGGGGAATCTGCACCAGACATGGTTTTTCCAACTTCTACAAGTTCCATAGATGTTTCATGAGCAGCTACTAATGCTCCAAAATCCATACCAGAAGTTACTAGATCATTGTACTTTCCTGATTGCACTATCATCCCATCTCGCATTACCTGGAACGAACACAAATTTGTACATAAATTTGAACGTTTGTATGACAATTAGCTGTTGAGTTCGACTTTTCACCAGACAAGCATTAACTTGAAGATTGAAATGTGAAGATAGTACTTACCAAGATAAGGTCAACATTATGCAAGAAGTCCACTTGGTGCGTTACAAGTAATATGGTCTTGCCTTTGAGAACTCCTCTTACACATTGCTATAAGAAGGCAATAAAATGGTTTAAAAATTTTAAAAATTGTTCCCACAGATAATCAGAACTTTTGTATGGTTCTACTGAGTTCTCTTGAAAAAATAATTTACTCTGTTTTCCATATTAAACAATTGTGTTTCTGACTACTATGCAACCAAAAATGAATTTCCTTTCTGTGGATTTAAAATTTGAATAAACAATTATATCACCTTAAATATATCTGATCCAGTATGAGCATCCACAGCACTAAAGACATCATCAAGTAGGTACGTATCACAATCCTGATAAACAGCTCTGGCAAGTTGTATCCGCTGCTTCTGTCCACCACTGAGATTAATGCCACGCTCTCCAATTTCAGTCTGATCTCCATACTCCATCATTTCCAAATCTTTCTCCAGACAACAAACCCTGATAACTTCCCTGTATTTCTCCCTGTTCATCGGCAAACCAAAGAGGATGTTTTCTTGAATTGTCCCATTTTGAATCCATGATGTTTGAGCTACATAAGCAGTTGTCCCACAAACTTTGACCTGTTATCGAGAAGCATATTATTCTATTAAACAACCATTTCGAGCAATTCACTGTTTAATGCATTCTTTTCCTATGATGACAGTTTCAATGTTTGAGGTAAGAAAACATAGATACCTAATTAATGAAACAGAAAAAAGCAACTCAACAACTTGTAAAACAAAGTTCCTACCTTTCCTGATACTTTGTGCATCTCACCAAGAATAGAGGCCAAGAGAGAAGACTTTCCAGATCCCACGGTCCCAACAATAGCAGCAAGCTCCCCTTTCTTGACCGTCAAATTTATATTTTTCAAACATTCTTCTCCAATTTCATCGTCCCAACTAAACACCCCATCTTTTACCTCCACAGCGATTCTCCCGTCACACCCCTCCACTCTTTCCACCGAATCATTCACCAATTCCCTACTCATCATGTAATGATCCAATCTTCCCAGAGATATCATCGCTTGTGAAAGTGAGATCATAGATTGAGGGAAGGTCCTTATGGGCTCCTGCAAGATCTTAAAGATTGTTGTTGTGGTAAACACAGTCCCTGCATCCAGATGGACTCCCATGAAAATGGCAGTACCAAATGTAATAGTTGATATCAGCACTGGAGTGCACCACATCACTGCAATATTTCCAGCTATCGAGTACAAGAACTTGGATAGCCAACCAAATTCTGATTCACGGAGAGACTGGATTCTCTTATTGAAATGTTCTTCCCAAGCCTGGAACTTAATCACCCGCATGTAATTAAGCATCTCATTTGTTGCCTTCATTCTTGAATCACGTTTTTCCATCAAACTGAACTGGTACTTGTTTCTTCTTCGTGTGCCAAACACAACAAATATAAATACACCAACAAGTCCAATGACTGCTGTGATGACTGCGGCACCAAGATAGTTATATAGGAGAACCAAAGCAACACCAACTTGAAATGGCATTAACCAGATAGCATGTAGCTGTAGCATCATATCAGAAAGTTGCTGTGCATCAACAGCCATATAATTCACTATCTGTCCAACCCCATGAGCCTGCCGCGCAGAGCAGGATAGCCTCAGCCCTTTTTTGTATAAGGAAGTGATAAGAGTGGACCTAATGAGCATTCCAAGTTTCTGGGAGTTGAAGTTGAACTGGTGAGTTGATAGCACTTCTATAAATTTTGCAACAAGGAGAATCAACACAAGGTAGTATCCTTCATAAACTGAACTCCTTTTTCCAGCAGTGTAATCAACAAAACTTTGAATAAGAACAGGTCCAACGTACATCACACAGAGCCTCACAATTGCAAGGAATGCAGTGAATGCAACTTCCTTCCAAAAGCACCGCAACAGTGTGGTTCCAACCGGGTGCTTGGATTTTTCTTCTGGTTTTGGCCAATATAATTCAAAGAGCTTCGACATTCTTTCAGCTCTATGTTCCGGCGATAGTGATGGAACTTCTTCAATCTTGAGAGGGCGTTTGTAACCTTTAGTAAGCAAGGGATTCATCCAAAGCCAAAAGGCTTTAGATATTGCAGAAGCTGAAGCAAATCCACTTACATTGGATCTGCTCAAAAGAGGTTCGTATAATTTGGTTTCTTCATCCATTTCAGGTTCAGAATCTCTGGTCACTGTAATTCCAGTTGACCCTCTAATTGCAACAAATAGAAGGACAATCGAAAAGGGAAAAGACAGTATGGAAATTATATCATCCACTCTCAAACTGGGAAAAAGGGTTGCTTCAAAAGAGACCAAACGAATGATCCCCGAAACTGAGAATAGAGAAACAATGATGAAAAATGCAACCCAATAAATTCTAAGCGAAAGCGGATGAGTAACAGCTTCAAATCTTTTCTCGTGAATGATTAAGATTGCAATCACTGCATGAGTTATGGCTTGGACCAACAAAAATAGTGCATCAACTAGCTTCCATGGCTGTTCCGTGCTTCTAGTGAAAGCTAGAATGCAGATAATTGTGAAAGAAAATGCTAACAGAACAGTGACAATCAGAGAGAGTTTGAACCATATTGTAGTTCTGAGAACAACTCTGTTGTTTCTGATAAAGGGCTTGTTGATATCAGAGCTGGGTCGGCCATTGGCTATGAACCTCGAACGAAGCTTTTGAACTAAAAATACAATGAGACTGAGCCAGAACAAGAGGTTAACCGAAGATAACAGGACTCTTTGGGGACAGGGAGAGAGGAAAATGAATCTTAACCACTGAAATATCAATGGAAGAGATGAGTCTTTTGACGATTGTATCACAGAGCTTGAACATGAGAGGGAAAGGGTCCAAGATGTAGAAGACATGGTTCAAGCTTCACGTGAAATACTACAGAATGCGTCTCTCGTTGTTGATTCTCATCAATATCCTTCTTCTGTCCTGAAAAAATATCAGAATTATTTTCTTCAAAGAGTTCACGAAATTACAAAGCAAAAATATGTGATAAAAGGAACTCAAAGTCATAACTCATAAGAATCAAGGAATGCATTGTTGACTGTAAGATAGCCGGCACAAGTCGAAATAGCAAAAAAGAAGTCAAAAAGTAAATCATGTACCAGAGAAGTTATGAAAAGATTTCTGCCAAAACACTTCTCAATAAAGCTAAAATAAATTAATTTAATAGCAAGATGGATAATCCGGTCACAGAACGAGTAAATATTTTAGATTTTTAGTGTAAGATAATGTATTGGTCCAAGATGGCAGTTGAAACGCAGAAGATAAGAGATTCGTTAATCATTTTCCATCAAATAAAATTTATAGACATTCAACCTAACAAAAACAATGATCATTTGAAAAACCAGGACCATGTAAAATGAAAAAATGCTATTGAATGAACTCAATCATGATGAACTTAGCAAATCAAATATGGAAGAGCTTATTGACAAAAAGTGTTGGGTGAAAAGTAATCGAAAGCAGAGAAGAGAAGAAGAAACCATGCAAGGGCTCGTCAACTTACCAGAAGTTGAAGACAAACACTTTTGTTGGAAAGCTAAAGCATAGGGATTCGCAGTATGACATCAATCTCTGCAACGAAGAGAGTGTTCCTCGTTTCACCAAATGAAACGATGGACACTGCTAAGAAAATCCAACCAACAACTTATAAAAAGTTATATAAAATATAATAAAATTAAGAGAGACGTAATTTAATGACTTATTCAGAGCTTCACCTTCGCATAAAACGTAATTTCCTGAACCATTTCGCAGTAAAGACGTGGAAAATATGGTAAGAGCCACATACATACTACTGACTTGGAAAGACAGTGGCCTTTTTTATTAATTTATTCAAGTCTTCCTTTTTGTTTCTTTATTAATCTTTCAAGTGAGGCGGAGATCTAACCATTTGCCTTAACATAGCGCGTGAAACCACTTACCAGAAAACTGTGTTAGCCTATACCACCGGGTCCGGGAAGGTCAATTGGATTATGGATGAACGCAGAAAATGGCGCAACCGAGCACCACAAATTTGAAGTTTGAACCATGTCATGGGCGAGTTAGTAACGAGTATTTTGACTAGCGCGTGGGAAAAATAAGCTTTTGTTACAGAAATGAAGCGGAATAAGACAAATTGTATTGTGCATTGATTAAATAACAGACGGACGTCATGACACACCGCCAACCGTATTGCATGTCAACATCTTAGAGAGGTTTCTCTCCCGGAAGCTTCTTCGTATTATTGAGAGCTCGACTCAAATTGTATTATTGGTATTGTCATGTTATTAATTGGGCAGAAAAGATATCTGATGAGATAATAATGGCGCCATTGAAATTCATATATTCATAGTCACCATGATTTCTGATCAAATACGAAATGATAAAATTAAGTGGCAAAGGAAAATCAAAGTCATGATGTGGTTTTTTTGTTTGTTACAATTAGTCACTAATTGAAAATAGACATATGCAGAATGATCTCTTGGTTTAGAGATAGTTGCTTGCTTATGGAAATTTGGCAAATACTGTAGTGCTTCAATTTTCTTATTATATTTGTCACATGCAAATGTTAGCAACATACAACTTCGGCTAGCTCAGGCAGACTAGACACATCATAATGACTAATTACGTGTCAGATGAATTTCAATCCAACAAGTGAATGGCGTTCAATTCGGAGCAAAATTCTGCAAAAATTATGTTAAGTTGATGATTATAATGGAAAGTATTGCAAAACTATTTTGGGTGGTTGAAGAATAACGAAGATTGATTCATATTATTGATTGTATTATTTAATAAGTCTTAATTTCGAATTTTTTTTAGATGTTAATAGGATAGTTATTAAAGTTTTTATCCGATAATTTTAATGTCTCAGAAAAATTAACTGAAATAAGTGTAAACTAGTATAGACGCTTTCAATCATAAAAAATAAAAAGAGTATTAGAATTCATCTACATTTATGTTTCAAACCAAAATATTAATATTTATACATAAAGTGTATCTTTCACCGATCCATTGAAGTTAAATTATATATTTATCTTGATATATTTCATATACTGATTATATAATTATGTAAACAGCATATGTCCAAATGGACAACACTATATATATTTCATATAGTATGCATCTTTGGACGATGGACACATTATTGGATGCTTTATTCCTGCATTCTAACATATGTACATATATCTACTTGGATGATTGGATCCATCAACAATGAGTATGATGACATGTATAACTGAAGAAATTTAAGCACGATTAATTATATAGTTAGATAGAAAAATGTGGCTTTGATGATTTTATGGTTAAATATAATAATGTATATATAAAAAGCTTATTATTGTACTTAAAGCTTTTCCACCATCTCGATGCACCCGTCACTCCGTTTTCTGGAAATATTATTAGTTTGACAAATATAAAATTGTGAAAATTCAGAATGGTATTTATTTTTGTAGGACTATTAAAACATTCCTTAATTTAATACATTTCCCTAGGCAATTAACCCTTGGATACTTAACAGAGTCATACTCATACACCGCAATTATTGGCATTCAGTCAAACTGAAAAGGGACCCTATTGTCGAGCTACATACTGACATATAGGCCTGCCGTAGCCATTGACGGATTGACTTCTGTTAAATAGTTTAATGTATTTAGTATTGAAGAAAATGAATTCTGTAGTTTGGTACATAGGTTATTCAAATATAAATTTCAGTGGAAGGATTATTAACATTTTAAAATTAAAAAAAAAAATTGTCTAATCCGTTTTAAACTATTTTAACGTGCTATTCTTAATTTCAATTTATTTATTAAGAAAACAGTGTTCATATGCCTTTAAATGCACACAGATACCTATGATCAAACTTAATATAAGAAATAGATTTATTTATATTAATTTAATTTTTGTTGGAAAGTAAAAGGGTAATTTCATCTATGTCATCACTCAGATTCAGTCATTCTTGTTGTTCAAGAAAATCAGATTATTAATTCGTCATACATGACATCAGGGGTTACTCGACATGGAATTTTGCCAAGTAACAATCCGCCAAGGGATGGACAGATACGTATTGGACTTAATAACTTCATTAAAGAAAGAAGAAGAAACAAAAAGACGTAAAGCATTTGTTGTCCATTTTCTGTTTGGTTTTACCATAAAGACTCTGACTAAAATAATCAAAGAATGATAAACAAAAATGGGGAAAATGACTTATACCTATCCAGGGTTTGGCGAAACGCCATTGATACCTAAAAAGTTTTAAAATAACAAATAAGTACCTTTCGTTATGTACTATTAGTAATTTCTGTTTGTTAATAGTGAAAAGACTAGAATACCTTTGAAAGTTTGATATTTATGTTTTTTAAAAATTTATTAAAAAAACCCCATAGGTTTACTAATTTAACTAAATACCCCAATATATAAATTTTTTTATAAAATGACAAAAACACCCCTACCACCGTAGTGCCAGATTCCAGCCACCACCGCCAGAATTTGGCCAGAAAATTACGTTACACCACAGATTCGTAGGATCTGGTGGGTAGGGCCATAGATCTGGCCGTCAACGGCCGCAACACTCCGTCTACGATGGCCAAAGATGTGGCTGTCGTTGTCTGTCAATGATGGCCAAGATTTGACGGCCATTTCTTTGGCCGTCACTTTCCGGCTAGATCTGGCCTTTTACGGCCAGATCTACTGTGGATCTGATCGGAAAAGGCCAGATCGGTGAATTACCAAAAATATTCGGTGGTGGCGTAGACCGTTGTGACAGATTCCGGCTACCATCGGCGGTGGCCGCCGGAATCTAGCAAGTATGGGTGAGTGGGGGTGTTTTTGTTAATTTTTAAACTTTTTTCTGGGGGTATTTGATGAAATTAATAAACTTAAGAGGTCAAAAAATAATTAAAAAATAGACTGATATTTCTCAAAGGGTATTCTAGTCTTTTCACTATTAGCAAATAGAAATCACTAACAGAATATGACGGAAGGTATCTGTTTGTCGTTTTAAAATTTTTTGGGTATCAATCATTATTTCATCAAACCTTGGGTATGCGTAAGTCGTTGGGCCACAAAAAAGAGGACAGATCGGGGGTCCCCAGCCGCAATGGGTTTCTATTCATGAATATACAAACAAAATAAGCAGTCCCCACGTAATCGCGGTAATGCCTTAGAATCACAAATTTTTCTATCAACATTCAACTGTACCATTTACAGGAAGTTTACGTATCTGATCTAAATAATTTTAGGCCTATGAATTGGCAATTTCATGGCAAGAATTTCGTCTTTGGCAGCTGGGTTGAGATGAAAGTTGACTCCTTTGATTCATTCACTTTCGTATTAATAAAGGAGAAACAAACGTAGAAATTGTCATATGTCTGAGTTTCTTTCGAGACCTGTCACTATTATTTGATGCAATTTTCTTTGTGATCACTTAATAACTTGACGACGTAGAATCCCAAAAATCCTCCAAAAAGAAAAGATAAAGAGGCGCGATGCTTAACGTTGTCCATCAATTCAACTGCCAAACGATATGCAATTTTTGGATCAACAGGATCCACACAAGGTATATCCCTCTCCTCTTTTGTAATTAACGTAAATGAATTTTGTCTGGGATCAAAGTAAGCAAGACACCCACGTGAAGTTGCTCATGTCTGGGCTGCAGAAACTGGGACCAGCTACTGGTGAGGTAAGTCATGTGAGAATATGAGATCTATGGTTTCAGTTTCAGATCACCCAATCAATCACACTTTGGATTTGTATCTTCAAAATTATTTCTTCCCCCAATTACTGGCAAAAGAGTGATTGACTATACCGTCCATTGGGACATCAGAATTTGATCTTTGTCGTCAACTAATTAATTATTTGTCTCTACAGTCCACCTAACTCTTGTCATTCAATAATTAATTAAATATCAGTAGAACCTGATACAGAGATTCGTCACATATAGCATCATCATGATGAAAAAATTTGCGATTGATATAAATTGAACACTTGACTTATATTCATTAACGTGGAAAACAAAATGAGAAAGGGCCACCTAATCCTGGAAAAGTAGTAACCACAAACTGAGTTATCAAAAATACGAGTATACTTTTAATTTAAATGCTAAAAATTTGATTTTCTTTACTCACGAACCATTTAATTCATAACCAATCTAGTCAAAGTATGTCCCCAGTAAATAGTCTAATTAATTATAACGCAAGAAAATTGATTCAATGAATAGAGTTTTAGATTTACATAATAATTGATTCATTTATTATAATTGGAATTTTTAATTAAGAGGGTGGTCATATTTGGCAGCTGGACTGGGTGGAATTAAAAAAGAAAGAAAAGGATGGAATGGATACGCAGACAAACGGTAGCCATGTGGTCGTATAGTGAATTTGTCACTATTTTATTATCATTTATCAGCAATCAAACACGCAGATATTTCCAAAAAGAAAAACATGACTCTGACAATAAGAGCATCTGCTGAACATTCTCCACCATTTGATTTGCCAAATAATATGCAGTTTTTGGGTTTACACTACAGGAACCACAGACACATATCTAGCATTATTTGTTTAACAACAGCCTCAGAGAGTTTAAACATGAAGTTGTTTTCATGGTCATTTAGTTTTTCCAATATTTATCATTTTATCTTAAAACATTAATGTTGGCGTGAGTTGTTAACAGAGGATCTTGTGGAGAGATTACAGGGATTCTTTCCATTTGTTATTCGGTGTCCACTGATTATGGACTAACAGTAATTCTAGCCGAGATTTATGAATGGTAGTAACTACCTTCCTAGAATAGTTTCCTCTGTACAGACTTTATAAGCGTACTCTTGTATTCTGTAAAAGTGCTGAATAAAATAGAATATTTACCTTTTTTACATGGTATCAGGCAGTGGTTCTAGGACTCTCTGAATTTTTTTGAGGGCAATGGCAGAAAGTACTCCCTTAATAGAGAGTTCCCAAGGCGAGAATCCAATTCTTGCAGACTTGACCTCCAGAATATCACAAATTTGAACCAGACCCCAGCCTCACTGGTTACGATCTGTTGGTGCCACACCGATTGGCCTCAAGTTGGATGACACCAATTAGGACTTTGGTCCCAGGTTGTTGAGATGTACATCTCAGGCAAAGACAAGTTGGGATATATAAATGGGGATCTTCCACACCCCAAGAGAGTGATCCTACTTTTAGAAAATGGAGAACTGAAAACGCAGTGGTGAAGGGATGGCTGATTAATTCAATGGATCCAAAACTGATCGGAAACTACATCAGATTCCAACTGCGAAACAGTATGGGACGCTATCGCTACAACGTATTTTGATGGCACCGACACCTCGCAAGTTTATGATCTCAAGAGGAAGGTAACGAGGCTCAAACAAGGCGGGATCTATCGAGACATACTACAACAATCTTCAAGGTCTATGGAGAGAAATCGATTTTCGTCGACCGAATTCGATGAAATGCAAAGTGATATACAGAGGTATAATTCTATTTTCCAGGAGGATAGAGTTTATACATTCTTGGATGGACTAATGATTGTCTTGACAGATTCGAGGAGATGTGCTTCAAATTCAGCCATTTCCTACAGTAGAGCAGGCCTATGCACATGTTCGCAGGGAAGATCTCAGCAGCAGTATGTTGACAAAAGGAGATACCACGCCTAGTGCTGTTATGCTCTCAAAAGGCGGACAGAAATCCCAGCACCTACTGTCCTTCAGATTTTGTCCAATGGAAAGCTTAACCCATCAACAAAGTCAAAGTCACAAGTAGAGGAGGGGTTGCACACACGTGGGAATATGAAACATACCAGAGACACCGTTTTTAAGCTACATGGATATCCAGTGTGGCATGAACTCAAGACAAAAAAGAAGCGTGATGTTGGCACAGGCGAGACTCATGCCGAGCCGCACTCATGAACACTGATCTCAGCTATCCCTTGTACCACAAGAGGACTCCTTTCCTGCTATTGCAAACAAATCCGGCCTTTAATGATCCAGGTAACCATGGTGTGATTGTTGATTCAGGGCAACTGATCACATGACATTTGATCCACAAGATTTTGTCGAAACTACTCAACAAAAACGGACGTGCGTTGCCATGCTATGGAGTGACATACCCAGTTACAGGCTGGAAGATGGCACTTTCACCGTTTCTTTCACTATCAAATACTTTATAAGTTCCATCTCTTCGAATAAATTATTATCTATAGGCCAAGCTACTAAGAACTGAATTGTTGTGCACTAATGTATCCAAGTTTCTGTATTTTCCAGGATTTCTCAGCAAGGAGATTATTGGTCGTGGTACTAAAGGAGGGTTGTACTACATGGATGATTTCGACTTCGGCCGGGCAAATACTATGCTTCGAAGTAGATTTGGTTGTGGCATCGTCGACTGGGGCATCCATCATTTTCTTACTTAAAGCGTTTGTTTCAAGTTTGTTTTCTAATTTACATGGTCTAATTTTAGGTGTGAAACTTGCATTCTAGCCAGAGTCATCGTGTATCCTATCCCATAAGTTTAAAAAAATTGAGACCCCATTTACGTTAATTCACTCAGATTTTGGGTCCGCTCCCATTTAATTTCTTCAGGGGTTAGATGGTTTGTGATCTTTGTAGATGACTGCACACGTATGACTTGGCTGTATTGATGAAAAATAAGAATGGGTGTTTGGAATTTTTCGTTCTTTCCATAATATGATCAAGACCACAATTTTCTGCAAACTTCAAATTCTTAGATCTGATAATGGCGGAGAGTATGACAATAATGAGTTGCGA
The DNA here is from genome assembly GCF_008641045.1 of Pistacia vera. Classification (NCBI taxonomy): domain Eukaryota; kingdom Viridiplantae; phylum Streptophyta; class Magnoliopsida; order Sapindales; family Anacardiaceae; genus Pistacia; species Pistacia vera. The sequence goes on from NW_022196164.1 coordinate 116,026, forward strand.
GAATACTTCCAAGCACATGGCCTTTATCATGAAACCACTTGTTCTCAAACACCACAACAAAATGGTGTTGTGGAGAGAAAAAATAGGCATCTCTCGAAACAGCTCGAGCCCTCTAACAGCAGCACATGCACCCCAACAGTATTGGGTAGATGCAGTTGGCACTGCTGTTACTTGCTTAATCGAATGCCATCTCGAGTCTTAAACTTTGAAACTCCACAAGCTCTTGCTCATCATGTGTCATTGCCATCTGTCTTGATGCTTCCGCCACGCATATTCGGTGTGTTGTTGCTTATGCTCATCTGCATAAAAATCAGCGAACAAACGCTTGCCCATGTGCATTCGTTGTGTTTTTCTGGGATACGCACACATAAGAAAGGCTATAGGTGTTATGATCCTACTACCAGGCGTCTTTATACCACAATGGATGTCACTTTTCTTGAATCTGAGACTTTCTTTCCAAATCAAAGTCCCCATTCTTCTCTTCAGGGGGAGCTGTTATGTGAAGAACAGAATGTGGACAATTGGGAGAACTGGCCAGGCTTTGAAGATACAAATTTGGAGATAAACAAATTGATGAAACTCAGCCATCTCAACTACCGTCTGTTCTGGTTGGGACTCACCAGGCATGACACTAATCTAGTTGGAACTGATGTGGTTGGAACTCTCCCACTTCTAGAGCAAGATCAAGATCAACTCACTAAGCAAGACCAGCCCTCTCCTCATACGTTAGTACAAACGATCACTCTCCTGAAATACTCCTGAGGTACAATCTCTAAACCCTTCTCCCAATAATACATAGATGTTTCTGTTGGCTACAATTACCGTTCTGGTACAACCGTGGTCAACCACCAATCGATACTCACCAGACCATGGAGAAAAGAAGACAAGTATCCGATTGCGAACTATGTTTGCACCCAGAAATTATCACAACCCCTTAAAGCTTTTGTGTACAAGTTATCTTGGCATGTTCCAGTACGTACAAGAGGCCTTGATACCCCAAATGGATCCAAGCAATAACTGAAGAGATGACAACTTTGCAAAAAATGATACTTGGAAGCTTGTGTCATTACCCAAAGGAAAGAAACAGTGGGATGTAGGTGGTGTGTCTCCATTAACACAAGGCAGATGGGTCAATAGAGAGATACGGTGAGACTTGTACGCAAGGATATACTCAGACATATGGTATAGACTATCAGGAGACATTTTCACCAGTAGCAAAGTGAGCACTGTCAGAGTATTGATGTCTCTCGCTGTAAACTTAGATTGGCCTCTACATCAGTTCGATGTAAAAAATGCGTTTCTTCATGGGAATCTAGCAGAAGAAGTGTACATGGACATTCCACCAGGCCTTACTACTCATCACAAACCGGAGTGGTATGCAAACTGCAAAGGCACTTTATGACTAAAGCATCACCTAGAGCGTGGTTTGGACGATTTGGCTTGGCTATGAGGAAGCATGCGTTCAAACAGAGCAACTCGGATCATACTCTGTTCTTGAAGCATCGACAAGGGATGGTAACGGCTTTAATATTTACGTTGATGATATGATAATTACAGGAAATGATGAGAGAAATCTCTAGTTTGCAGAAGCATCTGGCAATCGAGTTTGAAATGAAGAATCTTGGGGATTAATATTTTTTGGGTATTGAAGTGCTCGGTCAAATCAAGGCATATTTCTATCCACAAGGAAATATGTACTTGTTTGCTACCGAAACAGGAATGCTTGATTGTAGCCTAGACACGCCAATGGTTCAAAATCATGGATTGGGAGAACACTCAAACCAAATACCCAGAATAAGAAAGTTACCAACGGCTTGTTGGAAACTAATCTACTTGTCCCATACACGCCCGGATATTTCCTATGCAGTGAGTTTGATGAGTCAATTCATGCATAATCCTAGTGAAGATCACATGAATGCTGTGCTCCGAATTTTACGGTACTTGAAGTCTTCCCCAGGAAAAGGACTCATGTTCAGGAATATAATCATTAAATATTGATGGTTACACGGATGCTGACTGGGCTGGGAGTATATCGACAGAAAATCTACATCAGGATATTTCACTTTCGTGGTGGGTAATCTAGTTACTTGGAGAAGAAAAAACAAAGGTGGTTGCACTATCTATGCAGAAGCTGAGTTTAGAGGCATGGCTAAGGACTTTGCGAGCTTCTTGGCTAATAGACTACTGGGAAATTGGCTATTCTCTGGTTCTGCATGAATCTGTTTTGTGATAATAAAGCGGCTATAGATTGCACAAAACCCTGTCCAACATGACCGAACAAAACATGTTGAAGTGGACCGGCATTTATCAAGGAAAGCTTGAAGCTAAGATAGTTCAGTTTCCTTTTGTAAAATCGGAAGAACAACTGGCAGATATTCTACAAAGGCTGTCTCAAGCAAGGTATTTATAACTCACTCAAGTTGGGCATTGGAGACATCCATGCACCAACTTGAGGAGGGGTGTTGGCGTGAGTTGTTAACAGAGGATCTTGTAGAGATTACAGGATTCTTTCCATTTGTTATTCGGTGTCCACTGATTATGGACTACACTAATTCTAGCCGAGATTTATGAATGGTAGTAACTACCTTCCTAGAATAGTTTCCTCTGTACAGACTTTATAAGCGTACTCTTGTATTCTGTAAAGATGACTGAATGAAATAGAAATTATACCTTTTTTATCAATTATACTCTAGTTTTCAAAATTTATTGTTAGAATAAATGGAACGACCCTTTATTCATAACAGCTGGGTTGGTGGAGAAACGAAGTGAGTCTAGAAATAAAAACGAGATTATATTAATTTTATATATTCATCACATGAATGTTGCAATTAACTTGAAAAGTGAAATAGAATCTTCAGATAACATATTAAAATTGGTAAGCCTATATTTACTACTATGGCAAATATATTCTTTATTGGCCCGCCAATTTCGTAAACCTCTATGTTGTAGGAGACTAGAATCGTAGTCATTATTTTATTCTTTCCCTACCCATTTAAACAGACTATCAAAATCACCATTTATGTCCTTTGTGGACTCTATATTTTATTTGCCCACATTTGAATTTTTAGGTCAACCAAATGGGTTGTGTTCGTCGAATACTGAGAGAAACCTCCCATGTGAAGAAGTTAATTGTGGGCCGGCATCTGAAACTGCCGGTGGGTGGGCTTTCACGAGAATGGCAATCTTACCATAAACGCAGACTTCAATTTCACCAACCGTAGTCACAGTCACATTTGTACATATGTACCAGTTCCACCTCAATAGTTTAAGTGTGGACAATGCGCCCATCATCAACTACCTCACCAATTTCATTTCATTAAGCTGCTCTTCAAGTGACAATAAGTAAGCGCTATTTCATTGCATCTTTTAACTATTTCTAGAAAAAGAAGATTTTCAATGTATGTAAACTATATGTTATGTACAATTCACTTCTTTAATAGAGAAAAAGCCAAAAAGGGTCTATTTATTGAGCTCTTGATATGCGTTTTATACTTGCATTAAAATAACTTGTGAAAAAGTTCCCCCCCAAGAATAAGGCTTGGGTTTATATTATACCTAACAATTTCAGGCCCATCAGGTCGTTTACCGTTAGCCTAGTGGGCTTTCTTGTGTTAGGCCGAAAATCTCTCCAACCAATTCAAAATGCCCATCCATTTTACACTTACCGAAATCACTATACATGATCATGCCGGTATGCCACGACCGTCAGATCTCATATATCACCATCATAAATTTATGATTCAACAATCACCGCTCACCCTGCCAGTAGTGGTCTGAGCATTCATATAATATAGTTGGAAATATCTAGAGTCTCGGACGAAAGAACTAGAAATGACGCTTACATAGGCTCTTTCGTTATTACCTGTGTCCGTAAAACCACAAGCAGTCGCAACTCTTAAAACTTGTATTAGGGTTTTACAGTTTCGTTTCTATTTCTAGACAAGATGAGGTAAGCTCTTGCTCTCTTCTCTCTCGTAGATTTTATTCGTTTTTTATTCTCTTTCTCTGACATTCCGATTCTACTGATTTACGATTATGCCGCCGTTGTTTGACAAGTATTTTGTTACTTTTTATTTTGTACAATAATCACTTAATGTTCCCTTTTGCTAATATTTGGTTTGGCTGCTAAGCTAAAATAAATATAGCTTTTATCTAACAAATTTCTCAGGTTGAAGATCTCAGTCTTCTAATTAGGGTTTTAGAATATGGAGAAAATTAGAGTAAGATTCAAAGGCTATTTTATTACTTCATTTTGTGAAATGTGGCTAATCTAAAGGCAGTGTGTTTTGTATCAGTTGAGTTAGGGTTTTGTGATTTGGTGTGTATTGTATATATTGTTTTGTATCATTCTACTACCAGTTGCGCGTAACTGAAAATTTTGTCAGATTGGATTATTTGCTTCAATTTAGACTTTTCATTTGCTGTTTGATTTATTAATATTTTTTAGACAGTCAACTTTAGTAGGGGATCAAAATATAAACAATTTTGCAGTGATAAGATAGTCATCTTGATACATAACAAAAGAAGTTTACTGGAGAATCACATTAGATCTGCTTATCCTGTCTACAAATGAATTTTTATGAATGTTGCAATACAAGATAAGTGTATGTTATCATGGTTGTTTGATGTTTGTGTACATGTGAGTTGTTGTACCTTTCCAATTTACACATAGTTTAATGTTTTTGTGTACAATATACATTTACGATTTGTTTGGTTGGTCTTGTACCTATTTCTCCAAATCACTTTGTCATCAAAAGCTTGTGTTCATTTACTGGTTAATAAGGGTCCATACTCAGATAATGTTTGTGTCTCTGTATTTTCACATCCATTTGAGGTTTTGCTTTCTTTAAAATGCTTTTTATATATTGTAGCCGTGTTCCTGAGGTGAAGTGGGCCCAGAGGGCAGACAAGGTTTTCATTACTGTTCTGTTGCCTGACTCAAAAAATGCAAAGGTCAATCTCGAGCCAGAGGGAGTGTTCACTTTCTCTGCTATTGCAGGAGCAGAAAACAACCTTTATGAGATTAAATTGGATCTTTTCGATAAGGTCAATGTGGAGGTAAGATGCTGCTTCTATTATACTTCCATGGTAATGTTTTATTTGTGTGATAGGTTGTTTGATGGTAGTAAAATATGTGGATAATAGGGACTTAATACGATGATGAATTCCACTGGGCTATATAGTTAATTTTGAAATGAATCTATCTTGGTCTCTAGTCATTAGACCTGGGTAATTGGTTAATTTTGTTGGAATTCAACCTCAGAGTGCAGAGGGAACGAAGACAGATTTTGTATGTATGAGCATGCTAGTAGTTGAAATTATTGTTAAATTGGGCAATTTGGTTACCTAGTTCTCTGATTTTTTTGTGCTGTGTCTTACACTTTTGTTTCTTATTGGTCTAGGAAAGTAAAATTAATATTGGAGTAAGAAGCATATTCTGCATTTTGGAAAAGGCAGAGAAGGGGTGGTGGAAGAAGCTATTACGTGGAGATGGCAAGACACCACATTATATCAAAGTTGATTGGGACAAATGGGTGGATGAAGATGAGGATAATGGTATGCAATTTATACTTCTTTTAATTATATATTTTGCTCCTTAACTTCTTGTTTGGGATTATGAATGATGATATCATTGAGAAATTTAAAAAATTTTCTATTTGTTTTGATTAGGTGTTGGTGATTTGGATCTTGGAGGGATGGACTTTTCGGTATGGTTATATAGTTGATGAACATTGCTGTTTTGAACATTTTACTGGGAATTTTTTTCCTAATTTTGCTTTATTTTATTTTTGCAGAATTTTGGTGGCATGGGAGGCATGGGGGCCATGGGGGGCATGGGAGGCATGGGGGCCATGGGGGCCATGGGGGGCTTGGGAGGCATGGGGGGCATGGGGGGCTTGGGTGACGAGGGAATGGGTGACTTTGAAGATAGTGATGATGAAGGTAAGGATGCCACAAGTCTTTTTTAGTGGACTTGCTGTAGTCTTCATCATTTCTTTATGGGATTGGGATGTCTTATTATACTTGGGTTATGTCATAAATGATTTGGGTTAGACATAAACAACATCACGATAGTTCTAAATAGACTGTTGAAAACTATGGTATATACCCCAGCCAAAAGTGTCTTTGGAGCACATTTCTTGAAGGACATTTTACAATTTCTGAGGTCTTTGATGTTCATACTTACTTTTGAGTAGGTTGTCATATTGCTCTCAAAAATTAAAAACTGTAGGTATATTTGCATGCCTGGATCTACTGTAATCATGCAAGTCCTATCAGTCCGCTTAGGATGTGGAAGGATAGGCATGGGTTGCTTTCTTCATATTTTTATTACATTTTTCTAATTGGTTATGAATACTAACTTTCTGACTCAATGGATCTAGAAGTGGCAAAACCAGGGGAACAAGGTAGTGGCTCAGCACCAGGAGAAACAAAGCCAGAAGAGGAAGGTGAAAATTCGGAAGCAAAAAAGGAAGCTGCTCCAAGCACATGATGCTGTGGTAGTTTAGAATGTCATGGTTGCAGCATGGGATAAAATTTTCAGTCTCTTTGAGGGATCAATGAGTGTTTTCCCCTAATCAAGTGGCGCAAAAATTTTTATTATTTGGCGCACTATGTGTCTTATAACCTGCCAAAACTCTTTAACTTGGATTTTAGAATGTTGTATTTTTTAGTTGTTTCATGAACGATAATTTGGAAGTGAGCTTGTGAGCTCAGTCACTGCATGATTGAGATCTGAGAGTAAAACATCAGTTAGTTCAGGTTATATGAACATTCTAAAAACAATTTTATTGTTAAATCTTTACCATTTATGCTTATGGAGTAGGTTGCTGGTTTGTATGGATTTATGGTTTAAAATCAACCTATCATGTCTCAAAAGTATCCGGTTGAGCTTGCTTTGTGATATGGTGCGAATGGGATGATTTGAATGTGATATTTTAAGAAAAGAAAATGATGCTATGCGAGCTTGGTTTTTTCCTTTGATTTTACATTTTGCGGCTTTGATGCTTTATTTGTTTTTATGAAAGAGTAATGTTACAATTTCTGAAGGATGTGTACCAAATGTCGTGGCATCCAAATGTTGTGGCGTAATCTGTATCGAATGACGTGGTATAATCTTGATTTGTCACGTCATTCGATGTACCAATTCGATGTGCATTCTTCGGTAACTGTATTATTTTTCTTTACGAAATCCACTTTGTTATTTCACTTATTTATGCCTCTAAATGAGTCTCGCATGAAAATTGTCATAGTTAATTTACAAAATGAATTGCTTAGAAGGAGAAACGCCCTCGTTACTCCGGTTAGAGTAGACCCTCGTGATTTGTAATTTTGAACAATGTTTTAATAACTAATCGGAGGTGCAACTCAACAAAGTTGTCTGAGTTCTAGGTTGATTGGTTTAACCAATTTGATTGCCGGTTAAATAGGGTGATAAAAATTTTAAAATTTAGAAAATACACCCTTGAAAATTACTGTGAAATCTCTACAAGTTTGAAATTTAACGAACACATTCCAAAACAAATCTATGGTTGTCGCCAATACACTAAATGCAATCTCAGTCATTCCTTAAGTCTATTCCCCATAAATCTACCAATATCTCGGTTAGATCTCATTGACATCGGCGTTAACATTCCAGGCTAGATCTCACTGAAGTTAGCGTTGACAACCCTCCCCATTGCTACAAAAATACTCCCCTCAATCTCCTAACTAAAACCCAACTTACCCTACCCTCGTGAACCTCACTAATCGCTAGCAAAAGTCGGTTGTTGGTGTCGCCTTTTTTACTTTTTCTATTTTCGATCGATTCACTCACAAAAAATCACTCCGTCGCCACCATTGTACTCATTAGCACTTTCTCTTCAAAAACTCTAACATCCTGATCTTCAATCGTTCATCAATTATTATCTCAATTTCTAAGCTTTTCGATGAATAGTAAAACAGGTCATCTGACCCGATGAAAGCCCTGAGCCTCGGTTGAATTGGTTGGGTTTTAAAATACTGTTTTTGAAATACATAAAAGAAATAAAATTTGAAGAACATCGGAAGTACATAAAAAGAGAGAATTTGTAAATCGAAACCAATTATGCCACTGAACTGATGGAAAATAATACAACCACCGACGGTAATGCACCGAATTTATGCAATGAATGACGCGATGAAATCCTGACTGTTAATTAATTTTAACTTAATATTAATCAATGGTCAAAATTTTGCTACGTCATTTGATACACTACTGTCGGTGGCTATAGCATTACTCCTGAATTGATTTGCCTTTCGGACTTATCAATTATGGATCTTGCAAGTTTTTAAAATTGTGTTATTTAATGTTTAGAGAATATTTAGGAATTTTTAACGGTTTTTGGAAGCATAAGGATGGAGCCCATAAAATTTGCCCAAAATTACTTACATTATAAATGGTATATTTTATTAAGAAAATAAACAAGAACGGATAACAAGTAACACTAGATTTGATGACATGGCAGAAACTAACTGGCGGATAAAAGACACTCAGTTGAATATGACTTTACGGGATTATAAACCCTAAAACCCTGATAGTGATAGGAGGGGTGGAGTTGACAGTTGAGTTTAGACGTAAGAAGAGAGAGAGAGAGAGAGAGAGAGAGAGATGGAGGAAGGCACAGAGATGGAAGTGGATGAGTGTGTATCACAGAATGGAAATTCAACAAAGAGATTTGAACTCAAAAACTCTATTCAAACCAACTTCGGCGACGATTATGTTTTCCAAATTGTCCCCAAGTAATTCATCCCTTTCTCTCTTCACCTTTCAATCTATTGTTTCTATCTGAATTTTTATTTTATTGTATTAATTAAGTAATTATTATTTTTGGTTTAAATTATGAACCGAAGGGACGATTGGTCTTTAATGGCGGTGTCACTATCAACGAACGCAGTGAAGCTTTACTCACCAGTTACCGGTCAGTATTATGGTGAATGTAAAGGTCACTCTGGAACTATAAACTGTATAAGTTTCTCAGCTCCATCTACTCCACATGTATTGCACTCTTGTTCTTCTGATGGTACCATCAGAGCTTGGGACACTCGATCTTTCCATCAGGTTTGTAACTTCTCTTTGTTTTTATGCAGTTTCCTTTTTGTACTTACTTTTGTCTGTTGTAATCTTAATATTTCAGGTGTCCAGTATAAGTGCTCCTTCTTCTCAGGAGATCTTCAGCTTCTCATTTGGAGGATCCACCGATAATCTACTTGCTGCTGGATGTAATTCACAGGTTTCATCACTTTCAATATTTACCTATTGAATGTTTTATTATTTATATTACATTTTGCTCCTTAAGGGTCTTCATTAAGACATTGGGTGCCTGTACTGTTATGAACTGAGTGCCATTGCATATTGAAGGAATGATATGCATTCATTTTGGCCTTGGGGTCATACTCCAAAGTTTGTGATTTCAATTTTAACCTTTTCCTCTGGTTCATCCCTGGTGGAATATTATGTATTCATTTCAAAGTTTATAGTTTCGCATTTTAATGCTCATTTACTGGTTTTTTTTTTTTTAAATTAATCTGACTCAGATACTCTTCTGGGATTGGAGGAACAAAAAGCAAGTTGCTTGTTTGGAGGAGTCACATGTTGATGATGTAACTCAGGTCCGTTATAATGTCTGTGCAATGTGTTTTTATTTTTATTTACTTCTGAAGTACTTGTTATCCCTGAGGATGATATCTACATGACTTGAATCTGACTTGGCTATAAAGGATCAAGATGGGACATAAATCATCTATTATTTTTAAATCTCTGTATGCATATAATAGAAAAATCTACTATGGCGATTTATTAATTGGTTCTTTCAAAGTTCCTTTCTACTGAATTCCATAGAAATCAGTGCTAGTGTTGAGTTCTGTTGTTAATGCAATGGTTTTGGATATATTGAATCTGCAAAAATCTTGGTGCATGGACACTGCCATGCATCTTACCTATATTTGAACTTGTGTATGTGACTAAATAAATGGATGATTATGTTACTTTATGGTGGACAATTTTGCATCACCATGGTGCCAAGGTCCTGTCATGGCATTACTTAGTGGAGCCTGTGAAGATGAGTCAATTTTGTTTATCTATTTCTTTTTCTGTTTTTGTTTTAGTGTAGTGCATTTCTTTAATGAGTAAACATCTCCTCGGGAATATTGCCTGTTTCTAGAGTTCATCCTTCAAAATCTGTTTGTATTGTTTCAGAATCACTCCATGATTGTTTACAGGTTCAGTTTGTGCCTGACCATCAAAACAAGCTTCTTTCTGCTTCTGTAGATGGGTTGATATGTATATTTGATACTACTGGAGATATCAATGATGATGATCATTTGGAATCGGTAAGTACATATGTTTGTATTATGATTGTTAAAAATGTCGTATGAAATTGTGTCAGGCTGGGTATTGTGTGGCTATGTGAAAGACAGAATTGAAATCCCATTTTTGTTTGAAATGTCTTGAAAGCATTGACTGCACATTGTAGATTAAGTCCTGGTTCTGTGGGTGTGTGCTGAAGACATCCTGCCGTTACGTATATTTACTTAAATCAGCATATTGTACTAATTACTTTTTACGCTTTGAGCATGTGTCCAGTGATTATGGTCTTTCAGTATACAATGGGTGTTTTGTTTTCAATTACATGCATCTTATACAAAAAAGTAAATATCAATTGCACAAAGTTTATTAATAATCAGTTATATCTTATGAATTTTGTTGGATTACATAGGTCATCAATGTGGGAACTTCGATTGGGAAAGTTGGGTTTTTTGGAGAAACATATCAGAAGCTCTGGTGTTTGACACACATTGAAACTTTAAGGTATCTTTATTCTCTGTAGAGTGATCTATAGTGATTGTTGATATTCACAAGAATATTGTATGGCAAAAGTTTTCTCCTTGGTCTACCATTCACAATCCATTTCACAGTGGCGTGTTTTATGGCCTACATTCTCCAACTTATAGCCTAGGAACTTCATTTATTTTACATACATGCACACTAGTATATATGTTTTCTTCAGTCCGTAGATTTTAATGATATTTAACTGTAATTTACCACTGCTTCTAGTATTTGGGACTGGAAGGATGGAAAGAATGAAGTAAGCTTTGAAAATGCTCGTACATTAGCCTCTGACAGTTGGACACTGGATCAAGTAAGTGTCATCCCCTAAAAGAATTATGCTCATCTTGCGAGATTGGTAAAAGCAAAAGTTCCTGCACAAATTCAAATTGCTATGAAGAATGACAAGTTCTTCACATCAACTTAAAAAATAACAAGATTTTGTACAACGTAACATTCCATTGATCAGTTGCTTATCTGATTTGGCAGGTTGACTATTTTGTTGATTGTCACTATTCAGAGGACTCTGGAAATTTATGGGTTATCGGTGGTACAGTTGCTGGTACAATGGGCTACTTCCCGGTAAACTATAAAGGAGTGACAACAATAGGTTCTGCAGAAGCAGTTCTTGGGGGTGGACACAGTGCAGTTGTTCGGAGTGTGTTGCCAATGTCAAGCATGCGGAGTAAACCTGCCCAAAGCCAAGGTATTTTTGGTTGGACAGGTGGTGAGGATGGCCGCTTATGCTGTTGGTTGTCTGATGAGTCTGTGGAGACAAATCGTTCCTGGATTTCAAGTTCAATGGTTACGAGGTCACCTACTACTCGGAAGAAAAATAGGCATCATCCTTACTGACGAGAAAAGTCAGTTAATTATTGTCAAAAGTTTTTTCTTTTTAAGCTTGTTTCTTCACTTTTGGGTATTGTTCGTAAGTTATTTGTTGAAATTAGTGAAAAGTCTTTTTCTGGTAAAATTATCAGATCACCATCATGATTAACTACTCTCTACACATGGGACAAATAACTTAAATGTAAAGTTGCTAATTGATTTTTTGGTGCTCGTGAAAGATTGAATGTGCAATAAGAATACCAATACAGTTTGAATCTCTCAAGACACATTTGCAGGCAAAAGAGGAGCATTATCTAAAATCATGAAATGGAAAAATCAACTATCATAATTTTGAACCTCAACACGGTAAAAGACATAAATGACTAAAATAACCATCATACAAAACCCTAAATTCATTCAGTACTTTGATACAGCCTACATACATTTGTTATTAGAAACCAACCATTCCAACTTAACGGGCCAAAGATTTGGATAAATAAATGTTCCACATGGAAAATGGGCCAAAAAATGCCTTCAAAAATGGCAGACTCCCCCTTAGGTTTACAGAAGCACATCAACCTCGGCCTCGACCTCCACCTGCCACCAAATTTTAAACATCATTTGTCCATTATTTAGACACAATGCATTTTATGATATCAAAGAAATGAACAAAAAAATAATTTATGGGAATATTTATCTTCAAAATCTCAGAATTTTAGCATATTTAAGAGGTAATCCGCTGATCCACAAAGTGACGTTTCAAAAAGTTGATTTTGAAAGAATAGGAAATAATGTCAAGAAGCAACCTGCTATGACACCCTTACAAGACCAGCTAAAAATTTCTCTTTGACATGCACATACATCCCACTTTAAATTTTAAAGAAGAAAAACCACTAATTTTTTTCCTCCCTACATTTTTAGAAAAGTCTTACCTCTGCTACCACCAGTCTTTCCACCAGGTCCGCCCCTGCCTCGGCCCCCACCAGGACCCTTAGCACCTCCATCATCTAGCCCACGACCAATTCCTTTCGTTTGCCTCCCACCAGGACCATCCTCTCTACCTCTTCCTCTGCCACGCCCTACTCCAGGTGGTTTACGATCTGGAAAGAACTCAAGTTTAGATTTCAAACTTGTATTGGGGAACAATGGTCAAATACAACTCAAACCAAGAGCAAAGTAAATAAAAAATACACAAAAGTAATTGCAAAAACAGGGTAAGGAAGAACATGACAGTTAATAAAGAGTATTTAGGAAAAGCATGATATTTATGATGATTGCACTGATCTAGACAGTAATCAATAATTGGAACTGCAACATTCAAACAGAGTAATAGCAACTTATTCCTTACAATTTAGTGCATGCATAATATTCAACTTTTTTTTTTTTTTTTTTTTTTTCATCATGATTGATCTCTCCATTAGAAATAGAAATTAAGATAAACAACTTTGTCACTTGCTCAAAAATGCGAGAGCGTAAATCATACCAGAGCGGCTCTTGGTTTCTTCCTGAACTTTATCAATCACCTGAAATGCAAAGGTAATGAATGAGATTAAAGTCAGCCACCAAAAGTCACTAAGTAAACAGAAACCAAAACAAACAAGAAGAAAAACCGAAGTCCACAATATTTAAAATCATCTTTTTCTGGTCTAAATGTTCAGGAGAATTGAATTTTAACATTGTAGCTCTGGAGATCTAAGAACCACAATGAATTAAAACCAAAGCCAATATCCAAATTTTAAGTACCACTAAGACGTGCTTTATGCTGACGTTGAGACATCACCGTTTTGAATTATTTCATATTTTGTAATATTAGCAGCAGGACCCCATTTGCGAAAAGAAATACAGTATGAACCATAAATTCGGTTCAGCTAGAGGAGCTATATCTTCACAATTAAGTGACTTTTGGTACACAAATTATAAATCCAACCAACTTTCAACAAAGAAGTGTGTAAAGGAACAATATAAAGCCAAATAAAGATCTTTCAACAAAGCATAACGAGTGTCTATTTATGCATCAACAAACATGAGAGGAAAACATGAATTTATGAGGTCACAAACAGCAAAATAACAATTATAATCCCTTGATGAAACAAAATTGTAAAGAAATGCATACACCTTATTTTGATGAGATACAAATAATGTGAACAGATTCACCTAAGCAAAGTGAAACAACAATAGATAATAGAAAATGTGAATAGATCAGATACCTCATCAGGAACTCGAAGATACTTAATTGTATTACCGCGGATGTAGCATTCAGGCATTCTCCAAAACCTATCTCCATCCTACATTAAAATTCCAATTAAACCAAGTCTCTTATAGGAGAGAGTTTATTTTAAATTATCAATCTAAACATAACTAAAAAATGTATGTGGGAAAGAATAAGAAAGAGATAAAATCCTGTAAAGCATAAGTACCTTGGAAGTACAAATTACTTCACGGAGATGGATGTTCATCCAAGTATCACAATTGACCAAATGCCCATTGTAAGTCTCGCCGTTTTTTAGCTCTACCAACTGTCCCAAAACATAACCACTAAAAATTACAAATTATAACCAAAACAACATAAAAAGAAGAAAAAAAAAAAAAAAGTGAGGCAAAATTTTCTTTCAAATAAAAAAATCACACCAAAGTAGATTATTGAGTTCAAGACGAAAACCGAAGACAAATCTCTTACCATAGGATGACCCTGGGCAGTTTTAAGCAGAGAAAGAGGAAGCTGCAAAGACAGAAATTAATTTAATTAAACAAACAAAAAGCTTCAAATTACAAACAAGAATGAAAACCGAAAAAAATCCTCCTCTAATCAAGAAGAAGAAAGAAAGAGCAAAGACGACGCAATATTGCTTTGGAAACGAAACAGAAGCTAAAACCTCAGTTCAAGATTCGAACAACTTCTAGCAAAAACGCAGTACAAAATGAATTGCTAAAGAGAACAAATTTTTTCCTGATTTCTGGAGAAACAAATTGAGCACAGCACGAAGGAACGTTAAGAAAGAAGCTTACCATGTTGTCTAGGGCAAAAACTCAGCAAACAAAAGTAGCCTGCGAATTAGCCAAAGTCAGAAGGAGAGAAAACAGTAGGGAAAAGATTACATTAAAAGTTGAAAACCCTAAGCGAACATTAAAGATAAAGCATAGCGGTGATTTGTTAGAAACCCTAAGAAAAGAAAAGAAACATTGCAAATACCTATGGAGGAGAAGGTGAAGCTGTTTTGGATTCGATGCCTCTACTCTCTCTTTCTTAATTCTTAAATTGGGATCCAGCGGGCTTTTGCTAAAGACGGTACGGCAGTTCACTCATTCACTACGCAGCCAACCAAATAACACACCCGCTGCGTTATTTATTTTTAAAATGTCCCACTTTTTTCTTTTATCACAATTGCCTCCACAATTACCCCTTTTCAATTATACACCCCCCAATGGAATTTTTTTTTTTAAATGTCAATTTTCCTGTACAGTATAATGTTTTTTTTTTTTTTTTTTTCCTTTTTTTTAAGACCAATTTATAACTCACGGGTCACACAATTAGAGGCTTGTTCCCAATAGCTTTTATTAAGCTTCTCGTTTTTCAGTTTTAACAACCAAGGAGAAGACATTAATAGGCCAATGAAGTGCTCGAAATATGCTATTAATTTTAACAAATGCTAATATTTAATAACCAATTGATTGAAGGAATTATCATGGTGTTACAATGCATCATTACCTGTACTAAACCAATGAAACTTAATGCCATTCATCTACCATATAACTTAAGAGTAATACTAGTCTTACAAAGAGGCATACAAAGAGACATACAAAGAGTCATACAAAGAGTCAAATCCAGCCCTTGAAAGAAGGGAAAAAGAGAGAGAGAAAGAGGCAATCATAAATTTCAAGGACTGAATTTGACTCTTTGTATAACTCTTTGTATGCTTCTTTGTAAGGCTAGTAATACTCTTTACTCAAATATCATCCAAAACCAATGAATGAATCCATCCAGGCAGTGAACTGAACAGAAATCATATACCGAAGTAGCTGGGCTCTTAAGTAGCTCTCAAACAGTAATAGTGTATCAATTTAGATCCGTCGTTGGAAGCTGAAAGCAGATTCAATGACCCAAAGTTATTCGTATAAGAACCATTAAATATACATCTAAAAGAACAAAAATGAGTAGAGTACAGAAATGCTAGCACCAGACTGCCTCTTAATTTAAAAGGCAACAAAAGCAAGAATCTTATTCAGTTCAATGTGTTAATTGTCTTTCAGGAAATACTGTCAAATGCCAAAAGCACAGTCGCTATTCACAACAATGTCCAAAGTCCACATAACAGCACAAAAGAAAATATTATCATGACATGCGTTGCTAAAACAAAAAACTTCTATATATACATCTCAATGTACAAATAGGTGATGTCACATATACATTTAAGCCCATAATTGGTTGGATATTGCTTACATGAATTAGTTAAATTCCTTGAAAACATAATAAAAGAGAACTCCTACAATATAAATATAACCAAAAAGGAACCATTCATATATTAAGGCTAAGCCAAGTCCAGCAGACAGCAGTAGCCAAAAGGTTCATCAACAGTTTGCATCATTTTCATTGTAAGTTTTGCGGATGGTTGCCAAATCAACCAAATGACGCATGGTTGGACGGCCATGTGGGCAATTCCAAGGAGACTTCAGGCCTACCAGATGCCCAAGGATCTGCATAATTCAAGTGAAACAATGTAAAAACAATTATTTGCCTTGACATCCTCATTAATGACGACTCATCTAGAAAAAAAATGAACAGATCAAGAATTATATCAGAACCACATGAGTAGTTAGGCTTCAGAAGCTCAGGTAATTCAAAGGATAGTTTCAGATATTCACTGAAAAGGCTCAAACAGTTTATACTTGATTGTGAATATATTAAGTGATCAAATATCCACCCTCAACCGTGCAAAAACGTTTAGGCTAGTTTTTCATGATATAACTCACAGGATATAAGCTATTACCTTCTGCATCTCATTTCTTCCTAGCGCATCTCCAATCATAACAGATGATCTGCATGCACGGGAAGCCAGCATTGCACGAACTCTAGATGGGCAAACAGAATCAGCACTGTCCATTTTGTAAGCACTGATAATTGAACATTCCCCTTCACTATCAGAAAGAGATGAAATCAGGTCCTTCACATCTGCATGAAGGGGTGCCAACAATTACTTCATCAGAGTCAATTGTGATACTCAGATACAAAAGCAAGTATGCAGTGGTCACACATAGAGATATATGATTTATGTTTCAGAGACTAGGGTGTTGCTTGAAGCAATTGCCTGCAAATATACCTAGTCAATATGTATTAAAATATTAGGCAGACTTAACAAAATGTCATTTCTAGAAAGAATAAGTACCGAAGGTCTGCTTTCTGGAGAACTAAAAACAAGACAACAGATGTCCTAACCTAGTTCCACTGAGATTAATGAGTGTTTCTAAGTGTTTTAAATGTGTGTTTAATTCACTCTGCCTGCAGTAACCTTTCCACACCATAACTGAACTAACAAGAAATTCTGTACTTGTTATTTCAGTATCCCTTGTATGAGTAAACCCTACCTACATTAATTTCAGCTCCAACCCTGGGGCAGAAACAGCAACTTAACGGTATTTACTGAACTGCTCAAGGATAGCTTGGACTTGGTTTCAAGCTGAACTTAGTAGGCATCTCACTGACCATGCCCAAGCTTTGATTTCCTAACTTTCTGCCTACCAAACCAGGATTGAGCAACTCTTTGCATGGCTTGATCTAAATCTTTATATCATATATATGGAAAAAGGAAAAAAGGAGTTCAAAGATAAACTCTAACAGACACATCTGCAACTATATACAGGTCTATCCCACTATTTCCATGTCTTTTGAGATGAACTCAAACGAAAAACAAAGTTCAAATCACATAATTTATCCATTTTTTTCTGTTTATGTGAGATATAGCCACTCACATTCCTGGCGAGGTGCGCCTGAACAGACTGTCATCTTGAACGGTGCAAGTCAGTTAACTAAAAGGCATTTAAACCATCAAATTAAAAACAAAGGAAAGCCCCAAATCTTAAAAGAGTTGAGAAAAGTAAACAACAACTACCTTCAACTCCAAAAGTTATGTTTTTACTGAAGGGAACAGCTTTGAGTTTAAAACGTTGCCCTGTCAGAGCTTGTGGGTCCTCTTCCAATGCAAATCCATTTTTCCTGGAAATTCAATAAACCAGAAAGCATGTCACTATCATTTAATTGTAGACAGTATCAGGAATTTTCTTTAATAAAGAAAGCTAAATCTGAATGACACAAGAAAAAGAAAATAAACCTATAAAGTATAAGAATTGCAACTACTTAACGTCCGAATCTTACATTCAATTCTAATCAAAAAGTGCATAAACCTAAAAGCTGTTTCAAACAGGATCCATACCAAATAAAATTTGAGGCTTACAACATATATTAACACAAATCAGCTAGCTACGAGCCTACAATGAGTATAGATATGTAGAATAAAACAGCTCACTTTTAGGATCTCAGCTAAAACTAATCAATATCATAAAAGGTTGTTGAAGATAATAGAATCATTAAATTCATAAAATAAACATAAGGAAAGAAGTTGAAATTAGTGAGCACCTAATTGTGTCCATATGCATTGAAGCAACAATTTCTTCTTCAGGAGTTAACTCCAACCTCAATGGTCTACATAGAAAAATGGGAGATAGTTTGAGAATCTGATGTCAAATACAAGAATAACCGCAATCCGCTGACAAATACTATAAATTGATGTCAAAAATAAAACAAAAAGTTCAGCCCATTAAAATGCTACAATTATTGCATAATCGTGAACGCAGGATTGTCCACAATCAATGGGTTTCTCATACTTTTAGGCCATATATATGTGAATAGTAAAACAAATTTACTCAATAGTTAATTCCGTAATCCAAGGGAAACACGAAAGCTTATTCCATAAATACACTTAACAAAAAATTGAACTAGTAAAGCATTTTCATTAAATGCACGATGGTGCAGTACTGTGTTTTTTACTTTTTATTTTTACTCAAATATCATCCAAAACCAATGAATGAATCCATCCAGGCAGTGAACTGAACAGAAATCATATACCGAAGTAGCTGGGCTCTTAAGTAGCTCTCCAACAGTAATAGTGTATCAATTTAGATCCGTCGTTGGAAGCTGAAAGCAGATTCAATGACCCATAGTTATTCGTATAAGAACATGGACATTAAATATACATCTAAAAGAACAAAAATGAGAAGAGTACAGAAATGCTAGCACCAGACTGCCTCTTAATTTAAAAGGCAACAAAAGCAAGAATCTTATTCAGTTCAATGTGTTAATTGTCTTTCAGGAAATACTGTCAAATGCCAAAAGCACAGTCGCTATTCACAACAATGTCCAAAGTCCACATAACAGCACAAAAGAAAATATTATCATGACATGCGTTGCTAAAACAAAAAACTTCTATATATACATCTCAATGTACAAATAGGTGATGTCACATATACATTTAAGCCCATAATTGGTTGGATATTGCTTACATGAATTAGTTAAATTCCTTGAAAACATAATAAAAGAGAACTCCTACAATATAAATATAACCAAAAAGGAACCATTCATATATTAAGGCTAAGCCAAGTCCAGCAGACAGCAGTAGCCAAAAGGTTCATCAACAGTTTGCATCATTTTCATTGTAAGTTTTGCGGATGGTTGCCAAATCAACCAAATGACGCATGGTTGGACGGCCATGTGGGCAATTCCAAGGAGACTTCAGGCCTACCAGATGCCCAAGGATCTGCATAATTCAAGTGAAACAATGTAAAAACAATTATTTGCCTTGACATCCTCATTAATGACGACTCATCTAGAAAAAAAATGAACAGATCAAGAATTATATCAGAACCACATGAGTAGTTAGGCTTCAGAAGCTCAGGTAATTCAAAGGATAGTTTCAGATATTCACTGAAAAGGCTCAAACAGTTTATACTTGATTGTGAATATATTAAGTGATCAAATATCCACCCTCAACCGTGCAAAAACGTTTAGGCTAGTTTTTCATGATATAACTCACAGGATATAAGCTATTACCTTCTGCATCTCATTTCTTCCTAGCGCATCTCCAATCATAACAGATGATCTGCATGCACGGGAAGCCAGCATTGCACGAACTCTAGATGGGCAAACAGAATCAGCACTGTCCATTTTGTAAGCACTGATAATTGAACATTCCCCTTCACTATCAGAAAGAGATGAAATCAGGTCCTTCACATCTGCATTAAGGGGTGCCAACAATTACTTCATCAGAGTCAATTGTGATACTCAGATACAAAAGCAAGTATGCAGTGGTCACACATAGAGATATATGATTTATGTTTCAGAGACTAGGGTGTTGCTTGAAGCAATTGCCTGCAAATATACCTAGTCAATATGTATTAAAATATTAGGCAGACTTAACAAAATGTCATTTCTAGAAAGAATAAGTACCGAAGGTCTGCTTTCTGGAGAACTAAAAACAAGACAACAGATGTCCTAACCTAGTTCCACTGAGATTAATGAGTGTTTCTAAGTGTTTTAAATGTGTGTTTAATTCACTCTGCCTGCAGTAACCTTTCCACACCATAACTGAACTAACAAGAAATTCTGTACTTGTTATTTCAGTATCCCTTGTATGAGTAAACCCTACCTACATTAATTTCAGCTCCAACCCTGGGGCAGAAACAGCAACTTAACGGTATTTACTGAACTGCTCAAGGATAGCTTGGACTTGGTTTCAAGCTGAACTTAGTAGGCATCTCACTGACCATGCCCAAGCTTTGATTTCCTAACTTTCTGCCTACCAAACCAGGATTGAGCAACTCTTTGCATGGCTTGATCTAAATCTTTATATCATATATATGGAAAAAGGAAAAAAGGAGTTCAAAGATAAACTCTAACAGACACATCTGCAACTATATACAGGTCTATCCCACTATTTCCATGTCTTTTGAGATGAACTCAAACGAAAAACAAAGTTCAAATCACATAATTTATCCATTTTTTTCTGTTTATGTGAGATATAGCCACTCACATTCCTGGCGAGGTGCGCCTGAACAGACTGTCATCTTGAACGGTGCAAGTCAGTTAACTAAAAGGCATTTAAACCATCAAATTAAAAACAAAGGAAAGCCCCAAATCTTAAAAGAGTTGAGAAAAGTAAACAACAACTACCTTCAACTCCAAAAGTTATGTTTTTACTGAAGGGAACAGCTTTGAGTTTAAAACGTTGCCCTGTCAGAGCTTGTGGGTCCTCTTCCAATGCAAATCCATTTTTCCTGGAAATTCAATAAACCAGAAAGCATGTCACTATCATTTAATTGTAGACAGTATCAGGAATTTTCTTTAATAAAGAAAGCTAAATCTGAATGACACAAGAAAAAGAAAATAAACCTATAAAGTATAAGAATTGCAACTACTTAATGTCCGAATCTTACATTCAATTCTAATCAAAAAGTGCATAAACCTAAAAGCTGTTTCAAACAGGATCCATACCAAATAAAATTTGAGGCTTACAACATATATTAACACAAATCAGCTAGCTACGAGCCTATAATGAGTATAGATACGTAGAATAAAACAGCTCACTTTTAGGATCTCAGCTAAAACTAATCAATATCATAAAAGGTTGTTGAAGATAATAGAATCATTAAATTCATAAAATAAACATAAGGAAAGAAGTTGAAATTAGTGAGCACCTAATTGTGTCCATATGCATTGAAGCAACAATTTCTTCTTCAGGAGTTAACTCCAACCTCAATGGTCTACATAGAAAAATGGGAGATAGTTTGAGAATCTGATGTCAAATACAAGAATAACCGCAATCCGCTGACAAATACTATAAATTGATGTCAAAAATAAAACAAAAAGTTCAGCCCATTAAAATGCTACAATTATTGCATAATCGTGAACGCAGGATTGTCCACAATCAATGGGTTTCTCATACTTTTAGGCCATATATATGTGAATAGTAAAACAAATTTACTCAATAGTTAATTCCGTAATCCAAGGGAAACACGAAAGCTTATTCCATAAATACACTTAACAAAAAATTGAACTAGTAAAGCATTTTCATTAAATGCACGATGGTGCAGTACTGTGTTTTTTACTTTTTATTTTTATTTTGTGAGTGGGGTGTGTGTGTGTGTGAGAGAGAGAGAGAGAGAGAGAGAGAGAGAGAGAGAGAGAGAGAGAGAGAGAGGGAGGGAGAGTAAAGTCATTAGCTATAAACTGAATTTTCAACAAGAGATGAAGAAGAAAGTAAAGTTGTGTTTGGCTGGTGAAAAGAAAATAATGTCCAAACATCTTCGGTTAGATAGTGAGACACAAAGAGATGTTTGGGCCTTCGCTTATTTGATTTGACATTGCATTTGTAAAAAATAAAAAAGGCATTGTTTTCTATTATTTATTTGATTTAAGAGATTTGTAACTGGCAAACACAGAGTAAACAGTGGCTAATTGTTCAAACTATACAATGATTAAGCAAAACCAATACCAGCATACATTCCAGAAAATGGAACAAGTTCAATATTAGTAAAATTAAGAATTAGATAAAGATGATAAACTCCTCACTGAAGCAAAGGCTGCTGATTCAAGATGGTCGATTCAGACAAACGCTCAAAATTGTACTTCTCATCAGCAGCATGCTGAAAATAAAGAAAAAAACTAAATACAAAATTCCATTACCATTGGAAAAGCATGAAATTGCAAGCAGAAATTGGACACAGAAGAAATCTAGTAAACGTTTCCTTTTTACAACTTAGGAAAAAGAATGAAAATATCTGGAAAATGCATCCAGAAGCTGGCTAAAGTTTACCTGATCCACAATAAACAAATCATTGTCTACCTTCCCAATAATAAATCCAAGATTGAATTGTCCAATCACCTACAAAATGGGAACTACCTCTGTTAACCAATAAAACATGAAACTTCATCCATAAAGGCAAGCATGCAGAAAAATTAGCTGCCTGTGTCTTAAATTTAGGACTTAATGAGGGGCTGGGATGAATACCCAAACCAATTAAGGACCACAAATAAAGGACCAGTCATCTGAACCCGAAAACTCTTCTATAAAAAACTTCTTAGATAAAAAATTTTCTTCTTTCTAACCATTTCTGTAAATGTAATAAAAAGAAAAAGGCCACCCAGTAAAGTAAGCCTGGCTAAAGAAATCTCAAGCTTCAAGTGTATGCAGGCATATAAACAAACTGAAAATGCATGAAATCACCTTCATTCTACCAAAGTCTTCTTTTCTAAAGAGTCTTTCCAGTTCAGTAGTCGCAGCAGCTAAAGCCCTTGCTTTACGCTCCTCATTTTCTGGGTGAGAAAGCTCTAGTGTTGCAGCAGCATAGCACCTACACCAGAAACCAATACAATTAAAATAAGTGCTGAAACAATTTTCTTTTTCATTTCAAAAAAGCAGCCTTAATATAGACCTTCTCATCTTTACATTTCCAGACAGAAAACTGCTAGATTGTGTTCTAGACAGCCTTTGCTTCCTCCTTTTCCTTAATTCTTCAAAACTAAATTGCAAGGTAGAACATATATCCAGTCCAGAAGAAGGCACCGGAGCATCCAGCAGTGATCCAGAAAACTTTAAAGGAGAAGCTGCAGCTGAAAGACCAGAAGTTTTTTGGAGACCCTCACTAGATGGTGAAATAACAACAGGCATGACTTTTTGTTGAGTGACTAAGTCCTGTAGACAGATAGTCAAACAGAGAATAGAAATGTTTAAGCTACAATTGGTGGATAGTAAACCAACAATAAGCACATGAAGATTTAGAAGAGATTTCTATACATGACCAGGGATTCAAAAAGGCAATCATGTAAATACTTGTATGAAGCATCAGATACTAAAGCAGAAACCTTTTGAATTGTGAAAGGTCATATCTACAAAAGGATAAGATAAAATCTCAGAAAGCCTCTTTACGATAAACATATACTGGCACACTTTTCTCTTAACAATTCCCATAATCACCAAAATGTGCACCAATCATAATTCCCCTGTAGCAAACCACAAACTAAGAACTCATAATGAATCATGCAGGTGCCCACCAGGCTAAATCCCGTCAAGGTAACCAATGAACTTACAGTTCAGAAATTATTAGGATTTTGGGATAAAACTAATACCAGTTAAGTTAACAGGAACTAGAAAGAAGAATTGAAGAAGAAACTCTAAAAGACTAGTTTATCATCTTTGTCCAGCATGTGACAAGGGTGAAAGATGCACTCTTGTACCAGATGCTGGCAAGAGATGAATGTTAGGATTAAACAATTTATTGGTGAGTTCTCTTCTAGTTAATACTTGTAAGTGACAAATTATACAAGAACACCATTTTTTGGATCAAAAAGTATGATAGATCATTATATGATAAGCTGCCGCCTGGATAGGTGATAACAGGTTATTTGCCCAGTACAAGAGACTCAAGAGTATGTTCAAAGCCACCTTCCTACTGATTGCAAATTATTAAAATACAACTGTGCTACATACCTCTCCAGGTCTTCCATCAGCATTGGCTTCAGAAAAAAGGGGATTTTCAATTTCCTTGAAAACCTTGTCTGTTCTAAGGCACTTGAACGGCTCATTCTTGTTCATCTCAGCAGAATCATCACCCGAGTTATACTTAACTGGGGAATTTGTACCCGCAGCAGAATTGATCTTCAATTGACACTGAAGGCTCTGGTTTCTTAGGAGAGGCACTTCAGATAATGTTGTACCAATAGATTCATACTTCCTCTTACTCACAGTTATAAATTTGTTAATTGATGACTGAATACAGCTTGAGCGACTATTTGACTCTCTATTTTCAGCAACTATTTTCTCAATCACTCTTGAAGATGATGGAGAATACTTTGGAAAAATATCACCCTTCTTATTGTCGTGTGGTCTAAGAGTGAAGTCCTTCACCACTAAATTTTCCTCGGTACAGTGGACTGATCCTTCTATGGCTTGTGAGCGCTGAGTATCAATTTTAATTTCTAAATGAGTATTGCTCCCTGAAGCTTGTTTCTTCTGAACTTCTTTAGACTTAATTCCATCTGCAGATGACTGTTCTAACATCACAGGAGATTTTTCGCGAGTAGAACAAAACTCAAAGCTATCTGCTTCCCTTGAATGCTCTTCAACTTTATTAACAGAATAACTGGCATTACTTGGGGAATAGATCTGCTGTAAACCCTCTCTTAGAACATGTAATATGGAGCATTCATCAGAAAAGAATATTTTTCGTTTATCAGGAGTCACATTAACATCACATGCTCTAGTAGGGACAGTGAAATTCATAATCGCAATGGGATATTGTCGTGAGTTTGCACCTTTATATAATTCATTCACTAGCTTGCTCACTTTAGGCATATCTACAGGTCGGCCATTTACAAAAAAATATTGCCTATCTCCCAAATTGCGTCCGCTACCCTGTCCGGGCTTGGAAAGGAAACCTTCAACTTTGCAATTGTCTGATACACATACAGTCAC
Source organism: Pistacia vera (assembly GCF_008641045.1). Classification (NCBI taxonomy): domain Eukaryota; kingdom Viridiplantae; phylum Streptophyta; class Magnoliopsida; order Sapindales; family Anacardiaceae; genus Pistacia; species Pistacia vera. The sequence continues at coordinate 141,217 of NW_022196164.1, forward strand.
AGGCTCTAAGCAGCTGAAAGTGTTCATTCCAAACACTGTTATGATGTTATCTCTAAGGGAACCAGTTCCTTGTGTTTTAAGTACCACAGATTTCACATTTCTTCCGGTGGTGTTGGTGCAGACCAACCGAACTCCTTTAGCAATAAGTGCATAGGCCTGATAATAAAAAAACAAGCAGCGAAGAATATGAACTACCCACCAAACTTCAAAAGCAGAGAAGAATATTCTACCTCTGATAAAAAAAAAAAAAAAAAAAAAAAGCACAGAGATAACATATAAGAAAAGAATGGCATCTCTAACCAAGTAAAACTTCACTCTTGCTAAATTTGTAATTCTAGACGTGCTAATGCATCACTGTGACAAAATAATAAAACATTATGTAGAAGAATATTTAATTCTAATCATAACATCAAGACACATGTTCTCACAACATTATGAATCATTTGCTAGAAGGGGAGTAGGACATGAACATTGATCCAAGAGAAATTCACGATCACTCCTCAAGGCACAAAATCCAAAAATTTCATATCAATGACTTGTATGAATATACAAAAAGTAAGAATTTGATACAGTAAACCCAAATAACGTAGTATGGATAACCAAAGTGGGGTAAGATTTAATTTATAACCAATAAGATTGAATTGAAGTTTTACTTTGAACCCACAGATTAAAACGATATCCTACATTAAATAAAGTTTATGACAAAATTATTTCAAAAAAAAAAATTGCTACTGCTACAAGGTTATTGGAAAGATGGACTCACATTTAACAAAGAAATTAGCTTTCCATATTCCTTACGTATGTTGCGACTAAATTCTTTGCTTCGAACAGGTAAATTTGAGAATAATTTCTTAACGGTGATGGTGGTACCAATTTGACGTGCAGTTTTCTTTTCAGCTGTTAGTAGACCTGAATGGTCAAAAGTCAAGTGTGTTGCAACTGACTCATTTTTCGTTCTTGTTTCAACAGTCAGATTTCCTAATGCACAAAGTGAACTCAGTGCCTCTCCTCTAAAACCAAATGTTGTCAGAGACTGAAGATCTGGAAAATCCGCCAATTTGGAAGTATGATGCTTAAGCGCTAGAACCTGCACCCAATGAAATACATTATAAATGCTGAATAAACAGTAAAATAGCACTATCAAAAGACTACCTTATCAAAATTTTCAACAGTTCTATAACCAAATTTGTTTCCTATAATTTAATTAACTAATAGTAAAACTCAAACCTTAATATAGATCATAAAGTATAGAACCTCAACAATATCAGAAATTGCATGAAAAATCCGCACCACACGCACCATTAAACAAACAGTACTTCATAAATATCCTTAAAATTGTAACAAAAAAAATGTGAAATCACAAAACTTCTTTCACGAGTAATTTTAACAAATACCTTGAAATTATTGGGTGAAATGCCACAGCCATTGTCGATAACCTGGAAACACTCTGCGCCGTATTCTTTCAATGCGATTTCGATGCTGGTTGCACCGGCGTCCAAGCTGTTTTCAACTAGCTCCTTAACCGCAGATGAGAGGTCCAAAATGACTTGACCGGCACAGATTCTGTGAACCACACCTTTATTTATGGGTCTAATGATCGGAGATTTAATTAAGGTTTCTGATTCCATTGAAGCGCTAGCTATAATGATAATTATTCGTCAAACCATAGCATGGGTACTCAACATTTATGAGTTTGATACAAAATTAACGCAAGAATGTTGTGGAAAACCCCAAGAAATTGAAGAATTAGAGAAATTGCAATTCTTGGGACACGACGAGGTTAATCTACGGTACGAATTTACTATTAGGGTTTAGGGTTAGAGAGATGGACTGGACGACTAATTCACCGTACTGTTTTTGCCGCCAAAAAGCAGAGGCGGATACAGTTAGGATGTTTTAAGTTATGCCGTGGCTCTGGAGTTTCACGCATTTATATTTTATATCAAATTAATAAATTCAAATTGCGTTGCGCCCATAAAAAACGTTAATTAATATTAGTTAGTATTTTTATTTGGTTAATTTATAATTATAGTTATTTTTTTTTTTTTTTTTTGTAATAAGTAAACAATTAATATATATAATTAATTAATTAATTAAAAGTTGACAAAAGTAATTAATACATATATAATAAAAGACTAACACATATTTACTGCCACTAGTTACTTTTCCGTTCTCTCTTAAGAGCGAGTAAAAATCACTTCAAAAATATGTGGCGAAGCTGGAGCCATAGATGTTAGAACTTATACCACCGAGGTTACTGGTGTTGGCTGCTCCATTCTTGACAATCCTAATGTTCATCATCATCTTTAATGGATAATATGAATTAAATCTCATCCCTTCCCAAACCCTAATGCACATTTTAACAAAGATTTATAACTTTAACAAAAACAGGCTTCAAACAGACCAATCATCAAGCAAATTCAGATGGTCCATATTAACTAACAATACACTTCTTATTATTTCAACACATCCTTTTGGTGAGCTGAAGAAAAACGGAGATGTGTTGACAATCAACAGTAAACTTCATCTTTGGTGGTGCTTAGATGAATAGCATTTTGNTAAGTTATGCCGTGGCTCTGGAGTTTCACGCATTTATATTTTATATCAAATTAATAAATTCAAATTGCGTTGCGCCCATAAAAAACGTTAATTAATATTAGTTAGTATTTTTATTTGGTTAATTTATAATTATAGTTATTTTTTTTTTTTTTTTTTGTAATAAGTAAACAATTAATATATATAATTAATTAATTAATTAAAAGTTGACAAAAGTAATTAATACATATATAATAAAAGACTAACACATATTTACTGCCACTAGTTACTTTTCCGTTCTCTCTTAAGAGCGAGTAAAAATCACTTCAAAAATATGTGGCGAAGCTGGAGCCATAGATGTTAGAACTTATACCACCGAGGTTACTGGTGTTGGCTGCTCCATTCTTGACAATCCTAATGTTCATCATCATCTTTAATGGATAATATGAATTAAATCTCATCCCTTCCCAAACCCTAATGCACATTTTAACAAAGATTTATAACTTTGACAAAAACAGGCTTCAAACAGACCAATCATCAAGCAAATTCAGATGGTCCATATTAACTAACAATACACTTCTTATTATTTCAACACATCCTTTTGGTGAGCTGAAGAAAAACGGAGATGTGTTGACAATCAACAGTAAACTTCATCTTTGGTGGTGCTTAGATGAATAGCATTAGCATTTTGCAGAGATCAAAAAAAAAAAAAAAAAAAAAAAAAAAAAAACCAATGCTCTTGACAAATTCAAGAAAAAAGAAATTTTAAACAGAATTTCCAACATTTATTAACGTAAATCTTCCCCCTCCCTCATATTGTATAATTATATTATATATATATTACAACTTTAGTATAAACATAGGGAAGAATCACAAATAAATCATCTCAAATCTTTTTGAAGCTGCATGAGGCCACAGCAATTCAGATCATGGACAACCTGAACGTTTGCCGTCTTTGTGCTTCATCTTGAATGCAATAACCATTTTTTACTTTTTAATTGAGATAGTCCAAAGAAGATCAGAGTCAGATGTCACAGTTATTTTCTCCCCTTTAGCGATATTTGATGAACTTACTAAACCACCGAACCTCATCTCTGCATCATCTGTAATAGAAATATCAGTAAGCATCAGACTCCAGTAGCAAATGACATGACCAAACCAGATCAAAGAAAAAAAAAATTGCAAGCGAATGAACCATTCTTACCATCACTAATTCAGTATCATACAAAATCCACGGGTAAAAATTGGTAAAAAGGTGATCAAGAAAAACTTATAATACAGGAGCAATATATGCATAGCTGGTCATGGGTTGTAGTGCTTACATCATCAAGTCACCAAATAACTCAATATCCATCTTCTCCCACCCCAAAACCCCTCTCTTTATCTTCCCTTTAGTCAAATTACAAGCTACTAGTATATTATTCCATGCGGTAAACAGTATCCAGATTAACATAAGAGACAATAAGTGGAGCTCTCACCATTTAAGCCCAGCAAAAATTAGAAAGGTATGATGTGCTTGCAATATACTTACCAAGATCCCATTGCAGCCCAGTCGTTGAAGTTCTCCCAGACGGCATCCCAATTGGAATGAGTCCACAATGTGGACCCTCAACAGAAGATTGGATGTAGATCTCATGGCGGTGAGTCTTTGGAAGAAGGTGGATAAGGCAATCATCAGATAAAAGGATTATGCGCATGGCTGAGAATTGAAAAAGAACATTGAGGTTTCCAGCCTCATGGTCAAACCGTCCACCAAGTGCACCGGCAACAAGAATGCAGAGCTGCCCAGTAACACAAAGCAATAACAATGCCATCCAAGCACATAAACCAATGACTTTCAACACATTCAAGATGCACGAGGTACAGAAATATTTTACAATAACTAGTCCTACCAAACTTACAATGACAAGTTGAAATGATTCTATTGATGATTAATATAACAGGTACCTAAGACATGTTATATGAACTTAAAGGGAACTGAAGTAATTAAATTTTACTTACATTAGACTTCTCCAAGTTTGGTGTGAAGTCCCGAATGTATGCTACACATTTATGTAGATCTGTGGTGTCCTGATCTTGAGACTCGTCAATTACCTTGGTTCCCTGCATTAAAGAAGCATGAACATCTAATGGTCCCCAGCACCATATATACAAACCATAGTACCACAATAAAGCAAGACTCTGTAAAAGAGAAACTCATACCCCTAAAATAAAACATTTAAAACATTACATGTTAACTTGTAGTATGGATCATTTTGTATATTCATTTATGTTTAAAGTGTCCAAGATGTAGAGAATGATTGGAAATCATAACTCAATATGATTAAGGAAAACAATATCTAGAAAGCCATGCAAAAGGTTAGCTTACCAAGCTAGCGTAAAAATCCAGTACTTCTGTTCGGATTGAATCCATGTCTCCTTTAATGAGGTCTGGCTTGTACCTAATAGAAACCCAAGAGTTAATGTTGTGAGATGATGTGCTCCACATAAGAAGCATTGGTTCAAGAAATAGGAACATCAGTCCATGACAACTCAAAACAAGCTGATGAGAACCATATAAAGCCCCATAAAATTCAGGGTAATCTGCTGGGTTCATGCTTCAGAAGAGGCTCTGTAAAATGTCTGTTAGTATGGACACATTTAATTCAAGTCAATATCCCAGTTGAAAGTATCAGCAAATTATGCACAAAAAGTAATAACAGTTCCTTAATTATGTTTGATCTAGATTAGGTACAAGGTTTTTATTTATAAAAGAAAAAATAAACTTTTAATTAGTGATTTATTTTGTTTTCCAGTAAGATTTTAAGGTTGTTTGGCGCCTATTTCAAGCTTTTCTCTCATCATCAGCTGTCAATATTCATCATCAGCACGCACCCATCATCTGGCTATATTAAATGGCATCCAGTTAATATAGCCAGAAAATAAATTTCTTTATACTAGTATACCAGATCACTGTGCAACGCTTACACAACAATCTAAAAATCAATTAAATAGAGAGAAACTATTCCATGAAAGGGAAAAGAAGCCAGAAAAACGTTGCATATTTCAGAGACAAGCTTAAAAAGACTTGACAATTTCAGTTGGAATAACTTCGTATTAATCCTCGAGAAATATGAAGATAGGCAGACCCAACGGAAAATTCAAAATTGAGTCAACAACAAACATAAATTTTAGGTTTGAAAAAAAAAATTAAGGAAATAGATAGGCAGAGCAAAACAAAGAAAAACCTGTTTCGAACATGAGAAGCATCTTCATGAGGCAATAATTGAGGGAAATCGTCGTACACACGGTTAGCACCTCCATCAGCACACACACGTAGTTGTGCTTCATTATGCAAAATCAAACAACTAAATCCTCAAATAAACAAATAAAAAAAGAAAAGAAGTGAGAATGAGAACACTTACCATGGTTCCAAAGAAGGGGAGCGAATCTTGGGAGGCGTTGATTAAGGAGGATAAGTGCGTAGGTGAGAGAAGGATGAGTGTCGGAAGAGTTTGTGGGAAGGAGGAAGGTAGATGAATGGATCATGACCTCCATAACACAAGAGTCTTGTCTGCTGTTTGATTACCTGTACCACATCCCCCATAATTTAAATGTATTTACTTCATAATGCACATGCGTATTCCAAAAATAACCCCATCGAAGGATCTGGTTTTGGTTTTGCGAATAAAAAGATCTCACAACTCAACAAGATTTTACACGCAAGAACATGATGACACAAACTTTACCCTCAAAAGTCAATCATATATACAGCAATCAAAATAAAACTTAACCAAACCTGCTCCAATATGCTGCTATCTCTCATCCAAGTGCCGTGAATAAAAGAGATTTATACGCTTTCCACTTCCTTACGTGAATAATTCATCACAACGTCTTTCAAGTTTTAACTTTTAACGTCTTTCAAGCTTTAACTTTCAAAGTTGCCTTGGATTTTAAAATCTCTCTCTCTCTTCAAGAAAAAGCGCGAATTTAACATTAGCAAAGCGTTACATAGGATAGGAGAAATAAAAAAGGATGATCATAGTAATGTCATTGCATTTTCTTTTTATGTATATATTTATTGTGTTGTGCTCCGCAAAACCATAAGTAACTCCACAACCTTTTATTTATGCCCTTGGGGCAGTTGATTTTCCAAATCTTAATCAATCAATAATTCAGCATATTTAAAAGAAAAGAAAAACAAAAACCTGCAACAGTACAACTTGCATTCCTGCATGTCAATACGTTGCAGTGCCAAGTATAAGAAAAGCATTGATTTGTCTCAGGTAAAGACGGAGGAGAAGGGTAGAGAGGAGAGAGGGAGATGACAAGAATAATTCTTATTTAATTGATAATCGGTATGTACAGGCAGAAGGGAAAAAAAAAAAAAAAAAGAACCAGAAAAAGGAAATCTTCTCAAAGTTACCTGCTTGATTAAATATTAAAAAATTCCTAACAAAAATTTCAAAAACCTATATATAATACAATGGAGATGGGACTATCAATGGAATTCCATAAAGGTCCCAGATCTTGGCCACCCTTTTAAGATGACAAAGAAGAATAAACTACACAATGGCCTATACACAATGATACTCCTCTACATAAAGTAGCTGAGAGATTTCTTCTTTCTCGATCCACCTTCTCCATACAAGTCATTCCACTGAAGGAGCTCATTCATATTTGTAGACTCAGATGATACGCTGGCACATACCTGCATAAACAATGTACAACATTTCTGTCATCTTCATCAACTGTGAAAAACATTCTGACTAAACTAATTAAAAAGGTCATACAAACCCTGCCCAAATTGTAAATCCACAATAATATTCCACCTCCTTACCTTCTTGTTGGAGTTTGATAATGGTTATGTTTCTAATTTTCACAAATACTACTCTTATAAAGGTCCCCGTAAGGCATTCATCTCAAAATGTCATATAACATTTGTTCACTAATTTCAAATATAAGCCAGGCAAAATATTACAAATTGAAATCTCAAGCTCAAAGTACAAAGTCTTCCAATCAAAAAGCACGATGCTATATCCAACAGTATTTTATTAAGCTAGAACACTAGCTAAAAAGATGAACAAAACCATATTTTAACCAGTTACTGGGAAAATTCCATTCCATATTTTAAAGGATTCAACAACTTGAATTACTGAATTTAGTGATGAAAACTCAAACCTAAAGTTCTTCCATATCAAAAGCAAAATATATATTCTAGAGTATATTCTAAAGTAATGCTACAGTTACCGAAGGGTGTGCACCGAATGACATGGCGAAATCCTAACCGTTGATTCATTATAAGTTAATATTAATCAACAGTCAGGATTTTGCCACGTCATTCGGTGCACAAATTCGGTGTGTAACTTTCGGTAACTCTTATCATTTTCCTACATTCTATCATAATCAAATATAACAATTAACCTCACATATAAATCATGATTGCTTTTTCCTGTATCTTTCATCTCTGTACCACGTTACACAACAAAACAATATTTATGGAAAGCTTTAATTATTAAGGAGATAAGGACATAATCAGCTTTAACCAACACCCAGACAAAGCAACACAGGAGAAATGCTCGTACTTTTAACAGTTGTGCCCATTTATTATCAATAGCTAAGAAGTAACAACCTCAACGTGTACATTGGTAAACCAAAAAAATACCTGCTCATGTGCATATCTAAAATCCTCCATCTTCAGAGGACGAACGTCGGCACTGCTATACAATGCAGGTGAAGGTCTACTTTCAGCCAATGCTGAAGCTCTCTCCTGAAATTTGAGCGATAAATCAAAATATGTTTCCGACCACAGGTCCATCCTCAAACAATTTATACAAACTCAATAACCATTTATACAACACCGTGATAAAAAGAACTTGACAAGGCACAGTTTTTATGTTTCACTGCAGCAACTTGAAGCACGCAAATATCAATTAAACCTAAATATTATGCATGGAGACAAGTTACAAAGGCAGATTACATCAATATGATTTTTAAACCATCAAAAAACACCAAGGAAAAAAAAAGGCATACATATCATATTGGATCCTTATGATGTATTCAACTTCTTGGCTAAGAGATTGCATTTACAAAAAGACTAGCCAAAAAACCCAGCCAGTAAAAGAAAGAGGCAAGGACAAGAACAAGAACTTGTTATATAACTAGAATCAGCGATACAGTCAAGACATTCCAATATGATTCAGAAAATATCTACATAACAATTTTAACAACTACACCACATGGTCAAGTTCATCATGACCACCATAGGAGCCCAGGGAAGAAGCAATTATCAAATTTCAAATACCCTAGATTGAATACCACTTCCAGGAACTATTTCTCTAACTGAAGGGATATCCTACACAATTGGCATTAACAGGACCAGTTTGACAGACCAACAGGTGTTTACCATGCTTATAGAAACATGATGCAGCTATTCGCATACCATGCAAGCCCACATACTTACAGCCAACTATGAATTTATTAAGCACTTTTGTGCCAGCAACATATACTGCATCGGAGTTTTAATTTCAAGAAATCACCCAACTAACCTTCTTTTCCTTCTCCAAAATTTCTCTTATGGGGCAATGAGCAGCAGTCACACAAAGGTTCTGTCAAAAAAAATAGTAATTAATAATTAGAGGGACCAAAGCACAGGCAAAAAGTTCCATTTTTCAATAAAGAATATGCGCACAAACTGAAAAAAGGGGACACCAAACCTTTAGATCACTTCCAGAGTACCCATCAGCCATACTTGCAACTGCTTCCATTTCAACATCCGGTGCCAATTCTTCTTTGGCTAAAATAACTCTTAATATCTTCTCTCTGTTTGGGGCATCTGGCAAGTTAACCATCAATCTGCACAAAAAGATAGTACAACAACATCAATGATAGTCATTTTCTTGCAAGATTGTAAAAAACAAACAATAGGCTAGCATAAGATGTTTACCTCCTGGGAAGCCTCCTAACTACAGCCTCATCAAGGTCAAAAGGCCTATTGGTAGCAGCAAGTACCAATACACGTTCTTTATCCTTTGTACGTAGACCATCCCAATTTACCATGAATTCATTCTTCATTTTACGCATAGCCTCATGCTCTCCTGGATTTTCCCGTCTTCCTAACATGCTATCGACCTAAAACAACCACCCAAGTGAATAAAATATCATTTGCAGCTAAAGAATATAACAGTATGATATGACAACACGAAAAAAGGGGTAGAACATAAACAATTTAGCCCAAAAAGAAGCAAATGTGTTTAACTGACCTCATCAACAAAAACAACACTAGGAGCGATTTTACTTGCCAAAGAGAAGACTGCTTTAACATACTTCTCTCCTTCACCAAACCACTGCAATTAATACAGAGATGTCAGGCCATGCAAACTCAAACTCAGAAGAAGCAGGAAAAAACAGATCGCATATAAATATATACACCTTTGAGGTAATGCTTGACATGGATATGTTGATAAAGTTTGCACCAGCTTCCGTTGCAACAGCCTTCGCAAGCATTGTTTTCCCAGTACCAGGAGGCCCAAACAACAAAATTCCCTTGCAAGGCTGTAGAAAAAGAGCATCAAACGAAGAAAACATAAGATAATGCACAATTCAGAAAAAGATCCAAAAATATGCAGCATGGGTAAGTGAATATATTAAATGACATATAATTAACAAAATATATTGCAACTAAACCTTTGTTAGCTGTCCTTTGCAAAACAACTCAGGCCTTTGAAGAGGAAGCATCACCAATTCCTTCAAGGTATCTTTCACATTTTCCAAGGCACCAATGTCATCAAAAGTAACCCCAATATCACTAGGGGGAATAACGTCAGCAAGGAGTTTCTTTTCAAATTCATTCTCAGTAACAACATCCTGAAAAAAATCAAATCTAAAATGTAAGACGACCTGATATTCAGGGCGTATATTCCAGTTGCCAGAGTGAGAAAACATGAATAAGTTTGTGACAGTGCAAAGAGATAACATCAAACTTTACCTTCAGAGACTTTTTCAAGCTCTTGCTTTCACTTTGAATGCCCTGCAGAATGTTCAGCCCATACTTAATGCTGCAAAATGAACCGTAAGTAGATGCTGTTAACATAAGAGAAGTTAGGAGCATTAAATTCAATAATTTGACTTATTCTAAAGATAAAGATTTATAGTCGGCAGCAACTAGAAGAACACAGTAACCTTTCAGTAGATATCTTAAGTTTGGCATCTTTTTCTGGAGCTTCTGAGCAATGCATAAAATGGTAACTTAAAGCCCAGCCAACTAACTTCTCCACACCTGTTACAATAGCAAAGTATAATGAACAATGTTGAACCACCACATAAAGCTTAATGACTTCAATAATGAGTTTAAAAATACCAACTTTCAGTTGTAAGGCTTTGATCTTTAATGCAGAGAGTTTCAAGATCAGGGCAATCCAAGCCATTTCGGGCAAGTACCTGAAAGCAGAAAATCATTATTAAATAACAAAAACAAACATGAAGCCTGAAGCCTGAATTACAGTAATATTCGTAAGTAACCACCTGAACCCAAAGATTAAGCTAATGGGAAAAAGTCCAACAGTAGTATTAAATTCTCTAATACAGATGTAGATACATGACAACCAGGGATCCAAATTAAGGATAAATACTTTAATACCATGTTAATTAAAGGCTTGATCCAAAAGCTTAAACTTATAAGTAAAAGCCCAATGGTTCTCTAACAAAGTTTATCAGACTAATTCTCTAAACAACTAAATGTATATAGCTATCCAGATATAACAGATGAAACAATTAATCCCCAAACCTAGAAAAGAAAATTAATTAATTGCAAGAAAAGAAGATACACATCTGAATAAGCCCACATCAGTGTACAATAGACTAATTATTGGAGATAATTATTTGTTTCCATGTGATTGTAGAGACATGAGCGTACATACATGGGATCTCATGGAGAGAGAGTTCTCATACATTATAATTCTACCAAACTGACCATCAGTTATCATTCTTAAGAATCCCTTAACCAACATGTTTGCATAGGACTGAGACCTAACTGGCTCTAGTTAAACTGATCTTATTCATATGTTAAAATACTGAAAGATCTATTTCTCATTTGTAGCAAACATTCAATGAAATTCACACATTGTCAAGTTTCTACAAGAAGCATTCACCATCTTGCCAGGGGCAGAATAGAAATGAAGCCAACCAAACAACATCATCAGGTAATACTCACTGAGCGTATGCTAACAATGTTTGACTGCACTTTTAAAGTTTCAATATCACGCTCCAACTGCTGCTTCCAATCCAAAAGTAAAGCTTCATCCTGGCAGGATACTCGGAAATATTAGTCGAGAAATTCATATAATCATACCGCACTATCACAAACAGATTGTAAAATCAGTACCTGAGGCAGTTGAATAATCACTTTGTTTGGAAGAAGTCGAGAAACTTGCTTTGCCGCTTTGGGTGTCTCTTTGCTTCTATCATGCAGTCTACTAAAGTTATCCTGGATGAGAAGCAATGTATATATATCATTTTAGTTTCTTTTAAGGAATTAATACTACAATCAATTTCACATAAATAATCAGAGGCTTGATCTCCCCTAATAATGAGTCCCAGTGCCCCCTATAAAAATAGATGAAATCAACTAAGTATAGCTAAAAGATTAACAAAACCCAGATGTTTATATGACACAATACAGTGTGGGTTATCAATAAATCAGAAGACAATTAACTGGACACGGAATGACACTTGAATAAGAGGGAAACCTGTAATTATGATACTTAGATCAGATTTAACAAATTCCAGCAGGAAAAGCACAGTCCCTCATCCCACACCAGAACCCTCACCCATACTAACACCATAAAAGCTAAAAAAAGCATGAACATTTTTTGAAACCACTAAAATTGCAGTAAAATAACATCAAAACAAATTGCAAATTTAAGCAGTTTTAACCTTCCTAGTATGCAAAACCACAAAGTAAGTAATCTGCTAGACTTTCTAACTCCAAGCATTCAATAAACGACACAATTTGCGACACACAAGTATGAACATGAATAAATAGTTAATTCTAACTCCAAGCATTCAATAAACAACACAATTTGCCACGCACAAGTATGAACATGAATAAATAGTTATCCAGAACCCAAAACTGGAAGAAATGGAAGAAAAAGAAACCTAACGTCGGCACTTTGCATACCGGAAAAGCAAGATCAAGTAAACCATAATCAAATATAACAATTAACCTCACATATAAATCATGATTGCTTTTTCCTGTATCTTTCATCTCTGTACCACGTTACACAACAAAACATTATTTATGGAATGCTTTAATTATTAAGGAGATAAGGACATAATCAGCTTTAACCACCACCCAGACAAAGCAACACAGGAGAGATGCTCTTACTTTTAACAGTTGTGCCCATTTATTATCAATAGCTAAGAAGTAACAACCTCAACGTGTACATTGGTAAACCAAAAAAATACCTGCTCATGTGCATATCTAAAATCCTCCATCTTCAGAGGACGAACGTCGGCACTGCTATACAATGCAGGTGAAGGTCTACTTTCAGCCAATGCTGAAGCTCTCTCCTGAAATTTGAGCGATAAATCAAAATATGTTTCCGACCACAGGTCCATCCTCAAACAATTTATACAAACTCAATAACCATTTATACAACACCGTGATAAAAAGAACTTGACAAGGCACAGTTTTTATGTTTCACTGCAGCAACTTGAAGCACGCAAATATCAATTAAACCTAAATATTATGCACGGAGACAAGTTACAAAGGCAGATTACATCAATATGATTTTTAAACCATCAAAAAACACCAAGGAAAAAAAAAGGCATACATATCATATTGGATCCTTATGATGTATTCAACTTCTTGGCTAAGAGATTGCATTTACAAAAAGACTAGCCAAAAAACCCAGCCAGTAAAAGAAAGAGGCAAGGACAAGAACAAGAACTTGTTATATAACTAGAATCAGCGATACAGTCAAGACATTCCAATATGATTCAGAAAATATCTACATAACAATTTTAACAACTACACCACATGGTCAAGTTCATCATGACCACCATAGGAGCCCAGGGAAGAAGCAATTATCAAATTTCAAATACCCTAGATTGAATACCACTTCCAGGAACTATTTCTCTAACTGAAGGGATATCCTACACAATTGGCATTAACAGGACCAGTTTGACAGACCAACAGGTGTTTACCATGCTTATAGAAACATGATGCAGCTATTCGCATACCATGCAAGCCCACATACTTACAGCCAACTATGAATTTATTAAGCACTTTTGTGCCAGCAACATATACTGCATCGGAGTTTTAATTTCAAGAAATCACCCAACTAACCTTCTTTTCCTTCTCCAAAATTTCTCTTATGGGGCAATGAGCAGCAGTCACACAAAGGTTCTGTCAAAAAAAATAGTAATTAATAATTAGAGGGACCAAAGCACAGGCAAAAAGTTCCATTTTTCAATAAAGAATATGCGCACAAACTGAAAAAAGGGGACACCAAACCTTTAGATCACTTCCAGAGTACCCATCAGCCATACTTGCAACTGCTTCCATTTCAACATCCGGTGCCAATTCTTCTTTGGCTAAAATAACTCTTAATATCTTCTCTCTGTTTGGGGCATCTGGCAAGTTAACCATCAATCTGCACAAAAAGATAGTACAACAACATCAATGATAGTCATTTTCTTGCAAGATTGTAAAAAACAAACAATAGGCTAGCATAAGATGTTTACCTCCTGGGAAGCCTCCTAACTACAGCCTCATCAAGGTCAAAAGGCCTATTGGTAGCAGCAAGTACCAATACACGTTCTTTATCCTTTGTACGTAGACCATCCCAATTTACCATGAATTCATTCTTCATTTTACGCATAGCCTCATGCTCTCCTGGATTTTCCCGTCTTCCTAACATGCTATCGACCTAAAACAACCACCCAAGTGAATAAAATATCATTTGCAGCTAAAGAATATAACAGTATGATATGACAACACGAAAAAAGGGGTAGAACATAAACAATTTAGCCCAAAAAGAAGCAAATGTGTTTAACTGACCTCATCAACAAAAACAACACTAGGAGCGATTTTACTTGCCAAAGAGAAGACTGCTTTAACATACTTCTCTCCTTCACCAAACCACTGCAATTAATACAGAGATGTCAGGCCATGCAAACTCAAACTCAGAAGAAGCAGGAAAAAACAGATCGCATATAAATATATACACCTTTGAGGTAATGCTTGACATGGATATGTTGATAAAGTTTGCACCAGCTTCCGTTGCAACAGCCTTCGCAAGCATTGTTTTCCCAGTACCAGGAGGCCCAAACAACAAAATTCCCTTGCAAGGCTGTAGAAAAAGAGCATCAAACGAAGAAAACATAAGATAATGCACAATTCAGAAAAAGATCCAAAAATATGCAGCATGGGTAAGTGAATATATTAAATGACATATAATTAACAAAATATATTGCAACTAAACCTTTGTTAGCTGTCCTTTGCAAAACAACTCAGGCCTTTGAAGAGGAAGCATCACCAATTCCTTCAAGGTATCTTTCACATTTTCCAAGGCACCAATGTCATCAAAAGTAACCCCAATATCACTAGGGGGAATAACGTCAGCAAGGAGTTTCTTTTCAAATTCATTCTCAGTAACAACATCCTGAAAAAAATCAAATCTAAAATGTAAGACGACCTGATATTCAGGGCGTATATTCCAGTTGCCAGAGTGAGAAAACATGAATAAGTTTGTGACAGTGCAAAGAGATAACATCAAACTTTACCTTCAGAGACTTTTTCAAGCTCTTGCTTTCACTTTGAATGCCCTGCAGAATGTTCAGCCCATACTTAATGCTGCAAAATGAACCGTAAGTAGATGCTGTTAACATAAGAGAAGTTAGGAGCATTAAATTCAATAATTTGACTTATTCTAATGATAAAGATTTATAGTCAGCAGCAACTAGAAGAACACAGTAACCTTTCAGTAGATATCTTAAGTTTGGCATCTTTTTCTGGAGCTTCTGAGCAATGCATAAAATGATAACTTAAAGCCCAGCCAACTAACTTCTCCACACCTGTTACAATAGCAAAGTATAATGAACAATGTTGAACCACCACATAAAGCTTAATGACTTCAATATTGAGTTTAAAAATACCAACTTTCAGTTGTAAGGCTTTGATCTTTAATGCAGAGAGTTTCAAGATCAGGGCAATCCAAGCCATTTCGGACAAGTACCTGAAAGCAGAAAATCATTATTAAATAACAAAAACAAACATGAAGCCTGAAGCCTGAATTACAGTAATATTCGTAAGTAACCACCTGAACCCAAAGCTTAAGCTAATGGGAAAAGGTCCAACAGTAGTATTAAAGTCTCTAATACAGATGTAGATACATGACAACCAGGGATCCAAATTAAGGATAAATACTTTAATACCATGTTAATTAAAGGCTTGATCCAAAGGCTTAAACTTATAAGTAAAAGCCCAATGGTTCTCTAACAAAGTTTATCAGACTAATTCTCTAAACAACTAAATGTATATAGCTATCCAGATATAACAGATGAAACAATTAATCCCCAAACCTAGAAAAGAAAATTAATTAATTGCAAGAAAAGAAGATACACATCTGAATAAGCCCACATCAGTGTACAATAGACTAATTATTGGAGATAATTATTTGTTTCCATGTGATTGTAGAGACATGAGCGTACATACATGGGATCTCATGGAGAGAGAGTTCTCATACATTATAATTCTACCAAACTGACCATCAGTTATCATTCTTAAGAATCCCTTAACCAACATGTTTGCATAGGACTGAGACCTAACTGGCTCTAGTTAAACTGATCTTATTCATATGTTAAAATACTGAAAGATCTATTTCTCATTTGTAGCAAACATTCAATGAAATTCACACATTGTCAAGTTTCTACAAGAAGCAGTCACCATCTTGCCAGGGGCAGAATAGAAATGAAGCCAACCAAACAACATCATAAGGTAATACTCACTGAGCGTATGCTAACAATGTTTGACTGCACTTTTAAAGTTTCAATATCACGCTCCAACTGCTGCTTCCAATCCAAAAGTAAAGCTTCATCCTGGCAGGATACTCGGAAATATTAGTCGAGAAATTCATATAATCATACCGCACTATCACAAACAGATTGTAAAATCAGTACCTGAGGCAGTTGAATAATCACTTTGTTTGGAAGAAGTCGAGAAACTTGCTTTGCTGCTTTGGGTGTCTCTTTGCTTCTATCATGCAGTCTACTAAAGTTATCCTGGATGAGAAGCAATGTATATATATCATTTTAGTTTCTTTTAAGGAATTAATACTACAATCAATTTCACATAAATAATCAGAGGCTTGATCTCCCCTAATAATGAGTCCCAGTGCCCCCTATAAAAATAGATGAAATCAACTAAGTATAGCTAAAAGATTAACAAAACCCAGATGTTTATATGACACAATACAGTGTGGGTTATCAATAAATCAGAAGACAATTAACTGGACACAGAATGAAACTTGAATAAGAGGGAAACCTGTAATTATGATACTTAGATCAGATTTAACCAATTCCAGCAGGAAAAGCACAGTCCCTCATCCCACACCAGAACCCTCACCCATACTAACACCATAAAAGCAAAAAAAAGCATGAACATTTTTTGAAACCACTAAAATTGCAGTAAAATAACATCAAAACAAATTGCAAATTTAAGCAGTTTTAACCTTCCTAGTATGCAAAACCACAAAGTAAGTAATCTGCTAGACTTTCTAACTCCAAGCATTCAATAAACGACACAATTTGCGACACACAAGTATGAACATGAATAAATAGTTAATTCTAACTCCAAGCATTCAATAAACAACACAATTTGCCACGCACAAGTATGAACATGAATAAATAGTTATCCAGAACCCAAAACTGGAAGAAATGGAAGAAAAAGAAACCTAACGTCGGCACTTTGCATACCGGAAAAGCAAGATCAAGTAAAGCTGTTTGATTGCTTCCAAACTTCGTAAATAAGAGGCCACCTGGATGAGACTGAAGAACAAGAGATTGACAAAAGCCAAATGGTTAGCAATGGTTCATTAAATCACAGATGTCATGACAAAGTATAAAATTATGACTAAAAACCTAACAGAACAATATAAAGAGTACCTTCTCCTTGCGATTGTCCATTTGGGTATGGGATCCAATCACAACAACATTGCTGGGTAAATTTTCAAGTTTACTCTTTAAGACACTATATGCATCACCATTCCCCACCATAGACTTCTCCATGTCTTTCACAAACAATATTAAGGGACTGCTTTTGCTTTCATTCAATGCAACCTAAAGACAAGCCATTCAAGAGCTTAATACTTGAAAATAGCAATACAATGGCAATAAATATCAAACCACTGAAAGAGTAGCAAGTACCTCAAAGAGTTCATTAATAGCAAGCTTGTCAACATCATCACCTACAGAAGGATCTAAGCGAAGTGAACTAGCTGTGAGGTAAAACGAAAAAAAATATATATATTAGAAGCGAAGATAACCACAACAAATTACATAGAGAGAAGTACATTGCCACAAAAAGTGCTGATTTAATAAGGGATACTTTAATTAATGTAGGAAAAACCTGGGCAAAAGAAACCATGAAGATCTTCACAAAAGCCACCTAGATTATTGCCTTCCATGACCGTTTTATCAAATCTAACGCCAATTTTTGAAGAATCGTTTTCTTCAAAAGGAAGGACTACTCTTCCTTTAAGCCCAACAGTCGGTCCCCTGCATAAAGTAGATGGGAAAGTTAGAACCAAATACAGGAAAAATTAAAAGCAACGCAACTTTTCACCAAATTAAAAGAATAAGGATATATAAATCACAAAATCGCAAACCAACCTTTGACCAAATTGTTTATAATATTCGAAAAGACATAAGGACAAAAAAATTAGGGTTAAGTATAACAGCAACTTCACACAAGAACCGAAGATCCATACACAAATCTCCGTGCTCAGTACAAAATAGAGACATATATGCATAGGAGCAGACTCCTGAGTCTCTTTATGGTAAAGAGATGACAGCGCAAATAATAACCAGTAAATGATGCAAAAAACAATGCAACACAACCAAAAATGATCAAAAAAGCTTGCACACTATAAGATAACGTACCTTGAATTAGGTTGCATAGGAGAAGTTCCAGAAGGTAGATTACCCACAAACCTTACTCTATCACCTGGAAAGAAGATTTATAATCATCAATCCAGCTAAAAATTGAAATGTGTTAAGAAACAGAGGACAGTGACACATTAAAAAATCAGTGCTGGCCCCACAACTGCCAAAGCTAAATCGAGTACCTTTGTAAAACATAAAAAAAAAAAATAAAAAAAAAAGAATAATGCAAAGAAACAACATGCCTTTTTTGAAAGTGTAATTTTTGGATGATGCAGTCGATGCCTCTGGCTTTGGCAGTGCCTGTGAGCCTACTGCAGACCCACCTGTGATATCTGCCTCCACACTAGAAGTTGGTTTCTTGTGCTGTACAAGAGCAGCTCTTTTAGCAAATACAGATGCTCTTTCGGGCCTTGAACTTTCCTTCACATAATCAGCTTCTTTTGCTGTCGCTCCCTGAAGAAAAGATGGAAAAAAAAAAAAATTGGTGAATTAACAGTAGAAAGAACCATAACTATTACATTAAAGAAACCCAAGTTAGGCATAACTCCCGGCCGACACAAGAATCATATCATCAGTTTGAAAACCTTATTCACAAAATAATTTTTAGTAACATGATATATTCGTAAAAATCAAAATAGCCTCTCTTAATGAAATTTGTACTTATAAATGGCTCTCAATTATCAGCAACTTATCATTCCCATTCATATCAAATATATGAACAGAAGAGAAAGACAGGTTAACAAATTACATGAATCAACTGAAAAAAAAAATATTTTCTTAAAAAAATGAAAATAAATTCTACTGAAGGAAGCAAACTGAACAGTAAAGTCAGAGAAACTTACACCAGGCAGGAGAAGAGAATCAACAATAAGCAACCTAGCACCAAAGTGCTTGGCAAGTGCCTTTGCTAAAGTCTCCTGATATATTTCCGAACCTATAAGAAGTTGACAATAATGTATCATAAGGATCCAAAACACGAGATGAGACCAAAAAAATAGCAAACATTTCGAAGAACATTGACAAAAACTTGTAGCTACCTGCAGGACCAGATAACAATATACGAGGACACATGGTAGGAAGATCTGTCGCATACTTTGCAAACTTATTACACTTCAAATGAATGTATGTGGATGCTATCAGAACATTCTTCGTTGTATCACTGTAGAAAGCAGATCAGCAAATCAATATCAGGATCCAACAAGGAAAACAAAAGAGAATATGCAAAAATAATATAGTGCATGCATCTATGCATATAGAAGCATGATAAAATATCAAGACAAAACATACTGAAAGAAGTGCAGAACTTATTATAAAAAATAATAAATAAATAAAAAGAAAACGTAGTAAACCACCTTAAATAATACGGGAAATTCTCGAACGACAAATCTATATTATCAGGACTCAGAATTCCTTCCTGTAAACTATCTTTAAATGCTTGCCGTCTTGAAGAGATCAGAACCATTGAACGCCCAGATTCCTTGAAGAGTTCTCTAAGTTCCCCCCTTTGATCGTCAAGTATTTTGGATATACTGCCACTAATATCGAAGTCAGAAGATGTGGATCCAGTAAGCATCTGCAGGAGTGGCCTTATTTCACAAGTTGGCTCAGGCATCTTCCCAATTTCAGCATCTACACAAGAATCAAGTCCAATGCTATCAAGGTTTGGGTTTTCATTAGCAGCATCAGATGCTGGGTTAACAGTCTTCCCCCTCGAAGAAACACCAACCAGATCATTATTACTTGTGGTATCTTTCAACTCAACATCTGGAATACGGTCTTCTAATCCATCACAGCCAGAGGGTAGGGAGGATATCTCAGTATTTTGAATGTCCTCACCAGTTTTAGCAGGTGGTGGAAGAAGGGACAAGTCTTTCCTGAGACTTGACAAAGAAGCTAATATTGATGCTCCTGCAACAGCTGAGGGATCTCCTGATCTTGCCTCTATATGCATTGAATTCAGTGGAGCACTTTGTGCCTCCAAAATGCTCAGCGAAGAAGGTATGCCAGGTGCAGCTAAATTTTCATCGTTAAGCTGCTGAAATATCTATTGCCTAGTCAAGGAATTTACTGAATATCCATCAACGGTAATGATTGTCAAAAGCAAGTCGAAGTTGCAAAAGCAAAAACCATGAACATTTTCACTTTTGTGGAGACAAATAAAAAATTAGGAACTAAAAAGGAAATAAGGAATAATATAACTTCTAAACAAGGTTGATGGAACTATTTTAAATTAGAAAAAAGGATACATAAGAATGTTTTCCGGAAACACTAAAAACCACTTCATCGCCTCCTCTTAAATTTACAATAGAATCTTTATGGTGAATATTGCCATTCACTTCAACAACACCTTTGCCTCCGGTAATTTCTAGTACAGCAGCAGTTGAACCTCCATTCTAAGTATCATCAATGCCAAAAAGAGCAAAAAAAATTATTGCCATCATAAAACATAAACTGAAATGAATCATGAGAATTAATTTGCCCACGGGCATCCCCTCAATGGCGATGTCTCCAAAATGCAATTGTGACAGCAAAGTGTTCTTACCTCTATGCGCCTCAGTCTACACAAGCTTTTACTAACAGATGGGTCTTTAAGATATAAATCACATTGACGGTTCTGACCAACAGTAAAAACAGCACCACACATGTTCATGTGACGATTCTGTAATGAATGCAATACTTCAAAGCATCAGAAACAATATGTGATTGATAAGAAAAACAGATAACATCTGGATTTGTCTAAAGATCAGCAATCCTCACTCATTGACAAGACGAAGCAATTACCACCATCAAATAAAAAACATACAAAGGAAAAACAATCCTCTATACAAAAAAAAAATTCCGAGAAAAGATTAGCCAGCTAAACGATAGTATTCATTTTCTTAACATAATAATGAGTGAAAATCCACAGAGGAAAATGGACTTCCATAATAAGGACAAGACCCAGTAAAGACGTATAAAAGAACTCATCCAAAATATCTAAACAAATAACTGTTGCAAATGCATTACCAAAAACAACTAACAACTAAGAATTTTACCAATCATGCAAATTGAAACCTGATCCAAACGCAGGAGGCTTCACTAAAGAGCCCTTTAAAAGTCCTAAAGAAACAATCATTTCAGCTACTTTTCTGACAAATACCAAAAACTTTACTGGCCTTCTTTTTCATTAAGAACATAAAGGCTGGCCAAGTTGTCACTGAAACACTATCCCTCACTTGTTTGCAATTACCAACCTCTGATTGGCAATTACCAACAAACCCACCATATGCAGAGCCAAAATCAAGATTTTTCAGTCAAAAAACCTTCCATTTCCATTTGAATTGACGAGAGTAACAATGGTTTTTTGGGACTAAAAAAGAAGACGAATTAATATGTTGAACATGTTTACAAATAACTTTTAGTCTTGTTTTTAATCTTTACACAAATGACCAAACATACCATAGGCCAAGAAAACAAAGAAACAGACCTGCGAATACTGTGAAATAAGTCTCGCCCAAGGGGTTTTGGAACTCCCTTTCGCTAATTTTGTTGGGCGCTTCTTCACACGCCCATTATTAAAGACTACACCGACAGCCTTGGATTTCTCTTCATCCACCACGGTTTCACCTAAAACCCCGACAAAGATAAATTAAAAACAAATTAAATTACCGAATAAATCGCCAAGAAAAAGCCCTCGAAAAACCCATTCTTTGAGAAAAACTCAAGATATAAAAAGCGTGCAAGAGCAAAAAGATCGCACCTGGAGTCGGCGGAGAACCCAAAGCATCAGCTTCCATGTCAACATCATCCGATTTGTCGGCGTCAACGGTCTTGGCAACATCGGCGTTCTGTGGATCAGAGGATCGGAGCTCGGGGTCTCGAGATTCAGAACCAGACTTTGTGGTTTCAGTCGACGGCGGCAGCCCCGCAGATACATCGTTCGTCGATGAGGACGCCTCGCTGGCCTAGGGTTTCACCAAAATTCAATCCAAACAAAACCCAAATCAGACCCAGATTTAAATCTTTTCTCTAGAAAAAACAAATAATAAACAAAACAAATTTGTACCTTGGATCGCTTATTAGAAGGAGGTGAAGCAGATTGAGAAGAAGGAAGGGCGCGTTTGGAAGAAGAAGAACTTCGTCTGGTTTCGACCATGTTGTTTGCGGGCGGGTGGGTGGGTGAGTGGGTTTGTTTCTCTGATCCAATAAGGAGCGTTTGTTTGTTGAGAGAGAACGGAGAGAAAGAGGGTATGTGAATATGATTGCGGGAGATCAGTTATCAAGGTTTTATATTATATTAAAAAAATATCAAGAAAGAAATGAAGATTATGAGGCGGTAGAAAGTAGGAACAGAACAGATTGTACTGCGCGATACGATATTGATATTTTATATGAACGTTGTAACTTGTAAGGGTTACTGATTAGACATGGATTTACTTGTTTATTGGCAGTCTTTTTCTTTTAATTTCCGGGAGGGATTTTAACTTTTTTATGGACGCATTAGTCATTACCCTATAATTAAATTATCTCGCACTCATTTTTTTATTTTTTCATGTTAACACTTATTCGCTATGGAATTTCAAATATGGAAACTATATAAAGTAATATATGGTAATAAATCTACAGCATAATTTTGGTAGATTTTTGAAATATGATTTTATGAAAGTTATTATAGTTTTTGTTTTATTCTATTTTTTAATAATATTGATGTATGTCATGTGACAGCAAAGAGCTAATTAAAATTTCCAATTTCTAGCGTGTAAGATCAAAAGATCTAAATTGATAAATTTACAATAAAATATATACTGAAACAATAAATATACAAAAACATAATCTAACAATATAATCTTAAAAGTTATATATACTAAATAATTAATTCTATAATTATCACGTACCAAAAAAAAAAATCAATAATTATCTTTGACGATTTTTCATATTCATAAAATGTTATATAATTGCTCATAATAACAAAAAATTAGTGTCATCTTACCTTGTGACCTCCAGATTACTAGTATTTTTTTATTAATCTAGCCAAAGGAAGAATAAATTATGAGAGAAGAGGAGAGGAATTGAGGAAGAGAGAAAACCTGAAAAAAAATATGAGTATTTTCGAATCCTTTTATCAATAAAATATGAGAATATCTTGAAGGGGTCAATAAAATATTTATAATTTTAGTAGAGTCAAAATTGTTAATTATTATAAGATATATATAGTTGAACATCTCTATAGTAATATTCTATATAAGATTAATCTTTATGTAGTCAAACAAAATTTTGGTCCCAACTTGAACTAATTATAAATAAAAATAAATTTTACATTATAATAAGTTATAATTTTTTTAAGTCTTGTCTTAAAAAACTTGTTTCTACATAGTAATATATATATATTATATTACATTAGAGATTAAGATAAAATAAATTATTTATGTAAAATTGTTTGGGATAATGATTTATGCTTTTAGAGTTTTTATCACATTTTTTGCCTTGCGGATACATAATAAGTCGCTAACATTGACACATTCTTGTTTAAGTCAAAATATTTCTAACTTCTCAAGCATATTTAAAGTTTCTTAGCATAAAATTTTTGGTATTTTCGTACTATCATCCTCAAGATTTATCGTTTCTCTTCTTGTTTTATTTCAGCAATGATTTATTCTTTATTTAAAATATACATGACTTGTTACTCATTTGGATGATTGAAAAAAACATATCCATTTGATTAGTATAGTGAAGTTGTCGAATTTGATGACTCAATTCTGCAATGACTCTTTGATATTCAATTCCGTACTATTATAATACTACTAAAACAATGAATTGAAATTCTAATGCTACTTAAATATTAATTGAAATCCTAATACTACTAAAACATGAATTATAAAATGAGAAATCATAGCAATAATTTTTTAATCAAAACAATAATTTTTGTAATTATACCTCCGTTAAGTTATAACCTCCTTATAGTAATAAATTTAGTTGGTCCTAACATTATGACTATAAAGATGTTATATTTTGATTTCTTATTTTATAATTCATGTTTTAGTAGTACAAATGAATTGAGTGATCAAAATGGACAGTTTCACTACACTAATCGAATGAACATTAATGTCTTCCTCAATCATCTAAATGAGCAACAAGTTGTGTATATTTTAACTGAAGAAAAAATCATTACTGGAATTAAACAAAAAGATGAAGGAGATAATCCTGAGGGTCTACTTGGGAGTTTTTTTTTTATTGGTTTTAAGGGGTTTAATTAGATTGGTTTTGAGGTGTTTTAAAACCATTACTTGCCATATTTTTTATGCATTGGTTTTGGCTGGCTCAAAGTGCTGTGTAATTTTTAGTGGTTTATAATACACCCCAAATTGGGGTATTTTAATTGGTTTTAAAATTTTATTCCATAAATACCATATCCACCATAAAACTATCCCAATTATATATATAAAAAAATTATAGACTTCTTCAACTATATTAAATATAAAATAATATTAAGCAGTCATAAAAAAAAATTTATTAAAATCTCAAATCTAGATGCTTTCTTAGAGAATTGGAGTTACAATTTTTCAATCATTCCAGATGCTGATGCTGTAAAGAATGATAAAGAAGGATAAAAAGATTTTATCACATTTGAAGTTATAAAATACTAATCAGTAGAAAATAAATAAAGAACTTTTACCTTATAATTTAAAAAACAACACTCCTAAGTATTAGTTAGAGTTCGGGTATTTTTATGGGCACATATATAAATTTATTATTTTAAAAAACGGTTAGAATCGTTGGAAAATAAACTCCCAAACAAAGGTTGGGTGTTTTAAAAACCGTTATTAAAAATCCCTCAAAACTGTTATGATGGTTTACCTTCAAAACCGCTACAGTGGTTTACCCTCATAACCTCTACCATGAAACTCCCAAGCGGACCTTAAGGATGATAGTATGAAAATACCAAAAGTTTTGTGCTAAGAAGCTTTAAACATGCTTGAGAAGCTATAAATATTTTGGTTTCAATAAGAAAATGTTCATGCTGACGACTTATTATATACCCATAGGATAAAAGATGTGATAATAACTCTAAAGCATAAATCACTATCACAGACAACTTTAGATAGATATCTTATTTCATCTTAAACGGTTAAGGTAACATAATATATATATATATATATATATATTTTTTTTTACTAATATACATATAATTATTACTATGTAGAGATAAGTTTCTTAAGACGGGACCTAGAAAATTATAACTTATTACAATATAAAATTTATTTTTATTTATAATTGCTTCAAGTTTGGAACCAAATTTTTTTATGACTATCTGCAAATCATTCTTACGTGGGGTATTACTATAAAGAGGATGCATATATTTTTAATAATTTTAGTGGGATCAAGTAATGCCATTGAGTATATTTTAGTTACGCCCCTGGTGACACCAGAATTAGATGAAAAATTATATATGTATTTATGTAATATAAACAAGTCTCAATCGTCTTCTATAGAATATAAATAATTTATATAACTTATTTGCATTACTAAATGAAAATGCAAAAACTTAAAATTAGAGTCAAACAAAATTGATACATTATACGAGTAACTTATAGAAGAAATATCGTTTATACTGTAGCTCACATCCACATAGAGTTCCACAGTTAAGAGTTCATCAACATAACTTGCTTATTTTTATTATTGATTTATTTATTCCTGAGTTTGAATTTTATTACAGTTAACTTGGGTTTTCTCGATTTCATTGGATTAATTTAGGACATATTGGTAGATTTGAAAATCTCATTTATATGATATATAATACATATTATATTATGGTGTCAACAAACACATATTATTAAACAATGACTCGTAATCCATTATTAAGATATGCGACTATAATATATTACTCACCTTATTCATTTATATTAAAAATTAAAGATAAAATCCAACGAAGATTGACATAGACTTGCTTTCTTCAATAATTAAAATAGTCATAGTCAATAGATTAACCAGTCAAAGTCTCTCATTTCATTAGATAAGACTTCACAGTGCGTTTACAATCAGTCTTTGAATTGATCTAAACTGCATAAACAACATTAAAGTGAAAATGAATGTAGCATAAATAGGGTGATTAAGTGCAAGCCTTTTTTTTTTTCTTCAGTGTTTGGGTCAAGTTGTGCCAAAGCAATGTTATGTGTAAGTGGAACCGTCTGGTTTGACCAAGTCAGTGGCATGCCAAAAGTGATAATAATTCATGAAGAAGTAGTAAAGTTCTTGGAAGTCAATAATTTTATGTATAATATCTCAAAAAGCAATTATTGTTTGGTTTTAGGTGAAATGGGTATGGTAAAGTTTCAATTAAATAATAAATGTCATGTGAATTTATAGGGGTCTCATTAGTCGCCCGCCAACCTACAAACAATGGTGATTAGGAAATGGATAAATTTTTTTAAGTGGTCACATCACATGGACCTCAGAAAGTGGAGAAGGAATCATGCATGGGGTTGATTAGGTTTAATCATTTGCCTGAATAATATTAACTATTTGACCAGGGAGAGGGAGATCCTTTTGTGAGAAATATTTGTCCTTTCTTGGGCCTTGGCCCTAACCCAACTGATTGAGACTTAATTAGCCCAGTGGGCTGTGGACCTAACACTTTTTGCTCTATCCATGATGGCCTTATAACAAGATAATATACGAATTCAATTTCAATAAGAATAGACTATAGAGTTGAGTATTACGAAGAGTTTGGAGTTTATAGAGGCAAAAGAGGAAACAATGGAGCAGTAGTTATGGGTTGGGGTGATGAGTGAAGAGAAGCAAAAACTGGCCAACCATTGAGGATGAGAATCAAGAGGGAGTAATAAGAAACACGTAATCGCCAAACAAATACAAACAAAACCATACACAACAAAACAAATATTACTCATCACTTCACTATCCTTAACGTTATCCTTGGAGAGGCTACGGCTACCCAACAAACAATCAGAACAACCCTAACCCTAATCCTAACAGTTTTTCAATATTGGACGCTATTATTTTATTTTATTTTTCTTTTTAATGGACAGTGGAGAATGATATATGAAAATATCTTAAATTAAAAAAAAAAAAAATCACTATAGTCACAATGTATGTGCGAGTTTAATTAGTTCTCCATTGCCTTCTTTCTTTTGTGGTGATAAGAAAAGTTGTTCATAATGACCAATTAGAAAGAGAGTGAGATTTTTTTTTTTTTTTGATAATCAGGATGTTCGGGTCAGTTTATACACACACAATTCACATGTATCGTTATTAATGATGATCAAATGTATTCACATTAATGGAATAAAATTTTACAATTTATTTATAATTAAGTAGTGCGTGGAGTGATATGTCTCATCTCTCGTTCAACTGCCTTAATTTAAAGGAAATAAACCTTTAACGCATTTAACATTTTTCATTGCCATTTTATACAAATACAAGCAGACTTTATAATTTGGGATAAAAAAGTATCAGTAAACATAATACAAATTAAGTATTTTTTTTAATTAAAAACATTTTACAAATTTAAATTAAAGAACCATTATGGCAATAACTAAAAAGTTTTTTCCTTGTATTTATAGTTGTCATACGCCAAAGCCAAAAAAAAAAAAAAAATGATAATGATAATTATATTTCTCATGGATAGTTGAAAGAAATTACTGGAAAATAATCTTCCTTACGTATCACTAGTGGTCTAGTACCAGTTGCCGGTAGTTGACAGAAAAATATGGGAGCAAAGAGAAGGGTACTTATGTAATTTGAGGTGAGTATGGACATCGAAATATCCACCTAAAGGCCAAAGCTGAGCTTAAAACCACTCCATGAGGCTTTCATAAAAATCGGTCACACACTAACACAAACACCAACAACGTAACCTTATCTCTCTCTCAGTTGCTCTCTCCCAACAACTTCGTATCTCTTCTTCAAACCCAATTCAAACACCAACCAACCAATTTAAATCTAAAACCCTAATTCCCTTTTTTGTACCGGAAAAACATTTCCACCATGGACTCCAACACTTCTGCACCGGAAACCATCTCACATCTATCAGGTTTTTCTTCCGCTTCTCTTTCTCATGATAATCAGAATACTCATAATTTTATGAAGAACAATGATTCTGTGGCTGTTAATAATGGTAAAACTACTAGTATTACCGACAGTAATGGTGCTAATAGTGATGTTGGGTCTGAGGATGGGGGGTTTGTGAGCGGAGAGGAGGAGTTTGAAACGCCGTCGGAGAAGCTAGTTATGGATGAACCAGTTGATGAAACCATTAAAAAAACGGTTGAAGGGGATGATTCCGATGCTTTGTTTGTGGATTCTCCGGAGTTTCCAATGCCCAACAGTGTTGCCTCGATCGAGAAGGTGTCCGTGAATGATAATGATGCTGATAATGTTATAGGAGACTCGAAAATTAGGGTTTTCAGAGGGGAGGAGTCATTTGGTGATGGTGAGGAAGGATTGAAGGGAATCTTGGGTCAGGTTTTTGTGAAAAACATTGAAATTGGGAGTGTGGCTTCTGCTGAAAATGATGGTTTGGTGGAAACAGGTTCGAGTGAGAAGGATAATTCTGGTGAATTTGTGCCTGAGAAGCTTCAGGGCGTTGAGGAGCGAAAAATTGAGGTTTTTGACGGTCAACAATTTGTTGAAACTAGGGAACCTAGTGGGGTGGTTGACATTAAAGCAGAGGGTGTGGAATTTACAGACAGTGGGGACTCTGTTGTAAATGACATCAATCTTGATACTTTAGAGTCTGAAGCAGCTGTTGTTGTTGGGGATGTGGAGGAAGTTAAGGATGTTGAAATTAAAGGGTTGGAGTTCCCAGTTAATGGAAATGTGGGCTTGGAAAATGGATTTGATCCGATTGACCGTGTTGTGGAAGAACCTGTGGAATTGAAGCCAGTGGAAGAGGTAGTAAGCAATAATAACATGGAAGTCACAGAAGTGCTGCCCAGTGGAAAGAAAATTGATTCTGCTGTTGTAGCCAAAGATGACAATTCAGATACTGGCAATGTTACCGTCGATAAGGAGGACAAAGAAGTTATAGAAATCGAACCAAAAGCTGATTCAGAAGCCAAACAGAGTGAGATTGAAGTGGAGAGAGCTGCTGATATGTCGGAATACGAGGCTAAACATTCTGAAAATGATCAGATTTTTTTTAGTGTTAATAATGACAACTTGGAAAATGGGACATCGGGCAAATCAGAATCACCTGAATCTGCAGAAAAGAGTACAATTTCGAATGTACAAGTTTCTTTGGAAGCTGAAGACGATGAAGACCATCATCCTGACGAAGAATATGAGATTGAAGGCTCAGTTACCGATGGAGAGAATGAAGGAATGGTATTTGGAAGCTCAGAAGCAGCCAAACAATTCCTGGAAGAGTTGGAACAAGCATCGGGTGTTGGTTCTCATTCAGGCGCAGAGAGTTCTCGTGATAACTCACAGAGAATTGATGGTCAAATTGTCACTGACTCGGATGAAGAAGTAGACACTGATGAGGAAGGGGAGGGGAAGGAGTTATTTGATTCTGCTGCATTGGCAGCTCTATTGAAAGCAGCTACCGGTGCTGATGCAGATGGTGGTGGCATAACTATAACCTCTCAAGACGGATCAAAGCTTTTCTCTGTTGAGCGTCCAGCTGGTTTGGGGTCGTCACTCCGTACTCTAAGACCTGCTGCGCGACCAAACCGCACTAACCTTTTTACACCCTCCAGTCTCACAGCCGGGGGAGAGACTGAGACCAAGAATTTGAGTGAAGAAGAGAAAAAGAAATTGGAGAAGCTACAGCAATTAAGGGTGAAATTTCTGAGGCTTGTTCACAGACTAGGTCACTCTCCAGAGGATTCTATAGCAGCGCAAGTACTGTACCGATTGTCAATTGTTGCAGGGAGGCAAACTGGCCAATTATTTAACCTTGATGCTGCAAAGAGAACAGCCCTGCAGCTTGAAGCAGAGGGGAAAGATGATTTAGACTTTTCTTTGAACATACTGGTTCTTGGCAAAACTGGTGTGGGCAAGAGTGCTACAATAAATTCTATTTTTGGTGAGGAGAAGACTTTGATTGATGCTTTTGAACCTGGTACAACTTCAGTGAAAGAGATCGTTGGAACAGTAGATGGAGTTAAGATCAGGGTCATTGATACTCCAGGTTTGAAATCTTCTGGTATGGAACAAGGTGCCAATAGAAAGGCCTTAACTTCTATAAAGAAGTTTACAAAGAAGTGTTCCCCGGATATTGTCCTCTACGTGGATCGGTTGGACAGCCAGACCAGGGATCTTAATGATCTGCCATTGTTAAGGTCAATCAGTAATGCACTTGGTCCCTCAATTTGGCGAAGTGCCATAGTCACTTTGACCCATGCTGCATCTGCACCTCCAGATGGGCCATCAGGATCCCCTTTGAGTTACGAAGTTTTTGTTGCCCAACGTTCCCATGTTGTTCAGCAATCCATAGGGCAGGCTGTTGGTGACTTGCGTCTGATGAATCCAAGTTTGATGAACCCAGTTTCTCTTGTTGAGAATCATCCTGCCTGTCGAAAGAATAGAGATGGACAAAAGGTGCTTCCTAACGGTCAAACTTGGAGACCTCAGTTACTTCTGTTATGCTATTCGATGAAGATCTTATCTGAAGCTAGTTCTCTTTCAAAGCCTCAAGAGACATTAGACCATCGGAAACTCTTTGGCTTCCGTGTCCGTTCCCCTCCGCTTCCATACTTGTTGTCTTGGCTGTTGCAGTCTCGTACACACCCAAAACTCCCCACTGATCAGGGTGGTGACAATGGTGATTCTGATATTGACTTGGCTGACTTGTCTGATTCTGATCAAGAAGAAGATGAGGATGAATACGATCAGCTCCCACCATTCAAACCTCTCAGGAAAGCTCAGATTGCCAAGCTTAGCAAGGAGCAAAAGAAGGCATACTTTGAGGAGTATGATTATCGGGTGAAACTCCTACAAAAAAAGCAGTGGAGAGAGGAGTCGAGAAGAATGAGAGAGATGAAGAAGAAAGGAAAAGTTGCTGATGATGATTATGGGTATATTGGAGAAGATGCTGATCAGGAAAATGGAAGTCCAGCTGCTGTGCCAGTCCCATTACCTGATATGGCCTTGCCGCCTTCCTTTGATGGTGATAATCCAGCTTTCAGGTACAGGTTCTTGGAACCAACATCACAGTTCTTGGCAAGGCCAGTTCTGGATACCCATGGTTGGGACCATGATTGTGGGTATGATGGTGTTAACCTTGAACAAAGTTTGGCCATTGCTAGTCGGTTTCCAGCAGCAGTTACTGTTCAAGTCACAAAGGATAAGAAAGAGTTCAACATTCATTTGGATTCTTCCGTTTCTGCTAAGCATGGAGAGGATGGATCAAGTATGATGGGCTTTGACATCCAGAATGTTGGGAAGCAGCTTGCTTATATCGTCAGAGGGGAGACCAAATTCAAAAATTTCAGAAAGAATAAGACAGCTGCGGGAATATCTGTTACATTTTTAGGTGAAAATGTTGCCACTGGGCTCAAACTTGAGGATCAGATTGCAATTGGAAAACGTTTAATGTTGGTGGGTAGCACTGGGACTGTCCGATCTCAGGGTGATTCTGCATATGGAGCCAATTTGGAAGTTAGGCTCAGGGAAGCTGATTTTCCAATAGGCCAGGATCAATCATCTTTGGGTTTGTCATTAGTGAAGTGGAGAGGTGACCTTGCCTTGGGGGCCAACCTTCAATCTCAATTTTCGGTTGGGCGAGGTTCTAAGATAGCTGTACGTGCGGGATTGAACAACAAACTCAGCGGACAAATTAGTGTTCGAACTAGTACATCAGATCAACTTCAGATCGCACTTCTGGGTATTGTTCCAGTTGTGATGACAATTTATAAAAGCCTCCGCCCTGGGCTTAGTGAGAATTACTCTATGTACTAGAACCTTTATTTTGTTGCTGTGTTTAGACTACACTGAAGGGGGCACCATTAATTAGATTTATGTCTAAGCATAATTTAGTCCTAGTTGAATTTTCTGAATAATGCTTGTTTATTTGGTGTAGAACGTTATCGCTCTAATGAGGTTCGTGTTATTTTGCATACCGGATTGTATTGAATATTAGGTGGAGGTGAGAGGAAATATGAATAAATTCATTTTTCTTTTTCAAATAAGACACCATGTTTTTTTTTTTATCAAGCAAAGATGTGTGTTTTACTGGCTTTGAATTGGGTAATTTTTTAATGGCTATGTTTACTTCCGTTCTTTAACCTCTGTGCCTTCTATGTTCTTGGGACTTGTCATTTCTTTATCCGGGCAAACTATATGGTTGTAAAAGATGTTTTGATTTGATATTCAATCCATGAAGCCATTGATACTGTTTCAAAATACCATGTAATTGCATATTAATAATATTGAAGATACCTCCCTGTGCTTTCCTAAATGAAATATTTGTGGGTGGACCTGAACCTGAGGTGATCAGGTGATACGAATTATCAAGTTTCGAAAACTTTTTTTTTTTTTTTAATTTTCGTTATTTGGCAACTCAAATATTTCTTCTAAGCTGTGATTGTGGGCGTCCATCCTCCCACTGCACCTAACACGTCCGTTATATATCATTTGTTATGCAAACTAAGGTACATAATATTGATTCGCAAAACTTATTGCGATTCTTGATTCTGTGAACATTTTCTTGAATGCTGAAGTGTGTTTATTTTTTAGACATGATGTTATTGTTAATCTATTTATTAAAACAGACTTTGATTAAGATAATAAACCTTGAAAGCAGAACTAATAATAGCAACCGCATTAACCAAACTATTTTTTTTTTTTTCATTTGGGTAGAAGTTAACAGCAAAGTCATGGAGCAAAGAAGAACAAATAGAAAGGGTTTAGTAGACCGATGCAAACGGACCAAACCCTCAAATCCAAAAGTAACAAGTAACAAACACAAACCAAAATCCTGCTATTCATTTCTCATTGTGCCATGACCGTCTNTGTTTATTTTTTAGACATGATGTTATTGTTAATCTATTTATTAAAACAGACTTTGATTAAGATAATAAAACTTGAAAGCAGAATTAATAATAACAACCGCATTAACCAAACTATTTTTTTTTTTTTCATTTGGGTAGAAGTTAACAGCAAAGTCATGGAGCAAAGAAGAACAAATAGAAAGGGTTTAGCAGACCGATGCAAACGGACCAAACCCTCAAATCCAAAAGTAACAAGTAACAAACACAAACCAAAATCCTGCTATTCATTTCTCATTGTGCCATGACCGTCTCTCCATTGGTCGAAAAGTGGGCCCTCTCTCGTTCTCGTCAAAAGCTTTAGCGATCCTCTCAATTGGAATCAACGGCAGATACTCCGCCACCGCGTAGCCCCTCTCTTCTGCATAGCGAACCACCTGGTTATACTTCCCGGACCAGTACGCAGCCGCTGGGACAACGATCTGAGCCACCTGCGGGAAAATGGGCAGCCGGTTCAGCGACCGCCAAGCCGAAACTGCATATTGTTCGGCAATCGGCTCGTACCTCCAGTATAGCTCCTTGGCTGTCGGCTCGTACTTGTAATAGACACTGTTTGTAATGTGCTTTGCAGTGTCCACCACACCGGCGCGCTGAACTTCAGAAGCCACAGCTCGTGCCTGACTTGACGCTTGCTTCACAAGAGAAGGCACGTGCCTTTCCAGTTCCTTCAAAGACTCGTCCACCTGGGATTCAAGTTAACAAAAGGATTTCATTTATCAACCCAAACAATTTAAAAAATAATAATAAATAACGTCTTCATGACGTGTACCTTGTGATCGACGAACTTGAGGAGTTCAAAGGGGATGTCATGAAACTTCTCGTAAACGGGACCAATGACGGTTTTAACGTTTGCTTCAACGGTTTCCACTCCGGGTTTGAGTGGACCGGAATTGTCCTTGGCGTATTCGTAGAGCGTTGAAAAGCAGACTATAATGTAGATCGCCGCTACTAGGAGGAAATCTAGATACTTAAGTCTTTTTTCATTTTCTTCAATCTTCTGTCAAAAATCGATGACAAATTTATATATACATATTATTTTTCCAAGTAAAAATAATTATTGTTAAATTAAAAGATAAGATGAAGGAAAAGATTTACCGTCTCTGTATGCTGCTTGACATCTGTATCAGACATTTTGAAATATAACTATGTGTTTGGGAAGGAAAGGGACTCTTCGAACGTAACGAAGGAGCAGTTCAGGGAGCCGTTTTATAGGGAAGAAAGCGGTGAAAGTGGAGGGTGAGATGAAGGCGAGCGAATGTTGTAGTTGACACGTGGAGGAAGTAAAAGAAATATGATGATGTGCACCAGTAGGTGTCAAGGATGGGTTGAGGGGGAAGTTGCATATTCTCTGAATGGCACGGATAGTTATGCACCTCTTTGGCACGAGAATTGAGAAGGTGAGCCTCAGCTTCCTTGTCTTTTGATTCTCTTGGTCCCACCGTCTCAACAAACTTTCATTATTTTATTTTTTTCCTAAATTTTTGTTTCCCGCAAATTCATATTATCTGAAATTGTAGATTGCCATAACTAATAAATACATCATTAATAATAATAGGTTTTGAATTATCATCGATCACAAATGAACATGATAAGCCTAATATCATTTTCCAAACATTACAGATAATCATTTCCTTCAAAATTAACTACATAATAAATGATATTTTATTTAGTTGTGATTTTCAGATTATTAGTCTTCTGTCTAATTAATAATTGGAACACGAGCAAGTGTTATAAATGCCCAGCATATCATTTCCAGCGCAATTGTTGCCTTACACCTCAGACATTGTGAAAGATGACCAATCGGAGATTGAGAAGCATCAGATTCAGATATAAATAATAAGTCATACGGTGCCACATTTGGAAATTACGTCTTTCTATAATGTTTTCCGTGAAAAATGAACTTGAATATAGAGGAACAACAATATGTACCCAAAATTTGGGGGTAAACATGCTCTACTCAACACGGCAAAGTTTTCTTAGTGTTATGGAGATTCTCCTTTTTTGATTTAGCTCCTTCCCTTCCCATATCTGAAAGCCTGGCTTGCGACTTATCTCATGCTTCCAATGGTAGCGAGCTTCTCCTGACATTACAACTAAGGACCCTGGAGTTAAGTAAACTGGAACCTTCTTGGCAGGTGGATCCTCTATTCCTCTCTCGCCAGTTGAAGAAGCTTCTCTGACTCTGGTAAAATGCATCACGCATGAAGACTCCAGGGAGACGATGGCAATTCCATCGTCAAAACACATTAGATCAACATGTGCACAAATGCCCTATCATTATGAAAACCTCAGCATCAATAAGCTATACATAATTACATATCAACTAACTAGTATTTTCACATGCCACTATACGATGCAATGAGTTGTAAAAGGGTTGAAACTCAGTGGACAAGTGAATGCAGGGCATACTTATTGCGAAAATCATTAAGCTGCAGATACAAGATATACCTTGACTTGAAGAATTAAATATGCTCAAAGAGCAAGAATATACTACAAAAAGAGCAACCAGATCTCATAATGATTTTAGACAAGATGCATAAAGACTCAGCACTGATCAATAAACAAATTGCACAGTGCTTAACTCATGCAAGACAGGCACTACACATAACAACACAGGCAATGACACAATTTGAAAGGTTTGTTGAAAGATGCCAATTTTTATTCATCTATAAACTAAATTGCAACAGAAAATTTTTTAGATGGTGCACCTGGACTCTGAACAAGATAACCAACTCAGAAAGTCATATCGCACCTCACCTGGTTGATAAACATTAACTATCAGTTGATCAAACAGAGGCTCCCTCCACAACAAATCTGATGGCAAAGGACAGACTTCCTTGTCCCCATCACAGGTAGCCAAATCATTACCACTGAGAAGCACAGCCTCACGAATAGAATCAGAAAGCTTGGTTGCCCATGTTGGAAGATCTCCAAACCTCATGGCCTGCAAGAGAACAGAAAAATTGAGCTTTACTAAGGCATGGATTGAACAACTTTATACCAAAATGATTTCACATTCTTAACAATAAATCCTTCTTTCAAAACATTTAACTTCCACCTGCAAGAGCTGAAAAATAAAATTTATGATACTTAACAGGCATATGGAATCCATCAGTTCATGATAGCACTTCATATTGTCCATGTGAGAGTAGGAACACAATAGGCCAATATTATGGGTGACTGAATATTGAAAACAATACAAGAATGCTCCTAACCAACCCTTGAAAGTATTTCATTTTCATCTAAAACATAATTCTTTCACATGGGAGAAAGAAAATAATAATAATAAAAAAAAGATTTCCAGTGAATTTTCCATACAACCCACACAGGAAGTTTACCTATTAGTCAATCAACACAACCTAAAACACCTGACCTTGCCGCCCAACACTTATGAAGTGCTTAATTCTGAATGATAAACTGACAACAACTAGAAGCACGGGGGTTTTGCCAAACTCTTGATTTAGTTAGTACTAAGTAAATTCTAGAAACATCAACAAGCACCAGTTTAGGACTACAAATAATTTCATAAAAGAATTAACCAGTGAATATACTAGAAATTGGTACCATGTATCTATAACTGATATGAGATATCGACAACACAAATAAAAAATAGTAGTTAATAATTTTAAACTATAGAGTACTTTATAAATGTAAACAAATGCTAATCAGTGTCGGCACCTGGTTGTGAGATGCATCGGTGAACCATCCTTCTGTAAAAATACATATGAATCAGCATCATTCGTATGAATGATCCTTATTAAATGAAGCAAGATATAGAAGAAAACGCACCATTTTGAATAGCAGAGAGCAAAGAAGATTGGTGTTGAGGAGACAGAAAGTCTACGCACAAATATAATCCATTGATTTCCTTAATACGGAGCCAGCTAGGAGTTTGACCGAAATTCTCAGATCTATTTTCGTGCTGCTGTGGTTGTTCACAGTCGTCGGAGTCTGAATCTGATGATTCTCCAAACACTTGTTTCAGAAGTGTCTCCTGATCATCCATTTCTTCTTTAGAGGGACATACAACCTTTCAACACGGTTCTTAATCTCAACCCCAGCATCCTTCAAATTTTGCCCTTAGACGTAATTACCTCGTCCGACTAATTAATTTTTTTAAGTAAATATCTTTTTTATACGATAATAGATGATCTTATTAATTATAGGTTATTCTTTAAGGATTAATTTATAAAATTGTATTTCGAATTATTGTTATTAAAATTAATGTTTCACAAACTAATAAATCCTTGGCCAAACAATGGGAGATGATGTGAAAATTCGTTTCATTGTAGTGTTGCGAAAATTTTGTCTTTTGGTAGGCTCCCTTGGCCAAGGTTTTTATTTATTTTTAGTCTAATGCAAAATCTCCGTTTGTGGCATTCTCTTTGTAAAATGACGGCAATAACAAACTATTTAGCATACCAGCCACAGGCCAACGGACTGGAATTATGCCAAATTTATTGAACTCCACGGCAGCTATTGATCAATATTTAGCTTCTACCATAACCCGAAAAGAACAAAACCACCAAGCGCAGTAGAAAAAACACATGCAAATTCCAGACTCTCACATGTTTTCTTATCACCAAATAAAAGAAAGAAAAAAACTCAATACTCATAAATGCATAAGCATTAACCTAGTAATGATAGCCAATCAAAGATGTGAACGAAGCAGTTCATATCAGAACCGCAAGCAAGCTTAGGCAGTAGTGCAGACGCTGGAACTCGGAACTCCATGTCTAGCCCGTAAACATTGTTAAAATTCTTTCACAAGTATGATTTCTTGAGGTTCATGACAGATGCCGCCAATTGAGCCCCTCACTTATTTGAGTCATCATCATTGCAAAACATGCTAATGCCAATTTAATTAGCAAGACATGAGGCCTGATACAACAAAACTATTAGTCATGGAGGGATGTAGGGTGGGCAGCCGCCTAATATGTCAAGTGTAATTGGATGCAAGCTTCACCACCAAGTTGCTGAGTTATACAGGATGATTTGACCTATGAAATTTCCTCATCAGGTAGACGCTAACTGTTGGAGAAGCCTAAAAAGATTATAATTACATAAACTCATCTCTGCACTTGACTCCAGTAAGAGATAGCTTAACTGAAAGTTTGCCTCGCGCAAATTCCTTTTGACCCAAAGACAGATTTATCCTATTTTCTGTAGAAAAAAATAAGTCATGTCATCAATCAACTTTTTGAACTGTTAAAAAGAATTATAAAAGGCATTTCCACGATACAAATATTAAATTATAGATGGTACCAAATTACAAATCTTTTATCACAAATTTCAGAGACACAACAAGGCTAAAAAGTTAAAAATCTAAAGCCAATCATTAGAATTTTGTATTTGGATGCAGAGATACCACAAGAAAACAAAATAGCATCTATTAGACACACCCCAAACAGCATGCATACAAGATACAGAACACTTGCTGTGTAATTTAAAAGCATATGCAGAGCAGGACAGTATCAAGTTATTCATCTATTCGTTGATTTCAGAATAAGAGATGAAGCAATCCAAGTTCTTTGTTAACTTGAAGTTAGGTTCTTATAGCAATCCGGATTCACCTCTGTTGGTGAGCAACTTCAGGAACAAAAAGTATATCTGAACCTACATTTATCATGATTGGTGCACACCTGTGCACCAGGACATAAGCTCGGGTGATTTAAAGTTGGGTTGGTATTATTGAAGGTTCTAGATTTGAATGCTAAAATGGATTAAAAAAATGGTCCATTGATTAGAAGTGTGTATTAACAAGGTAATTCCCCAAACCAAAAACAAATGAATGCAACTGATAAAGTAAAACCAGCAATGATGAAATTACTGTTCCATAGTTACCCACCAAATTACACGATTACCCAAAAGGGGCACAAATGAATAATCCTTTTGCAAAGTGATATGGAAAAAAACAGCAACCAACAGTTTCAGCAAATCTTCAAGCCAACTAGGGAAATTCAACTAGAGGATCTACACAAATAAGTTCGTCAGAGGATTTAGTAAGTGACCTGAGAGTCATTATTTCCACAACTATGCTTTAATAAATGAATTTCCAATAACTAGGCTTAAATAAGTTACACATCAAATGCATATAAATATCATCCTGAACATGTTCCTTATAAACCATATAACAAAATGCCTGCCAGCACAAATATCATAGCCTGGGATTTGGATCATCTAACTGCCCTTCAAATTAGGAACCACCACAGGGATAATCAGTTGGTGCATCAACAATAATAACCACCATTAAAACTAGTTCATTACACATTAATCTGTATACGCATAGCACTGTGTTTTCCATTGGGAAAGATAACATATTAGTAAAT
Organism: Pistacia vera; assembly: GCF_008641045.1. NCBI lineage: Eukaryota > Viridiplantae > Streptophyta > Magnoliopsida > Sapindales > Anacardiaceae > Pistacia > Pistacia vera. The sequence continues at coordinate 181,208 of NW_022196164.1, forward strand.
CTAACACTCGTTAAGAAACAAAAGAATATTATCACCAAATTTGACAAATTGCATGGATAAAAACAGTGCAACTAATACAACATATTATATCTATGCAATAAAGTAGCAAGGAGTCTGATCATGAAGAGGATACCTTGATAGCTTTCTTAAAGGGTGATTGTAGTAATCCGAGCTGATCTTTAACCGCAAGTAGATTGCTTGTCTCATTTCGAACTCGCTTAACACGTTTACTGACCAATGAATTATGAGTGAAGCCATAAATCTTAAGTATCTGATTATCACCAAAGTTAAAAGCTCGATCCATCTGCCTCAAGCACCTTTCAACCGGGAATTCCCCAAACTTGGCACAAGGCTTGCAACCCACAAAATGAGTCACTAGAGGCCACCTATGATCACCTAAACCTGGATGATACTTCTCAATCATTTCCTCATACCTATCTACCAAAATCCCCCAATAACCATGCAAATAATATTCGCTCTCAAGATAAACCTTATCACCCCACTTATCCCTCTGAGTAGCCAACAAGTAAACCATTGCTGACTGATCATCTGCTTCAAAGGCTGGCCTATCCTTAAGCTCCTTGGTTAATATCTTCCCAGCTCTATCCCGAATTATCCCTTCTGGTCCCATTGGAGCCCAAGAATCAAGAATATCCAACGACCACCGACAATTCCTCAACATAAAGCTCCCAGTATTCAATCCAGTCCATTTCTTTTGATCATAAACCATCTCATTCCATCCGTGCATCACCAAATTGTAGTCTTTATACCTGTCCCATGGAACCTCAAATGCCATATCAGTAAACATTGCATCACTATCCATCCACCAGAATAACTCCACCTCTGGATGAGACAGCATTAAGTTTCTTAACAACGGAAGCTTAGCCCAAAACCCTGCCATTTCAGCATCTAGAAAAGCCATATTATAAAATATTTCTATTCCGTGTATTCTACAATAATCAATCTTGTTTTTCACTGATTTCAATAGATAATGATCACCTACCGGATTCTCGCACGCTCTAGGTGAAGATCCCGTAACAAGTAGGACACGTGGCTTCTCCTCTCCTACAAAATTCAGAAATTTTGGGTTTTCTTTCAGCCATTTCGATCTTCGCTCGTCCCAGTCTGAGATTTTTGGTCCGACAGAGTAGGGCTTGTGCCAGTCTGGGTTTTCATCTTCTTCTTCGTCGACCGAAATATTGCTGGTATCAAATTCATTGTAATTGTTGTTAGCTTTCTGAAAGTTGGAGTTGGTGGTATTGGAAGTATTAGAAGAGGCCGACGTCGTTTGGCGGTCGTCTTTAAGGACTCGATGCGACTCGGCGCCGCGCTTTCTGGAGTGAAGATAGAAGCGGTTACGGATCTCTGTCAAGTCTTGCTCCGGAGTGCCAAATTTACCGGCTCCGATAATGCTCCGTAAGACGACGACTGTGAGGACGAGGCAGAGGATTGTGACCTTGCAGTTGCGTAAAGCTCTACGAACCTTTCTCGATCTTTGAACTCCTAAACACCTGTCTATCATTTTCCTCTTCCCTTTCTAATTTTTTTTTTTTTTTTTTTTTTTTTCAGCTGAGTATTGCGTTTGGCTTTTTGCAGACTGGGAATGAAAACCTAGGATTTGATGGTTTCTTCCTAACCAAATAAAGCGCGCGTTTCGTTAACTAAAAATCGACATAGCTCTGAAAGAGAATGTTTTACTGTTTTCAGATTTTCAAGCGATTGAATATGTCGGGACTCGGGCCCACTACGAACTAATAGGTTAGTAAACATCTTACACTATCCATGGTTATTCGACACGTAAGCAATTCCCCTACGTTTTAATTGATTAATATTGTATGAATTATTTTAATCGCAACTTCATGAAACAAGTGTATAATTGGAAATCAGAGAGAAGAATTTAGGACAAAAAAACAAAAATTATCTTATCCATATCCTAACAGCTGCACCATTAACCTTAACGATAACAATGGCTATAGTATTTGGATTAGGCTGATTAAGTTTGTTATTACCGACACCTTATTGGATAGGGAATTCCTTCTCTGTCTAAACGTAACGTCAATTTTAACCTATAGAAAATTGGTCACTTCAACACATTTAGATTATTGAAATCTTTTGTCAAATCCGAGATAAATTCCAAACCCAAACTTACCTACTATATTTTTCACTTAGCTGATTCATGAGCTTGTCAATAAATAAAAAATTAGTTACTGCAATTCACACAAAACTGTCCGAACATTCCAATTATATAAAAAATGATATCTAAGCCATCTTAAATATCGACTTATCTCCTTCGTGTAGATTTGCCCATTTTATTTTTTGAAACTCGGTTACTCTTTTAACTTGTAAGTGTAAGCAACGAAAATATTAAATTTGATTTAAAAGAGAATAAAATCTAGCATATTAGTTCAACACCATAGATTCCCAGGGGATGATACTGATGTAGGTTTTATTATGGTTTGCCATCTAATTAAATTTAACATTTCTGGATAACATTAAAGCCCAACCACACTGTGAAATTGAATTATGTATGATATGTATCCATTACTCACTAACCATGTAACTATATCTTGAGAGATATTGTTTACAAGGAAACTACAAACAAAAGTAAGAACATCATCAGCTACACTTCAAAGAAAAAGAAGCTTAAGATTTACAATGGCCAGAAACGCCGTCCAAGCCAAACATGGCTTTACCAAATCACTCGCTATTGGTTTAACCTCCCTGAAGGCCTGACAACATCCAGCCAAAGCCCCAAACATAGCTAAACACAAAATCAACCCAACCCAATTGGCTCCCAAATGCAACACAATAGGATGCCAAGCCAAACTCAATAAAAGCTCACCCAAGCAAAAAGACAAAGCCGTTGGGTTCTTGTGGAAACCACCTTCAGCCCAAACAAGCCACGCCGACAGACCCATCAAGAAATTCGAAGCCATGCAGGCTGTGTGTATTACCCACAAAGGAGGGAACCAAAGTGGTTTCTTGAGGGCGACATAGCTACGACTTGAACCGAAATAATAGATGTCAAAAAGGACAAGAGCAAGAGGAAGAGCAACGGCTATGGACAACGATCTAAGGCCACGTTTGGCCATGTCCGTTCTCTTCTCTCGTTTGGTTTTGGTGTAGTTGTTATCCGGGGTGGGCGTGTCGGCAGGGCCATCCTTGATACGTTGCTTCAGGTCCTGGGAGTGGGAAGCCATGAATGACGTTTGTGTTACGTGTATGTCAATACAGAAAGAAAGAGAGAGAGAGAGAGTGGAAGTGAAATATGCGTTACGAGAGGAATTTCAGGTGGATGTTAAATAGAGGAGAGCGTGAATCTCTCTGATTAAAGAGGAGGTAAGACTTAACACGTGGGTGGAGGAGATGGTAAGAAGTGGAGAAAAGGTTTACACGTGGAGCAGACAGGAGTGCCAGCAATGCATGTGTGATTTGGTCTTTTCTTTCTCCTTCTCCTTCACTTTCAACTTTTAATATTACGTTTGCTGTATGCTGATATTGTAGATGCGTTGTGGCAGCTAGATGGAGCAACGCGTGGACAAGAATAGAAGAATAGTAACGAAAGTGCACAATAGATAAGATCTAATTCTAAACAACATTCTCGATTTTGCATACTCATCTCAGATTGTGCTGCGTTTAGATGTTGTGTATTGTTGTGTTAAATTGGATGATATGACATTTACACTATATTCGTAGCAATACATTACATTATATTATATATTGATCTAGTGATTAAAAAATCATATAAGTGGTTATTAAGTTTTTGAAAAAGTTGAATTAGGGGGTTATTATGAGGTAGGATTTGAAAATTAATAAAAATACCAAATGGTTCTGTTAATTTAGCTAAACACTCATACAATAAAATATTAAAAATTAACAAAAACACCCTCACCGATCAATTAAATATCGGCAGTCGGCCACCACCACTGGAGGGTGGTTGAAAGTCATCGTAATGGAGTACGATCGGTTAGATCTGGTTGGTCGTGTGTTGATATAATCTTTTTCGGTTAGATCCACCATGGATTTGGTCAGAAAATACTAAATCTACAACCAAGATCTGGCCGTAGCTGGTCATCCACGGTGGATCTGGCCAGAAAAAGTTAGATCGATGCACTACTAGCTAGATCCAGCCAATAGTATGCCATTACACTAGATTCTGACCACCTTTAGGTGGTGGTGGCCAGAATCTGGCAAATGTGAGTGGGTGGGGGTGTTTTTGTCAATTTCTAAATTCTTTTTTGGGTGTTTAGTTAAATTAACAAACCTAGGAGGTTTAAAAATAGTTGAATTAAATAGAATTGGATTTTCAGAATAGGAAACAAATATGTATTTTAGGTAGAATTTCAAAAATCCTACCCAAAATAACAAAACAAACACATCCTAAAGGGCTTGTTTGGTAAATTATTTGAAATCTGATATTCTGAAAAATCATTTTAAGTTGAGTTGAGTTAGATTAAATATAATAGGATATAATACTGACAATATGTTTGATATAATATTTGAAAATTATATCAGATTTGGATAAGATGCTGAATAATTGTTTGGTATATTTTTTAAAAACATTTTCTGAAAATATTTTTTTAACCCCCTACATTTGTTAATTTAGCAAAACACCCCCAAAATAAAACTTTAAAAATTAACAAAACCGCCCCCACAATAAAACTTTAAAAATTAACAAATAATTTTGAGGGGTGCTTTAGTAATTTTTAAACTTTTATTGTGAGGGATGTTTAGCTAAATTAACAAATATAATCTAAATGTTTTGAGTTGAATAGAATAGGATAACAGAAAATAAGTTCCCTTCTTTCCATTTTCAATAGAAAAAATCTTATTTGATTTAGATTAATTTTCAGAATAATGATCCCACCGTCAAGTCTATAGCCAGAACGGTGTGGACTTCTTATGGACTTCGGCAAGTCTAGTTAGTTGGGGATGATTTTTTCTTCCGTTTCAAGGACGAAGATGCCAATCCACTTAGTTTTAATGAATGGCCCATGGCCATTTGAGGGGAAGCATATCATCCTCTGCCAATGGCAACCTACTGAATGTCTTGGAGCTTCTCGGATAAAAAAGTTTCTATTTGGATCTATTTACACAATTTGCCCTTTGCTCTTTGATTGCATAAGGGTTTGGGCTTTGCATCTAGTTTAGTTGGCCGCCCCCTATGGTGCAACCAATCGACTTATGAGTTCACCTGACTTGATTATGTTTGGGTGTGTGTGGAGCTCGATGTCAATAGTCCTGTGCTACATCAATTTAAAGTTAGTATGTTCAGCATAGTTCATGAAGTCGAAGTTGTTTATGAATGGAAGTCGAGTAGTGTCCAAAGTGTTGTGTGTTTGGCCATGTTTGCCACCTGCCAAAGGAGGCACCAACACATTCTTAGGGCCTTGACGAAGCTAGAGTGTCCCTCATCCAAGACCTCATAGGGCCTCAAAGATTCCCTCTGTGAGCACCAACCTCCCTGACCGGGAGGGAGACCTCCCAGGTGGGGACTTGTTACTGAGACCTCCCGGGGCCTCAGAGATTCCCCCATGAGTACCTAACTCCCTAACCGAAAGGATGCTCTCCATGGTGGTGACTTGTTATTGAGACCTCCTAGGGCCTCAAAGATTCCCCCTGTGTGCACCTCCCTCCCAAATCGGGAGGATATCCTTCTAAGTGGTGACTCATTTATTGAAGCTCATGATCTTTTGGCCAACAAAGCCTTTATAAGCGTGGTGAGGGACCAATCGAGTGACGAGTCTTCTTTTGCCGGTCGCGAAGGGTCATTAGCCTTGGTTCTTGATAGGGGTGAAAATCGAGCCGAATCGTTCGTGAATGGCTTGAGGTGATCACGATTTTGGCTCGACATTAGTCAAGTTGAGTTCGAGTAGTCATTTGAGTCGAATTCGATCAAAGTAGAACTCGATTAAAGTTCGAATACTCAAATTCGATTGAAGCTTGTTTCTCGAATTCGAATAATGGAACTCAAATAAAATTCGACTAAAACTCGATTATAAAAACTCAAATTCCAATTTCAAGCACCGAGTTCAAGCTTGAACTCGATTTTTCAGGCTTGAACTCGAACTCGAATTAGGTACTGTAGCGTTAAATATTGTTACAATTAATATTTTAAAATTGATGCGATGATGTGATACATTTTTATATAAATGTTGTAGATATATGACCTACTTATACTTTTAATATGACAATATGTAGCCTCTCCACGAGCTGATTATCTTCTCACAGATCTTCTTGCTCTTTTGGAGAAGCCAATTATATGCCTTCGTGATTATGGTAGCATGACGATAAACAACAAAGGAATAACCAAATGCCTATAAAATGAACATCAGAACATGGTGTACGCAAACCAGTGCAAGATGATGACAGACACTAGAGAAACCAAAGAAAAAGAACCTGTTATGGAACCAATAATGCTCAATAATAGAGACTGTGAGAAGTTTGTATATGCTCCTACAAACACAAAGCCGAATGATGGTGACAAATAGAATACTATATATATTTGCTAGATGTATTTCCAATAGAGACATGGCTACTAAGCCTTGGACTAGGGGTTAAAATTGAGTCGAGCAGCTCGATTTTGGTTCGAACTCAGCTCGACATTAGTCGAGTCGAGTCGAGTTTGAGTAGTTCAAGTAGTCATTCAAGTCAAGTTTGATCACAGTAGGAATCAAACTCGATTAAAGCTTGAATACTTGAATTTGATTGAAGCTCGAATATTCGAATTCGATTGAAGCTTGTATTCTCGAACTTGAATAAAACACGATTATATGAACTCGAATTCCAATTTTAGGTATCGAGTTTGAGTTCAAACTCGAACTTGAATTTTGTACTATAATGCTAAATATTCTCACAATTAATATGTTAAAACTGATGCAATGATGTGATACATTTTATATAAATGTTGGGAATATATGACTTTCTTATTTTCCAAATATGGCAGTATATGGCCTCTCCACGAGCTGCTTATCTTGTCACAGATCTTTTTGCTCTTTCGAGGAAGCCAATTATATGCCTCCGTGATTATGGTGGTATGACAATAAACAACAAAGGAATGATCAAATGCCCATAAAATGAACATGGTATACGCAAACCAGTGCGGGACGATAATAGGCGATGAAGAAACCGAAAAAAGAGAACCTGTTATAAAACCAATAATGCTCAAGAATAGAGACTGCAAGAATTTTGTATAAGCTTCTGCAAAAGCAAAGTCGAATGATGGTAGAAAATTCAATGATTTCCATTCTTTGTCTTATCTAATTATGTTTTCCAAGATTTAAAACCTAGTTATAGGAGCAAAGTTCAACACAAGATAGAAATTCAAACTTTGAATAAGTACAATGAAAGAAAACCAAAACACAAAATAGCGATATCCTAACTTTCCCAAATAAGATAATTTTTTCCAATTAAAAAAAAACTAAATAAAATAATCAATTAAGGTGTTCTTCATAAGTAGTGAAGAAATTCTGATGGTTGGTAGGTAGATGTTTCTTCTTTTATTTTTTACTTTTAACTAGAAGGCGACTTTAGCTTTTTAATATGTGGTAATGCAGGTTACTTGGATTGAGCATACTGAATATGATGAGAGTAACATTCACAGTCTCTGGTGGCCATTACTTAAGTTCTGGCATGGGTTTTGGTGCACAAAGGTGGCTTGCAACCCTACAAAGGCAATGTGAGGGCTTTGCAATTCTCATGTCATTTACCCAACCTGGCCAAGATCATTCAGGTCCATTTTAAGGCTAAGCCATTTTTCATTTATCTGACATTTGTGGTAAATTTCAGTTGTCTAATATTTACTATTGTGCCACAAGGATAAATCCAAATGGTAGGAAAAGCATGCTAAAGTTGGCACATCGCATGACATATAACTTTTGTGTTGGGGTTTGTGCTTCAAGTGTATGCATGTGGGACAAGCTCTGTGTTGGAAATATCGGTGAGGAGGTGAGGGTGTTGACCTAGAAAATTATAAATGATCCTGGTGAGCCACTTGGCGCTGTGCTGTGTGCTATAACTTTTGTTTGGATTCTAGCAACAAGGCAAAGGTTGTTTGATTTTATGCGCAATGAACAAATAAGGAGTGAGTGAGACATTTTATCCAATGTTGGGCCAATGCAAGAGATGGTCCATATTGCCAAGGGCCAGGGACATGTCAACTACGTTTCTCTCCTTCGTGCTAGTGTGAGTGATCATTAATAAGATTTTGATAAATTGATAAACAATTATTACATTATTCTTCTATTTTGTTATGCTTCAATGACATGTTTGGTTTTTGTTGATTTGGTTTTCAGTCCATGAATGCGAATGAAAGCAACATGCTAATACTGTGAGAGACATGGAATGACGCCTCGGGCTCGCTTATAGTGTATGCATTAGTCGATGTACCATCAATAGGTATGGTGATGAATGGTAGGGATCTTGCATGTGTGGCACTCTTGCCATTAGGATTTGCCATTCTTCCCAATGGTCAATTCGAACATGGCGAGCCAAGCAACTACAATGAGGGCAATAATAATGGAAGTGGTGGATGCCTACTTACTGTAGGATTTCAGATTTTAGTGAACAACCTTCCAACCGCCAAATTCATAATAGAATCAGTTGAGACGGTTAACAATCTAATCTCATGCACAATTCCAACCGCCAAATTCATAATAGAATCAGTTGAGACGGTTAACAATCTAATCTTATGCACAATTCAAAAGATCAGAGTTGCCCTACAAGAAATATAAACTTGTGGGGAAAATAGGTAACTGTATTGCACAACTTATAAACTTGTGGGGAAAAGCTTAAGTGTCAATTATTAATGTGATTTATTTCTTGGTGTGAACTTTATATAATTGATAACTTAATTAAAAGTGTATGATACCCATTAGTTTATTCTATTATGATAATCAATAATGTAAAGTGGATGGTATAATTAGAAGTAACCAAGATGGTTCATGATTTCCTGTCATTGACTAGAAAGAGCACTTATGAGGGGGAGCATATTTTCTAGGAGACTATTGTATAGATTAAAGTACATTGTACTCTTTTTCATTTAACCAGGTTTTATCCCATTCCGTTTTACTGGCGAAATTTTTAATGAGACAGTTTAAACACGTCCAATTTTTCATTATGTAATTTTATTTTATCACTTAAGTGTTTGGTCCCACTGGGTTTTTCCTTAGCAAAATCAAATGCAATTTTACCTTTAGTGGCTTTATTTTGGCTCGAACTCGACTCGATTTTGGCTCGAACTCGGCTTGGCATTAATTGAGTCGAGTTCGACTAATCCTTCCCTATACAAGTTAGTAATCTTGCCATAAAGAGGTATCTGCCATCACCGATACAAGTCACAATAAGACCACGACACCAATCCCTACCAAAAAGGATCTACCTCCAATACCATGTAGCCAGTAGCCACAGAGGTAACCCGAACCTACTAAAATGACTTTCCACGGAGGAGAACCAAATGAACTCAAGAGGACCAAATATCAAATCAACAACCTAAAATTAAGTTCAACTCAAGAATAAATAATCTTATATTTTTTATTACTGTTTTAATGATTTATATGTCATGGAAATGACATTAATGCCATTCCATTAGTAACTTTAATTCATGAGAAAATAGGTGTGTAGAGTATCTTCCCATTAAGGGAGTCGAACCAAAAATATATAAAAATGTTTGGAGAAAAGTTTTGGCCATTTATTTTAGTTAAAATATTACATAACTGTTTTTTGCATTTTAATATTATGAAAACAAGGAAGAGAGTAGAAGTGTAAAACCTTGTAGGGGTTTGACTTTGAAGATGGATTGGGTGGATCACATCTTGTTGATATTACTTCTTACAAACACAAATAAGAAAACTGGCACATTGCACTATTGGCTGGTGGAGGAGACATGAGTTTTAAAAGCTTGTGTTTTGACGGACTTGCCAAAACATTCCAAGTTAATATACATAATGAATGCAATTGAGTCATGTTTTTATTTTATTACTTAAAATTGAATCGCATTACAAAACCAAAATTTTTCCTAATAAATAATATATTTTTCATTTTATTAAATAATACTATAATAATATCCCAACTTTATATCATAAATATTCTCACAATTAATATGTTAAAATTGATGCGATGATGTGATACATTTTTATATAAATGTCACAGATATATGACTTCCTTATACTCCTAATATGACAATATCTAGCTTTTCCACAAGCTGTGTATCTTCACACATATCTTCTTGCTCTTTTGGAGAAGCCAATTATATGCCTCCGTGATTACGGTGACATGACAATAAACAACAAAAGAAGAACCAAATGCCCATAAAATAAACATGGTGTACGCAAACCGGTGCAAGACGATAATAGACATTAAAGGAACCGAAAAAAGAAACCTATTATGAAACAAATAATGCTCAAGAATAGAGACTACAAGAAGTTTGTATAAGCTCCTGCAAACGCAAAGCCAAATGATGGTGGTACATAAAAAACCATATATATTTGTTGGATGTGTTTCCAATAGAGATTTGGCTATTAAGCCTTGGACTAGGGGTGAAAATCCAGCCGAGCCGCTCGCTAGCCACTTGAGCTCAACTTGATTTTGGCTCGAACTCCACTTGGCATTAGTGGAGTCGAGTTCGACCATAATAGAACTCAATTAAACGTCAAACTTTGGAATTCAATTAAAGCTCAAATACTCGAATTCGATTAAAACTTATATTCTCGAACTCGAATAAAATTTGATTATACGAACTTGAATTCAAATTCCAATTCCAATTTCAGGTACCGAGTTCGAGTTCGAACTCGATTTTTTAGGCTCGAACTCGAACTCGAATTCGGTACTATAGTGCTAAATATTCTCATAGTTAATATGTTAAAATTGATGCAATGATATGATACACTTTTATATAAATGTTGCAGATATATGGCTTTCGTATACTCCTAATATAGTAGTATATGGCCTCTCCACGAGCTACTTATCTTGTTACAGATCTTCTTGCTCTTTTGGAGAAGCCAATTATACGCCTTTGTGATTACGGTGACATGACAATAAACAACAAAGCAAAGACGAAATGCCCATAAAATGAAAATAGTGTACGTAAATCAAATGTCCATAATCATGGAGGCGTATAATTGGAGAAGCTAATTATATGCCTCCGTGATTATGGTGACATGACAATAAACAACAAAGGAATAACCAAATGCTCATAAAATAAATATGGTGTATGTAAACCAAATGCTTGTAATCACGAAGGTGTGTAGTTGGAGAAGCCAATTATACGCCTAAGTGATTACGGTGGCATGACGATAAATAACAAATGAAGAACCAAATGCCCATAAAATGAACACAGTGTATGAAAACCAGTGCATGCCAATAATAGGTGCTAAAGAAACTGAAAAAAGAGAACATGTTATGAAACCAATAACGCTCAAGAATAAAGATTACGAGAAGATTGAATAAGCTCTTGCAAACGCAAAGCCGGATGATGATGGCAAATCGAGACCATGTATATTTGTTGGATGTGATTTCAATAAAGACTTGGCTAATGAGCCTTGGACTAGGGGTGACAATCGAGTCGAGCGGCTCAAGCTCAGCTCGATTTTGACTCAAACTCGGCTCAACATTAGTCTAGTCGAGTTCGAGTAGTCATTCGAGTTGAGTTCGATTATAGTAGAACTCGACCCGAACTCAACTACAGTTCGAATACTCGAATTTGATTGAAGCTTGTATTCCCGAACTTGAATAATGAAATTTGAATAAAACTCGATTATATGAACTCAAATTCAAATTTTAGGTACCAAGTTCGAGTTCGAACTCAAACTTTTTCAGGCTCGAATTCGAACTCAAATACGGTACTGTAGTGTTAAATATTCTTACAATTAATATGTTAAAATTGATGCAATAATGTGATATAATTTTATATAAATGTCGCGATATATGACTTTCCTATACTCCTAATATGATAGTATTTGATTTTTCCATAAGCTGCTTATCTTTTCACAAATCCTCTTACTATTTTGGGGAAGCCAATTATATGTCTTCGTGATTATGGTGACATGACGATAAACAACAAAGGAAGAACCAAATGCCCATAAAATGAAATGGTGTATGCAAACCTGTGCAGGACGATAATAGGTGGTAAAGAAACCGAAGAAAGAGAATCTGTTATGAAACCAATTACATTGCGAGAAGTTTGTATAATCTCCTTAAAATGCAAAGCCAAATGATGGTGGCAAATCAAAAACCATATATGTTTACTGGATGTGTTCTCAATAGAGACTTGGCTACTGAGCTTTGGACTAGGGGTGACAATCGAGCTGAGCCACTTGCAAGCAGCTCAATTTTGGCTCAAACTTGACTCGGAATTAGTCACGTCGAGTTTGAGTTCGAGTAGTTATTAGAGTTAAGTTTGATCACAGTAGAACTCAAACTCGATTAAAGCTTGAATACTCGAATTCAATTGAAGCTTATATTCTTGAACTCGAATAATGGAACTCGATTTAAACTCGATTATACGAACTCGAATTCAAATTTTAGGTATTGAGTTTGAGTTCGAACTCGATTTTTCAGGCCCGAATTTGAACTTGAATTCGGTACTGTAGCGCTAATCTCATAATTAATATGTTAAAATTGATGCGATGATGTAATATAATTGTATATAAATGCCGTAGATATATGACTTTCCTATACTCCTAATGTGGTATTATATGGCCTCTTCACGAGTTGCTTATCTTGTCACAAATCTTCTTGCTCTTTTAGAGAAGTCAATTATACGCTACCATGATTACGGTAGAAGGAAGAACCAAATGCCTATAAAATGAACGTGTTTTATGCAAACCAGTGCGGGACAATAATAAGTGCTAAAAAAACCAAAGAAAGAGAACCTATTGTGAAACCAATAATGCTCAATAATAGAGACTGTGAGAAATTTGTATAAGCTTCTACAAACGCAAAGGCGAATGACGGTGGCAAATAGAAAACTATATATATTTGTTGGATGTGTTTTTAATAGAGACATGGCTACTGAGCCTTGGACAAGGGGTCAAAATCGAGTCGAGTGGCTCGCGAGCGGCTCAAGTTTGGCTCAAACTCGGCTCAGCATTAGTTGAGTTGAGTTTGTGTTCGAGTAGTCATTTGAGTCGAGTTTGATCACAATAGAACTCGAACTCGATTAATGCTCAAATATTAGAATTCAATTAAAGCTTGTATTCTCGATCTCGAATAATGGAACTCGAATAAAACTCGATTGTATGAACTCGAATTCCAATTTCAAGTACCGAGTTCGAGTTCAAACTCGATTTTTCAGGTTCGAAATCAAATTCGGTATTATAGTGTTAGATATTCTCACAATTAATATGTTAAAATTGATACGATGATGCGATGTAATTTTCTATAAATGTCACAGATATATGACTTTCCTATACTTCTAATATGACAGTATTTGACCTCTCCACGAGCTGCTTATCTTGTCACAAATCTTCTTGCTTTTTTGGGAAAGCCAATTAGACGCCTCCGTGATTATGGTGACATGATGATAAACAAAAAAGGAATAACCAAATGCCTATAACATAAACATGGTATACACAAACCAGTGCGGGACGATAATAGACGCTAAAGAAATGGAAGAAAGAGAACTTGTTATGAAACCAATAACGCTCAAGAATAGAGACTGCGTGAAGTTTGTATAAGCTCTTGCAAAAGTAAAGCTGAATGATGGTGGCGAATAAAAAATCAGATATATTTGCTGGATGTGTTTCCAATAGAGACTTGGCTACTGAGTCTTAAACTAGGGGTGAAAATCGAGCCGAGTCGCTCGAGCTCGGCTTGATTTTGGCTCAAGCTTGGCTCATCATTAGTTGAGTCGAGTCGAGTAGTCATTTGAGTCGAGTTTGATCACAGTAGAACTTGAACTTGAGCTCGATTAAAGCTAGAATACTCGAATTTGATTGAAGCTTGTATTCTCAAACTCGAATGTAGCACTAAATATTCTCACAATTAATATGTTAAAATTGATGCGATGATGTAATACTTTTTTATATAAATGTCACAGATATATGACTTTCCTATACTCCTAATATGACAGTATTTGGCCTCTTCACAAGCTGTGTATATGCCTCCATTAATACGGTGACATGATGATAAACAACAAAGGAAGAACCAAATACCCATAAAACGAACATATTGTGCGCAAACCAGTGCAGGACAATAATAGACGCTAAAGAAACCGAAGAAAATGAACTTGTTATGAAATCAATAACGCTCAAGAATAGAAATGGCGAAAAGTTTGTATAAGCTCCTACAAATGCAAAGCCGAATGATGGTGGCAAATCGAAAACCATATATACTTGTTGGATGTGTTTCCAATAGAGACTTGGCTACTAAGCCTTGGACTTGGGGTGAAAATCGAGTCGAGTTGCTCGTGAGCGACTTGAGCTCAAACACAGCTCAGCTTTAGTTGAGTTGAGTTCTAGTTCGAGTCAAGTTCGATCACAGTAGAACTCGAACTCAAACTCGAACTTGATTAAGGCTCAAATACTTAAATTCAATTGAAGCTCAAATATTCGAATTCGATTGAAGTTTGTATTCTCGAACTTGGATAAAACTTGATTATACGAACTCAAATTCGACTCGAATTCCAATTTCAAATATCGAGTTCGAACTCGAACTCGGTACTGTAGTGCTCAATATTCTTACAATTAATATGTTAAAATTGATGCTGATGATGTGATATATTTTTATATAAATGTCGCAGCTATAAGACCTTCCTAAACTTCTAATATGGCATCATCTGGCCTCTCCATGAGCTACTTATCTTCTCATAGTTCTTCTTGCTCTTTTGGAAAAGCCAATTACTCCTTTGTGATTATTGTGGCATGATGGCAAACAACAAAGGAAGAACCAAATGCCTATAAAATGAAGATGGTGTACGCAAACTAGTGCAGGACGATAATAGACGCTGAAGAAATATAAGAAAGAGAACTTGTTATCAAACCAATAATGCTCAAGAATAGAGACTGCGAGAAGTTTGTATAAGCTTCTACAAATGCAAAGCCAGATGATGGTGGCAAGTAGAAAACCATATATATTTGATGAATGTGTTTCCAATAGAGACTTGGCTACTAGCCTTGGACTAGGGGTGAAAATCAAGTTGAGCGGCTCAAGCCCGGCTCGATTTTGGCTTGAACTCGGCTCGACGAGTCGAGTTCGAGTAGTCATTTGAGTTGAGTTCGATCACAATAGAACTCGAACTCGAACTCAAACTAGATTAAAGCTTGAATACTCGAATTCGATTGAAGCTCGAATACTTGAATTCGATTGAAGCTTGTATTCTCGAATTTAAATAAAACTTGCCTAAGACCCGATTATACGAACTCGAATCCCAATTTCAAGTGCTGATATTCTCATAATTAATAATTTAATATTGATGTGATGATATGATACATTTTTATATAAATGTCACAGATATATGGCTTCCCTATACTCTTAATATGGCAGTATCTGGCCTCTCCACAAGCTGCTTATCTTCTCATATATTTTCTTGCTCTTTTGAAGAAGCCAATTATACGTTTTCGTGATTACGGTGGCGTGATGATAAACAACAAAGGAAGAACCAAATATCCACAAAATGAACATGGTGTACGCAAGCCAAATGCTTGAAATCACGAATATGTATATGATGAAATTGAGAGAAGTAAAAATGAAATCATTCTTCATTAACAAACTCTTGAAAAATACATGACTATATATACAGATGCTCTGTAACTAACTAACAAACTAAAACAAACTTTTTCTAAAATGTAACTAACTCTTAACTACTTTAAATAACTAACTTAGTCAGCTCATTAATCTTGTTGATCCTGCCAACTTATTCTTTAACACTCCCCCTTAAGTTGGCATCTGCCTATAAATGTCTTTCACCCCTAATTTGGATATTAGCTTTTCATGTTGTAGCTTCCCCAAGGCCTTTGTTAAGATGTCTGCTAACTGATCTCCTGTGGGAATATAATTTGTGCAAATGATTCCATTATGTATCCTTTCCCTGATGAAATGACAGTCAATCTCTATATGTTTTGTCCTCTCATAAAACATAGGATTGGCTGCTATCTGCATTGCCGCTTTATTATCACAATGTAGCTGCACATGGGCTAAATCCTTTGTGTTTAACTCTTTTAACAGACCAAGTAGCCAATCAATTTCAGCAATCGAAGATGCCATACTTCTGTATTCAGCCTCAGCTGATGATCTAGACACAGTGTACTGTTTTTTTGTTTTCCATGAAATCAATGATTCTCCAAGCTTGATGTAGTAGCCACTTACTGATTTCCTGCTAACTTGACAAGCACCCCAATCTGATCATAGAAGGCATTTAGTTTTAATTCACTTTTTGCTGAAATTAAAAGTCCAAGACCTGGTCTGCCCTTGATGTATCTTACTACTCTCAAGGCTGTTTCTAAATGAGACTCCTTCGGTGCATGCATATACTGACTTAAATTTTGAACTGGAAAAGCTATATCTGGCCTTGTCATAGTCAAATAAAGTAGCTTTCCAATGAGTCTTTTGTAAACAGTAGGATCTTGCAACAACTTGTCTTCTGTGACTGGAGAGAATGCTTGATCATATTCAAAGGAAGTTAGCTTAGAATTCTGCTCTAATGGTGTCTTGGCAGGTTTTGCTGCTCCTAAACCAGCTTCTGAGATTAATTCTAATGCATATTTCCTTTGATTTAACACAATTCCTTCCTTGGACCTGGCCACTTCTATTCCAAGAAAATATCTCAACTCCCCAAGGTCTTTGATCTTGAAGCTGTCATTTAAAATCTTTTTTTAGATGTTGCAACATCTCTTGGCAATTACCGGTTATTAGAAGATCATCCACATATTCTAATAATACCACAATCTTCTCATTTTCTCTTTTAGTGAACATTGAATAATCATGCTTGCTCTGCTGGTATCCATGCTTGGTTAAGGCTTCTGTTAACTTGAGATTCCACTGCCTACTAGCCTGTTTTAAACCATATAAAGACTTGAGCAGTCTACATACCCTATGCTCCCCCTAAGTGCGAAATCCCTTAGGCAATTCCATGTAGACTTCTTCATATAAATCCCCTTGTAGAATGGCATTGTAGACATCCATCTGGAAAAGAGGCCAAGAGTGAATGGCAGCAAGGGCTAAGACTGATCTCACGGTGACCATCTTAGCAACAGGGAAGAATGTGTCTTAAAAATCAATTCCAGGTTTCTAATTGTAACCTTTAGCCACTAAACGTGCTTTATATCTTTCTAGGCTGCCATCTGAATTATATTTCACCTTATATACCTACTTGCAGCCAATGGCTTGCTTGCCAGGTGGAAGAGAGACAAGCTGCCAGGTGTGATTGGCTTCTAAGGCTAAAATTCCTGTTTTCATGGCTTCTATCCAATGAGAATTCTGAATGGCCTCTTCATAGCTATTGGGTTCAGGAACTTTGGAAAGAGAAGACAAAAAACATTGATAGGTAGGATTCAAATGTGAGTAGGCAATGTAATCTTGAATATCATACTGAGCAGTAAGTTGAGAAACAAAGCTAGTTAGCCATATATGAGGCTTGGCTTGCCTTGTAGACCTTTGAAGAGGTATGGTGTCATGGGTAGTAGGTTGAGGAGCAGGAGGCACTGGTGCAATATCAGTAGCTATGAAAGTTTGAGAGGGATCTTTTGGTGAGGAAGAAGAATTAAGAAGAAGTGTTCCTGGTATATCAGGAGTGGGATTTGAATGAAGAAAATCCATATCAGGAACATCATTTGGGGGGGGGGGGGGGGGGGGGGGGTGTCGCATTAAGAGAGAAAATCATGGAGTTAGGATTGGTAGGCAAAGTCTGAAATGGAAATATATCTTCCAAAAACTTTACATCCCTACTCACAAAGAATTTTTGAGTAGAGAGACATAGCAGCTTGTAACCCTTTTGAGTAGATGAGTATCCCATAAACACTGATGGAACAACTTTGGTAGCAAACTTGTCCTTGCAAATATGATTAGTTGCATAAGCTAAACACTCAAAGATTCTTAGGTGAAAGGAGTCTTTCCTTGAAGTGAGTGAGAAGGCATCTTGTTAATCAAATAGCTGGCTATAAGCACACAATCACCCCAATATTTTAAGGGAATAGTAGCCTGAAATTTCAGAGATCTGGCAACCTCTAAAAGATGCCTGTGTTTCCTTTCGGCCACTCCATTCTGCTGAGGAGTGGCAATACAAGAACTCTGATGAAGTATTCCAAAGGAAGAAAATAATTCTGAGCACTGTAAGTTGAAGAACTCAGTTCCATTATCTGAACAAAAAGCCTTGACAGAAGTAGAAAACTAATTCTGCACTTCTTATTTTTGCCTCATAAGGAAAGTCCAAGTGGTTCTGCTGTAATCATCCACCACAGTAAGAAAGAATTTATAGCCATCATGTGTAGAATGATGGTAAGGCCCCCAAACATCTAAGTGAACAAGATCAAATACATGTGAAATTTTAGATGTGCTAACAGGGAAGGGCATTCTAGTTTGTTTAGCAAGTGGACAAATAGAACAAGAAGACAAATGTGAATTTACTTTTATTGAAGGAAAAAATTTGAGCTTGGCAGGAGAAATATGTCCAAGCCTTTTGTGCCACAGTTCAACATCAGCAAAATGACAAAATGAATTTAAAGATTTCACATGCTTATTGATAGAACTATGTGAATTAGAACATTTATTGTAAGCTCGCGACAGTTGAGTGACTTGATCTTGTGGATATGGAACTGAAGAAGGTAATAGGTAGTAAAGTCCTTTAGCCTCTTTACTAATCCCCACTACCTGTCCACTGTAGAGGTCCTGGAGAAGACAAAAGTCAGGGTAAAAGCTCACAAAACAGCTTAGGTCTTTAGTTAGCTTAGCAATGGATATCAGATTAAATTTAAACGCTGGTACATAAAGCACTTTGCTAATCTTCTAATGTTGATTCAAGTGGCAGGAACCTATGTGAGTGACCATTGAAGTGTGTCCATTTGGCAACTTGACAGAAGGAGGTGGATTTGGTGTAACTAATTCCACTAGCTTATCAAGACAAGGAGACATATGATGGCTGGCTCCTGTGTCTAGGATCCAGGTTTCACATTCAGTCAATGAAGATAAGTAACAATGAATACCTTCCATGTTGCTGCTAGCTTCAATAGGTGTTGAGAGTGAAGGTTCCTTGTGTAGAAGCTTCAAGATCTCTGCATATTGCTCCTTAGAAAATATAGATGGAGAAGAATTTGCAGGTGCTGCAGATGACATTTCAAATTGCTTAGATGAGGCTGCATGATTGGCTGAGGATGATTGGGTGTTTTGAAACATTTTCTTTGTGAACTTAAAGTCTGCAGGGTATCCAATGATTCTATAATAGTTGGACTTCTGATGACCTTTAACATGACAATGTTCACACACCACATTCTAATTTTTTTTTGGCTTAGTTTGTGATTGAGATGTAGAGTATAGCACAGTGGATTCGAGTGGTGAGTCATTATAGGAAGACACTGTAATTACTCTCTGACTTTCTTCAGTAATCAACATAGAATATGCTTGATTAACTGAAGGCAAAGGTTGCATCATAAGAATCTGTCCTCTAGCTTGGATGTAAGTCTCATTAGGCCCCATTAAGAATTGAAGTAATTTCTGACTTTGCATATGGTCACCATAAATCTTGGACATTGCACATTCACATGTAGGTAATTGAGCTATTGAAGAATACTCATCCCATAGAAGCTTAAAACATGTAAAATAAGCAGAAATTGTAGATGTACCTTGAGTCAAAGTAGCAATCTCTCTGTGTAGATGGAATATCTTGGAGCCATTTACTTTGTCAAACCTTTCCTTGAGATCATGCCAAACCAGGTGAGAATCTGAAGCGTAAACAATTCCACTAAGCAAATCTTTCATGACAGAGTTCATGATCCAGGATAACACAATAGCATTGCATCTGTCCCACTATGGTTGTAAATTCTTTGAAACTGAATCCCTTGTACATGTGCCATCAATAAACCTTAGCTTGTTTTTTGCTAATAAAGCAATTCTCATTGATCGACTCTGTAAAGCATAATTGTCAAGTCCTATGAGCTGAAATGAAATTGGAGTAGAACCTGGAGTATCTGATGGATGAAGATAAAATTGATGATTGAAGTCAATTATTGTTACTGGAGATGAATTCGATTCTGGTAAGCTGCTGCTGTTGTTCGTAGAAGATGCCATGACATGATTGGTTTGGTAATTGAAAATGGAATAAAAAAGGATAGAGTAAAGAGCTGAGGAATAGCTTCAGTAAAGAAACGAACTAATTCGTGAGAGGAAAAAAAATCAGGAGCTAATTTAGCTCTGATACCATGATGAAATTGAGAGAAGTAAAAATGAAATCATTCTTCATTAAAGAACTCTTGAAAAATACATGACTATAAATACATATGCTCTGTAAGTAACTAACAAATTAAAACAAACTTTTCTAAAATGTAACTAACTCTTAACTACTTTAAATAACTAACTTAGTCAGCTCATTAATCTTGCTGATCCTGCTAACTTATACTTCAACAGTATAATTGGAGAAGCCAATTATACGCCCCTGTGATTACGATGACATGGCGATAAACAGCAAAGGTAGAACCAAATGCTCGTAATCACAGAGGTGTATAGTTAGAGAAGCCAATCTAACTATACACCTCCGTGATTACGGTGACATGACGATAAACAACAAAGGAAGAACCAAATGCCCGTAAAATGAAATGGTGTATGAAAACCAGTGCGGGACGATAACAGGCGTTATAGAAATTGAAGAAAGAGAACCTGTTATAAAACCAATAACGCTCAAGAATAGAGATTGCGAGAAGTTTGTATAAGCTCCTGCAAACGCAAAGCCAAATGATGGTGGCAAATGGAAAACCATATATATTTGCTAAACGTGTTTCCAATAGAGACTTGGCTACTGAGCCTTGGACTAGGGGTGAAAATCAAGTCGAGCCGCTCGAGCTCGACTCGATTTTGGCTCAAACTTGGCTCGGCATTAGTCGAGTCGAGTTCCAGTTCAAATAGTCATTCGAGTCGAGTTCGATTATAATAGAACTCGAACTCCAACTCGATTAAAGCTCGAATACTTGAATTCGTTTGAAGCTCGAATACTCAATTTCGATTAAAGCTTGTATTCTCGAACTCAAGTAATGAAACTCAAATAAAACCCGACTAAAGCTTGATTATACAAACTCGAATTCCAATTTTAGGTACCGAGTTCAAGTTTGAACTTGATTTTTCAGGTTCGACCTCGAACTAGAATTCGGTACTGTAGTACTCAAGTCGAGTTTGACTAACTAGATACTTGACTTGACTCGACTCGAATCGACTCGATTTCACCCCTACTTCATGCTATCCCTACCAAAGACGTTGAGGTGGACCTTTACTCTAACATGGGGTGGCCCATGCTTCATTCCTAATCCTCTCGTCCTTCAAATCTGCTAGCGCCTAAAAGTAAGAAAAGTAAGAAGAAAGGACGATGATCTTAGTTTCTTGTTCATTTTCTTGTTTGTAAAGCCTGCATGCTCTTTTTGGGCGTTTGTGCCTCTTTTTGTGTTTTTGTTTTCGAGTTTGCATGCTGCTTTGTAGGCATCTATGCCTTTTTATTTGAGCTTGTGTGCCTTTGAGACAGGGCCCATCAATCCTCTATAGCCAATGCAACCTACTGAATGTCTTGAGCTCTCTCGGATAAAAAGTTTCTATTTGGATCTATTTACCAATTTGCCCTTTTGCTCTTTGATTGCATAAGGGTTTGGGGCTTTGCATCTTTTTAGGTTGGCCGCCCCCTATGGTGGCAACCATCGACTTATGAGTCACTGACTTGATTATTTTTGGGTGTGGTGGAGCTCGATGTCAATAGTCCTCTACATCAGATTAACAGTTAGTATGTTCACATAGTTCATGAAGTCGAAGTTGTTTATGAATGGAAGTCGAGTAGTGTCCAAAGTGTTGTGTGTTTGACCATGTTTGCCACCCTGCCAAAGGAGGCACCACACTTCTTAGGGCCTTGACGAAGCCTAGATGTCCCTCATCCAAGACCTCTAGGGCCTCAAAGATTCCTCTCTGTGAGCACCCAACCTCCCTGACCGGGAGGAGACCTCCCAGTTGTGGGACTTGTTATGATACCTCCCGGGCGCCTCAAGAGATTCCCCCATGAGTACCAACTCCCTAACCGAAGGATGCTCTCCATGGTGGTGACTTGTTATTGAGCCTCCTAGGCCTCAAAGATTCCCCCTGTGTGCACCTCCCTCCCAAATCGGGAGATATCCTCTAGGTGGTGACTCATTATTGAAGCTCATGATCTTTTGGCCAACAAAGCCTTTATAGCGTGGTGAGGCCAATCGAGTGACGAGTCTTTTTTTGCCGTTCGCGAAGGTCATTAGCCTTGGTTCTTGATAGGGTGAAATCGAGCCTACGATCGTCGTGAATGGCTTGGGTGTCACGATTTTGGCTCGACATTAGTCAAGTTGAGTTCGAGTAGTCATTTGAGTCGAATTCGATCAAAGTAGAACTCGATTAAAGTTCGAATACTCAAATTCGATTGAAGCTTGTTTCTCTCGAATTCGAATAATGGAACTCAAATAAAATTCGACTAAAACTCGATTATAAAAACTCAAATTCCAATTTCAAGCACCGAGTTCAAGCTTGAACTCGATTTTTCAGGCTTGAACTCGAACTCGAATTTAGTACTGTAGCGTTAATATTGTTACAATTATATTTTAAAATTGATGCGATGATGTGATACATTTTTATATAATGTTGTAGATATATGACTCCTTATACTTTAATAGACAATATTAGCCTCTCCACGAGCTGATTATCTTCTCACAGATCTTCTTGCTCTTTTGGAGAAGCCAATTATATGCCTTTGATTATTGTAGCATGAACGATAAACAACAAAGGAATAACCAAATGCCTATAAAATGAACATCAGAACATGGTGTACCAAACCATGTGCAGATGATGACACCACTAGAGAAACCAAAGAAAAAGAACCTGTTATGGAACCAATAATGCTCAATATAAGAGACTGTGAGAATTTTGTATACTCCTACAAACACAAAGCCGAATGATGGTGACAAATAGAATCCATATATATTTTGGCTATATGTATTTCCAATAGAGACTATGGCTACTAAGCTTGGACTAGGGTTAAATTGAGTCGGCAGCTCGATTTGGTTTCGAACTCAGCTCGACATTAGTCGAGTCAGTCGAGTTGAGTAGTTCAAGTATCATTCAAGTCAAGTTTGATCACAGTAGAATCAAACTCGATTAAAGCTTGAATACTCGAATTTGATTGAAGCTCGAATATTCGAATTCGATTGAAGCTTGTATTCTCGAACTTGAATAAAAAAACATTATATGAACTCGAATTCCAATTTTAGTATCGAGTTTGAGTTCAAACTCGAACTGAATTTTGTACTATAATGCTAAATATTTCACAATTAATTGTTAAAACTGATGCAATGATGTGATACATTTTAATAAATGTTGGAATATATGACTTTCTTATTTCCAAATATGGCAGTATGGCCTTCCACGAGCTGCTTATCTTGTCACAGATCTTTTTTGCTCTTTCGAGAGCCAATTATATGCCTCCGTGATTATGTGGTATGACAATAACACAAAGGAAGATCAAATGCCCATAAAATGAACATGTATACCAAACCAGTGCGGAAATAATAGGCGATGAAGAAACCGAAAAAAAGAACCTGTTATAAAACCAATATGCTCAAGATAGAGACTGCAAGAATTTTGTATAAGCTTCTGCAAAAGCAAAGTCGAATGATGGTAGAAAATTCAATGATTTCCATTCTTTGTCTTATCTAATTATGTTTTCCAAGATTTAAAACCTAGTTATAAGCAAAGTTCAACACAGATAGAAATTCAAACTTTGAATAAGTACAATGAAAGAAACCAAAACCAAAATACGATATCCTAACTTTCCCAAATAAGATAATTTTTTCCAATTAAAAAAAAACTAAATAAAATAATCAATTAAGTGTTCTTCATAGTAGTGAAGAAATTCTGATGGTTTGGTAGGTAGATGTTTTTCTTCTTTTTTACTTTTAGATAGGCGACTTTAGCTTTTTAATATGTGGTAATGCAGGTTACTTGGATTGACATACTGAATATGATGAAGTACATTCACAGTCTCTGGTGGCCATCTTAAGTTCTGGCATGGGTTTTGGTGCACAAAGGTGGCTTGCAACCCTACAAGGCAATGTGAGGGCTTTGCAATTCTCATGTCATTTACCCACTGCCCAGATCATTCAGGTCCTTTAGCTAACATTTTTCATTTATCTGACATTTGGGAAATTTCAGTTGTCTAATATTTACTATTGTCCACAAGGATAAATCCAAATGGTAAAAAGCATGCTAAGTTGGCACATCGCATGACATATAACTTTGTGTGGGGTTTGTGCTTCAAGTGTAGCATTTGGGACAGCTCTGTTTGGAAATATCGTGAGAGGTGAGGGTGTTGACCTAGAAAATTATAAATGATCCTGGTGAGCCACTTGGCGCTGGTCGTGTGCTAAACTTTTGTTTGGATTCTAGCAACAAGGCAAGGTTGTTTGATTTTATGCGCAATGAACAATAGATGAGTGAGACATTTTATATCCAAGTTGGGCCATGCAGAGATGGTCCATATTGCCAAGGGCCAGGACATGGTCAACTACTTTCTCTCCTTCTGCTAGTGTGAGTGATCATTAATAAGATTTTGATAAATTGATAAACATTTTACATTATTCTTCTATTTTGTTATGCTTCAATGACTGTTTGGTTTTTGTTGATTTGGTTTTTCAGTCCATGAATGCGAATGAACACACATGCTAATACTTTAGAGACATGAATGACGCCTCGGGCTCGCTTATAGTGTATGCATAGTCGATATACTCAATATGGTATGGTGATGAATGTAGGGATCTTGCATGTGTGGCACTCTTGCCATTAGGATTTGCCATTCTTCCCAATGGTCAATTCGAACATGCGAGCCAAGCAACTACAGAGGGCAATAATAATGGAAGTGGTGGATGCCTACTTACTGTAGGATTTCAGATTTTAGTGAACCACCTTCCAACCGCCAAATTCTAATAGAATCAGTTGAGACGTTAACAATCTAATCTCATGCACAATTCCAACCGCCAATTCATAATAGAATCAGTTGAGACGTTAACAATCTAATCTTTGCACAATTCAAAGATCAGATTGCCCTACAGAAATATAAACTTGTGGGGAAAATAGGTAACTGTATTGCACAACTTATAAACTTGTGGGGAAAAGCTTAAGTGTCAATATTAATGTGATTTATTTTCTTGTGTGACTTTTATAATTGAAACTTAATTAATGTATGATACCCATTAGTTTATTCTATTATGATAATCAATAATGTAAAGTGGATGTATATTAAAAGTAACCAAGATGGTTCATGATTTCCTGTCATTGTAGAAAGCACTTATGAGGGAGATATTTTCTAGGAGACTATTGTTAATTAAAGTACTTGTCCTCTTTTTCATTTAACCAGTTTTATCCCATTCCGTTTTACTGGCGAAATTTTTAAGGAGACGTTTAAAACACGTCCAATTTTCATTATGTAATTTTTTTATCACTTAAGTGTTTGGTCCCACTGGGTTTTTCCTTAGCAAAATCAAATGCAATTTTCCTTTAGTGCTTTATTTTTTGGCTCGAACTCGACTCGATTTTGGCTCGAACTCGCTTGGCATTAATTGAGTCGAGTTCCCTAATCCTTCCCTATACAAGTTAGTAATCTTGCCATAAAAGGTACCTGCCATCACCGTATCACGTCACAATAAGACCACGACACCATCCCTACCAAAAGGATCTACCTCCAATACCATGTAGCCTAGCCCAGAGGTAACCGAACCTACTAAATGACTTTCCACGGAGAGAACCAAATAACTCAAGAGGACCAATATCAAACAACAACCTAAAATTAAGTTCAACTCAAAATAAATAATCTTATATTTTTTATTACTGTTTTAATGATTTATATGTCATGGAAATGACATTAATGCCATTCCATTAGTAACTTTAATTCAGAGAAAATAGTGTGTAGAGTATTCCCATTAAGGGAGTCGACCAAAATATATAAAATGTTTGGAGAAAAGTTTTGGCCATTTATTTAGTTAAAATATACATAACTGTTTTGCATTTTAATATTATAAAACAAGAGAGAGTAAAGTGTAAAACCTTGTAGGGGTTTACGTTTGAAGATGATTGGTGATCACATCTTGTTGATATTACTTCTTACAAACACAAATAAGAAAACTGGCACATTGCACTATTGGCTGGGGGAGGAGACATGAGTTTTAAAAGCTTTGTTTTGACGGACTTGCCAAAACATTCCAAGTTAATATACATAATGAATGCAATTGAGTCATGTTTTTATTTATTACTTAAAATTGAATCGCATTACAACCCAAATTTTCCTAATAAATAATATATTTTTCATTTTATTAATAATACTAAATAATATCCCAACTTTATATCATAAATATTCTCACAATTAATATTAAAATTGATGCGATGAGTGATACTTTTATATAAATGTCACAGATATATGACTTCCTTATACTCCTAATATGACAATCTAGCTTTTCCACAAGCTGTGTATCTTCACTATCTTCTTGCTCTTTTGGAGAACCAATTATATGCCTCCGTGATTACGGTGCCATGACAATAAACAACAAAAAGAACCAAATGCCCATAAAATAACATGGTGTACGCAAACCGGTGCAAGACGATAATAGCATTAAAGGAACGAAAAAAGAAACCTTTATGAAACAAATAATGCTCAAGAATAGAGACTACAAGAAGTTTGTATAAGCTCCTGCAAACGCAAAGCCAAATGATGGTGGTACATAAAAACCAATATATATTTGTGATGTGTTTCCAATAGAGATTTGGCTATAAGCCTTGGACTAGGGGTGAAATCGCAGCCGAGCGCTCGCTAGCCACTTGAGCTCAACTTGATTTTGGCTCGAACCTCACCTTGGCATTAGTGGAGTCGAGTTCGACCATAATAGAACTCAATTAAACGTCAACTTTGGAATTCAATTAAAGCTCAAATACTCGAATTCGATTAAACTTATATCTGAACTCGAATAAAATTTGATTATACAACTTGAATTCAAATTCCAATCCAATTTCAGGTACCGAGTTCGAGTTCGAACTCGATTTTTTGGCTCAACTCGAACTCGAATTCGGTACTATAGGGCTAAATATTCTCATAGTTAATGTTAAAATTGATGCAATGATATGATACACTTTTATATAAATGTTGCAGATATATGGCTTTCGTATACTCCTAATTAGTAGTATATGGCCTCTCCACGCTACTTATCTTGTTACATTCTTCTTGCTCTTTTGGAGAAGCCAATTATACGCCTTGTGATTACGGTGACATACAATAAACACAAAGCAAGACGAAATGCCCATAAAATGAAAATAGTGTACGTAATCAATGTCCATAATCATGGAGGCGTAATATTGGAGAAGCTAATTTATGCCTCCGTGTTTGGTGACTGACAATAACAACAAAGGAATACCAAATGCTCATAAAATAAATAGGTGTATGTAAACCATGCTTGTAATCAAAGGTGTGTAGTTGGAGAAGCCAATTATACGCCTAAGTATTACGGTGGCATGACGATAAATAACAAATGAAGAACCAAATGCCCAAAAATGAACACAGTGTATGAAAACCAGTGCATGCCATAATAGGTGCTAAAAAAACTGAAAAAAGAGAACTGTTATGAAACCAATAACCTCAAGAATAAAGATTACGAGAAATTGAATAAGCTCTTGCAAACGCAAAGCCGGATGATGATGGCAAATCGAGACCATGTATATGGTTGGATTGATTTCAATAAAGACTTGGCTACTGAGCCTTGGACTAGGGGTGACAATCGAGTCGAGCGGCTCAGCTCAGCTCGATTTTGACTCAACCGGCTCACATTAGTCTAGTCAGTTCGAGTAGTCATTCGAGTTGAGTTCGATTATAGTAGAACTCGACCCGAACTCACTACAGTTCGAATACTCGAATTTGATTGAAGCTTGTATTCCCGAACTTGAATAAAAATTTGAATAAAACTCGATTATATGAACTCAAATTCAAATTTTAGGTACCAAGTTCGAGTTCGAACTCAAACTTTTTCAGGCTCAATTCGAACTCAAATACGTACTAGTGTTAAATATTCTTACAATTAATAGGTTAAAAGATGCATAATTTGATATATTTATATAATGTCGCGATTATGACTTTCCTATACTCCTAATATGATAGTATTTGATTTTCCATAAGCTGCTTATCTTTTCACAAACTCTCTTACTATTTTGGGGAAGCCATTATATGTCTTCGTGATTTGGTGACATGACTAAAACACAAGGAAGACCAAATGCCCTAAATGAAATGGTGTATGCAACCTGTGCAGACGATATAGTGTGTAAAGAAACCGAAGAAAGAGAATCTTTTATGAAACCATTACATTGCGAGAAGTTTGTTAATCTCTTAAAATGCAAAGCCAAATGATGGTGGCAAATCAAAACCATATATGTTTATGGATGTGTTCTCAATAGAGACTTGGCTACTGAGCTTGGACTAGGGGTGACAAGGCTGAGCCACTTGCAAGCAGCTCAATTTTGGCTCAAACTTGACTCGGAATTAGTCCTCGAGTTTGAGTTCGAGTAGTTATTAGAGTTAAGTTTGATCACAGTAGAACTCAAACTCGATTAAAGCTTGAATACTCGAATTCATGAAGCTTATTCTTGAACTCGAATAATGAACTCGTTAACTCGATTATACGAACTCGAATTCAAATTTAGGTATTGAGTTTGAGTTCGAACTCGATTTTTCAGGCCGAATTTGAACTGAATTCGGTACTGTAGCGCTAATCTCTAATTAATATGTTAAAATTGATGCGATGATGTAATATAATTGTATAAATCCGTAGATAATACTTTCCTATACTCCTAATGTGGTATATATGGCCTCTTCACGAGTTGCTTATCTTGTCACAAATCTTCTTGCTCTTTTAGAGAAGTCAATTATACGCTACCATGTTACGGTAGAAGGAAGAACCAAATGCCTATAAAATGAACGGTTTTATGCAAACCAGTGCGGGACAATAATAATGCTAAAAAAACCAAAGAAGAGAAACCTATTGACACCATAATGCTCAATATAGAGACTGGAGAAATTTGTATAAGCTTCTACAAACGCAAAGGCGAATGACGGTGGCAAATAGAAAACTATATTATTTGTTGGATGTTTTTAATAGAGACATGGCTACTGAGCCTTGGACAGGGGTCAAAATCGGTCGAGTGCTCGCGAGCGGCTCAAGTTTGGCTCAAACTCGGCTCGCAGTAGTTGAGTTGAGTTTGTGTTCGTAGTCATTGAGTCGAGTTTGATCACAATAGAACTCGAACTCGATTAATGCTCAAATATTAGAATTCATTAAGCTTGTATTCTCGATCTCGAATAATGACTCGAATAAAACCGATTGTATGAACTCGATTCCAATTTCAAGTACCGAGTTCGTTCAAACTCGATTTTTCAGGTTCGAAATCAATTCGGTATTATAGGTTAGATATTCTCACAATTAATATGTTAAAATTGATACGATGATGCAGTAATTTTCTATAAATGTCACAGATAATGACTTTCCTATACTTCTAATATGACAGTATTTGACCTCTCCACGAGCTGCTTATCTTGTCACAAATCTTCTTGCTTTTTGGGAAAGCCAATTAGCCCTCGTGATTATGGTGACATGATGATAAAACAAAAAGGAATAACCAAATGCCTATAACATAAACATGTATACACAACCAGTGCGGGACGATATAGACGCTAAAGAAATGGAAGAAAGAGAACTTGTTATGAAACCAATAACGCTCAAGAATAGAGACTGCGTGAAGTTTGTATAACTCTTGCAAAGTAAAGCTGATGATGGTGGCGAATAAAAATCATATATTTGCTATGTGTTCCATAGAGACTTGGCTACTACTGAGTCTAAACTAGGGTAAAATCGGCGAGTCGCTCGAGCTCGGCTTGATTTTGGCTCAAGCTTGGCTCATCATTAGTTGAGTCGAGTCGAGTGTCATTTGAGGTCAGTTTGATCACAGTAGAACTTGAACTTGAGCTCGATAACTAAATACTCGAATTTGATTGAAGCTTGTTCTCAAACTCGAATGTAGCACTAAATATCTCCAAATAATATGTTAAAATTGAGCGGATGATGTATACTTTTTTATATAAATGTCACAGATATATGACTTTCCTATCCTCCTAATATGACAGTATTTGGCCTCTTCACAGCTGTGTATATGCCTCCATTAATACGGTGACTGATGATAACAACAAAGGAAGACCAATACCCATAAAACAACATATTGTGCGCAAACCGTGCAGGACAATAATAGACGCTAAAGAAACCGAAGAAAATGAAACTTGTTATGAAATCAATAACGCTCAAGAGAATAGAAATGGCGAAAAGTTTGTATAAGCTCCTACAAATGCAAAGCCGAATGATGGTGGCAAATCGAAACCATATATACTTGTTGGATGTGTTTCCAATAGAGACTTGGCTACTAAGCCTTGACTTGGGTGAAAATCGGTCGAGTTGCTCGTGAGCGACTTAGCTCAAACACAGCTCAGCTTTAGTTTTGAGTTCTAGTTCGAGTCAAGTTCGATCACAGTAGAACTCGAACTCAACTGAACTTGATTAAGGCTCAAATACTAAATTCAATTGAAGCTCAAATATTCGAATTCGATGAAGTTTGTATTCTCGAACTTGATAAAACTTGATTACGAACTCAAATTCGACTCGATTCCAATTTCAAATATCGATTTCGAACTCGAACTCGGTACTGTAGTGCTCAATATCTTACAATAATTGTTAAAATTAATGCTGATGATGTGATATATTTTTATATAATGTGCGCGCTATAAGACCTTCCTAAACTCTAATATGGCATCATCTGGCCTCTCCATGAGCTACTTATCTTCTCATAGTTCTTCTTGCTCTTTGGAAAAGCCATTACTCCTTGTGATTATTGTGGCTGGATGGCAAACACAAAGAAGAACCAAATGCCTATAAAATGAAGTTGTGTACGCAAACTAGTGCAGGACGATATAGAGCTGAAGAAATAAGAAAGAGAACTTGTTATCAAACCAATAATGCTCAAGAATAGAGACTGCGAGAAGTTTGTATAGCTTCTACAAATGCAAAGCCAGATGATGGTGGCAAGTAGAAAACCATATATATTTGATAATGTGTTTCCAATAGAGACTTGGCTACTAGCCTTGGACTAGGGGTGAAAATCAAGTTGAGCGCGCTCAAGCCCGGCTCGATTTTGGCTTGAACTCGGCTCGACGAGTCGAGTTCGAGTAGTCATTTGAGTTGAGTTCGATCACAATAGAACTCGAACTCGAACTCAAACTATATAAAGCTTGAATACTCGAATTCGATTGAAGCTCGATACTTGAATTCATTGAAGCTTGTATCTCGAATTTAAATAAAACTTGCCTAGACCCATTATACACTCGAATCCCATTTCAAGTGCTGATATTCTCATAATTAATAATTAATATTGATGTATGATATGATACATTTTTATATAAATGTCACAGATATTGCTTCCCTATACTCTTAATATGGCGTATCTGGCCTCTCCACAAGCTGCTTATCTTCTCATATTTTTCTTGCTCTTTTGAGAAGCCAATTATACTTTTCGTGATTACGGTGGCGTGATGATAAACAAAAAGGAGAACCAAATATCCACAAAATGAACAGGTGTACGCACAAATGCTTGAAATCACGAAAATATATATAATACTAGAGAAAGTAAAAAATGAAATCATTCTTCATTAAAAACCTTGAAAAATACATGACTATATACGATGCCTGTAACTAACTAACAAACTAAAACAAACTTTTTCTAAAATGTAACTAACTCTTACTACTTTAAATAACTAACTTAGTCAGCTCATTAATCTTGTTGATCCTGCCAACTTATTCTTTAACACTCCCCCTTAGTTGGCATCGCCTATAAATGTCTTTCACCCCTAATTTGGATTTAGCTTTTCATGTTGTAGCTTCCCCAAGGCCTTTGTTAAGATGTCTGCTAACTGATCTCCTGTGGGAATTAATTTGTGCAATGATTCCATTATGATCCTTTCCCTGATGAATGACAGTCAATCTCTATATGTTTTGTCCTCTCATAAACACTAGATTGGCTGCTATCTGCATTGCCGCTTATTATCACAATGTAGCTGCACATGGCTAAATCCTTTGTGTTTAATCTTTAACGACCAGTGCCAATCAATTTCAGCAATCGAAGATGCCATACTTCTGTATTCAGCCTCAGCGTGATGATCTAGACACGTACTGTTTTTTTGTTTCCATGAAACAATGATTCCACACTTGATGTAGTAGCCACTTACTGATTTCCTGCTAACTTGACAAGCACCCCAATCTGATCATAGAAGGCATTTAGTTTTAATTCACTTTTGTGCTGAAATTAAAGTCCAAGACCTGGTCTGCCCTTGATGTATCTTACTACTCTCAAGGCTGTTTCTAAATGAGACTCCTTCGGGCTGCATATACTGCTTAAATTTGAACGTAAAAGCTATACTGGCCTTGTCATAGTCAAATAAGTAGCTTTCCAATGAGTCTTTTGTAAACAGTAGGATCTTGCAACAACTTGTCTTCTGTGACTGAGGAAGGCTTGATCATATTCAAAGGAGTTACTTAGAATTCTGCTCTAATGGTGTCTTGGCAGTTTTGCTGCTCCTAAACCAGCTTCTGAGATAATTCTAAGCATATTCCTTTGATTACACAATTCCTTCCTGGACCTGGCCACTTCTATTCCAAGAAAATATCTCAACTCCCCAAGGTCTTTGATCTTGAAGCTGTCATTTAAAATCTTTTTTAGATGTTGCAAACATCTCTTGGCAATTACCGTTATTGAAGATCATCCACATATTCTAATAATACCACAATCTTCTCATTTTCTCTTTTAGTGAACATTGAATAACAGGCTTGCTCTGCTGGTATCCATGCTTGGTTAAGGCTTCTGTTAACTTGGATTCCACTACGCCTACTAGCCTGTTTTAAACAATATAAAGACTTGAGCAGTCTACAACCCTATGCTCCCCCTAATTGCGAAATCCCTTAGGCAATTCCATGTAACTTCTTCATATAAATCCCCTTGTAGAATGGCATTAGACATCCATCTGGAAAAGAGCCAAGAGTGAATGGCAGCAAGGGCTAAGACTGATCTCACGGTGACCATCTTAGCAACAGGGAAGAATGTGTCTTAAAAATCAATTCCAGGTTTCTAATGTAGACCCTTTAGCCACTAAACGGCTTTATATCTTTCTAGGCTGCCATCTGAATTATATTTCACCTTATATACCTACTTGCAGCCTGGCTTGCTTGCCAGGTGGAAGAGAGAACAAGCTGCCAGGTGTGATTGGCTTCTAAGGCTAAAATTCCTGTTTTCATGGCTTCTATCCAATGAAATTCTGAATGCCTCTTCATAGCTATTGGGTTCAGGAACTTTGGAAAGAAAGACAAAAAACATTGATAGGTGGATTCAAATGTGAGTAGGCAATGTAACTTGAATATCATACTGACGTAAGTTGAAAACAAAGCTAGTTAGCCATATATAGGCTTGGCTTGCCTTGTAGACCTTGAAGAGGTATGGTGTCATGGTAGTAGGTTAGGAGCAGGAGGCACTGGTGCAATATCAGTACTATAAGTTTGAGAGGGGATCTTTTGGTGAGGAAAAGAATTAGAAGAATGTTCCTGGTATATCAGGAGTGGGATTGAATGAAGAAAATCCATATCAGGAACATCATTTGGGGGGTGGGGGGGGGGGGGGTGTCGCATTAAGAGAGAAAATCATGGAGTAGATGGTAGCAAAGTCTGAATGGAAATTATCTTCCAAAAACTTACATCCCTACTCACAAGAATTTTTGAGTAGAGAGACCATAGCGCTTGTAACCCTTTGAGTAGATGAGATACCCATAAACACTGATGGAACAACTTTGGTACAAACTTGTCCTTGCAAATATGATTAGTTCATAAGCTAAACCTCAAAGATTCTTAGGTGAAAGGAGTCTTTCCTTGAAGTGAGTGAGAAGGCATCTTGTTAATCAAATCTGGCTATAAGCACACAATCACCCAAATTTTAAGGGAATAGTAGCCTAAATTTCAGAGATCTGGCACCCTCTAAAAGATGCCTGTTCCTTTCGGCCACTCCATTCTGCTGAGGGTGGCAATACACGAACTCTGATGAGTATTCCAAGGAAGAAAATAATTCTGAGCACTGTAAGTTGAAGAACTCAGTTCCATTATCTGAACAAAAACCTTGACGAAGTAGAAAACTATTCTGCACTTCTTATTTTTGCCTCATAAGGAAAGTCCAAGTGGTTCTGCTGTAATCATCCACCACAGTAAGAAAGAATTTATAGCCATCATGTGTAGAATGATGGTAAGGCCCCAAACATCTAAGTGAACAAGATCAAATACATGTGAAATTTTAGATGTGCTAACAGGGAAGGGCATTCGTTTGTTTAGCAAGTGGACAAATAGAACAAGAAGACAAATGTGAATTTACTTTTATTGAAGGAAAAAATTTAGCTTGGCAGGAGAAAATGTCCAAGCCTTTTGTGCCACAGTTCAACATCAGCAAAATGACAAATGAATTTAAAGATTTCACATGCTTATTGTAGAACTAGTGAATTTAAACATTTATTGTAAGCTCGCGACAGTTGAGTGACTTGATCTTGTGGATATGGAACTGAAGAAGGTATAGTAGTAAAGTCCTTTAGCCTCTTTACTAATCCCCTACCTGTCCACTGTAGAGGTCCTGGAGAAGACAAAAGTCAGGGTAAAGCTCACAAAACAGCTTAGGTCTTTAGTTAGCTTAGCAATGGATATCAGATTAATTTAAACGCTGGTACATAAAGCACTTGCTAATCTTCTAATGTTGATTCAAGTGGCAGGAACCTATGTGAGGACCATTGAAGTGTGTCCATTTGGCAACTTGACAGAAGGAGGTGGATTTGGTGTAACTAATTCCACTAGCTTATCAAGACAAGGAACTATGATGGCTGCTCCTGTGTCTAGGATCCAGGTTTCACATTCAGTCAATGAAGATAAGTAACAATGAATACCTTCCATGTTGCTGCTAGCTTCATAGGTGTTGAGAGTGAAGGTTCCTTGTGTAAAGCTTCAAGATCGCTGCTAATTTACCTCCCTGAAGGCCTGACAACATCCAGCCAAAGCCCCAAACATAGCTAAACACAAAATCAACCCAACCCAATTGGCTCCCAAATGCAACACAATAGGATGCCAAGCCAAACTCAATAAAAGCTCACCCAAGCAAAAAGACAAAGCCGTTGGGTTCTTGTGGAAACCACCTTCAGCCCAAACAAGCCACGACGACAGACCCATCAAGAAACTCGAAGCCATGCAGGCTGTGTGTATTACCCACAAAGGAGGGAACCAAAGTGGTTTCTTGAGGGCGACATAGCTACGACTTGAACCGAAATAATAGATGTCAAAAAGGACAAGAGCAAGAGGAAGAGCAACGGCTATGGACAACGATCTAAGGCCACGTTTGGCCATGTCCGTTCTCTTCTCTCGTTTGGTTTTGGTGTAGTTGTTATCCGGGGTGGGCGTGTCGGCCGGGCCATCCTTGATACGTTGCTTCAGGTCCTGGGAGTGGGAAGCCATGAATGACGTTTGTGTTACGTGTATGTCAATACAGAAAGAAAGAGAGAGAGAGAGAGTGGAAGTGAAATATGTGTTACGAGAGGAATTTCAGGTGGATGTTAAATAGAGGAGAGCGTGAATCTCTCTGATTAAAGAGGAGGTAAGACTTAACACGTGGGTGGACGAGATGGTAAGAAGTGGACAAAAGGTTTACACGTGGAGGAGACAGGAGTGCCAGCAATGCATGTGTGATTTGGTCTTTTCTTTCTCCTTCTCCTTCACTTTCAACTTTTAATATTACGTTTGCCGAATGCTGCTGATATTGTAGATGAGTTGTGGCAGCTAGATGGAGCAACGCGTGGACAAGAATAGAAGAATATTAACGAAAGTGCACAATAGATAAGATCTAATTCTAAACAACATTCTCGATTTTGCATACTCATCTCAGATTGTGCTGCGTTTAGATATTCTGTGTTGTTGTGTTAAATTGGATGATATGGCATTTACACTCTATATTCGTAGCAATACATTACATTATATTATATATTGATCTAGTGATTAAAAAATCATATAAGTGGTTATTCTTGGTAAATTTTTGAAAAAGTTGAGTTTGGAGGTTATTATGGGGTAGGATTTGAAAATTAATAAAAATACTCAATGGTTTTGTTAATTTAGCTAAACACCCATACAATAAAATATTAAAAATTAACAAAAACACCCTCACCAATCAATTAAATGTCGCCAGCCGGCCACCGCCACTGGAGGGTGGTTGAAAGTCGTCGTAATGAAGCACGATCGATTGGATCTGGTTGGTCGTATGTTGATATGACCTTTTTCGACCAGATCCACCATGTATCTGGTCAGAAAATACTAAATCTACAACCAAGATCTGGTCGTAGTTGGTCATCCATGGTGGATCTGATCGGAAAAGGTTAGATCGGTGCACTACTGGCTAGATCAAGCCAATAGTACGTTATTACACCATATTCTGATCACCTTTAGGTGGTGGTGGCCAGAATCTGGCAAATGTGAATAGGTGGGGGTGTTTTTGTCAATTTCTAAACTTTTTTGGGTGTTCAGTTAAATTAACAAACCTAGGAGGTTTAAAAATAGTTGAATTAAATAGAATTGGATTTTCAGAATAGGAAACAAATATGTATTTTGGGTAGAATTTCAAAAATCATACCCAAAATAACAAAACAAACACACCCTAAAGGGCTTGATTGGTAAGTTATTTGAAATATGATATTCTGAAAAACCATTTTAAGTTGAGTTGAGTTGGATTAAATATAATAGGATATAATTCTGACAATGTGTTTGATATAATATTTGAAAATTATATCAGATTTGGATAAAATGTCGAATAATTGTTTGGTATATTTTTGAAAAACATTTTTTGAAAATATTTAGATAATTTTAACCCCCTATATTTGTTAAATTAGCAAAACACCCCCACAATAAAACTTTAAAAATTAACAAAAACACCCCTAAAAATGAAGCTGTCAAGGATGGCCAAAATTTGGCCTTCGTCAACGATGTTGACAGCCAAAGTTTGGACGGCAACGGCCAGATCCATGATGGATTTGGTAGGAAATAGTAAGATCGGCAGACGATCGGCCAAATTTGACTGACCGTGCATTGTTCAGATGTCGGTAGCCGCTAACGGTAGCGACAATAGCCGATGGTGGTTGCTGGTTGGGGTGCTTTAGTAAATTTTAAACTTTTATTGTGGGGGGTGTTTAGCTAAATTAACAAATATAATCTAAATGTTTTGAGTTGAATAGAATAGGATAACAGAAAATAAGTCCTTCTCTTTTCATTTTCAATAGAAAAAATCTTATTTGATTTAGGTTAATTTTCAGAAGAATGATCCCACTGTCAAGTCTATAGCCACAAGGGTGTGGACTTCTTATAGACTTCGACAAGTCCAGTCAGTTGGGGATGATTTTTTCTTTCGTTTCAAGGACAAAGATGCCAATCCGCTTAGTTTTAATGGATGGCCCATGGCTATTTGAGGGGAAGCATATCATCCTCCGGCAACGGCAGCCTACTGAATGTCTTGGAGCTTCTCGGATCAAAAAAGTTTCTATTTGGATCCGTTTACACGATTTGCCCTCTGCTCTTTGATTGCATAAGGGTTTAGGCTTTGCATCCAGTTTAGTTGGCCGCCCCCTATGGTGCAACCAATCGACTTATGAGCTCAATTAGCTTGATTATGTCTGGGTGTGTGTGGAGCTCGATGTCGATAGTCATATACTTCATCGATTTACAGTTAGTATATTCGGCATAGTTGATGAAGTCGAAGTTGTTTATGAATGGAAGTCGAGTAGTGTCTAAAGTGTTGTGTGTTTGACCATGTTTACCACCCGCCAAAGGAGGCACCAACGCATTCTCAGGGCCTTGACGAAGCCCCCTCAGAATGTCTCTCATCCAAGACCTTCTGGGGCCTCAAAGATTCCACATGTGAGCACCAACCTCCCTGACCGGGAGGGATACCTCCTAGGTGGGGACTTGTTATTGAGACCTCCCAGGGCCTCAGAGATTCCCCCATGAGTACCCAACTCCCTAACCGAAAGGATGCCCTCCATGGTGGTGACTTGTTATTGAGACCTCCTAGGGCCTCAAAGATTCCCCTCGTGTGCACCTCCCTCCCTAATCGGGAGGATATCCTCCTAGGTGGTGACTCATTTATCGAAGCTCATGATCTTTTAGCCAACAAAGCCTTTATAAGCGTGATGAGGGACCAATTGAGTGACGAGTCTTTTGTTGCCGATCGCGAAGGTCATTACCCTTGGTTCCTGATAGGGGTGAAAATCGAGTCGAGTCGCTCGTGAATGGCTTAAGGTCGTCACGATTTTGGCTCGAATTCGGCTCGACATTAGTCAAGTCGAGTTCGAGTAGTCATTTGAGTCGAGTTCGATCAAAGTAGAACTCGATTAAAGTTCGAATACTCAAATTCGATTGAAGCTTGTTTCTCGAACTCGAATAATGGAACTCAAATAAAATTCGACTAAAACTTGATTATATAAACTCGAATTCCAATTTCAAGCACCGATTTCAAGCTTGAACTCGATTTTTCAAGCTTGAACTCAAACTCAAATTTGATACTGTAGCGTTAAATATTCTTACAATTAATATTTTAACATTGATGTGATGATGTGATACATTTTTATATAAATGTTACAGATATATGACTTCCTTATACTTTTAATATGACAATACCTAGCCTCTCCATGAGCTAATTATCTTCTCACAGATCTTCTTGCTCTTTTGGAGAAGCCAATTATATGCCTTTGTGATTATAGTGGCATGACGATAAACAACAAAGGAAGAACCAAATGCCTATAAAATGAACATCAGAACATGGTGTACACAAACCAGTGCAGGATGATAACAAATGCTAGAGAAACCAAAGAAAAAGAACCTGTTATGAAACCAATAATGCTCAAGAATAGAGACTGTGAGAAGTTTGTATACATTTCTACAAACACAAAGCCGAATGATGGTGACAAATAGAACACCACATATGTTTGTTGGATGTATTTCCAATAGAGATATGGCTATTAAGCCTTGGGCTAGGGGTTAAAATTGAGTCGAGCAGCTCGATTTTGGTTTGAACTCAGCTCGGCATTAGTCGAGTCGAGTCGAGTCAAGTAGTTCAAGTATTCATTCAAGTCGAGTTCGATCATAGTAGAAATCAAACTCGATTAAAGCTAGAATACTCGAATTTGATTGAAGCTCGAATATTCGAATTCGATTGAAGCTTGTATTCTCGAACTTGAATAAAACTCGACTAAAACATGATTATGTGAACTCGAATTCCAATTTCAGGTACCGAGTTTGAGTTCAAACTCGAACTCGAATTTTGTACTGTAATGCTAAATATTTTCACAATTAATGTGTTAAAACTGATGCGATGATGTGATACATTTTTATATAAATGTCGGGAATATATGACTTTCTTATATTCCAAATATGGCAGTATGTGGCCTTTCCACGAGTTGCTTATCTTGTCACATATCTTTTTGTTCTTTCGGGGAAGCCAATTATATGTCTTCGTGATTATGGTGGTATGACAATAACAACAAATGAAGAATCAAATGCCCATAAAATGAACATAGTATATACAGACCAATGCAGGATGATAATAAGCATTGAAGAAACCGAAAAAAGAGAATCTGTTATAAAACCAATAAAGCTCAAGAATAGAGACTGCAAGAAGTTTGTATAAGCTCCTATAAAAGCAAAGTCAAATGAAGCTCAAGAATAGAGACTGCAAGAAGTTTGTATAAACTCCTATAAAAGCAAAGTCGAATGATGGTGGAAAATTCAACGATTTCCATTCTTTGTCTTATCTAATTATGTTTTCCAAAATTTAAAACCTAGTTATAGGAGCAAAGTTCAACACAAGATAGAAATTCAAACTTTGAATAAGTACAATGAAAGAAAACCAAAACACAAAATAACGATATCCTAACTTTCCCAAATAAGATAATTTTTTCCAATTAAAAAAAAAACTAAATAAAATAATCAATTAAGGTGTGCTTCATAAGTAGTGAAGAAATTCTGATGGTTGGTAGCTGTAGCTGGTAGGTAGATGTTTCTTCTTTTAACTAGAATGCGACTTTAGCTTGTTAATATGTGGTAACGTAGGTTACTTGGATTAAGCATACTGAATATGGTGAGAGTAACATTCACAGTCTCTGCTGGCCATTACTTAAGTTCCGGGCCTCCGACATGGGTTTTGGTGCACAAAGGTGGCTTGCGACCCTACCAAGGCAATGTGAGGGCTTTGCAATTCTCATGTCATCTACCCTACTTGGCCAAGATCATTCAGGTTTATTTTAAGGCTAAGTCATTTTTCATTTATCTGACATTTGTGGTAAATTTCAGTTTTCTAATATTTACTACTGTGTCACAAGGATAAATCAAAATGGTAGGAAAAACATGCTTAAGTTGGCACATCACATGACATATAACTTTTGTGTTGGGGTTTGTGCTTCAAGTGCACGCAGGTGGGACAAGCTATGTGTTGGAAATATCAGTGAGGATGTGAGGGTGTTGACCCAGAAAATTATAAATGATCCTGGTGAGCCACCTGGTGTTCTGTCGTGTGCTACAACTTTTGTTTGGATTCTAGCAACAAGACAGAGGTTGTTTGATTTTATGCGCAATGACTGAATGAGGAGTGAGTGTGACATTTTATCCAATGTTGGGCCATGCAAGAGATGGTCCATATTGCCAAGGGTTAGGGATATGGCAACTATGTTTCTCTCATTCATGCTAGTGTGAGTGATCATTAATAAAATTTTGATAAATTGAT
The DNA here is from genome assembly GCF_008641045.1 of Pistacia vera. Lineage (NCBI taxonomy): Eukaryota > Viridiplantae > Streptophyta > Magnoliopsida > Sapindales > Anacardiaceae > Pistacia > Pistacia vera. The sequence goes on from NW_022196164.1 coordinate 222,299, forward strand.
AAACAATTATTGCATTATTCTTCTATTTTGTTATGCTTCAATGACATGTTTAGTTTTTGTTGATTTGGTTTTTCAGTTCATGATTGCGAATGAAAGCAACATGCTAATACATTTTTATAGACATGGAATGACGCCTTGGGCTTGCTTATAGTGTATGCACTAGTTGATGTACCATCAATGGGTATGGTGATGAATGGTAGGGATTCTTCATGTGTGGCACTCTTGTCATTAGGATTTGCCATTCTCCCCGATGGTTGATTCGGACATGGCGAGCCAAGCAACTACAATGAGGGCAATAGTAATGGAAGTGGTGGATGCTTACTTACTGTAGGATTTCAGATTTTAGTGAACAACCTTCCAACCGCCAAATTTATAATAGAATCAGTTGAGACGGTTAACAATCTAATCTCATGCACAATTCAAAAGATCAAACCCGCCCTACAAGAAATATAAACTTGTGGGGAAAATAGGTAAATGTGTTGCACAACTTATAAACTTGTGGGGAAAAGCATAAGTTCAGTTATTAATGTGATTTATTTCTTAGTGTGAACTTTATATAATTGATAACTTAATTAAAAGTGTATGATACCCATTAGTTTATTCTATTATGATAATCGATAATGTAAAGTGGATGGTATAATTAGAAGTAACCAAGATGGTTCATGATTTCCTGTCATGACTAGAGAGAGCACTTATGAGGGGGAGCATATTTTCTTGGAGACTATTGTATAGATTAAAGTATATTGTACTCTTTTTCACTTAACCAGGTTTTATCCCATTCCGTTTTACTGGCAAAATTTTTAATGAGACAGTTTAAAAACGTCCAATTTTTCATTATGTAATTGTATTTTATCGCTTAAGTTTTTGGTCCCACTAGGTTTTTCCTTAGCAAAATCAAATGCAATTTTATCTTAGTCAAGTTAGGGATAGAAAGAAAACATGTGATAAAACCTCTTCCTCTTTCATCCTTTCTTAGGATTGAGATTCAGTTAAAATTAGATCAGTGAAGTACGTTATGGGGGAACTAAGTATTTGAAGGCAGTTCCTTGCTTTTGTCTTTTTCCTTGCTAGTGTTAACGGTTTTCTAGGGCAAGCTAAGGAAAGCTCAATAAACACACACGAACACGATGCAGGGCATAGCATAAATGAGACCGCTGATCATTTCATAAAACATATCTGCTTGACCTTTCTCGATGCTTTTTTTTGGGTGACTTACAAACCGACCCAGCAGTGATCGATGACAGAATGGTACGAATAAATAAAAGTTATTGGATTTGGCCATTGATTTTTCTCTTTATCCCTTTGCATATGTTCCTAAATGGGTGTGCACCTCCAGATGGGCAGGGGCCGGCCTTCTCTTTCGAAGAATGGAATCTTAGTTAGGAGAACAAGACCGGGGACAAACCCTTCCAACATAAGTTATTAGAACCTTTTTCGATATGACCATCAAAAGCAAAGCGTGGCTTCTCGCCCCGGGACGTGCTTGAGTGCGTGAATTCCCTTCAAGACAAGAAGAGGAGCTTTAGAGCGTCCAGAGGAGTAAAGATCAGCTATTTTATTCCTATCTTTTGATGCTTAGCTGCCCTTCTGCAACTGGTTTTGAAACTTATATGCCACAAGTTTCCTAATCTCATGGAATAGGTTAAGTGCCTTCACCAATCCAATCATGATTTCCAAGGTCGAGAGTGAGAATGGTAAGGGAAAGCCTCTGTTCTGTAAGAGAGATCGTCTTGATTTTGGCTCGAACTCGACTTGATTTTGGCTCGAACTCGGCTTGACATTAATTGAGTCAAGTTTTAGTTTGACTAATCCTTCCCTATACAAGTTAGTAATCCTACCATAAAGAGGTATCTCTGCCATCACTTATACAAGTCACAATAAGACCACGACACCAATCCCTGCTAAGAAGGATCTTCCTCCAATACCATGTCGCCATAGAGGTAACCTGAACCTGCTAGAATGACTTTCCACAGAGGAGAACCAAATGAACGCAAGAGGACCAAATATCAAATCAACAACCTAAAATTAAGTTCAACTCAAGAATAAATAATCTTATATTTTTTATTATTATTTTAATGATTTATATGTCATAGAAATGACATTAATGCCCTTCCATTAGTAACTTTAATTCCTGAGAAAAGTTGTGTAGAGTATCTTCCCATTAAAGGAGTCCAACCAAAAATATATAAAAATGTTTGGAGAAAAGTTCTGACCATTTATCTTAGTTAAAATATTATGAAAACAAGGAAGAGAGTAGAAGTGTAAAACCTTGTAGGGGTTTGACTTTGAAGATGGATTGGGTGGATCACATCTTGTTGAGATTACTTCTTACAAACACAAATAAGAAAACTGGCACATTGCACTATTGGCTGGTGGAGGAGACATGAGTTTTAAAAGCTTGTGCTTTGACGGACTTGCAAAAACATTCCAAGTTAATATACAAAATGAATAAAATTGAATCATGTTTTTATTTTATTACTTAAAAAATTGAATCGCATTACAAAACCAAAATTTTGCCTAATAAATAATACATTTTCATTTTATTAAATAAATATCCCAACTTTATATCACAAATATTCTCACAATTAATATGTTAAAATTGATGCGATAATGTTATACATTTTTATATAAATGTCACATATACATGACTTTCTTATACTTCTAATATGACAGTATCTAGCCTTTCTACGAGCTGTGTATCTTCACACATATCTTTTTGCTCTTTTGGAGAAGCCAATTATATGCCTCAGTGATTACGGTAACATGACAATAAACAAGTAAACAACAAAGGAAGAACCAAATGCCCATAAAATGAACATGGTGTACGTAAACCGGTGCGAGACGATAATAGACATTAAAGGAACAGAAAAAAGAGACCTGTTATGAAACAAATAACGCTCAAGAATAGAGACTACAAGAAGTTTGTATAAGCTCCTGCAAACGCAAAGCCAAATGATGGTGGCAAATAGAAAACTATATATATTTACTGGATGTGTTTCTAATAGAGACTTGGCTATTGAGCCTTGGACTAGGGCTGAAAATCCAGTCAAGCCACTCGCTAGCCACTTGAGCTCAACTTGATTTTGGCTCGAACTCGACTTGGCATTAGTCGAGTCAAGTAGTCATTCGAGTCGAGTTCGACCATAGTAGAACTCAATTAAAGCTCGAACTTTGGAATTCAATTAAAGCTCAAATACTCGAATTCAATTGAAGCTTATATTATCGAACTCGAATAAAACTCGATTATACGAACTTGAATTCAAACTGAATTCCAATTTCAGGTACCGACTTCGAGTTCAAACTCGATTTTTTAGGCTTGAACTTGAATTCAGTACTATAGTGCTAAATATTCTCACAGTTAATATGTTAAAATTGATGCAATGATGTGATACACTTTTATATAAATGTCACAGATATATGGCTTTCCTATACTCCTAATATGACAGTATATGGCCTCTCCACGTGCTGTTTATCTTGTTATAGATCTTCTTGCTCTTTTGGAGAAGCCAAGTATATGCCTTCGTGATTATGGTGACATGATGATAAACAACAAAGCAAAGACGAAATGCCCATAAAATGAAAATTGTATACGCTAATGAAATGTCCGTAATCATGGAGGCGTATAATTGGAGAAGCTAATTATATGCCTCCGTGACTATGGTGGCATGATAATAAACAACAAAGGAATAACCAAATGCTCATAAAATGAATATGGTGTATGTAAACCAAATGCCTGTAATCACAGAGGTGTGTAGTTGGAGAAGCCAATTGTACGTCTCAGTGATTACGGTGGCATGACGATAAATAACAAATGAAGAACCAAATGCCCATAAAATGAACATGGGTATGAAAACTAGTGTAGGACAATAATAGGTGCTGAAGAAACTGAAAAAAGAGAACCTGTTATGAAACCAATAATGTTCAAGAATAAAGACTACGAGAAGATTGAATAAGCTCTTGCAAACACAAAGCCGAATGATGGTGGCAAATCAAAAACCATATATATTTGTTGGGTGTGTTTCCAGTAGAGACTTGGCTACAGAGCCTTGGACTAAGGGTGCCAATTGAGTCGAACGGCTCGAGCTAAGCTCGATTTTGACTCAAACTCGGCTCTACATTAGTCTAGTCGAGTTCGAGTAGTCATTCGAGTTGAGTTCAATTACAGTAGAACTTGACCCGAACTCGACTAAAGTTCGAATACTCGAATTTGTTTGAAGCTTGTATTCCCGAACTTGAATAATGAAACTTGAATAAAACTCGATTATACGAACTCAAATTCAAATTTCAGGTACCAAGTTTGAGTTCGAACTCAAACTTTTCAGGCTCAAATTCGGTACAATAACGTTAAATATTCTTACAATTAATATGTTAAAATTGATGCAATAATGTGATATAATTTTATATAAATGTCGCAAATATATGACTTTCCTATACTTCTAATATGATAGTATTTGGCCTTTCCACAAGCTGCTTATCTTTTCACAAATCTTCTTACTATTTTGGGGAAGCCAATTATACGCCTTCGTGACTACGGTGACATGAAGATAAACAACAAAGGAAGAAGCAAATGCCCATAAAATGAAATGGTGTACGCAAACCTGTGCGGGACGATAATAGGTGGTAAAGAAACCGAAGAAAGAGAATATGTTATGAAACCAATTACACTGCGAGAAGTCTGTATAATCTCCTTAAAATGCAAAGCCAAATGATGGTGGCAAATAAAAAACCATATATATTTGTTGGATGTGTTCCCAATAGAGACTTGGCTACTGAGCCGTGGACTAGGGGTAACAATTGAGCTTAGCTGATTGCAAGCAGCTCAATTTTGGCTCAAACTTGGCTCGGAATTAGTCGAGTCGAGTTTGAGTAGTCATTCGAGTTGAGTTTGATCACAGTAGAACTCGAACTCGATTAAAGTTTGAATACTTGAACTCGATTGAAGTTTATATTCTCAAACTCGAATAATGGAACTCGAATTCAAATTTTAGGTATTGAGTTTGAGTTCGAACTCGATTTTTCAGGCCCGAATTTGAACTCGAATTCGGTATTGTAGCATTAATCTCACAATTAATATGTTAAAATTGATGCGATGATGTAATATAATTGTATATAAATGCCGTAGATATATGACTTTCCTATACTCATAATGTGGCAGTATATGGCCTCTCCACGAGTTGCTTATCTTGTCACATATCTTCTTGCTCTTTAATTTGGAGAAGTCAATTATACGCTATCGTGATTACGGTAGCATGACGATAAATAACCAAAGAAGAATCAAATGCCCATAAAATGAACATGGTTTACGCAAACCAGTGTGAGACAATAATAGGTGCTAAAGAAACCGAAGAAAGAGAACCTATTATGAAACCAATAACGCTCAAGAATAGAAACTGCGAGAAATTTGTATAAGCTTCTACAAACGCAAAGCCGAATGACGGTGGCCAATAGAAAACTATATATATTTGTTAGATATGTTTTTAATAGAGACATAGCTACTGAGCCTTGGACTAGGGGTCAAAATCAAGCCAAGTGGCTCGCGAGCGGCTCGATTTTGGCTCGGCATTAGTCGAGTTGAGTTTGTGTTTGAGTAGTCATTTGAGTCGAATTTGATCATAGTAGAGCTCGAACTCGATTAATGCTCGAATATTAGAATTCGATTGAAGCTTGTATTCTCAAACTCGAATGTAAACTCGAATTCCAATTTCAAGTATTGAGCTCGAGTTCAAACTCGATTTTTCAGGCTTGAAATCGAATTCGGTACGATAGCGTTATATATTCTCACAATTAATATGTTAAAATTGATGCGATGATGTGATATAATTTTCTATAAATGTCGCAGATATATGACTTTCCTATACTCCTAATATGACAGTATTTGACCTCTCCACGAGCTGCTTATTTTGTCACAAATCTTCTTGCTTTTTTTGGAAAGCCAATTATATGCCTCTATGATTACGGTGACATGATGATAAACAAAAAAAGAAGAACCAAATGCCTATAAAATGAACATGGTATATACAAACTAGTGCGGGATGATAATAGATGCTAAAGAAACCGAAGAAAGAGAACTTGTTATGAAACCAATAATGCTCAAGAATAGAGACTGCGTGAAGTTTATATAAGCTCTTGCAAAAGCTAAGCCGAATGATGGTGGCGAATAAAAAACCATATATATTTGTTGGATGTGTTTCCAATAGAGACTTGGCTACTGGGTCTTGCACTAGGGGTGAAAATCGAGTCGAGCCGCTCGAGCTCAGCTTGATTTTGGCTCGAGCTTGGCTCGTCATTAGTTGAGTTAAGTCCAGTCAAGTCTGGTCTGAGTTTGAGTAGTCATTTGAGTCGAGTTCGATCATAGTAGAACTTGAACTTGAACTCAAACTCGATTAAAGCTGGAATACTCAAATTTGATTGAAGCTTATATTCTCGAACTCGAATAAAACTTGATTATACAAACTTGAATTTGAACTCGAATTTCAATGTTACGTATCGAGTTCCAGTTCGAACTCGATTTTTTCAGGTTCAGACTTGAACTCGAATGTAGCGCTAAATATTCTCACAATTAACATATTAAAATTGATGCGATGATGTGATACTTTTTTATATAAATGTCACAAATATATGACTTTCCTATACTCCCAATATGACAGTATTTGGCTTCTTCACTAGCTGTGTATACGCTTCCATTAATACAGTGGCATGATGATAAACAACAAAGGAAGAACTAAATACCTATAAAATGAACATACTATACGCAAACCAGTGCGGGACGATAATAGACGCTAAAGAAATTGAAGAAAATGAACCTGTTATGAAATCACTAACGCTCGAGAATAGAAATGGTGAAAAGTTTGTATAAGCTCCTACAAATGCAAAGCCGAATGATGGTGGCAAATCGAAAACCATATATACTTGTTGGATGTGTTTCCACTAGAGACTTGGCTATTGAGCCTGGACTTAGGGTGAAAATCGAGTCGAGTTTCTCGTGAGTGGCTTGAGCTCAAACACAACTCAGCTTTAGTTGAGTTGAGTCGAGTTCTAGTTCAAGTCAAGTTTGATCACATTAGAACTCGAACTTGAACTTGATTAAGGCTCGAATACTCAAATTCAATTGAAGCTCAAATACTCGAATTCGATTGAATTTTGTATTCTCGAACTTGAATAAAACTCGATTATACGAACTCAAATTCGACTCGAATTCCAATTTTAGGTATCAAGTTCGAACTCGACTTTTCATACTCGAACTCGAACTCGAACTCAGTATTGTAACGCTCAATATTCTTACAATTAATATGTTGAAATTGATGCTGATGATATGATATATTTTTATATAAATGTTGCAGCTATAGGATTTTCCTATACTCCTATATGGCAACATCTGGCCTCTTCATGAGCAGCTTATCTTCTCATAGTTCTTCTTACTCTTTTGGAGGAGCCAATTGCTCCTCCGTGATTATGGTGGCATGATGACAAACAACAAAGGAAGAACCAAATGCCTATAAAATGAAGATGGTGTACGCAAACCAGTGCGGGACGATAATAGATGCTGAAGAAATTGAAAAAATAGAACTTGTTATCAAACCAATAATGCTCAAGAATAGAGACTGCGAGAAGTTTGTATAAGCTTCTGCAAATGCAAAGCCAAATGATGGTGGCAAATAGAAAACCATATATATTTGCTGAATGTGTTTCCAATAGAGACTTGACTACTAGCCTTGGACTAGGGGTGAAAATCAAGCTGAGCGGCTTGATCTTGACTCGATTTTGGCTTGAACTCGGCTCGATGAGTCGAGTTCGAGTAGTCATTTGAGTTGAGTTCGATCACAATAGAACTCGAACTCGAACTAGATTAAAGCTTGAATACTCAAATTGATTGAAACTCAAATACTTGAATTCGATTGAAGCTTGTATTCTCGAATTCAAATAAAACTCGCCTAAGACCAGATTATACGAACTCGAATTCCAATTTCAGGTGCTAATATTCTCACAATTAATAATTTAATATTGATGTGATGATATGATATGATACATTTTTATATAAACGTCACATATATATGACTTCCCTATACTCCTAATATGATAGTATCCGGCCTCTCCACGAGCTACTTATCTTCTCATATATCTTCTTGCTCTTTTGGAGAAGCCAATTATATGTCTTCGTGATTACAGTGGCATGATGATAAACAACAAAGGAAGAACCAAATGCCCATAAAATGAACATGGTGTACGCAAGCCAAATGCTTGAAATCATGAACGCGTATAATTGAAGAAGCCAATTATATGCCCCCGTGATTACGATGGCATGACGATAAACAACAAAGGCAGAACCAAATGCCCATAAAATCAATATGGTGTACACAAACCAAATGCACGTAATCACGGAGGTGTATAGTTAGAGAAGCCAATTATACACCTCCGTGATTACGGTGGCATGACGATAAACAGCAACGAAAGGACCAAATGCCCATAAAATGAACATGGTGTATGAAAACTAGTGCGGGACGGTAATAGGTGCTAAAGAAATCAAAGAAAGAGAACTTGTTATAAACCAATAATGCTCAAGAATAGAGACTGCGAGAAGTTTGTATAAGCTCCTGCAAATGCAAAGCCAAATGATGGTGGCAAATAGAAAACCATATATATTTGCTAAATGTGTTTCCAATCGAGACTTGGCTACTGAGCCTTGGACTTGGGGTGAAAATCAAGTCGAGCCGCTCGAGCTCGACTTGATTTTGGCTCAAACTCGGCTCGACATTAGTTGAGTTGAGTTCTAGTTCAAGTAGTCATTCGAGTTGAGTTCGATTATAGTAGAACTCGAACTCGAACTTGATTAAAGCTCGAATACTTGAATTCGTTCGAAGCTCAAATACTCGATTTCAATTAAAGCTTGTATTCTCGAACTCGAGTAATGAAACTCAAATAAAACTCGACTAAAGCTCAATTATACGAACTCGAATTCCAATTTTAGGTACCGAGTTCAAGTTTGAACTTGATTTTTTAGGCTCGACCTTGAACTAGAATTCGGTACAGTAGTACTCAAGTCGAGTTTGACTAACCAGATACTCGACTTGACTTGACTTGATGATACTCGACTCGAATCTACTCGATTTCACCCCTACTTCATGCTATCCCTACCGAAGATGTCGAGGTGGACCTCCACTCTGACATGGGATGGCCCATGCTTCATTCCCAATCCTCTCGTCCTCCAGATCTGCCAGCGCCTAAAAGTAAGAAGAAAGGATGATGATCTTAGTTTCTTGTTTGTAAAGCCTGCACGCTCTCTTTGGGCATTTGTGCCTCTTTTTGTGTTTTTGTTTTCGAGCTTGCATGCTCCTTTATAGGCATCTATGACTTTTTATTTGAGCTTGCATGCCTTTGAGATAGGGGCCTGTGTACCTTTGTCGTTTTAGTTTGTGTTAGCCTATGGGCCATTTGCATTACTTTGTAACCTTTTTCTTTTTTGTTATAAAACTTACTTACCCAAAAAAAAAAAAAAAACACCTATTCTGTTTTTTTAATCCAAATAGGATAATAGAAAAATGATTCAAAAGAGTGAAACAAAAGGCAAATGTTCTTTTCTATGTAGATGAGCTTAATAGCCACTTATGTAATTTCTGTACCGGTGCGCTGAACCGACCAAACTGCAAACCGTTCGGGTCGCATGAACCGGACAAAATAGAAAGTGACCTGGTCGAGGGCATGGATATTTCGACCTATCTTTGATTCTGAGCAATTTTTCAAAAATTAAACTCACCGTTTCAATGACGCTTCCAAGAAATACTTTCACCATAGCAAAATAGAAATCAAAATCAACAAAGAGCATGGCGGGTGGATCAACGACTCGGGTTAAACATGATGCTTCGTCTCTCAAAATTTTCAGAAATCCGAAAATCGCATTCGCTTTTGGTTTAATATTGGCGGATGCACTTCTCGTTGCTCTTATTATCAAATATGTCCCATGTAAGATCAATTTCTTTTCTAACTCTTCTTCTTTTCTGTGATATTGTATCTTCTTGTAATTGTTTTTCTGAATAATTGCAGATACCAAGATTGACTGGGACGCTTACATGGCACAGGTTTTACAACATTATTATTTTTTATTTTTTTCTGAGTTGAGTTCAAAAAATCACACCAATTCTTAGTTTGCTCAAGTCTTGATATGGTTTGCTGTAATTAGGTAAGTGGGTTTCTCGGAGGAGAAAGGGATTATAAAAATTTGAAAGGGGACACAGGGCCTCTGGTATATCCAGCTGGCTTTCTATATCTTTATTCTGCTATTCAGTATATTACTGGAGGGAAAGTCTATTCAGCTCAGGTAATCCTATTCTTCCTCGCATTTTAATTGTCGAAAATACTAATTTATCTATGGCCCAAGTGCAATTCTGATCCTCCACGGCCAGTATTATCAGTGTCTTAGAGGAAAGTTACTAGCAAATCCATAGAAACTATACTTGATTGGGTATTTTTCGAGTTCAAAACTTGTTTCCTTTGCCTCTAATATTTGTTTGGCTTTTAATGTATCCATATTGAAAATTGTAGGTTGTGCTCTCTTATATGCTTACATAATTTTCTTTTTGGTTGTGGTTGCAGATTCTTTTTGGCGTTTTATATTTTATAAATCTGGCAATTATCTTATTCATATACGTGAAGACCAATGTGGTATGGTAACTTACTTGCATTTGTAAATATGTTGTGCTAGTTAATTTGCCTTAATAGAATTCTGCATGCCACTGATGTGTATGCAGCAGTGATATATGTATTAAGTACATATATGTTAGTTAATGAATGAAGTCTACGTGAAAAAGGGCCAATGTTACATTATATTCACCAGCAAACCAGAGAATGAACTTCGTGAGCAGCAGAATAGATTTAGGGGCCTAACTGCTAAGATCTTGTGGAGGCAATAGTGTAAATTGATGTTACCTTGCTTTTACGATGTTGGTAATGTGATTTTAATTTAGTGGCTTATATGAGCTATTGTGAAGAGTGAAATGAGCTATTTTAGTTATAGCTCACATCATTGTCTGTTTTCAGGGTATTATTATTCGCTTACCATGTTATGATTTCCGTATTAGGGGTGTTTCATTGTGAGGCTTGTCCTGTGCAGTTCTCTGGTCTCTTAGAGTTTCCACTCTGCCCTCAGTTAGGAAATTTAAGGCCCTTCAGACCCAGGTTTTCTGTGAAATGCTACTCCTTTAAGTTTTAAATTTTTTTGTCTTGGAAGAATATTTCTTGTGTGTAAAAACATTTTTTTTTTTAATCTCTTTGAACCATTTTCAACTTTTTCTTCACATCTTACCATTGATAAATGAGCTTTAGTTTTACGTAACATGTATTGCAGCTACCGTGGTGGGCGCTTAGCTTGCTTTGTCTTTCCAAAAGAGTACACTCAATCTTTGTGCTTCGTCTTTTTAACGACTGTTTTGCCATGACACTCCTCCATGCTGCAATAGCCTTACTTCTTTATCAGAGATGGAATTTGGGCTTGATTGTTTTCAGGTAGTGTTCCATTCATATTGCATGATTAATATATTAAGTGAATTTGGTGTAATATCCCTCTGTATTTGTACAGCACAGCTGTCTCAATAAAAATGAATGTGCTCCTCTATGCTCCACCTCTATTACTGCTCTTGTTAAAGGTAAATTAACTTCAGAGTTCAGATTGGCTATATTTATTGAAGTGTGTACTTAAATCACCTGTAAGAATCACTCAACTCCCTATTTCTTTTTTGGGAACACTTATTTTGTAGGCTATGAGTATTGGTGGTGTGATATCAGCTTTAGCTGGTGCAGCACTCATGCAGGTATCTATCCCATCCCTTTTTGTTTTTTTGGAGACTAATCATCTGTGGATACATGAATTATTTCCTACATTAGGCCTTTTTGAATTCTATATAAGAGATTTTTTAATCTGCAAAAGACCTTACTGTTTTTCCTTCCTGCTGTGGTTAGGTGAGTTGGGCTACTACCGCAATTGACTTTGTTTCCTGGGCAGCCGTTTATTCAATTTGATCACTCATTTCAACATACTTGATGGATGGTTTGGCAGATTCTTTTGGGGCTTCCTTTTATAGCCTCACATCCAATTGCATATATATCAAGATCCTTCAATCTTGGGCGTGTTTTCATCCACTTCTGGTACTTTTCATTTGGCATTTATGGTCTGGAAGATTTGATGGTTTCTTATTGATTGTTATTATTTATTTGAGCTGGTTGAATGTTGTGATCAGATATAGCTTTTGGATTTGTCTTTTCAGGTCTGTTAACTTCAAGTTCATTCCAGAACCACTTTTTGTGTCAAAGGGATTTGCAGTTTCTTTGCTGATCGCACATCTTGTGTTACTTGTAGCTTTTGCTCATTATAGATGGTGCAAGTAAGTAAAAGGGGCTCTTGTTCTCCATTATGATTGATGAGTGTTAAATTGCAATTTTCTTGATAATCAACATGCTAAGTTTTCCAACTGTAAAAATAGTAATGGGGAAACTATTGCCTTGCGTTTGGAAGAGCTCATATCGTTGTATGTTAAAATGTGATGAGTACTACTATCTGTCCATTAAACTGTGAGGTGCAATTCTTCTGAGATGCTGCTTATAGATGGATAGTTGGGCTGACTGGGGCATGTATATCTAGATGGAAATACTTAGCAGATGCATCATTTGCCAATGTTTTTCTGTGTCTGGTTCTCTGCAGGACTGAAGGAGGACTTTTCAATTTTTTGCACTCCAAATATGTCTCTCTAAAGCTGAAATTTGCTCTTTCAAGTTCTAGCAGTTCATCATTTAGGATCCTGAAGAAAGAATGTAAGTACTGTCATCCAAAATGAATTAATCAGTTTCTTGAGAGTATCTTTTTCTTTGACCTATGTTCTCCTTCTTTTTGGGGATATGATTTCAGATATTGTAACGACTATGTTTGTTGGGAACTTTATTGGCATAGTGTGCGCTCGCTCATTGCATTATCAGTTTTACTCGTGGTATGTGGCTCTTTTTTTTTTTTTTTTTGTGGACAGAAAACTTCAAAGCTGACTGAATTCAGAAGTCTATCATTTGAAGCCTGATGTGATTTGATTTGTAGTATTATAGATTGTTTTTAGTTGGTTGATGTTCAGCTATTATTCTTCAAATTTATGTTCCAATGACTTGAGATTAGTGGTTCTATTTCTTTTTTTTTTTTTTCATATGTTTTGTGTTGAATTTGCTAGAATAATTTCCATGGATTGCTTGAATGTGCATGCAAATGTCATTTTTAGAATGATGGAATAAGATAATAGTAAAATTGCGATTTGAGGTCAAGCCTCTTTGATTTTAACTGGAATTGCACTGATTCCATAATGTCTTCTTGTGCAGGTATTTCTACAGCTTGCCTTACCTGTTGTGGAAAACATCTTTTCATACATTGCTTCGGTACATTGCTGACATTGCTCCCTAATTAATATTTGTTTAACAACTTCTACCGCATATACTCACAATTCCATTCTTGTGTTGTGCAGTTTGATATTGTTTATAGGAGTGGAATTGTGCTGGAATGTCTATCCTTCAAACATTTATTCATCTTTTCTTCTTCTGTGTCTACACTTAATTATACTGTGGGGATTATGGTCAGCTCCTCCCGAATATCCTTATGTAGAGGATAAGCCTTCAAGTAGAAAGAACAAATGAACTTGCAAGGGTTGATATTCTTCTCCCTACTGTGAACGAATCATACAAAATAGTTATTGAAGGATAACAGACAAATGTTATTAACTTTTCTCATTTTTGTTACGTTGTATTTTTTAGATATTATTGTTACACACGAGTAACTAGTTAAAGGCTAATCTCTACTATATTTGCTTTTCTTATTTGATGTATTTGTGGTTGAATATTGCCCAAAAGGGGAAATAAAAAAAAAAAATAATAATAATAAGAAAAAGGAAGAAAAGAGTTTCTAGGCTACGGTTTTAAAATTCAAATCAAATGGCGCTCCCTTAGCTATGCTTCAAGCTATTTGAAATTTAAAGGATCTTTAAATGAAAATGATCAATGACAGAAATACCCATCTTGGCTAGTTGCTTCTTGCTTTTACATTATTCATAAAACTTCCATTATATTGACAGATAAATTTTTAATTTCACTAAAACAAGTAAAATTCTTTGAGGATTCACGCTCACATCTAAAATCCATAAACTTCTAAATTTGTAATTAGTCTCATATAATTAAAGATTGAAGGAATATTATTGTTTACGCTACCGTCTTTTTTATTTTTTGAACGGAAGGGGTACATTGGTAATTACACAAGAAAGGAACCTGTGCGGTTCTCACATAATAAATACAGACGATCATTTCCTACTCCCCCGTCATCGGCACTTGAATTGAGATTGAACGCAAACGCATCGCATCGAATCCACTGAACGGAAGAGATCCACTCGTGAACAATGGTAAGCCTTATTCCTGCTAATTCTCAATCCTATATAAGTCGTCCAACTCGATTGTGATTTGTTTCATTTGTGGTTAAAGTTGTAATTCGCATTGTATAATTAGGGTTTGATAACTTTTTGGTTTAGAATTTCGAATTGTTTGGATCTGTTTTCACTCCACACATGGTGATGTTTTCGGTGTAGAATGTAATGTTCAGTTACAAAATCTGTTCACTCGTGATTTTCTTTTTCTGCATTTTCAAAACTGCTATTTTATATAGTTCATTCTTTACGATTAAACTAATTTAAATTTTGTTGAGCATTTAAGATTGGGTTTAGTGTTGATTTCTAGTTTCAGTTTTATATTCTTGTTCAAGTTTGCGCAGTTAAATTTGAAGCGGCGGCTAGTCCTATCTCTTTGTTTTGGAATATTTCTTTTTGAATGCACTAAGTGGTTGTTTGTTGGCAGGACGGGCATGATTCAGAAGATCCAAAGCAGAGTACGGCTGACATGACTGTTTTTGTGAGTTCTTTAATTCATATAAACGATTCATTTAGTACTTGAAGTCTTTGGTTGAAACTATAATATAGACATTTGGGTATTATTCTT
Organism: Pistacia vera; assembly: GCF_008641045.1. NCBI lineage: Eukaryota > Viridiplantae > Streptophyta > Magnoliopsida > Sapindales > Anacardiaceae > Pistacia > Pistacia vera. The sequence goes on from NW_022196164.1 coordinate 237,299, forward strand.
ATAACCAATTTACACAGATTTAATTTCAGGTCTTAATACTTCAAAAACTTTTGGCTTCACACATTGTGCTATGATTCACTTAAGAGTTATGATTGATTGTCTTTTATTTGCTATAAATGATTGAGCTAGTGCAAGGCTCTGCAATCTTGTTACTTTCAGTGGGATTGTCTAGATGGGGCTTCGGTAATTGACTTGATTGCTATATTTTTTCTTTTCAGGTGCAAAATCTTCTTCAGCAGATGCAATCCAGGTTTCAGACAATGTCTGATTCCATTGTTACAAAGAATATCCTTTTCTCTTATATCAAATTTTGATGGTAATAGCTAGGAACATCAAATAAAATTCACTTTTTCTGTTCATATTAGATTTCTGTGTGTTGTGTTTAATTTGTTTCTTCAAATTTATTGAGTATTCACAATGAGTTGTCAATAATTTTTAGCAGAGTTTTAAACATTTTTGTTGCCCATATACATTTTAAATTTTGAAAAATATGCAAACAGATATTCAAGGTAAGTTAGGTAGTGTAAACGACAGTTGTTGCATGTTATGGTCTAAACTCTAGAGAAGATGTCCTTGAACTAAAGAGTAGTAACTATGGTAGGGATGAGGTTGAAAACCTCTTTGTGTTCTTGGTTTTATCATACAAGGAAGAAATCATTGGGTTCCAATTTGGATTCATTTTATTTGCTGTTCTGTTATCTGTGTAATTTATAAGTATATTCTTCTTAAGCATGATTTTAAATTTGGGAGATTAATTGCTTCCTTGACTTCGAAGCACTCGATGAAATGGGAGGCCGCATAAACGAGCTGGAGCAGAGCATCAACGATCTGAGAGCTGAGATGGGAGTAGAGGGTTCTCCATCACCATTGGCCCCATCCAAGCCAAAGCAGGGTGACGGGAGTCAAGATGAAAGCTCTGCATAGAATTAGTAAAAGTTTGTAATTTTGCTATGGAGATAGATTGAACGGCGAGTTATGAGTGCCCCAGCTGTTTTCATATTTGATGTTTCCTGGTTTTTCCTTTGCACTGACAACTGAGAGTAACTATTTCCAATGTATTGCCATTAATTACTGTCACGTGAAACAGCTATGCCATATCATCCATTTACCACCATTTATGTTGATACAGAATTGCTTTTTCTGTTAACTTTTTTGTACATCTTTGTTCATGGAAATGATACTTAGGGTGTGACTTTAATCAGTTTATCCATGGATAACGAACTCAAAAGGTTTTAACCGAATCTATGCTTTTAAATATCTATTCCGATAGTCATTTTAATCTTAATTCATAAGAAGCAAAGACACGGTTGCCTATTGATCATTGTGCTGAATTATGATTTGGTTCATGTTTTGTGCTCTGCAACGAGTGGGAAGCCCTTTCTAAGACAGATCTATCATTCTATCCTATATGCGGGTGTTCAAAAGCGGTTAACCGGTATTCCTATACTTCAGATTGTGGGGGGCATCTTGTGGTCGACTCGGCAGTCGGCACACACAGATGGGTTGGCTTCCTGTGAATTTTATCTTACTTTGTACGATACTTGGAAGGTGGAGGTTTTTTTTTATAAAAGTCAAAGATGAGAAGTGGAGTTTATGTTTTGCTGGAAGCAGAACTATTGGATCATTTTAACCATGTTTCTGAAACGGAAATCAATTCACAGGTAATAGGCTCAGTCGTAGAAAGAGAAAAGAAAGTCTGAACAAATAATAGAAACAGTCATTTGGGCATGACAGTAATGGAGAGACACCATGTGAGTACATATTCTTCCATCCAGGAGTTACTAAATCCTCTTAATTATTCTACTAATTCTATTTTACAAATGAAAAGCAAATATGATATAAGACACAGAAAACAAGCAACTTAACTACGGCAACGCGTAATTTCGGTGCAGCCACGATCGTAGGGGTTAGCCTCCGCACCAGTTTGGCAGTTGTAGTAGGAAGCACCCCTTTGAGAACAAGGCACAGTGTCTCGCTGCAGCGCTCCATAGCTTATGTACTGTGTTGTGGCCAATACACGGCGGTTGATCTCAGTATCCATTTCAAATTCATCCTTAGCCATGCACTCAGCTATGGATCCTTGGCAACGTCCTTTGATGGCCATCCAACTCAACTCCTGCTCACCACTTGCATCCACGCTCCTCCACGACATTGCCAGTCCTACAAGGACCAGGCAAACCATCAAAACCAAACCAGAGGCTCTTGCCATTGTAGTGTTGTGTCCTTCCAACTTTCGTTCTATATTGTATTTGTATTTATGTATGATACTTGGGACAAGACAGCGAGCCGGCCATTACTTTTAAAACAATTCTCACTTAAGATAGTGACATTGTTTTTCCATATATTTACCACATATGCCATTTCGCTTCGTTCATTTTTATTTAGTATTTATCACAATTCGTTTGTTGATTTCATAATTTAACAAATGCACGTTAAATTGAAATTTGTTAAAATCATGTCCTCAAGTTGGAATCTTTGAAGTTCGGTGATGGCAGTTGTGTAATTAAATTGAGAAGGAGGCATAAGTTTAGAGTTGACTAATGGAGGAGGAATATGGATGGGTGCTTATTCTTGGTCTTGCTCAACAAACTTCTACAGTTGGCCTGTCCCAATCGAGATTATATATTGGTTTAGAGGAAATACCTAACACAAAGAACAATTGTTAAGTGAATTGAGAAGTCATTTCTTTGATAAGTCTGATTAGTTTAATGACTCTAATACCAGTTCAAACCCGCTCTTATTGCTGTGAAAGAAAGCTGGATTCTTGAATATCACCCTGATTCTGACCTCTTCAAAACCTACTCTACTAATACAACCATAAATAAATAAATAAATAAAATGACCTCATAATACCATGCATGCATATGAAATAATACTTAATATGCATTTACGCAAATGTCAAAGTTGAATTGGTTCTGGAAGGACCATTTCCTTTTTTAAATGTAAAATACGAACCTCATGGTTTCTCTAAGTCCTATCATGTTGTATGAAACGAGAACGACGATGCCCAAACCAAACCCACGCTTAATAAAAAGATGTGTTTAACTTAAGAAGCAACTGCCTCTCTCATCTCATCTGTCTCAAGATCCAATCCCTTTCCCCATCTTGCCTCCTTCAAATTTCACTTCTTTTTAGGTTGGATCCATCAATTATTATTATTATTATTCTATTCTATTCTTAAATTTCTTCTCTAATTAATGGTTTTTGACATGTACACAATTACTTAAACCCAATTTCAATTTTGCCCTCAGACAAGAAAATTAGGAATAATTTTTTGCTTGCAAGAAATAATAGAGTTGTAATCGTGAAGATGAAGCATCTCAATTTGATCACAAAATCAGATGGTTAACTTTTATTTGTTTAAATTTCAGCTTTTCGGATAAAGAGTTAATGACTTTTTCTCACCCAAATAATGATTTAATAATACTTTTCTAATACCACTTTTCCACAAAAAAAAAAAAAAAAAAAAATACACTTCCGATTTGACGGCAAACAAAGAGCGAACTTGATCTATTCTTTTGGGGCTTTTGAAGAGGGAAGGCAAGTGAGTGTTTTGGTGGTAGAAGATTGAATTTAAGTGATCGTGATTGGTTGAAATTTAACTTGAGAGGGATGGCTGCACAAATCTTAATCTCTCAATTGTTTGCGATTGACGGGGTTAATGAGAGTAAGATTTGAGGGTTTTTGGTGAGTGATGATTAGGGAAGAAAATAATAGCGGTGTGAGGTTACTACGATGCTGAAATCGGCTAGCGATTGGTGGGGTTAATAAGAAAATGTCATTAAATGTGTTTTTTAGGTAACAAAGTGACATTTTAGAAGCCTGGCATGAAAAACATCATTAACCCATTACTTGGGTGGGAGAAAGTCGTTTACTCTATGATAAAATGTATAAAATTTAGTAATAATGGTGCCTCGTGTAGTGGCATGTAACCCGAGTACCCATACAGTAAAAGAAACAAATCATGTAAAGAAAACTGAGTTAAATTCCCAAAACAGCAAAAGTTAAAGTTTGGCATATCACAGAGATAGTCTATAAAGAGACGGCATAAACTTAAAACCAAAAAACGTTTACCATGCAATCGAACTCAACAAAAACATGAAATAACAAATATTCATTATAGACTCAAACATAACCAAAATTCAATTATTTTCTACTTAAAAATTTCACCCTTATATATGATTTACAAAGGGGTTCCAAGAGATCAATCTATCTCATTACATCGCTTGTACAAAAGAGAAGACCCCATTAGGCATGAACAATAATATGATATAGAATCACTATAACAATTATAAATACACAAAGAGAATTACTTCTGATTTTTGTTCAAATTTCTCTCTTTCAAGAGTTAGCAAGCAGAAAACTCTTTATCTTTCTAGTTTGCTTAGCAATGCTTCCATGGGTGGCAGCTCTTTCACAATCTGTTGCCAGTCAGGCATGCCCTTCAAATATATCAGAGTTTATTAGTGACAACAGTTATAATATAAAATTATGGACAAAATGCATAAAACCTCATTACAATGATCACAAGAATCTCTTTTAAAAAATTTAGAGCTTGTCACACAACAGATTCTTAATGACCTACGTCATTTGAAATGCAGTTTGCAGATGAAAAAAGGGAAGTCTACGTTCTCAGCAATTTAAAAACTTTTCAGGGTATACAGTTTAGTCTAAGTGGTAGTAATTTACCAAATCTCCCTACCAAGCAGGCTAATAAATAACCAGTTCTATTTCAATTAAAGAAGTAGCACGAGGTCAGTCCACATCCACTCACTTTTCCAGATCTCCGAACTCGACCATCTAGGCGCAGGATTATGTAGACATCCTCACCAGGTGTAACTCCTTCAGACTTTTGTTGATCTCTGATCCACCTAAATCAGTACAGGGAATCTTTAATCAAGGGATATCAAAATTCAAACAAAAAAGAACAGTTGCAAAGTCCATTAAAAAATTTGAGTTCATCAATTATAATTGGATAATTGATAACAATATTTCAAGTTCAACCTCTTAAAGGTAAAGGAAAGCTAACAAAAGGATAACAGATTTATGTACTGCATACAGATGCACCATAAAACAAAATTTTCCAACCAGATAGTAAACAAGTGGTGAACAAGAAAGAGTAGCACCAAACCTTTCCCATTCAGCAGGTGATACAACTTCTGCCCTAAATCGAATTTCAGCTTTCAATTTTGATTTTGCAGTTATTGACTGAGCTCGTTTCTCAAAATCTTCCTGCAGTGTTGATTAACATACAGAGTCAAGAAAGGCAAATGCACATTAGAAAAATGCATCACAATTCTAACCCCCATGTCAAATTCATTACTAGAGAATATACCCTACTTGTTACATTATCCAATGCAATAAGTTGTATATCTAGACACCAAATTTCAGGAGCATCAAAAAGAGAAACAGAGCAAACTTCAGGAACGTAAAGCTATATGTTGAACAAATCTCTTTTACACCATAGAAATATATGATAAATGAAAAAAAAAATTAAAAAAAAAATATTTGAAAGTCTGCTAATGATGTTTGGCCGAGTTTTGACTTTGACCAAGAAATTTTTTGGGGGGCACTAAGTGAAACCATACACCTGATGGCAATTTGAAACACTGTGCATGACATTTTTCTTCACTGATGGGGAATCTCTGTTTCTTACCCCAATAGAAGGAAGAGCAGCAGCTGCCTTTGAACGAAGACCAAAGCCTTTCTTCTCCATCTGTGGTTCCCTACCTTCACCCCAAATGACAGGAACTAGAAGAACACCGCGTCTAAGGAGCTCAGTTCGAAACCTATCCGCTTTCTGTATGGCCAAGGAAACAGTTTCCTTTTTCCCTGCCAAAATAACCTAAACCAAGTCTCCATATGATTAAAAAATTTAACTATAGACAGTGATACGTACAGTTTGGTAAAAAAAGGAACTTTTATCTTAAAGTTACAAATGAGATGCAATCAGGTGATACTTAACAAGGAAAAGAAAACAACAGTTAATTAGAATCTGGATACACAGTAAAATCTTTCTATTTTTGATAATGCAAATATAATATCAAATCTTTCATAAAATCACTAGCAGCCAAGCCACAAAACTTTTTTTATCTACCAGTATCAAAATTCCAACATGTCCATCAATTAGTAGAACAGATATCCAAACCCAAAAATATGAGAACATATAAACATCTCATGCTACTCCTAATGGATAATGAAGCAATAGTCTGAACAGCAGGCAACTCAATAATTAGGACAAATTCTATGATGACAAGAAAAACATAATATTACAGTGTTAAAATAAGAGCGGTAAAAGAAGTGTTGGTACTAACTGGTCTAACAGTGTCTCGCAGCTGCACAAGTTCAACAATGCGATTTGTGGAGAGACGCAGAGGCAACCTTGATAAAGTTTCATCTCTGGATATTTGTGCAAGTTGTTCCTCCTCCTTCCTGTTGTCCCAGAAAAATAATGCCACAAGAACAATGATGCCTGTAGATTGCTGATTCAATAGCTTAGTCATGTTAAAAAGCCATATACAAAGTCCAGTGTATCTAATTCAATTCCGCTCACCAAAGAAAAATTAGCCACTTATAAAGCATGTCCCCAATAAACATATTAAAAACACTAACAATTTGGGTAATATTAAATATACCCTAAATTACCCCCCAAAAAAAATATTAAATATACCCAATGACAAAATATATCATAATTATAGCACAATCTACTACTTTACCTCCAACATTAATGGCAGCATTTTCAGCAGTTTCTAAAAGATTCGGAGCATCATCACCACCTTGAATCGCACGAATTAGCCTGGGTATGGTAAAGAATAAGGAGATTCCAGCAGCTGCAGAGAATGCCACATAAAAAAATCTCCTAACCCCACGGAATGGAGCCTGGACTTCACTGATGAGTTTGAGATCCCTTCGAAAACTGTAACCTATATCTTCCCCACCCAGCCTAGCCTGTAAGCATAACAAATAATTTCTAGATATACCAGTTGCAGTTTCAATAACCAAATGAAGTTATGGATTTAAAGATTCTATTGCTTTCAGCATCCAAGAAACTAAGAAAATGTATAGATGAGAAGCAATCTTTAACTCTACAGAGCAAGTTGAACTAAAGCTTCCAGCTGGTAAAATAAGTAGAAATTAACAAATACAGCAGCCCAAATGACAGACAAACCTCTTCCTGCAATTCCTTGAATTCGGGCAAAGCTCTAAAAGAGGCCAAGTCAGGATCATTTAGAATTGTGCCAAATTTCAGGTTATACTCTCTCAATGCAGTACGTAGACAGTCAGCAGCTTTCTTTCCTTCCCCTCTTCCTCAAAGTAAAAACAAAAATCAAAATTCCAAAGACAAAACTAGAGAAGGAAACAAACCAAGATCATGTTTACATGGTGTTTTTGTATGAGGAAGCTGAGACATTTGTAGATACGCTTTTGCTATGTTTGACTCACTAAAGGCCTTTTCCTGAAAGATAATAACTAATTTTAAGTTTTAGCAGAAATGCTCTATTTTTTCATGATGACTAATCTTAAGTTTTAGCAGGGATGCTCCATTTTTTCTTGGGTAGTTTGGCATGAGAGAAGGAAGCATAAAATTTGACGGACTTTTAAGCTGAAGCTCATATAAGTTAATAAAATTTACATGAGATCATTCTTTTTTCCACGAAGAGACATTGCTTGCACTTAAGAGACATTGTTTGTCACTTGGGAAACAACAATAATCAGCCTTAGGGAACATAATAAATAAAAAAACACATTGAAAAACCATACATATCCAGGAAAGAAAGGTAGACTTAATACCGGTATGCATGACAACAAGCTTTGTTATATAGAGCAGCTTGAGCCTCCAATGGGTTGGGATCTAAACTAAGAGCTGTTTCAAATTGTATTAAGGCGTCTTTAACCTGTAAAATCCACAATCACAGACTTGATATTAAATTCATATACAGTTTTATACAGTATGATAAAGTTCCACGTCATAAAAAACAGATCGCTAGAAAAGTTTCGCTAAATATAAGTATCTAACAATCAGTCAAAATAATTAAATAAAAGCATAGCACGCAAGGACATGCTATTGCTGACATTGAAGAACCTGAAATGAGTTCAATTATACGACTGTCTCACAAATGTAACTATTACAACAATATTCTCTTGGCAAGCAATTGAATCATGAGGAAAAAAAAAATCTTCAATACTGTTCAGATTCCATAAAGCTTAGCAAGAAAATAGTCCACATTACATACCAGATACAAAATACTGGATAATGTAAGGCCTACATGAAGAAGGCTAGTGATAAAAAAAAAACCAACTATTTACAGGTCATGCATTTTAGAAACTGGTGCAAAATATTATTATGAAATAACAGAAAAAATATTGTTATGAAATGACAGAAAAAGCTAAGTATTCCACAATCATTTCATAGATTTGATAAAACCGCTGATTTCAACCACTGAGTGATTACAATTGCGATAAAATGTGAACGAACATCAATGTTGGACAAAAAATCCACAAACCCACGTCACAGAACCACAATTAGAGTCCAAAAATTTGGAAATAAGGAATTGTAAAGATTGAAATAGTGAAAGTATAAGTACATACTCGTCCATTTGAGAATAGAGAGAGGCCCAGATTGACACAAGACTCAGCTGTTTCTGCATTGGTTTCTGAAGACGGAGAAGTAGAAGAGGAAGAAGAAGAAGAAGAAGAAGAAATGAAAGAGGCATGAGTCTTCTTTAGAGAATTGAAAAGGGTAGTAGAGTTGGGAAACCATGGTTTTGCTGTAGTTGTAGTTCTTGTTTTTGTTGAAGTTGAGAAGCAGAGCAGTTGCTGGCTTAGAGCAGCCACAGCCATTCAGTTTCCCACGTACCTCCACCAAATACGCTTTATCTCGACTCTTTCCAGACATTTTGTTGTGCTTCCAGTCCGAAACGACAGCGGATTGCTTTCCTACGGCAAAGACCGTTATTAAGTCACGTCACAACTATTTCCATTTTCGAGTTGTTAGGAATTTTTTTTTGTTTTTTAACGGCCGGTTGCTTGATTCAGTTACGTTTACGTATACTTCAATTAATATTTCGTAATCATGAAACTATTATTCAGATAATAGTTTTAGTACCTACTTCTATTAACAATCGAGAATAAATTCAAATTCAAGATCTATTAAACTTCCTATCGAATCAATTGAACACTTAAAAATAATTGTTGTTATTATAAAAATTTGGGAACAAACAATACTCCTTATGGTAGATAGATAAATTGGAATGCTAATAATTAATTTCCTTTCTCAAATTGAATACACATATAAAGAGTTTTGAGATTAAGGTTATGGTGATCCATTAAAAATGATTTTACCATTCACATTTCGGTATTAATAAATCTAACAATGTTTTCCCTATAATCCAACTTGCTTATTAGCTTAGGTTTATCAGGAAATGATGTGGAAAGACCTTCAACTGAACTCCGATCCGGAGGCTGTTTTGGGCCATGGAAAATTGAAGAACCTGTAACCAAAATTTTGGGCTAAAAGCCCAAAGATAACAGAAACATAAAATCAAGTTGAAATTCTGAACTATATCTTAACGTTATCAATAATGCAATGGTTGAATGAGGCAATTGCCCTTGCTTTGTCCTATTATTGAAGCTCTTTTTGCAAAATTTTGTATTCCAATATATGTATTATTAATATTAATTATATAATATAAATGTCCATTAATGGAGTTAGAAGCAGTAGTCCCAAATACTGAAACAACGAAATAAATGTGTTTTGATTGTTTCTTTTTTACTCATTATTCTGTGTAATAATATATTTCATCGAAACATTGTAATATGTCTGAGTACATTACAACAACTGTAAATAGGTCACCTACGTCGCTAAATCCAATCCACTTAATGAGCCACACAGTGTGTGGATAATATTCATCCTCCAAAAAAGAAACTACTTTTGTTGTTAAAGTTGGCCGTACAAGCACATTTCATTCATATCTAAATATAATCTTTGAAATATCAATCCGGAATGATTTGATTTTGTACATTCACGATCCTATACAACTTGTTTTGAATATATGATGAATATATAGTTAAGTTAGTTAAACAAAATTTTACAATTATATCTTTACTACTTACGAATCTCCTTCTCTATCTTCCCCGTCGATAACAAACCCTCCATCCTCTTTCCTTGGTCACATAGAGAGAGTCTTACAAGTAATCATCAAATCACATAAAGTCTAGTTTTCAGAAAATTTTATACAGTAACACAAATTTAATATGAATTCAGAAAGGACATATATTTATTGGGATTAGAAAGGTGGTGAGTGTACGGAGAATACTTCCAATGTGGTATTGGAGAACAGCATGATTTAAGATAATGGCACTCTCTCCATCTTTGTGGTTCATCTAGTCATATTGTATAAAGTTTTACTTTCTCCTGCACTATCCCAACACAATTCTTCCTAGGTCAAGCCGCATCTGGATACAATTTTATTTATGCCACTTGCACTATTGACTATTGTATGGTTTTATGCCGGGATTATCATGTGTTCACTCCACCAATTCACGAATTGAAGATCGTAGATGGATATGCCCTGGATATCAATAACTTTGTTGGCTGTGTTTAAAAGACGTCGATTATGAAAGTAGTTAATTAATTTTAATTGATCCTCTTTTGGATAAGGTTATTTTCTTTTCAAGCCCTTTTAGTCTATGGTTATCGATGTCAGTGTACTGTTCGTTGGAATCAAATATTCCTTGGTCATTAACATGGTATTAAGAATAATTTTTCTTTAGTTAACAGGAGCTTTGAATGACCTTTTGATACCTGCCGCAACTTGGTTCATGCATCCATCATCAGTTCATACAATATACCTATCTAATAACTATAATATATTCTTAATTAACATCCAGAGTATAACTATGGAAAGGACTAATGTAGGGTTTCCATTTTGTTTAAATATTCTGATTTTGAGTGAGAGAAAGAGCAGATTCCGTAAAGAACAATATTATATTATTAGCTTTCCAGAGACAATAATAATTAAAAGAGCACTATAAAAGTAGATGGATAATCCGTGATGTAGAACCAGAACCAGATACTGCGATCTTGAAATTTTCTATTTAATTTCCACGACATCTAGCATAAATGGGGTGCGGTATTCATAAAAAGTGCACCAACTAGCTACGCTACCGATGATAAATCAAATAAATCCATGGCATTAAATTGGATTATTTATTGTTTTGTTTACAAGATTATAGTATTATCATTACCGTGTACAATGACGTGGAGATAAAAAAACAAAAGCACATTTCCAATAGAAACGAAAAAAAAAAAAAATTGTGTTATATATAGACTACCAAATTAATCAACAGAGAGTATAGTTACATCCCGTACTTTCCTTCAACCTTGTGCTCATTTCCTTCGGGCACAATCATGGAATATGGGAAGAAACTGGAGTACAAAGGTGAGGAGGCATTAAAGGAGATTGAAAAGCTAACTTCAAAGGCCGATGAAGTACAAAATATGATTTTGAAAGAGATCCTAACCCAAAATGTGGAAACTGAATATATGAAGAAGTATATGAAAGGTTCAAAAGACGTTTCAGAGTTCAAGCGATGCATCCCTGTTATTACCTACAAGAATATTTATCCTTATATCCGGAGAATTTCTAACGGAGAAGACTCTTCTCTCATCACCGGACGACCTATAATTGAAATGTTATGCAGGTACGTAACGATATCTCTTCCCTTATACCTTGTTATTTCTGCTAAACTCTTTATATATGCACAAGGGTGATTTTCTGTGTACATATATATGCAGCTCAGGGACTTCCGGCGGAGATCCTAAGTTGATGCCATCAATAGAAGAAGATCTTGACCGCCGCACCTTTCTCTATAATCTCATCACGCCTATCATGAACCAGTTAAAATTTTACACCCTTTATTTATTATCAGTTTTTTCTCATTCTCTCTTTTTTTTTTTTTTTTTGTGTGTTTGAATCCACATGTAGACATAGTTTCAATATTTACACCAGTTAGTTTTAGTAATCTCTAGAAGGGTACTGAGGAGCTAAACTAAAAGGCTAACTCCTTTTCCCCTCTTGCATAACACTATAACACCTTACTCATGAAAATAATGTTATAAGAAATTCAGTGTCATCGATAATATCGATCATGATATAATGTTATTAAAGCCACATTGATTTGAGAAGGAATCAATTCGGTATAGTAGTGTACTATACATAGTACCAGCGGGAAGAATCTATATGCAAAATATATAATTCTGAATTCAACGAAATTTTATTTGTTTAGAGTATATTGACGTTGAAGTTAAAACACTGGATTCATGAACTTCCTGTACTTACAAGTGCAAGTGGCGTGTAACGCATGATAAGATATCCCGCAAATCATTTTATATATATATCCTTCAGAATTATCAGCAGCATTATCTATACCCATTATCCTTATATATAGTGATCGTAAAAGATCCGCAAAAAAAAAAAAAAAAAAAAAAAAAAAAAAAAAAAAAAAAAAAAAAAAAGCTTTATAGAAGATCACACGATAAGATAACTTTAGCCAGTAATGTTCTAGGCAGGCACTTCTTCTTGATTCCAATAATGCTTATATTGTCATTTCAATCCCAGGTACGTTCACGGCCTAGATGAAGGCAAGGCCATGTTTCTTTATTTTGTCAAGGTTGAAATGTCCACACCTTGTGGTTTACCAGCTCGCACTGTGCTCACCAGCTACTATAAAAGCAAACACTTCAAGTGTCGAACCCGCGACCCATATAACGATTTCACTAGTCCAGATCAAGCCATCTTATGCATTGATAGCAACCAAAGCATGTACTGTCAGTTGCTAGCCGGTCTAGTCCATCGTCATCAAGTCATGAGACTAGGAGCTGTATTTGCCTCCGCTTTTCTCCGAGCCATATCTTTTCTTGAACGTAAATGGATTCAATTATCCAATGATATCCGCTCCGGTCATCTTGACCTTATGATCACAGACCCGGGATGCCGGTCATCAATGATGTCCATACTTTCAACTCCAAATCCAAGTCTTGCTGATGAGATCGAGGAGATCTGTAGCCGTTCATCATGGAAGGGAATATTGTGCCAGCTTTGGCCTAAGGCTAAGTACATTGAGGCCGTGGTCACTGGTTCTATGGCACAATATATACCATCACTGGAGTATTATAGTGAAGGAAAATTGCCTTTGGTGTGTACCATGTATGCTTCTTCTGAATGTTACTTCGGAGTAAACTTGAAACCCTTGAGTCATCCAGATGATGTAGCATTTACCCTGTTGCCTAACATGGGTTACTTTGAATTTATACCCTTGGGAGAGAATGGTACGCTTTTTATGGACATTGATGAAGAAAAGGAGGTGCCCATGGATAAGCTTGTGGATTTGGTGGATGTTAGAGTCGGCTGTTACTATGAGTTAGTGATTACTACTTTTGCTGGTGAGAATATAATCTTTCATTATTCTATCTTTTTGTTAATCATTGCATGTTGCATTATTGTATTAACTATTAATCTTTCTCCCGTTAAAAATATTAATGTTTTAAATGAGACAGGACTATATCGATATCGAATTGGTGATGTACTCCAAGTGACTGGATTCCACAATCAAGCCCCCCAATTCCGATTCATCTGCAGGAGGAACGTTGTTCTGAGCATTGACATTGACAAAACAAACGAAGAAGATCTACACAAAAGCATTACAAAAGCCAAAAAATTATTGGAACCATACAATGCTCTACTCTTGGAATATACTAGCTATGCTGATGCGTCGACTGTGCCTGGACACTATGTATTGTATTGGGAGATTCAACATGTATATTCAGCAATCCCCCTTGATGCAAATGTACTTAAAGATTGTTGCATTGCTGTGGAAGAACAACTTGATTATGTGTATAGGCGATGCCGTGCATACGATAAGTCTGTGGGACCTCTTGAGATACGTGTGGTAGAGCCTGGTACTTTTGAAGCATTGATGGATTTATGCATCAGCCAAGGCAGTTCAATCAATCAATATAAGACCCCACGCTGCATCAAGTCTAATGCTGCGCTTAAGTTGCTTAACTCTCATGTGACGGCATCATTCTTCAGTCCTAGGGATCCAATATGGATCCCTTAAATGTGAATTAGGAATTTGCTTTTATTCTAAGCTGATCATCTTCCCTCTCCTTTCTTACGCTACTTATAATCTTATGAATTTTATGTATTTTGTCTTCTACAGTCAGCAGGACGCCAGTTTGTATTGAAGGCACATTACATTACATGTTGCCGTGATGAATTATGAATACATATGTATTTCCCTTTCTCTTGGATGAATGAATACATTTGTTCACAAGTTTATGATACAGATACAATTTATCTATATTATACTTGCCCTTTTGTTACATATATGGTGATGATCTGATTTCGGACTTCCTAATGTGTATATCCTGGCAATGTACGCAATTCATTAAAGAAAATACGTGCAACAACTGAAACCACATGCAGATTGATTGGCATTAGCTCCAATACAATACAACACAACCATTATGCTTGGGTCACAATTCGATCCTGCAATTAATCATTCAATGTATAATGTCAATAACATAATGCTTGAGTTGTGCGTCATGACATTACCTTTAAGACAGTCCAATCAAAGTTCGTGCTACTGTTGATCATGAAATTTTTAGTTACTACTACCCCACTCCTTGGAAATTTGGGCAGTATACATAGAACGATAGTGCCATAAAGTTCAGTAGCTGACTAACCAGGCCGACATAATTTTCAAGCGTGCCGTAACATGCGCATGCATTTTCCTCTTTTCAAACTTTCAACTCGAATGATGGATCCAGAATATATAGGTGCCTATACCCTAAGTTGTCTATAAAGTTTATTCAGAAATTGTAACAGTAGTAAGAAGTTAATTTTCTACCAACTAATTATATGTGTCCACCTCATCCATCCCGACCCATTTGATTTTTGTTTCAACAAAATTTACGGTTAATGAAAAAATATATTAAAAGGAAAATATATTATCATCAATAAACAAGTGTTTATTCCTCTAAGATTAATTTGAGAGTGAAATTAACCACCACTGACGTTGGATGGTCGGGTGGTCAACTCGGAGATTTTGAGTTCAATCCACCTTGGTTGCTAATAAGGATGACTACTGGAGGTATACTTGATCGTTAATTTTAGTCAATGGTTAACTTCAGGATCTCGAGAGATTAGTTAAGATGCGCGTAAACTGATTTAGACACTTTTAATCATTAAAAAAAAAAAAAACCCATTAATACAGGCTAGGGTTGAGAGAAGGCCCCAGCAATTGTATAAGCGCACATGTTGGAACAAAATACACAGGCAAATTGTGTGAGGTGAGTAGAACATCCATTAGTAGGATTTAGAAGACAAGGCCACAAGGGGCTGTATATCTTTGTTTCTTCATGTTTCAAAAGCATATCAATTGTTTTCTCTTCTCATCTTACTTTCCCCTCACCACATTTAGTGCTTGCTTTTGAGTTGTAACACCAACTAGGACCACTTCAAAACAATTTCATTGGCAACTCCATCAATGAATTAAAAGAAGAAAGCGACTACTAAACCGTTTTGCGTAAAATAATGAGATCATTGATAGAATTTGAGGTGAGTTCGACTCCTCACACAATAAGGCCTTATTGGGTGAGCAGTCATGCCCACCTCAAATTCTATCATGGTATCAGAGCTCATGCTCAGTTGAGCTGAGTATTTGACTAGCGAGTGACGAGTTAGAGCCGACAACTATCTCCAATAACAGGCATGACCTAACATATGAGCTTGACCATGAGATAGAGTGTTAAAGTCCTAGAGAGAGAGTGTTGAAGTCCTACATCAACTAGGCACGCTCAAACCACTAGTTTATAAGAGGGGGTAATTTTCCCATTCAACAAAGCCTTATTGGGTGAGGAGTCAGACACACCTCAAATTATATCATGGTATCATAGTAGATTCAAATTTCCAACATGGTATTAGAGTTTATTTTCTTAAAGGACTCGTGGGAGATGAAACTTGGGGCCTATCATAGCCAAACTATCTTAGACCCGACTCACACCAAGTGCCACAAGGGAGTGGTAGGCAGGGTGGCCACGACGACAAAGGTGTCATTGGATTTGAGTGGGAGAGAGTGTCACGCCGAGCGCCCGAAGCTGATGAAGGTAGGTAGGGTGGTCAACTCCAAAATTCTCACATCAGGCAGGAAGGATGCTCTTGAGAAGATGAACATGAGAAAGAAATGAAGAGACTCTAACACAGGTTGGAGAGAAGAAGAAACCAATAGTGGGTTGAAGAAGAAGAAGCTAACACTAAGGGTGAAAGGCTGAAGTTGTAGAAGAAATGAGGAGTAAGAGAATGAAGAACAAGCTTAGGAGATGAATTACCAAAAAAGTTCAAGGAGGAGTGTTGGAATGTGAACACTTTTTGGTAATTGATGAAGAAAAGGCAATCAAGAAGAAAAGGCAAACAAGAAAAAAAAGAAATTTATGTTTTAGGCAAATTTCTAGTTTAGGAATTTGTAATTGAGAATATTTGTTTTCCTTTTACTTTGAGTTTTACTAGGAAAGAAGAATTGATTTAGGATTTTATTTAGAGTTAAAATAGGATAATGAATTAAATTAGAGGAGTCCTATTAGGATTAGAAATATAAATCTTAGTAGAAAAAGAATGTTCTATTTTACCTATAAATAGAGGGGTNAGATACAATTTATCAATATTATAATTGCCCTTTTGTTACATATATGGTGATGATCTGATTTCGGACTTCCTAATGTGTATATCCTGGCAATGTACGCAATTCATTAAAGAAAATACGTGCAACAACTGAAACCACATGCAGATTGATTGGCATTAGCTCCAATACAATACAACACAACCATTATGCTTCGGTCACAATTCGATCCTGCAATTAATCATTCAATGTATAATGTCAATAAGATAATGCTTGAGTTGTGCGTCATGACATTACCTTTAAGACAGTCCAATCAAAGTTTGTGCTACTGTTGATCATGAAATTTTTAGTTACTACTACCCCACTCCTTGGAAATTTGGGCAGTATACATAGAACGATAGTGCCATAAAGTTCAGTAGCTGACTTACCAGGCCGACATAATTTTCAAGCGTGCCGTAACATGCGCATGCATTTTCCTCTTTTCAAACTTTCAACTCGAATGATGGATCCAGAATATATAGGTGCCTATACCCTAAGTTGTCTATAAAGTTTATTCAGAAATTGTAACAGTAGTAAGAAGTTAATTTTCTACCAACTAATTATATGTGTCCACCTCATCCATCCCGACCCATTTGATTTTTGTTTCAACAAAATTTACGGTTAATGAAAAAATATATTAAAAGGAAAATATATTATCATCAATAAACAAGTGTTTATTCCTCTAAGATTAATTTGAGAGTGAAATTAACCACCACTGACGTTGGATGGTCGAGTGGTCAACTCGGAGATTTTGAGTTCAATCCACCTTGGTTGCTAATAAGGATGACTACTGGAGGTATACTTGATCGTTAATTTTAGTCAATGGTTAACTTCAGGATCTCGAGAGATTAGTTAAGATGCGCGTAAACTGATTTAGACACTTTTAATCATTAAAAAAAAAAAAAACCCATTAATACAGGCTAGGGTTGAGAGAAGGCCCCAGCAATTGTATAAGCGCACATGTTGGAACAAAATACACAGGCAAATTGTGTGAGGTGAGTAGAACATCCATTAGTAGGATTTAGAAGACAAGGCCACAAGGGGCTGTATATCTTTGTTTCTTCATGTTTCAAAAGCATATCAATTGTTTTCTCTTCTCATCTTACTTTCCCCTCACCACATTTAGTGCTTGCTTTTGAGTTGTAACACCAACTAGGACCACTTCAAAACAATTTCATTGGCAACTCCATCAATGAATTAAAAGAAGAAAGCGACTACTAAACCGTTTTGCGTAAAATAATGAGATCATTGATAGAATTTGAGGTGAGTTCGACTCCTCACACAATAAGGCCTTATTGGGTGAGCAGTCATGCCCACCTCAAATTCTATCATGGTATCAGAGCTCATGCTCAGTTGAGCTGAGTATTTGACTAGCGAGTGACGAGTTAGAGCCGACAACTATCTCCAATAACAGGCATGACCTAACATATGAGCTTGACCATGAGATAGAGTGTTAAAGTCCTAGAGAGAGAGTGTTGAAGTCCTACATCAACTAGGCACGCTCAAACCACTAGTTTATAAGAGGGGGTAATTTTCCCATTCAACAAAGCCTTATTGGGTGAGGAGTCAGACACACCTCAAATTATATCATGGTATCATAGTAGATTCAAATTTCCAACATGGTATTAGAGTTTATTTTCTTAAAGGACTCGTGGGAGATGAAACTTGGGGCCTATCATAGCCAAACTATCTTAGACCCGACTCACACCAAGTGCCACAAGGGAGTGGTAGGCAGGGTGGCCACGACGACAAAGGTGTCATTGGATTTGAGTGGGAGAGAGTGTCACGCCGAGCGCCCGAAGCTGATGAAGGTAGGTAGGGTGGTCAACTCCAAAATTCTCACATCAGGCAGGAAGGATGCTCTTGAGAAGATGAACATGAGAAAGAAATGAAGAGACTCTAACACAGGTTGGAGAGAAGAAGAAACCAATAGTGGGTTGAAGAAGAAGAAGCTAACACTAAGGGTGAAAGGCTGAAGTTGTAGAAGAAATGAGGAGTAAGAGAATGAAGAACAAGCTTAGGAGATGAATTACCAAAAAAGTTCAAGGAGGAGTGTTGGAATGTGAACACTTTTTGGTAATTGATGAAGAAAAGGCAATCAAGAAGAAAAGGCAAACAAGAAAAAAAAGAAATTTATGTTTTAGGCAAATTTCTAGTTTAGGAATTTGTAATTGAGAATATTTGTTTTCCTTTTACTTTGAGTTTTACTAGGAAAGAAGAATTGATTTAGGATTTTATTTAGAGTTAAAATAGGATAATGAATTAAATTAGAGGAGTCCTATTAGGATTAGAAATATAAATCTTAGTAGAAAAAGAATGTTCTATTTTACCTATAAATAGAGGGGTTAGAATCAATTCAAAGTTATGAGAGAGGAAATAAGAGAAAGAGATAATATGAGGATACAAGGGGTTTTGATGTAAGGGTACTACGGGTATCGCGTAAATACCAAGGGGTATTAAACACCATAGGAATGGGATGTCCTCTTAAGTAAAGGAACTAGGTTGATGGTGTGATGAAACACTTGTATCGTATTCATATTATTATAATGAAAACTCTCTCATCCGCTGCGATGTAGGTAAGTTATGCCGAACCACGTAAAATTTCGTGTGCCTTTGTGTGTTGTTCTTTATTTTTTTAATGTTTTTTTACTCCTCCGATTTTTAACATGATATTAGAGCAGATTCAGATTTCCAACAATATGTTGGATCACGCTTGTTATTGGAGGTAGCTGCTGGCTCTAACTCCTCACCCGCTGGTCAAGCACTCAGCTCAATTGAATATGGGCTTTGATACTATGATAGAATTTGAGGTGGGCATGACTGCTCACCCAATAAGGCCTTATTGGGTGAGGAGTCAGACCTACCTCAAATTCTATCATGGTATCAAAGCCCAGGTTCAGTTGAGCCGAGTGCTTGACTAACTAGTGAGGAGTACTTTGAGTCAACAACTACCTCCATTTAACAGACATGACCCAACATATAGGCTTAACCGTGAAGGGGAGTGTTAGAGTTCCACACCGACTAGACACGCTCAAGCATACTGGTTTATAAGAGGGGGTAATCTTCTCATTCAACAGGGCCTTATTGGGTGAGGAGTTAGACCCACCTCAAATTCTATCATGGTATTAGAGCCCAGGTTCAATTGAGCTGAGTGCTTGACCAGCGGGTGAAGAGTTAGAGCCGACAACTACCTCCAATAACAGACATTACCCAACATAAGGGTTTGACATTGAGAGGAAGTGTTAGAGTCCCACACCGACTAGGCACGCTCAAACTTACTAGTTTATAAGAGGGGGTAATCCTCTCATTCAACAATACCTTATTGGGTGAGGAGTCAAACCCACCTAAAATTTTATCACGTATGGGCTTGACCGTGAGAGGAAATATTAGAGTCCCACACCGACTAGTCACACTCAAACCTACTGATTTATAAGAGGGGGTAATCCTCACATTCAATAAGGCCTTATTGGATGAAGAGTCAGACCCATCTCAAATTATATCAATCATGATTTTGTAAATGACGAGGATCATTACGTAAATCTATAATGGTTATACCATTGTTGGTAATGAATTCAAGTGAAATCTAACCTGTTTATTCCCTAAAATATAGTAAATGAACGGCAAGTAAAGTGTATGCCCTGTGGTTACCCAAAAGGAGTTCAATTATATTACGGTTGTTAAAACATATAATGTATATTATCTTATTTTTTATTTTTATTTTTATTTTTGATATATTGTCCATGTTGCTCAAATGGGAATACCGCCATATTTTATTTCAGTAGATGGGCTCTGTTTCTTCTCACTGTTTGGGCCTCAGGATTTGGGCTTTGGTTTTTACCAATCTGAAACTAAATCCACAAAAGATCTAAAACGTTATTTTAGGTGATTTTCTTCACTACTTATTTCATCATATATAAAGCCTTACTTTCCTTGATCAGATTTCAACCATAATAATAATAATAATAATAAAACACTCAGTTCTCGTCGATGGCGAAAGACAAAGTTATGCACAGTGACATTATTATAACACATGGCTAGATGCTTTTACCACATTCAAATCATAAATTATCTAAGCTACCAGGTTTAGCTTTCCTTGTGATAAAATAGCTGTCATACACTTTATGGATCATTACATTCTAATTTTTTTTTTAAAAAAAAAAATCATGTGTGTTCATAAATTTCTTCCCGTTATGATGTTATCCAATTTGTAATATTCGAGTTCAAAGGAAACCATAATGTTGTCTAATAAGTAATAATAGTATTAATTATATTTATTAAATCCTTTAAGCAAATAGCTGTCATACACTTTATGGATCATTACATTCTAATTTTTTTTTTAAAAAAAAAAATCATGTGTGTTCATAAATTTCTTCCCGTTATGATGTTATCCAATTTGTAATATTCGAGTTCAAAGGAAACCATAATGTTGTCTAATAAGTAATAATAGTATCAATTATATTGATTAAATCCTTTAAGCTGAAGCAATTTTTAGATCAGTTTTAATTTATTCCAATAATATTATAAAATCATGTGTAACACTATTATTTGCGTATCTCATATGATTAACTTGTGAATTGAGACGGCATTAATAAAAATTCGATAGATTCTGCCAGTACTCTAGCTGACGCTCGAGGAATCCAGCAGCAAATGTCATAATATCAGATATTAAACTGAAAAGAACAGATACTAGCCTTGATCTTAGCCAAAAGGCCGGGAAAGGAATGCTTTTCTTCTTCCCTTCCTTTCTGTTTTGCAGTCCACGCTTATCAGCCTCCTCCTCCATATATAATGAGCGTGGGACTACAAAGAAAACGAAGGGAATTCTGGAATTATCTTTATTGACTTGCAGTCAGGGGTTAGTTCATAGAGTTTGTATGCTTCACTTTTTTCTTTTATTCTCAACACTTGCAGTAAGAGAGAAACAAAATTATATATGATACAAAAAAGTAAATATATCATACGTTATAAACTTTGGAGAATGGTAAACGTAAAATTCTTTAACAGTACAATATACAGCAAAAGAATTTGGCATTCCAATCCAAAAAAGAAAAGAAAAAGGAAGTTCTGAAGTCTGTACATATAATAGTCATGTGGACGAGCAATTAATAAAGCTAAAGAGCACCTTATATTCAGACATCAACGCAAGAAATTCATGTTACCATCTCAATTGTGTTCCCAAACTGTAAATTTTCCATGTAAGAACTGTCAACAAATCTCTCTAGCTGACCCAGAAACCTCATTGGATTTGGTTTTGTTTGCATCAGATTTAGAGTCATCTAAATAATGCTGATAGATATAGGAAACAAAGCCCCAGATTGCTAACAGCATGGCAAAGACCTTCACCGTTTGCATCTTATCATGGAAAAATATCACAGCAAAAATGGGACCAATAGGCAATGCCAAAGTACTAATGACATTGGAAAATAAAGAAGATACCTCAAAAATCAACCCCAATAAACCCACGGATGAAATTTGCCATGTAACTGCTGTCCAAATCAGAGTCATTAGATAGGATGCCTTGCCCTCTTCAAATTCTTTCATCTCTTTTGACAAACCTTTCCATTCTCCACTGGCAAATAATCCCACTACACAGCCACACGTTGCAACAAAAGATGGGTATACTTGCATATCCAAAACAACAGAAAATGTCTCTCTTTTTATAACCTTCTCAAAAGAAAGCTGCAGCAAGGAAAGGTATAATGAGTATAACGCAGATGCTCCTACTGTGAATAAAAACCCGATTACATACTTTCCTCTGCTAATGCCAGTAGTGTTATCAGAGTCTGCATTGACTGCAAGAAGTGAGGATGAAATTGTGAGAAGGAATAAGGAGTTGATTATGAAAGGAGTAAACTTTTGTGAATTGAGAAAGTAGGAGAAGAATGCATTAAAGGCCAATTGGGTTGCACAAAGTAGAGAATAAGTAGAAACAGGAACGTATAATAGTCCGTATGAGTACATCATGTTGTCACCTATCAATAGCAGGCCAAATGCGGCGTAGAGAAACAGAAGGGTGGTGAGTTTTGGCTTAGTTGTGAAGGAAGAAGCAACCGGATCGCTGTTTGATTTGGTGGAAGATGGGAAGAAAAACAGAAGGGGAAGGAGAATTGGGAAGCCAGCTGATTGAACAAATGTTGCCATCCATTTGCTATTTCCACCTTTGTCATAGTAAAACCTTCCTAGTAGAATAGCAGCTGTTTGGCCAACAAGAAGAAAGAGTATGTAGAGAATCACACGAAGCCACCATTTGTAGTGTATTAGCTTTGGAAGTCCCCATTTTCTGCCGTCAACTGGTGAAGTTAACAAATTAATAAAATATTAGATTCAAAGACTTCTGGAGAATCAAATCGATTGCAATTATAGAAATAATACTTTAATCTTCTCAAGGAAGATACATTTGGAATGATTGCTGCCAAAGCTGAGCTAATTAATTAATTAATATATGTTATTTTATCTAATATTCTAATTTCATATATATTGTCATGCTCGGGTAAAATGGAAAAGCATTCTCTATCTTTCTACTTAACAAAAAAAAAAGTGTAACTAGCACAACATCCCACCATAATAATCACCTGCTTAAATCTTGAAAATTGTGACTTTCTATTTATTTATTTGTTAGTTCTTCAATCAAACATTTGAAAAAATCAAGTAGTTCCCAGTTCTTGAGTTTACTTACGTAATTATTCACTTTGTATTTTTCCGATCTTGTGAAAGAAGCATACTAATTTTAGATATTTTCAATCTACTCGGAAAACTAATAGCAGTGAGAATAGGCAGATGTATGATGAACCCGCACGATAAATTTCTAATCAATTAAGTTGGGTGAGTGACCAACCTCTGGTTTGTAGTTGCAGCTCTCGAGCGGCCTCCATGTGCAATACCACCAACGGCTTAAAAGATCACTTCTATATATATATATATATCATTAATCATGCACTTCATTGGATGCCCTAGAAGGCTACTATCAATTTCAACAACCTAATGGCTGTTTTGTTCCCTTTTTTAAGTATCGTGAAAAAGAGAGAGTCCTATAATATGTTGCAATACAACCAATTAATTATAACTGGTTGTACTGTATCATATATACCCCTTCTATTTCGGATTGGAAACAAGCTCATTTACGTCAGGTAAATCTGGCATGTCAGGTATACGTTGTTTCATAAATCTCTACTTTCATGTGATAATTGAATCTTCAAACATGATAAATACATTATTTGCAGAGGGAACACCAGTTGGAATATCATGATAATTAATCAACCATGTTTTGCCGAGGTTAAGGGCGGAGCGAGAATTTCAATTTCAATTTCAATTTTAATTAAAAAATTAAGTTTTATAAACATAAATATATGAATTTTCTTTTATATCCAAATGAAATATGCTTTACTTAATATTTAAATTTAACTTAAAATTTGCATTAACATATGGCTTGTTTGGTAAGTGAGTAAAAAGAATTAGACTGAAATTTAAATATAAATACCATTAATATACATATCTAATTATAAATATGGTATATTTTTTTCTTTAAAATTAAACTTAATTAAGAGATAGTTCTGAATTTTATAGAAAGCATGTATACAAAAAGAAAAAAAAAAACATAGGTTACGTTTTCTCCTATGAGATCCTTTAAATATTAAACACGTTTGTTTCGTTCCAAAAAAAAATTTATTGCTGTCGATAATGATGAGGTTTTTAATACTTTATGAACTAGGCGTGTTTGTTTACTTGTTAGGTAGAGTTTGGTGATTATTATGAGATGAAATTTAAAAATTAAAAATAGTTGAATAATTTAGGATAAGATTTTGAGAATAGAGAAACAAATATGCATTTTGATTTAGAATATAAATAAGATAGGAAAACAAAAGCGTTTGTTTCGTTATTGAGAGTAGTATTTTTGAAATATTATTATTAGGTAGAGTTTGGTGGTTATTACGAGATATGATTTGAAAATTAAAAATAGTTGAATAATTTATTATAGGATTTTGAGAATAGAGAAATAAATATACATTTTGATTTGGAATAGAAATATGATAGGGAAACAAATGCGTTTGTTTAGTTATTTGGAGCAATATTTTTGAAATATTATTGTTAGATAGAGTTGGGTAGTTATTACAAGGTAGGATTTGAAAATTAAAAATAGTTGAATAATTTAGGATAGAATTTTGAGAATAGAGAAACAAATATGCATTTTGATTTGGAATATGAATAGGGTAGGGAAACAAATGCACCCGAATATTATGATAAAATATAAATAGGTTAAGTCAAATCATTAACAATAATATTATACTTACAAAGAAATCTTAAAAAGATTTATATACAAAGTGAAGTGGCAAAAAAATGAATGTAAGAGTGAAACAAAAAGTTAAACTCATTAAATTCACTCTTCCATTCATTTTTTGTTACATCACTTTGTATGGAGATCTTTGTAAATGTAGTATTACTCAATCATTAATTATGTAAGTTTCCGGCTTGGCTGAGAATAAGGGTTCGCAATCAACTTGCAGTTTATTAATTAAAATTAAGATAGATAATAAAATTTGACTCTCTATATATGGAGAGTCAAACTCACTTTTTAATTTATATTTAAAAGATAAAGAGTTTATTGGATTCTTGTTTTTATAAATAGACTTTTTATAGTAAAAAGTTTGAGTCGTATAAAGAGTCATTTGGATATGCTCTTAAGAGCATATGCAAATGACTCTTTATTTTGAAGACCATCTTTCATATAAATAAATAACATCTTCATTAATTTTAAAATATAAAGAACACAATTTTTATTTAAATCCAATAGGCTCTTTAAATTTAATGAAGATGTTCTTTATTTTTAAGAAATAAACTTAATGGGAGAGAAAATTAATAAATAAAATGCATAGGAAGTTGTAGCTTATTAATTAAAATTAGGATAGAGAGTGAAATTTGATTCTCTAAATGTGGAGAGTCAAACTCACTTTCTGATTTATATTTTAAAAATAAAGAGTCTGTTGGACTCTTGTTTTTATGAAAAAACTCTTTATAATAAAGAGGTTGGGTTATATAAATAGTCATTTGGAGATGTTCTAAGTCTCTTTCTTGAAAAAAAAAAAATTCTCTCTCCTAAAATTTAAAGAGTCGAATTTTGAGTAAAAAATTTGTTTTGTATATTTAAAAATTAATGAAAATATTTTTTTATTTATATGAAAAATACTCTTTAAAATAAAGAGAATAATTGGAGATGCTATTTAAAATAAAGATACTCTTTATAATAAAGAGAACAATCAGAAGATCTTTTAACGTCGCATATATCCTAACTAGTTATATTTTATTTTAATTTTTTTTGACATCATAAGTGTTAGCAATTATGTAAAAGTATAGCTTAGCGCTATTCACAGTAAAGGCAGTCTTAATTAGTCTGAGCTTCAATTTATTCTAAATTTTTTTAAATCACGAAGCCTGTATAACCATCAAACATGTAAAAACTCTTAGGGCGTGTTTGGTTGAAGGTAATCCCCAATTACTGACATAATATTATATTTTATTACTTGATTACTACGTTTGATTGTCAAATAATATAAGATTCTGGTGATCTTCTAAAACCAATAGTTGTTACTGTTGATAATATTAGAAATAATCTGATTATCTCAATTTTTTTAAGTATTTTAAAATTATTTAGTAATGTTATTTTTGTTACAATTATATCCCTTATTAATAAATTTTTTGGACAATAATGCCCTTATTTAAAAATTATTTTACATTTATCTGCCATTATAATTTTACCCCTATTTAATTAAGTTTTTGGATAATAATGCCCTTATATTTAAAACAAATTGCAGACTACCCAGGAGCATCGCCGCCCACCAACCACCACCAAGAGAATTCACTAGAAATGACCTTCGTGCGTTGATATGGACGTTTTCGACCATATTGATGGCCAGAAGCGGCAAGATGGCCATAGATTTAGCTAGAAACAGCCAGAACTATTATGGTCATTTCTAGCCAGATCAAAAGATTATGGCCATCAACAACTAGAACTCTAGCCGTTATTAGCAGTCAATTTTGGCGGCAGATCTGGCCATTTCCAGACAGATCCATGATGGATGATGGATCTAGCCGGAAATAGCCATATTAGCGCATGGCCAGCCAGATCCGGCCGGTCGTGAGTTGTTATGGCCACTTCTGATGTCGTCGACGATGGTCACAGGTGGTCGGCAATGGCTTGGGGTGGGTGGGGTGTTTTAGTTAAGTTTTAAATTTTTTTTGTTGTTAAGGTGTTTTAGCAATATCTTAAACGTACGGAGTTAAAAGAAATTATTTAAAAAATAATAATAAAACTAATATTATATTAATATTTTAAAAGAAAAACAATTTAGTAAATTATATAACATACCCACCAATATATTCTAACCAAACAAACATATTTCCCAAAATTTATATAACATTCATATAATGCATTCGTTGAAGTAAACACACCCTTAATCTTTAGCAAGAAATCCTTTTGCGATCCTTCCATTGCCACCGCTGGGGAAAAATCCACCGGGCTTGTATTCACTGCCAGTTCCATATACTATCCTTAATATCTCCTGTGGAGTTCGTTCATAAGATACAGAATTTGCGTCCGCCGATAAGACGTTACTTTCTGTCTTGTTCTCTGCTCCAAGTTGTAATGGCACTATTAGCCCTTCATCTTTGATGCCACACATGGCCAGCCGGTTCCTAAGCTGGGAGATATGGTTGCTGAACTCCGCCACTGTTATGTTATAAGGTAACACGGTCTCATTTGCTTTCTCGTATAACAATGCTCGTATTACTGCATCTTGTCCAGACTCCACTCCCAAGAGTCCCGCAACCAACTACAAAATTGTACATAGAGATTAAGTATATGCGTTAATTAACATATATATAAATAATTTCTCGAAAGAGAGAGAATCTTCTGATCTATTAATTACTTTTCGAGAATTGTAGTTGACGAGGTTTGGTATAGTGCCAACATAACCTACAAGTCCCACATAAGGGATAAGGTAGCATGCTAAGAGATAGTTGACAGTGTTCATGTAAGGATCGAATGGAGGTGCCAATTTGTAGCCAACTGCTTCGTCAAATATATCAGCAAAATTCTCAGTGCTGAGATTCAATAGAGGCCTTGGGAACCCACCAATTGTTGTTATAATAGCCCTAAAAGTGAAAAATAATAAACCATTAATTTATGAATAAAAAAACTATATATTAATTTTTAGTAACACTTTATATAAGTAAAATTATCATTAAGAGCCGACCTGAGATGACCAACTTCCTGATAACCAAATTCTTCCATGATCCGATTTGTAAGGGCGTCAAGATTGGCTTTTTTAGCGCCAACTGGAAGAGGACCGCCGGCTGCCAAACTTGGATCTATTGTGTCAACCCCCTTACCAAGTGCACCGTTCAAGAAAAACTCGGCTTCTAGGAACTCCAAGTTGAGAGCTACGTGAATACGTTCCTCATCATTAGCTATAATTGGTCCGCAGGAAGCACACATGACCATCCGGATATTCAATATTGTAATGAATAAGGCAAAAAGCAAAGATGAAGTAGCCATTTTTGTTTTGAACACATATAACCAACCAACAGATGAAGTACTAATTTTACATGCATAAGAGCAACAATTAGTAGCTTTTATAAACAATCAGCACACAGAGAAAATTCCAGGGCACACGTGTTTTCGTGATAGACACATGTTTCGGTAGATACTTTTATAATATATGCTTTTCAAGCTTTAAATATTGTTTGACCAAGAAAGACATTATTGTCACGCAACACACGAATGAATACAAGATAATAGCTAACTAACGTAGCAAATTGGAAACTAATTTTGGATTATTATCATATTTCTATGTGTAAGTGTCACTCTTGTTTGAATCAGTAATATATAACATGTATCCTAAACTATATTAAAATAATGTTAGACATTCTAAATGGTAATCTAAAATTGGCATGTTAACTGACATGATAATGCCATTTATAAGATACGTATTAATTAGTGATGTCAAATTTGAAATGTTCAACATTACGTGTCTATAATTATGAAGATGTGACGATAACTCAAGAATGACTTATTTTGTTTTTGAGTAATGCTACAGTTACCGAAGGTTGCACACTGAATGTCGTGATAAAATTCTGACCGTTGATTCATTATCAGTTAATATTAATCAACGGTCAAGATTTTGTCACGTCATTCGGTGTACAGATTCGATGCACAACCTTCAGTGGTTTTATCATTTTCCTTTGTTTTTAAACCTAATATGAGCAAAATGAGTTAAAACATTAGATGCTCATATTTTACAAACATATATGAAGATGTTGACAGGGGAACGAGCCCATTTCCTTGAATTGTGGACATAAATCATTTCCAAATTTTAAGTTGGCTAGCAGCCTATATAGATATAGGTAGAGCTGTAAATGGAGTTTCAAATACTGCCTTAATAATTGGCTTTTTCCCATCTGCAGCTAGTTTGGATAGTCGGCTAGGGGAGAAGCTCAAGGTATACCGTATACGTAACGGACCAAAGGACTGGATATTCATCATATTACCGTGATTGGAAAATGACATGTTTTCAAATATCTCAAAGAAATTTCGAATTCAACTTCAACATGTACACGTTATATATATCAATACACCGACACTATTCATCAACATTATTATTCAAAATAATGCGTATGTTGATGCATGATTTTGACACTAATAAAATAAGCATATACAAACTGCTACGAATCTACACGTGAGATGATTATGGGAGTGTTTGTGATGTAGTGATAATACAATAAAACTATACTTACAACTTTTCCAAACAACCTTTTTATACAACCCTGACGTGGCAGCTCATAATTGGTTAGCTTGCATTTAGACAAATAAGACCCACTGTAAGTTGACAAATCATGAACTGTTACATTAGGGTTGTATGAAAAAATTGTAAATATAGTACTGCTTATGATAATATATGTTTGAAGAAAAATAAATAAAAGATTGACAAGAGAGATTTTTAGAGTGGTTCAAATGTTGTAAACGAGTCTAAAGCATTTCTAAAGCTTTTGGGGAAAAAAATGTTAACTTCAATTTACATAGCCTTATATTAGCTAAAAAGCCATCGAAAGCAAGAGCTAATCAGAGGGTGAATGCAAAAATATAATGACAAGAAGGGAGATCAAAGGGTTCATTCGGTTAAACTTTTTTTCATGTTTTCGCTTGTTTATTTTATGTCAATTCCTTGGAGAAAATGTAGAAGTTTGGCTTGTAATTTGAGTGATCTATTGTTGTGCTTTTTCTAGTGTTTTATGTTGCTTGCAGTAGAGTTGCTGCTTTAGTGTTGTAGTTCGATTCATGGCCCCTGTTTTGTTCAACTAAAAGCACCATATTCATCCATAAACTACAACTAATTGAATACACCTGACAAGAGTTTTTTCCACCACAGATGAAGAACAGAAAAAGGGGTGGTGATCCGGAGAAGAAAAAGACGAGGAAGAGGAAAAGGACTGGGAAAAGGAAAGGTTGGGGTGAGACAAGGAAGAAAAAGAATGTAAAAGTAATCAGGCTTGCTTCATCAGCTGGGACAGGATTTTTCTACGCCAAGAAAAAGAATACTTAGAACACGAAGAAACTTGATATCAAGAAGTATGACCCTAATATAAAACGCCATGTTAAGTTTGCTGAAGTAAAAATGAAGTGAGAGAGAATGAAATTCCAGTTTTGCTTCTGTAGTTTTCTGGGCTTTGGAGCCTTTGGATTTGGCACGCCTATCTCATATAACAAAGACGAAGAAGAAGAGAGGAGATGGGGAATGAAGATGAAGAAAAAGAGAGGAGATGGGGAATAGAAATTTTTTTTTTTTAAAAGTATGGATATGCGTCCATTCTCCAAACATAAGGGACGGCCGTCCAAAATTTATGGACGGCCGTCCCCAAAGTTTTTTTTTTTTTTTATTTTCATATTTTGGTTAAGAACTAGCCTCTCTTATTTGCAAGCATCCATGGACGGACGCCGTCCATAATGGATGGACGGCCGTCTCGAATGTTTATAAAATTTGTTTATTGTATTTTACTTACGTCCTTTGTTAAATGTGAAGCCTTAAAGCGACACCGTTTAACTTAAGCCAAGAAAGTCCAAAACGACAGCGTTGTGACTTAAACCGACGCTCAATCTTAATCGTTGGTTTGAGAACAGATCTGACGGCTGAAGACTTAAGTTGAGTCAAACCTAGAAAAGCTGATAACTCTTCAGTTTTGCAGTAACGCGTTTTTCTCTTTGTTTTGATATCTCTCTGAGTTACAAATTAGGGTTTGCAGTGTGGGTGTAAATCTACGGGTAATCTATCCATTAAGTTGTGTTTCTTAGTGGGGTGGGAACCTGGTGTAGTATTCTTATCTCAGATTGTAGGTTTACTGTTGTTGTTCCAAATCTTGGTTGATCTTGGTTGAAATCTTGTAAGAGAGAGAGGTTGAGGGTTGTAACCGTTCTTGATCGAAATAGAAAGTGCAGCGAGCATCCATACTCTGGAGCTCAACGTGGACGTAGCTTGTTCAATATTGAACAAGTGAACCACGGTAAATACTGTGTGTTGAATCTGTTTGATTTACGTTGATTGTGTGTTTGTTGGTTGATGTTTGATTGATTTGTTTAAGAGTATTTACAAAAGTGGTATCAGAGCCTTGTATTAGGTCTAAGGTGTATCTAGGTTTAGGAATCTTGACGAATTCGAAAATTAGGGTTTGTTAGAATTTGGGGGTTTTTCGATTTAAAGGTTCCTAGATCATTAGGACTTCAAATCTTGCTGAATCGTGGGATTAATTCTTGAGATTAGGTCACAAACACAAAGGATTGACGAATTTTGGGCAAAATCAAAATTAGGGTTTCGTTAGAATTTGGGGGTTTTCTTTCAAATTAGGGTTTCAAATCATACTGCATCTGTTTAAGAGTATTAGGCTGGAACACCAGTGACCGCCTTAAAAACTGCTTGGCAGTACTTGGCAACCATTGGTATAACAACGCCATGTACTTCTTAAATTGTTTTTTCTTTTGTTTTTTGCCCTGTCATTACAGTATAATGAGCACTACTCGTATGGAGATCTCCCAATACAATGGGAAGATCGATTTTAATACATGGAAAAAGAAAATGAAGGCCTTGTTATCTCACAACAAGGTCGGGATCGCACTTGAAAAGGATAAGTCCAAATGGCCAGAAGAAAAGAAAAAGAAAAAGGCAGAAATGGATGAAGAAGCATACAATTTGATCATTATGAACCTATCAGACACCATGCTGCGAAAGGTGGATGGTATGGAATCTCCAATTCCATTCTGGGGTAAACTCGAGTCTCTGTATGCTCTTAAATCTGCCCCTAATTTAGCTTTCTTGAAAGGTGCTTTATTTTCTTATAAAATGGACATAGCTAAATCCCTAGATGACAATCTTGATGAATTCTTAAAAATGACCCTAACCCTAAAAGGTACTGACCAAGAACTAGGAGATTCAAGCCTTGCTATGATTCTGTTGAATTCCCTACCTGAAGAATATTTAGTGGTTAAGAATGCACTCCAGTATAGTGGAACAGTACCTAGTGTGGACCTGATAGTTTCTGGACTAAAAACTAGGGAATTAGAATTAAAGATCCAAAAGTGTAATGGTAGCAACTTGTTTGTGAAAGGGAAAGTTGAGGTTGGGCAATCTAGTCAAGATAATGGAAAAACTCATCAGAGAAATGTAGGCTTTAAAAACAAGAAGAACAGTAAAGGAAATGGTAGAACTAAGGGGGAATCTAGGAAATGTTTCTTCTGTAACAAGGTAGGACACCTAAAGAAAAATTGCTATGATTGGATTAAAAAGAACAAACAGAATAGTACAGAGACAAACCTAGCCAACTCTAGTAGTAACCTAGAAATATCAGAAGCCCTTACCATTTCTAATACATCTAGAGGCAGTGAATGGGTACTAGACTCAGGTTGTAGCTTCCATATGAGCCCTAATAAAGACTGGTTTCAAAGACTTAAAATTGGGGAGCAAGAAACTGTCTTTATGGGGAATAACCACTCCTGTGAGGTTCAAGGGGTAGGGGATATAACCATTAAGCTGAATAATGGTAAGTTAGTATTACTAACTAGGGTCAAGTATATACCTGAATTAAAACGTAACCTAATTTCCTTGGGAACCTTAGATGAATCAGGTTGTTCTTATAAGGCATAAAATGGTTGTATGGAAGTCTACAAAAATGGAAATGTGTTAATGAAAGGGGTTAAGAAAAATGGGCTTTATATATTGTGTGGACAGTTCTATCCTGATGTTTCTAATTCTGTTTTATTGTCTACTAACATATCTGCTGTAGCAAAATGACACTTGAGATTAGGCCATATAGGCCAGAATGGTATGAATGCATTGAAACAGCAAGGTTATTTTGGTAGTGATGTTGTAACTGCTCTAGATTTTTGTGAAACCTGCATCCTTGGAAAACAGCACAGCATGAGTTTTCAAAAAGGAACTCATCTTGCTGCAAACTGTCTAGACTATGTCCATGCTGACCTTTGGGGTCCAGAAAAGGTGAAATCACATGGAGGGAACATATACTTCCTCTCCATAGTGGATGATTACAGTAGAAAGGTATGGGTATACCTCATTAGGACTAAGGACGAAGCCCTAACCAAGTTCAAAGGTTGGAAAACCCTTGTAGAAACACAATTGGATAGAAAGGTCAAAACCCTTAGGACTGATAATGGTCTGGAGTTCTGTAACCTAGAGTTTGAAACCTACTGCCAAAATCAGGGGCTACAAAGGCATAGAACTGTCAGGGCAACCCCTTAACAGAATGGGGTTGCAGAGAGAATGAATAGGACTCTCCTAGAAAGGGTCAGGTGTCTTCTGTTCACTGTTGGGCTACCTAAGACTTTTTAGGGAGAAGCTCTAACTACAGCTGCTTATTTGATCAATGGAAGTCTATCAAGCTCAATAGGTTTTAAATGCCCTAAAGAGAGATGGTCTGGAAGGAAACCTAACCTAAACCACCTAAGGGTTTTTGGGTGTGCAACATATGTACATACTAGAGAGGGTAAGCTTGAACCTAGGTCTCTAAAATGTGTCTTCCTAGGGTACCAGGATGGTACAAAAGGTTATAGGTTGTGGGAGAAAAATGCACCAGGAGTTGGGATCATAATAAGCCGAGATGTAGTCTTTAATGAGCTAACCTTCCTATGCAAAGTGTCTATTGACAATGTTGGAAACTCAAGGACAAAGCCTGAACTGCTTGATCAAACAGAGAGATCACAGTTTGAGGTGGAGCCACAAAACCTGCCAGAGCACTTAGAACAACCTGAACAAACAGAACCAGAAAATGCCACACTACAGAACAGTGGGGACCAATATGAAGAAACTGTGCAGCCTGAGAACAATGAAGAAGAACAGGATGAGAACCTAGCAGATTACCAACTGGCTAGAGACAGGGTCAGAAGGGAAATAAGGCCCCCAAACAGATACAGCTATGCAGATTTGATCTACACAGCCCTTGTGGCTGGGATAGAAACACTGAGATCTGAACCAGAGACATATCAGGAAGCTGTGAGTTCAAAAGACAGTAAAAAGTGGCTGGAAGCAATGAAGGAGGAGATGAAATCCTTAAGACAGAACAGTACTTGGACTCTGGTCCCAAAACCTACTGACTAGAAGCTAATTGACTGCAAATGGCTTTATAAACTGAAGGAAGGTCTAACAAGATCAGACCCTCCAAGATACAAAGCAAGACTGGTGGCAAAGGGCTACACACAAAGGGCAGGTATAGACTTTACAAAAGTTTTCTCTCCTGTGGTTAAGTTTAAAACAATTAGACTTATGCTAGCTGCAGTAACTCAATATGATCTAGAACTGGAATAGTTAGATGTTAAAACAGCATTTTTACATGGTGAATTGGAAGAGAAAATTTATATGAGTCAACCATTAGGGTTTAGAGATAGAAACCTGCCTGAACATGCTTGTCTGCTGCACAAGTCCTTGTATGGACTCAAACAATCCCCTAGGCAGTGGTACAAAAGATTTGACTCCTTTATAGTGGGAATTGGGTTCATTAGGAGTGCTTATGATAACTGTTTGTATTATGGTTGCTTTAATAACATACTAATAATCAGTAAGTCCAAACCTCAAATAGATGAATTAAAAACAAAATTAAATGCTGAATTTGAGATGACAGATCTAGGATCTGCAAAAAGGATATTAGGGATGATGATTGATAGAAATAGAAAAGAAAATAGATTGAAACTACATCAATTCCCATATCTGTAGAAACTAATATCTAGGTTTGGTTTGACTGATGCTAAAACTGTAAATGTACCCTTAGCAGGTCATTTCACCTTAAGCAAAGATCAATCCCCCAAATTGACGTAGATAGGATTAAAATGGAAAACATCCCTTACTCTAGTGCCAAAGGATCAGTGATATATTCAATGATAAGCACTAGGTCTGATCTTTCATTTGCAATATCTCTATTAAGTAGGTTTATGTCAAATCCAAGAATAGAGTATTGGGTTGCCTTAAAATGGACACTTAGATACATTAACACTACAATGCATGTTGGATTAGAGTACTGCAAAAGAACTCCTGCACTTGATCTTGTTGGGTATGTGGATTCTGACTTTGCAGGAGATCGTGATTCAAGGAAGTCCACCACAGCTTATTATTTCACTTTAGGTGGAAACTGCATTAGCTGGAAATCCCAACTTCAACCATTAGTGGCACTGTCCACAACAGAAGCTGAGTATGTGGCAGTAACTGATGCTTTCAAAGAGGCAATTTGGCTACAAGGGATTTTGAAAGAGATAAACTTGATGAATGGCCCTGTGACTGTATGTTCTGACAGTCAAAGTGTCATTCATCTAAGTAAAAACCCAATATACCATGAGTGGACGAAGCATGTGGATGTAAAATATCATTTTGTCCGAGATCAGATTTCAAAGGGAACTGTCAGCCTGCTAAAAATTCCAACTGAAGAAAATCCATCTGATATGGGAACCAAAGTTGTAACTGCTGTAAAGTTCAAGCACTGCTTGAACATTCTTCACATCAACTGAATTCAACAAAGCAAATAAGGAGTATGAGAACTGCTTGCTGCACCTGCCGGTTACTGACAAAGGAAAGAATAAAGCTTCAAGGTGGAGATTGTTAAATGTGAAGCCTTAAAGCGACACCGTTTAACTTAAGCCAAGAAAGTCCAAAACAACACCGTTGTGACTTAAACCGACGCTCAATCTTGATCGTTGGTTTGAGAACAGATCTGACGGCTGAAGACTTAAGTTGAGTCAAACTTATAAAAGCTGATGACTCTTCAGTTTTGCAGTAACGCGTTTTTCTCTCTGTTTTGATATCTCTCTGAGTTACAAATTAGGGTTCAAGATTAGGGTTTGCAGTGTGGGTGTAAATCTGCGGGTAATCTATCCATTAAGTTGTGTTTCTTAGTGGGGTGGGAACCTGGTGTAGTGTTCTTATCTCAGATTGTAGGTTTACTGTTGTTGTTCCAAATCCTGGTTGAAATCTTGTAAGAGAGAGAGGTTGAGGGTTGTAATCGTTCTTGATCGTAGTAGAAAGTGCAGCAAGCATCCATATTCTGGAGCTCAACGTGGACGTAGCTTGTTCAATATTGAACAAGTGAACCACTGTAAATACTATGTGTTGAATCTGTTTGATTTGCGTTGATTGTGTGTTTGTTGGTTGATGTTTGCTTGATTTGTTTAAGAGTATTTACAACATCCTTTAAATGGGGACGTCCGTCCATGGTATATGGACCCCCATCCATATAATATAGACGAGAGTCCATGTGAGTGAACGGCCGTCCCTATTTGATGGACAACCGTTTACTAGAAAAATATTTATAGAAAAATCAGGTGTTTGGACTGTTGGTATGAGTTAGGGTACACGTAGGCCAATACATATTTTCGGTACAAAATATTCTGTGTCTGTAGCTTTGTTGTTAATCAAATGATTATCTACTTGCTGGCTTGAAGAAATTGCAACGCGTAGCAATTGTTTCTTCCTCAAATTCGGATGACTTCTGGGGGTTGTGCCAAGGGACCCGTTGTTGATGACAGCTTGATTTTTATGGGAGCCAACTGTGTGACAGCATAGCATTCACGTTTATCTATAATGGAAAGGACATATAGCGTGAATCCATACATCAGGAATTTTTTGGCACAACAGCGTGGATAGTAAAAGTTTGACATTTTCAGTCTTGCTTTATATTTCAAAATAAGCATGCTACGTAATTGGAAAAAAAAAAAACAAAAAAAGTGACATTTGTAATCTTCCTAATGAAAATTATCAAGCATATATAAATATGTAATAATTCAATTACTGTAATTCTTTTGACTAATGGAAATTAACTAAAACTTTGAAAAGTTACGTTAGTTGCATGATCCCGTTAGCAACCATTGAAATTAGCGAAAGTTAGGTTTTGAAAATTCAGATTAATTAAAGGATGTGTAGGTCAATCCATTTCAGAACATGTTTGTCATATTCATTTATCGGATGGGCTTAACATAAAACCTATAAAGAATAAAATGGGCCGAGTTGAATCTCCTAACACCCTAAACTATTATCGGAACAGAAACCCATATGAACTTCATCCATCTCCACTTATTTTATCTTTTTATAATTATTATGTAATACATGTGTTATTGTGTTTATATCTTTTTTTCTTTTTTCTTTATAATTGATTAATTCCCCTTTTTCCCATACATTGTTTCAACACCTTAATCCCCTGACTGGTCAAAATTTTCAGCCGTGCCTTTGTTGCAACACCGGTGTATTAAACTGCGGGAACTTTTTTTTTTTTTTTTTTTGGTATTTGACCACTCAACTTATTGAGTGACGAATCGAGGTAAGCTTCATTGCCTAAATCTCACAGATAATCTGTTCCAAGGACTATTACCATCAAATCTTTCCAATCTCATAAAACTTCGCTTTGTAAGTAACAAACTTAGTGGTCTAATTCCCGAATGGTGGATGTGGTTCATACTTTGTATAAGCTTAAAGCCCTCCTATGCAGACATATTCGAGGGTCTCAATGTTAGATTCGGGTAGGTCTAAGTGGAGTAGGGTTTTTTATTATATGATGTAATAGTGAGAAACCAAGGTTAAAAAAAAATAGAGAGAGTGAACTGTCGTCACTATAAAATGTAATTGCTACAAAGTTCTAAAACTTAATACAAAAATCTTTATTTGAATGCTAGACATAATTCCTTAATCAGAACGAACCAGAGTAAATTAAATGTCTTATTTACTTTTCTGTTTTATTTCATTGCATGTGTTTGACTGTGGATTCAACAACGAGGATATATAGGTTTGTTGAGCTCTAAATGATTGAATTGTGATAGAATTTGGGGGGTGTTTGTCCAAGCTTATAAGCTGATCAAATTAGTTTATAAGTTTTAAAATTAAGCTGACCTGTTTGTTTATAACTTTTTTAAATTTATAAGTTGAGTTTATAAGCTAAAAAAAATAAGTTGGAGGGGGGGGGGGGGGGGGGGGGGTTGAGGTTTTCTTATAAGTTAGTTTGACCAAGTATATTACCACATTATCTTTGTTTAATTTTAAAATTTTATAGTATACCCTTGTTAATGTAGTACCTTTTTTAGTCATTTTATAATAAAATGTACTTATAAGCCACATTTTACCAACTACGTCAACTACTTATCAGTCACTTATAAATACTTTAACTAAACACGAATTGCTTAAAATTTCAAATGCTTATAAGCTAATTTTAATAAGCTCAGACAAACACCCCCTTGGTAGGATGCTTGAGACTTAATTTCCATTTAAATTAATTGATACAACTGTAAATAATATGAAATTATTGCTGCAGGTTGAAAATGATAATGCAAAAGGAAGCCAAATTATAGACGTGTTTGTTAAGATTTATGGAAAACCACGATATGCTGCCAGAAACAGTAAGAAAATGGTAGTGCAGCTGTAAACTTATTATCAATTACCACATTATTTGTTGACAATACCAATTTTATTTTTGAGTTTCTAATGATAAAACTTTATATTCAAACTTCAAAGCATGTGGCAGCTAGGTGCATGCAGTTACCAAAATTCATATCTTTAAATAATTAAAAGCTTCCAGTTCCCGGCTTAGCTGGGAATAACGTTGGCAAGTATATTATATATATAAGCTATTAAGATAAATTTATTTATAGCTTCTCTCGGTCATATATATATATAGCTGAGTGCTGTTTACAGTGATTAAAAGTAGTCCAAATTGGCCTGAGCTTCAATTTATACTAAATTTTCTGGATCACAGAAGCATCAAACATGTAAAAGCTCGTAATTAAGCTTTGGCAAG
Organism: Pistacia vera; assembly: GCF_008641045.1. Lineage (NCBI taxonomy): Eukaryota > Viridiplantae > Streptophyta > Magnoliopsida > Sapindales > Anacardiaceae > Pistacia > Pistacia vera. The sequence continues at coordinate 276,332 of NW_022196164.1, forward strand.
AAATCCTTTTGCAATCCTTCCATTGCCACCATTAGGGAAGAATCCACCGGGATTGTATTCACTGCAAGTTCCATATACTATCCTTAAAACCTCCTGTGGTGTTCGTGCATAAGAAAGAGAATTTGCATCCGCGGATAAGACGTTAGTTTCTGTCTTGTTCTCGGCTCCAAGTTGTAGTGGCACTATTAGCCCTTCATCTTTGATGCCACACATGGCCAGCCGGTTCCAAAGCTGGGAAATATAGCCACTGAACTTTGCCACTGTTATGTTATATGGTAGCACCATCTCATTTGCTTTCTCGTATAACAATGCTCTTATCACTGCATCTTGGCCAGACTCCACTCCCAAGAGCCCTGCAACTAACTACAAAATTGAAAATTAGGTTAATTGTATACATTAACTAAAAATAAATATAGTTTCTTGAAAGAGAGAGGAGGCTTCTATTTATTACTTCACGAGAAGTGTAGGTGACAAGGTTTGGAATAGTGCCAACATAACCGACAAGTCCCACATAAGGGATAAGGTAGCATGCTAAAAGATAGTTGACGGTGTTCAAGTAAGGATCGAATGGAGGATCCAATTTGTAACCAACTGCTGCGTCAAACATATTAGCAAAATTCTCAGTGCTCAGATTCAATAGAGGCCTTGGGAACCCACCAATTCTTGTTATAATAGCCCTAAATAATGAAAATAAAAAACTATTATTAAAGGAATAAATAAACTTTATTGATATTAAATAACGCTTTTATATTAGTAAACATTATCAGAAAGTTAAAGAGCTGACCGGAGATGACCAACTTCCTCATAACCAAATTCTTCGATGATCCGATTCGTAAGAGCGTCAAGATTGGCTTTTTTAGCACCAACCGGACGAGGACCACCGGCTGTCAACATTGGAGCTATACTGTCAAGCCCCTTACCGAGTGCACTGTTCAAGAAAAACTCGGCTTCTAAGAACTCCAAGTTGAGAGCTACTTGAATGCGATCCCGATCATCAGCTATAATTGGTCCGCAGGAAGCAGCAGGAGCACACATGACCATCTGGACATTCAATATTGTAGTGAATAGGGCAAAAACCAAATACGGAGTAGCCATTTTTTCTTTTGAATACATAACTAAACAAAGAGATCAAGTACTAGACTAATTTCTCGAGCTTGCATAAGAGTGCGACAATAAGTAGCTTTATAGAAACAATCAGCCGAGAGAGAGAATTCCTGGCTTGCTTGTTTATTGGGAAATATAATTGTTAATGTGGTATTATTAGTTAGTATATGTATGTCAAACATTTAGTGTATTTAAAAATTATTAATCATATTTAATGTAAAGATAGATGAGATTAAAAATAAGATATATGAGAGAGGACAAAAACTTAATGTTGCCAACTGATTCAAGCAAACTTTTATGAAAAGGATTGTTCAAATAAATATAAGTTTTTTACTTACTAGAGAGATTAGCGTAATTTAGTCAGGAGAGCTAACCTTTGAAAAAGCTTTTACTAATTAATCATATGATGAGGTTACTTGATGGTTAACCAATGGAACAAACTCGCAACTAATTTAAGATTAATATCTTTTGGAGCGTCACAACGACATATTTTTATAGACCTGATTCTAGCAAACTGAGTTAGAACATTACATGCATCCATCCCAACACGTTGAAATGATTTCTATTACAAATATATACATATATGAAAATACTGTAACTTTGGCTAGCCTTAAAGTAAAGCTCAGAATCGAGAATCAACCAAACTGCATGCCGTAGCAGTTGCGTATGAAAATGGGACTACCAATATTGGGTTTTTGACAATAGGAGTTGCCTAATTTGGAGAACCCGATGATCGAAGGAAGCTTAAGGTAAGTAGTGGACCAAATAATTAACTACTGTAAAGATTGCGAGAAATTTGTTGAGTGTGAGTGTGGGGCAACTGCCTACGTACTGGGAGTCATATATATTCAGCTACCATAACCTAATTAACTTCAATATAATATAAATATGAAGAGACTAACACAATTACACAACATTATTACTCAAATTAAAGGAAGCGTAGAAGGCAAAAAAATTTGACTTTTGTAGCGTTTTTTACTTCAAAAGTGGTTGAAAAGAAAATTTTTGACATTTATAAATTATAATCTTGCTAATGCTCATCCTCTGGATAATTTTTTTTTTAATTTAATATTATTATGAGAGAATTCATTGACTTAAGATATGAGTGACCTGCTATTTTAGATTTTTTACTAGGAGAATAATGTTAGGATATTAATGGAGATTGAGGTGTTCACGAAGTTGATGTTTCCAAATATTCTCAAGATCTTTTGCAAGGAATTGACAGTCCAATGACTAGGGCAAAGACAAAGAGGATGAAAGAGGCTTTGCAAGGCTTGATTATGGAAGTGCAATATAAAGAGACTGTATTAGAAGACTCTAAGACTAAATTCGAAGATTTCAAAACTTCACCAAGGATGGTCTATTATCTTTTTATGCAAGGGGTAGATTTGGAAGATCAAGTTGGATTTAAGGATTAATTTAGGAATTAATTTTTGTTTATTTAATCTTGTGCTTTTTTTTTTTTTTTTTTTTTTTTGTTGAGGTTTTAATTAGCATTAGATTTCTTTAGTCTTTTATTTATTTAAGATTTATTTAGGCCCAATTCACTTGTACTTAGGCCCAACCCATTTTTCAATTAGCTAGGGTTTTCTTTTAGAGTTTGCTCTTTATAAAAAGGGGCAGCCATGTTATTTTTTGGGAGGGAGACATATTATTATCAATTGAAGTTTATTTCAGAAAGCTATTTGCTTGCCTTCTTGTGCTCTTGATTGAATGTTTGAATCTCGACTTATCAAAGGGAGTGATCAACCTTTGTGGCGTCTCAAGATTAGGGTTTTAAGGACTTAGTTTCCTTAGGGTTCTAATTCGATCATCCTCAACACGTTCCTAGCAAACCAACTTGTTCCTATTCTATTGAGTTCGTGGGTTACTAGGGTAATTCACCTAGAGGGTTTACATCAGATATTGTGGCTCATTTTCCTATTTGTTCCCATGTAAAATTGTATATCTCTAGAAAAACTCTTTAGTAAAGAATATAATTCTAAATATGAATAGAATTATGAGAGTCCAATTAAGAATTGAAATATAAATCCTATTAGAAATAGAATATCCCATATACTACCTATAAATATAAGGGTGAGACCAATTCAAAGTTATGACAGAATAAGGGAATGTGAGAACATAGAGTATTTGATGTAAGGGTTATTAAACACCATGGGAAGAGTGTCTTAGGAACTAAAATCATTTCCACTCTAGGTACTGGATTAAGCGTGGTTAGAAACTAGGTTTGTTTCTGCTCTGTTTTATATACCAGGTTTAGGGTGTTATGTACTCTTGTATTTCGTGTTCATGAAACTATAGTGGATTTCTCTCATCCGTGGATATAAGCGGATTATGTCAAATCACGTAAATATCGTGTCTCTTTGTGTAGTGTGATTATATTATTATGTTATTCATCTCGAATGTATGTTTTTCGCTGGGTGATCTCCTAACAAATAACCAATTACCAACTAATGACTAGACTGAATTCTACTTTAGAATTTAAAATGTCATTATTGTGAGATGAGATAGTAAAATACGATTTAATATTGTGAATTGATAGTATATAGTTTTACTAAGATCAATGCGAGATGCTAATAATTAATGATTCAAGTTATAGTCATAATTGATAAACAAGTGTTGGCAAGTACTATAAGCTTAATTATTCGACTTATATTTAGCTGGCTTCTCAGTCCTCACTCATAGCCGAGAACTGGTCACACGCTGATAGGCATCAGCTTCAATTTTATTGTAAGCTTCCGAATCACAGCCCAGAAGCGTTGCCATGTAAAAGCTCATCATAATTAAGCTTTGGCAAGAAACTCTTTTGCAATCCTCCCATTGCCACCATCGGGGAAAAATCCACCCGCTTTGTATTCACTGCCACTTCCATATACTATCCTTAAAATCTCTTGCGGATTTCGCGCATACGATAGAGAATAAACATCTGCCGATAAGATGTTACTTTCTGTCTTGTTCTCAGCACCAAGTTTTAGTGGCACTATTAGTCCTTCATCTTTGATACCACACATGGCCAGCCGATTCCTAAGGTCGGAGATATAGTTAGTGAACTCAGCCACTGTGATGTCGTAAGGTAACACCCTTTCATCAGCTTTCTTGTATAGTAACGCTCGCAATATTGCATCTTGTCCAGATTCCACTCCCAAAAGCCCCGCAACTAACTATATAAATGTGTAAAAGGTGAAAATGTATGTTATATACGAGGTTCTTGAATGAAATAATCAAAATATTCAGAAGTAACACAGAGATAGAGGTTTCTACTTCTTACTCTTCGAGAAGTGTAGTTGAGAAGTTGCGGTATAGCGCCAACATAACCTACAAGTCCTACATAAGGAATAGCGTAGGATGCTAAGAGATAGTTGATTGTATTCACATATGGATTGAATGGAGGATCCAATTTGAAACCAACTGCTTGGTCAAATAGGTTGGCAAAATTTTGAGGGCTGAGATCCAACAGAGGCCTTGGGAATCCACCAATGGTTGTTATAATTGATCTGAAATGCCCCTGACATCAGTTATTAACAAGAAGCTAGTTCAAAATTAATTAAAATTAATATTGCAATAGCATTTGTTTGTTGCTAAATTAATTAATTATTATAAATGATTACCCAATATCCTATATTATTCATGACAAAAAACTGTTTGAAAAGGAGGAAAGTGAAAACACGACCTGAGATGACCAACTTCCTGGTAACCGAATTCCTCTATGATTCGATTGGTAAGGTCGTCAAGGTCGGCCTTTCTGGCGCCAATAGGAGGAGGACCGCCCTCTGCCAGCTCTGGAGCTATAGAGTCAAGACCATTGCCAAGTGCAGCAATCAGGAAAAATTCAGCTTCTAAGAATTCCAAGTTGAGAGCCACATGAACAAGATCCTTATCATCAGCTTCAATTGGACCACAATAAGGATCACCACTGACCATGACCATACCCATATTCATACTCAGAAGTAACGCAGACAGAAAATATGAAGTAGCCATTATTTCCTTTAAATTCATATCTAACCAAACGATCAGCTACTGATTCAGATTTATAAGTGCACGCTTGAGGGAGCCATAAGTTGCTTTTATAGACACAAGTCCTGTGGGTTAGAGAAGAGAGTCAATGAAATTGCAGGAATATCACGTGATCAATCTATATATTATAAGTTGATAAATTTAGTATATGATTTGCTTAAAGTATTTGTGCTGGATAATAAACAGTATGTACATACTTTCAGGCATGGTTACTGTCTGGTTAGTTTAATTAAGCTCCATAACATTTTGATAATCTCATAATCATACAAGTAGATAAATTTCTATCCTCAACTTAAAAGATATTACAATACGAATCATTACCATATTATATTATGAACTATTATTTATTTAACTAATTATCAAGTATAAATTAACTTGATATTTGCTGTACAAATCAACTGAAAATAATCCATATCTGTGAAAAAAAGTACGATGATGTACAGCGACAAAACTTAATTAAAGAGTGTATACTGTTTTTAAACTTGGTATGAAATATAGATTAAGTTTTGATATAAAATATGGTTCTATGAATTATAGCAGGAAAATGCCATGAATGGATTAGCGTAATTAGGGTCATTAGAGCTCTTGTAAAGCGGGGGTCTACCCACTTTGCGTTACCAATTAATAATTTAATATAAGTTGGTGATAAAAGTAGCAAATTCACAACTAATCTTTGATTACAGGAAGAAAGGCATATATCTTTCCATGTCACTCTTATTTAAGTCACACTTCCTGGATTAAGACATTAAGTAAAGCCAACAATACAATGTGAGATTATAATACGAAGATGACTAGAGAGAACAGGAGAGAAATGAATATGATTCTAATTTTCCTTGTATTAGATTGATGTTCTTTTCAAGTGAGTGTTTTCGGTTAGAGTAGTTGTAACTGATATGCTGCCCTTCAAGTGGGATTTACCCAATATTAGTTACTAAAGTTAATTATTTATTTAAATTATCTTGGTTGGACTTGTGGAGATTTACTTAAATAAAAGATGCTTCTAAAATATCAGGGATTAGATAAAAATATAAAATTAACCTGGCTTATATTACTTGTCTCAACCGTAGTTAATGTTATGTTGAACCCCATAAGCAGCCAAAAAAAAAAAATTAGTATCCTTCATAAATGGGCTTTTATGGAAACATGATATGAGCCCAACAAACGAATTAAGCCAGAGGCCTACAGCCCATAGCAAAGCCTTCAAAGACTACGCAACCTGGCCTGGACCTGTTCATAGGAAAGCCCACAGGCCCCTGGTAAAGCAAACTCTAATTAAAATGTTCAAGTAATTTCTACTGCATAATTAGCAATTTCAGATAGGATCGTCTGAGCGACAGCTTTGCCGTCATCAGAAATATTAGGTGGTTCAAATACCAACTACAGCCTAAGAGTATTGACCCGTAACTTAATCGCAAACGATGTACACCTGGCTTCCCGGATTGATTTGGCACTGATTCGGTCCTGGATCATGCTATTCGATGGATTTAACAGCTGGTGCAGAATTAAACACGCCCTGGCCTTTTTGTCTCAACATGTCCTTACTGGGAATTATTGAATAACTATGTTGGGTTCATACATAACGTGGAAGAATAATGAGAGAAATCTTCCCTGCATTTTGGATTACGACAAATCAATAACCAATCAAACTACGAGATAAGCTGATATGGTAAGCTGTTATAGGATTTCTATATATACATTAAAAAACGATTCCTTATCAATCCAATTAAAAATATATTTTATGATCAAGATTTTATTCTTATTTATACATCTTTATTTATATTCTTTGTGTTGCTGTTCTAAGGTATAGCTATCTCCTACGAATCGTTTATCGATAACAGGTGATTTTCTAAGTTTACTACTGGTAAAAGAAAACAAAAAATTACTTTTCATATTCTTCTTTGTACTCACTTGATTGTCAATTGAAAGGTTGAGATGATACTTCGAAATATCTGAAAATAAATCTTTATCTTTCAAGCATACTTGCAAAATTGCTAAAAATCAGTCTCATTAATAGGACTACAGATATTTTTAATATAGCTAGCATAAATGGACACACAATGTAAAGTAAATTCCATTTATACGCAACACAGGAAAAGTTGAGGATGACCTGTATATTTCCATGGAAAGGTTTTCTTTGATTATTACACTAGCCAAACTAGGTAACACGCTTATTTTACAGGTTTAATATGTTGGCCGATAATACATACATATAATATTTGAACAAATATATTTAATAAACCCTCATCAGCCAAAGTTTTCATGAACCATTAGACATTGATTCCAAGATCCAAAAGTTGTTTATGCAACTTGATGGTGAGTAATTCATTTCAATGTTCACAATCACAGATTATGTGTGACTCCATGATCCCAAGAACATCATAGTTCTGATGGGATCTTCTGCACGATAGCTGGGCTTTCGTCTCTCGTTTCTTCTTGTAAATGAAGGGTTATGCCCTCCTTCAATCCCATCTCCAGCCACAGCAACCCTGGCCGCTTTCAGAGCCTCCCTAAGCTTTTCTCCGATCGTTCTCTTTGAATCCTGATGATGATCACCGGAGACGTGTTGGTGTTTCATCCTTGCCTGTCAAAAGATAAGGATGTTTAGTAATTTGGCTAAGATATTAGAACTATGAGTGGAGAGTTGAGTGGATATATATACAGAAACAACACCAAGGAGTCAGAATAACCTGCCAAAATTCTATTCGGTGGTAGGCCCAAGTTGTCTCATCGGAATGGGTGAGATTCTTTAAAGTTGTGGATGACAGATGAGATTGATAATTTTTAGTTGAATGGTGTCCCAACTTTATATCTTTTCATTTATTGGTTTACTTTTTTCATTTAATTTTGTCCTGGCTAGTTATGGACGATATGATATGCAATTAGAAATTAGTCTGTCAATAAGAAATTTTGATAAGAATCTGAAACTGCAACATGAACCACTTTAATTATTCGAAATCCTATGGAACGTGTGCTAATCTTGCTATTATGCTTCGAATTTAATAAGATGCCCCTTTAAGTTCGAATTTCTTTTTAAAAGGCTCAGATTCCAGATGCCGCATGTGAGAAGTTGCCATGTTGTTTACAAGGAATCAAAGAACAATGAAACTAGTAAAGTTTAGAATCTGTATGAAGTTGAAATAAGATGCTAACTTCACATCCTAATTGTGTTTGTGGCTGATAGTCGATCTGGCCAGGGCACCTGGAAAATGAGGACAAGGCCATCACAGAAACGTGTAATTAACTCTACCGTGCTTGAACGGTTGCCATATCAATGTCCCTGTTCTCGAGTCAAGACTCAAGACTCTTCAGTAAGGTTTCTTTTTCGTTTAACTGGACTCTATTGTTAGAATCGGAAGAAATATATACTTGTTGATGCATGATTTAGACACCAACGATTGGTACATACAAAGTGTTAAGATCTATCTTAATGGGTTGAGTCACTCTAATAGGTTTCAAACCTAACCTCTCAATCATCCCATACGATATAAAGGAATAAGTGGCTCCTGAATCAATTAAAGTATATAAAGGAACTGAATGAAATAATAACTGACCAGTGACGACTGATGGACTAGTCTCTGCTTCACCCTGTGCCACTGTAAACACCCTGGCATTCGTAGTACCTCCAGAACTCTATGTGGGTGGTGGAAGTGAATCTTTACAATCTCTCATCATGTGCCCTAGCTGTCAGCACCTATAACACACTCTTTGGTCCCTCAGACATTCTCTTGGGTGGTTCCTCCCACATTTAAGGCAAAGAGGAAACCCTTCCATCCGGGGCCGCTTATTCTTCCACTCTTTTTTGTTCTGTCTAAACTAAAACTTCTTCTTCTGATTCTTCATTTCTTGCCTTTCACACCTTCCTATTTCTCTCTCTGTGGGATGGAGGATGGCTCACTTGGTCCTCTTGTCGAGAAACCTACTGGGGGAATTTTTTTCTCGAAAATCTCTACCTTCATTGCCCGCCTCAGGCCTCACTTCGAGGGGGATCAGAACTTGTCATTATATCTTTGATAATCCATAAATTATACAGTTTTTATTTGATCTTTCTGTCGGATTTCAGGTACTTTCTAGTGCATTTTTACCTGAATTGGTGCTTAATTCTTTACTTTTCGAGTTTCAGGTTAAAATGGAGTTTTTGAGCGAATAAAGACAAAACTGGATAGTTTTGATTCAGAAATGAGCGGATTTCAGAAGATAGTAGAGTTCCGGAGCAGGACAATGCACGATGAAGCTTGTTTCCAAGGAAGAGAGCCGAAAATCGAAGAATCGAACGAAGAAGCAAGCAGAGTGGCAGTTCTATAAATTTAAAAACTTTTGAAGGAGCTTCGCCCCGGCGAAGAAATTGTCTTCGCCGCGGCGAAGTAAGGCAGAGACGATGTGGAATTTTTCATTCTTCGCCGCGGCGACAGTCAACTTATTCAGTTTTGTAAACGCACAGTTTCGTGTTGTGCGTGTTTTTGGCTAGGTTTTTGGACTAAGTATAAAAGAAAAACTTACCTTTTTGTCTGAGGGATCTTCAGGCTTTTTAGGGTGAGGCCGGGTTTATTTAACCTTTTCTGAGAGTAAAGCTTTGAGTTTTTTTTCGGATTGTTGAGGAGGGAAGATTCAGATTTTGACTAGAAGATTCATCTTTTGGGGAGATTTCGATGCGTTCACATCTCAGTTTCATATTTTACGTCTTGTTTATTTTGACTTTTTTTCGTTTTGTATTGTTATTTATCTATGAACTAATCTTCTATGGGTTATGGTTTTGATGGTGTAGTTGGATTTTAAATGGGTTAAGTTATTTGATTGTATGTTATTTCCATGTGAATACGCTTTGGTTTGTGTGTTACTACTAACTGCTGAAATTAATGCTGTAGTGTTATGGGGAGGGGGGAGGGGGGGAACATGATGATGGTTGAGAAATAATTCATGTTCCTCTTCTGGGTAATCCTCCATTTATATAATTGGATTCTAGAGATAGATTCCAAGAATTAATGAAACAATTTAGGATTCTTGTGCTTAATGATTTAGAATTATTACGCTTCATTTGTTGGGGTGCGGAAGGTTACATACGATAATCGGTTAAAGCATAACCCCGAGAGGGTATGTTAACATATTAGTGAATCCGATTTAGCAACCATTGCGCATGATGTGAAAATAGTGTAACTCTTCGATTTAACCATAAAAGTCCAAACAAGTCAAAACCCTAACCCGTTTGCTTAATTGATATTCTGTGTTTCATTTGCCTTCTTTTTAAGTATTTAATCTTTGTTAAATTTCATTTTTGCTTCTTTTTCATTACAATTTGCTCCCACCAATCCAAGGAATTCGTTGCTTCAAACTTGTAACGTTAGAAAATTAGTGCTTTGCTGCAGTCCTCGTGGGCACATATCCTACCCCTCATTTATACTTGAGGCTACTAGTGCACTTGCTATTTTTGCATTGTTTAGTAAACACGCATCAATCTTAGGCTATCTCACTCCGCTCCAACTTGTGCACAAACTTATCTCTCTTAATGCCGAAGTACTAACTATTCCCGGTGCAAACCTTGCAAGAGAGTTAATTTCACCGAGTACTTCTTCACGTACTCGACCTTGCTGTAAGCTAATAAATTCTTGGACGCTCTCATGAACTTGGTCCTCGATTTATACTCGCCTCAACTCTTGCCTAAGTCTTCCTAATTCATCGTTGCCACATCATGGCTTTCTTCCATTATTCCCCACCAAATTCGGGCATTACCCCGAAACAAAAACTCGCATACGCCGGATCTTCTCCCGGTCTTGTCATGGGGAATAAACTTGTGGTGCATTCTACGGACTCTAAACCATCTTCTGCTATTACTGATCTTGGAGTACCCTTAAACTCTAAGGGTTGACGTTGACTAGAAGCAGTAAATCGGTTCAACTGCTGTTCTTGTACGAGGGAGGTACTGGTTGGCCTCTTTCCACATTCGGTATTGGTGGTCACCTGCACGGCGTTAGCAGACGTCGTGGCGAAGAGAATACTACATATGTCCAATCCCAAAATCTTTGCTTTGATACCAAAAATGTAATAACTATTGTATAAATAATAAAATGCAGTACAATAATAAAAGTAAATGGCCCAAAATTTTCTTGTATTATGATATACTTCTTTGTAGCAAAAGAGTATCATTTACAAATGCCATTCAAAACAGGGGGACATGTGGCTATTGCGCTCCTCACTTGCTGAACGTCCCAACCGACTGCAATCTCACCTAGATCCTGCAACTCACAAAGGAAAACATAACGGGGTGAGCACAAAATAATGCTCCAGTAGTAAGTCCTCTACTTCTCGAGCCGAAATTCTTTTCCCGTATATTTCTCTAAATTCTTTCCTTACACAATTTCTGTTTCTGTTTCTCTTTCACACAACTTTCTTTTATTAACTCTCTACTATATGTCATGGCCTTCATCTTGCGAAGGCACGGCCTGGTGGAGTTCACACAGCACCACCCATGTTCATGACTTTCGGGTGGAGATCACAAAGCATCAACCCGTTTCTCATAACTATCGTGGTGGAGATCACAAAGCGTCAACCCGTTCTCATACCTATCAGGTGGAGATCACATTTTCAACCCTCTCTCATAGCTATCGGGTGGAGATCACAAAGCACCTACCTGTTTTAGTGGCTCTTTCTCATTCACTCTACTCTAGCACTAGCACTTCTCATTCCTCTACTCTTAGAGTAGTTCTTCACAAAGTTTTCTACTCTTTCTTAAGTCACCTCCTTAATGTACATTAATGCATATGGAGGTTCTTTCCGTTCCCCTAATACACTTATGAGATGCCAACATGTGCAATATTGCAAGAATTTAGGCTTACCTCCATACTCAAACCTCTCTTAGGCATTTCAATCAAACAACTCAAGTGCATATAAGACTTTACTATAACAATCCTCTATTCCTTTCTCTAACCATCCCAAATGGGAGAAAACTCCCGCTCACATAGCTATAATCCTGCCAAGGAATAACACTTCTAAAAAGTGTTTACTCAAAACCTTCCAAACCTCAACTCAACTACCTCTTCGCATCACATATCAACACTCTCTTAATGAAGTATATTCAATCACAACATGGATATTAATCTCAATTTCATAACATATAACATGCACATAACATGCATGCATAATTGCCATTAAATCTCTACTCAAGAAAGTTCTCAAATCTCACTTGGGTGGGGATTTACTTAGCCTTGTAATGGAAACTCTCCTAGTACTTTCTTTTCCTTTGCTTGCTTGACTTTTCCTACCCTTTAAACAATAAACCATACAACTTTAATATACAAATATACACAAAACCTCACATCCAAGCAAGATATCCTTACCTTATGATGCCTTAGCTTAATTTTCCACCCTAATCACTCCAAAAAAGCCCTCTAAAAATCCTTGAACTAATGAAGAGGAGTTGAAGGAAGTTAGAAAGGTAGAATGGATTGAGAAGAAGAATGAAAGGTTTGCAATGATTTAACCCCTTTTAACTCAACTTATGGCAAGCATTCTCATATTGCCCTTACTCTTCCTTGGGCAATCCTCATCTATATCCTTAAGTCATCACAACAACCCCCACACCAACATATTTTCCATGAAATTTCCTACATTTTACTCACCCACTTTTCCCACTAATTAGGGGTAGAATGGTCAATTGCCCTTGGAAGAAAATATCTAAACTTCCTAATTTTTCAGCTGACCCGTCGCCACGCAAGACAATTCCGTCACTGGCCTGCGAAACACTCGCAACAGCTCACGTGCAGTCTAAAACAACCTCTTCGGCCGCGGCGAAGCTTCTTTTTTCCGCCTGGGCGAAGCCTGTAACACCCAAAATTTTCGCCAATTCTTAATAATTTCCAAGGCAAACACGCAACCAAACCAATACCATCCTTCAACTAAGGGCCAACCAAACATATTAATAATAAACCGACTTCAAAAAGCAAAATAAGAAACATTAGCTACAATACCGCGAGTGGGGCATTACAGACCTACTTTGAAGGTGGCAGGCAAAGGATTAGACTCTTATTAATGGAACCTACAAAAACTCGGTTGTTTTTGTTAGGGGAGCTTGACACTTGTATACTTTGTGAAAGAGTAAGTCTGATGGATGTCTTCAATCTTGGCCAGCAATATGTTGACAATTTGTCTTCTTACTCTCTGACAAGTGATAAACTAAGACATCATCATATTACTATTGTAATTGTATATAGGATAAAAATATCATCATAATCTTTTGAAAGTCTGAAGGTGCATTTTTTAATCCGAAAGGCTAACATTCCACTCATATTGACCAATAAGGAACATTAACTACCGTTTTGTGTATTTATCTAGTTCATCTATTTAACTTGCCAAAATCCTGATTTCATTGTCAAATTTTGCAATATATTTGGCATTATATAATCTGTTAGATTAAATCTTTTTATTGGGAATTGGATACTAATCCATTGTAATACTTTATTTAATGGTTTATAATTGATTACTAACTTGGAACTCCCATTCCTTTTCTGGCTGTGCAATTATTGACATAGAAGGCAGAAGCCTTCTGGGATTTACTTGGGCTAATTAATTTTTTATTTGTAAATCTTGATTTCTTTATGACAATATTCAAGTAATTTTTATTCATTTGTATGGGTCTAGCTTTTGTTGGTACATTTTTTCTCTCAAAGTTCTTAATACAAGGAAGACAAACTACGTGTTGTTTTCTATCCCAAAGGCATTCGAATTGTCGAGCATATGTCTCGTGAATATCGCTTTTCTAAATTTTTTATAATTCTTGAATTTTTGGAGTTTCTAATTGTGGCTTTATCCTTTCATGTTTTAATTCTTCCTTTACGAAATTAATTTGTTTTTTCTTATAATTAATAAGATTTATGTTTGATATTTGACAAGTCTTTTAAATTATTAATATGCTTTATTAATGAGGATTAACAAATTCAAATATGACATTTTTCCTAAAATATGGTCGTGAGTTCCTTTATCAGTTACTGTAAAAGGGTAAATTGGAGTCATAAAGGGGCTACCTAATATAACATCTTGACTCTAAATCTTTGCTGAGGATAAAGGTACTTTTAATACAAACAATTTTGTATACTACATTGTGCATTAGATAATTTATAATTAATTGTTTAATTGTTGACCATTAGCTCAGTATATTTTTTCTTTTGTTTTTTAATAATATTTTGTTGGAATTAATCTTCTCTTATGCAATTTTGATCGCGTCCTGTACTACTAAGGCTTGTGTCAATAAGACTAACTATTGATAGACATTGATCCTAATGTAAACTTGCAATTTTTGAACATTGAATTCGAGAGATTTCATTAATACATGCTTCTTCATTTCTTCTATTATTTTAATTCTGATTTGAGGTTGATGGTTGTCCTATAGTTTCTTTGGAGGTCTTAAACATAATAAATCTGTCTTGATTTCAATATTATCGTTTTGTAATTTTTAACTTGATTTTTCAGAATATTGATTTCTTCTTGCAATCACTCTAATGTGACTTGTTGGGTCTAAAATCTTTTGAATTGTCTTGTTAAAAATTGTAAGAATCTACCTCTTTTTGTTTTCCTTCAGATAAAATTAATTCTTTAAGTTTAATAACTATTCTTTTTTAATTATCTTCATCTTGAATTTTCAAATAATATCTAATAAAAATTCTTTTGATTTAGTGATAACATTTAGATGACTTGGTTTAGATTTTGATATCAATTTATTGATTTTCATTGCACAGTAGCAAGCTTACAGGGGTCACTATTATTACAATTTTGTAAAGGCTTACTCTTAATATCTAGCGAGTTTCTTATAAAGAATTATTGAGTTTTGGCAAGTTTTTGTTAGAATTGTCTTGATTGGATGAATAATTTAGGGTACAAGGTCATTGAGAGAGGTAGCATTTCAAATGATACTTTTGATGTGGATTACTATTGGGATTCTAATGCAGGACGTTTTTATTTGTTTCTTTTCGTGCTTGGACATTTCAAAGCATCGTATCCTTCTTGTTTGCATTTCCAACTTATTTTCTTTTTATTTTATTATTGTAATAAAATATTTTCTTTTCCTATGATTTTGTTTGGTGTTTGGGCTAAAGTTGTGAAAGGATATTACATGTTTGATGTTAGAGGATGATATTCACTAAGTCTTTTTATCCTAATATTTTTCTAACAATACGTATGTGTTATTGAATTTAAGTATATTCTTCCTTTGGAATGCTCAAGGTTTCAAAACATGTGTTAATCATATTTTTTGTGAATAATGGAGTTTTGAATTTCCTAAGTGTATGTTGAATGTGAATTATGAATTTTCCCTACTACGCTATCCTTTCCCGGGGGCTTTTGAAATTTGTGTATTATGTTGTAGTATTATCTTCTATCCTATTCATTTGTTGCCTTCATAGTGTGGAGAAATTTATTAAGTACTTGTTTTATGTTGAATTTGTTGATGTCGTCGTAAAGTTGGTGGTTTGGTGATTATCATCTATAATATTAGATTTTTTTAAATGTGTTATGCTATTATTTCTCTTGTTGATGTTCTATTTTAGTTTCTTCTAAAGGTGATGGACAGATGTAATAGTTCTTATTGGTTGATGTTTGCCAATATTTGTTGGCATTAGTAGTTAAAAATAGTTTCTTTCACTTAAATTTGAAATGTTTCTATTTTCTACTAACGCAATTAAGAAATAAATATTTTGTTTTATTTTTCTTGTGTATTGTAGCTCATCAGATCTGAGGGTATTTTTGGTTTCTTCTAGATTAATTTTTTAAAAATTTTGTCTTTTTTCTTTATTATGGTTTTGTAGTTGAATTCTTTGTTTTAATACTTCTTGTGTTAATATCAAAAGGTTTGTTATTGTGTTGATTTGACTATAATTTCCTAGTACCTTCTGATTGTGTTGGTGAATTAGGTGGATTTTATGTGTTTTCATATGCAGGTTTTGGTACTGGAGGGGCACTAATTGACTCCTACTATTGACTTGTTGAAGTTGGCTGACGAAGGCCTATGGTTAACAATTTCTTCAATCCTAGGGTTGTGAGGATTTTTGTAGGTAATGTGGTGTTGATTTTGTTCTAAGGAGTTTTCTCCAAATTTAATCTTATTGTACCATCTGGTTCTTGTATTATTTATTGTATCTCATTCTTTGATTCATGTAAAGTTTTGTGGAGGGCATAATTTTTCTAATTTCCAATCTGTTTGTTAATAATTCATCCCAAGCTAATCTTTTTGGTGTAAAAGTTTTATGTTTTGTTTTGTCGGTGTAACGCCCCATTGAGGTACGTGTATTAAGATTTATGAATGGCTTGTGTTTGTTGATTTCCCTCATTTGAGTCTGTAGGTTGTTAATATTGCTTGGTTTACCCTTTAGTTGAAAGGGTGTATTTGGTTTGGTTGAGGATTGCCCTGAAACATTTGTAAGACTTTGGCAAATCTTGATGTTACAAGTCTTCGCCGGGGGCGAAGAAGAAGCGTTGGCAAAATCTTGATGTTACAGCTTCGCTGGGGCGAAGAAGAAGCTTCGCCGCGGCGATGAAGTGCTACATCCCGTGTAGTTCTGTGTTTTTTCGACAGGGCGTAAGAAATCTTAGCTCACCGCGGCGAAGACTCGCTGAATGTTTCCCTTGAGTTTTAGAGAATTTTTCCTTTTGGGACCAATGACCATTCTAACCCCCTTATTAGCGAAAGTGTGGGGAGTGAAATGCAAGGAAATGGCATGGAGATAGTTTGAATGGGGTTGTTTTTGCAAAGAATGAAAGGTCTTAGGTGTGAATTTCAAAGAAGGAGCAAGTATATTAGGAAAGAGTGGAGAAATATGAGATATTAAGGTTAGCTTTAGAAACCCTTTCATTTGCTCTTCACCACCCTGCCTCTTTCATCCTTCAATTCTTCTCAAATTTTCATTCAATTTTCACAAGGATCTTTGAAGAGCTTTGACGAGTAAATTGTTACAGTTGATCCTAACACTAAAAGTGTGAGAATCCTTACTCTAGATGTAAGTTTTTTGTTGAAAGAGTAGAATCCTTATTCGAGTTTGTGTTTAAGGTTTAAGAGGAAGTTTCAAGCACATCAAGAGTAGAGAGCTTAAGTGGTTTCTCCTTGAGCTAAAGTAAGTAAATCCCCCTAAGTTGTGTGATTTCTGATGAATGATGTGTAGAGATTTTATATATTATCCATGGCTTGAATTTTTATGTTTGAAATGAGTTGATGAATTCATGAATGAGTTCAATGTTGTTATATGAAAGAATTTCCACCATGAGAAGGGTGATTGTGTTGTTAAATTTTGGTAAAGTATGGGTAGAATAAGAAGAATTTGAGGGGAATATTTGAAGTGTGTTTTCTTTGCAGGGATGTGTGATGATTTAAAGGAGTTGAACTCCGGACATTTTGAATGGTTAAGAAAGAAGTATAATTAAAGATAGAATAGAGTTTATGTATGCACACATATTGTTTGATGAAATGCCTAAAAGAAGCATGAGTAGAAGTAGAGAACCTTACTTTATGCAACATAGCATATTTGGATGTCATGAATGCATATAAGAAAGATTTTAGGCATGAGCCATCCTTATGCATATGTTTAATTGAGTAATCACATGAGAAAGAAATATGAGAAATGAGAAAGAAACTCTCTAAGAATAGAGATAAAGAAAAGAACCAATTCTCTTAGAATAAAAAGAAAGAAAGAATTAGCACTAGAGAATTAAATGATTACTAAATGCTACAGAAAAGAAAAGAAAATAGGTCGTGTGATGGGGAACCCATGAGTGTAAAGTTATCCGCATGTAAACCGCCATGAGAGAGAGCGGTCCCCGCCATGAGAGAGCGGAATGAGAATGAGAAACAGAATTTGTATAGCCGTGAGAATACATGCGGATGAGGGCTATACACGAGAGAGAGAGTACACTCACATGACCAAGGGTTCCAAATCCATGCATCGACCAAGACCGGCAAAGAATAAGAATAAGAAAAGAATAGAAAGAAAATGCATTGTTATGCTTTAATATCTCGTCCATGCATGGTTATGATATTCTCCATGGGTGATGAGAATAGAAAGAAAAGAAAAGAAAGAAAATGCATTGTTATGCTTTAATATCTCGTCCATGCATGGTTATGATATTCTCCATGGGTGATGAGAATAGAAAGAAGGAAAAGAATAGCGAGAACTAGAATTAGAGAAAGTAACAAGAGTATGAACAGATTTGTTCGGGGATTATAGAGTAGAAGATTTACTTACTGAGCATCTTTGTGCTCACCCCATTGTTTTCTCTATTTTTCAGGACATAGGTGAGGACGTGGTCGGATGGACGTCGGCAAGCGGGGAGACTTGACTGCACTGTCCACTGTCTTTTTTAGAGTCTTTTGTACAAATGATGTTATACTATGTAAAGAATGTATTTATTAAGTAAAGAAAATTTTTGGACCCAACCTTTTTGATAAATATACTTGTCTTTTTATTGATATATTTTATGAATATAATAGTAGAAAGAAGTTGTTACAGTCAGCTTCCATAATAACTGTATGTCCGGGTGGGGACATCCTAATGGCTTTTGGACTAATTGTTGTTGTTAAATGTGAACCCTTAAAGCGACACCGTTTAACTTAAGCCAAGAAAGTCCAAAACGACACCGTTGTGACTTAAACCAACACTCAATCCTGATCGTTGGTTTGAGAACAGATCTGACAGCTAAAGACTTAAGTTGAGTCAAACCTATAAAAGCTGATGACTCTTCAGTTTCAAAGTAACGCGTTTCTTGTTCTCTGTTTTGATATCTCTCTAAGTTACAAATTAGGGTTCAAGATTAGGGTTTGTTGTATGGGTGTAAATCTGCGGGAAATTTGTCCATTAAGTTGTGTTTCTTAGTGGGGTGGGAACCTGGTGTAGTGTCCTTATTACAGATTGTAGGTTTACTATTGTTACTCTAAATCCTGGTTGATCTTGGTTGAAATCTTGTAAGAGAGAGAGTTTGAGGGTTGTAACCATTCTTGATCGTAATAGTAAGTGCAGCGAGCATCCATATTCTGGAGCTCAACGTGGACGTAGCTTGTTCAATATTGAACAAGTGAACCACGGTAAATACTGTGTGTTGAATCTGTTTGGTTTACGTTGATTGTGTGTTTGTTAGTTGATGTTTGCTTGATTTGATTAAGAGGATTTACAACAGTGGTATTAGAGCCTTGTATTAGGTCTAAGGTGTATCTAGGTTTAGGAATCTTGATGAATTCGAAAATTAGGGTTCGTTAGAATTTGGGGGTTTTTGATTTAAAGGTTCCTAGATCATTAGGACTTCAAATCTTGCTGAATCGCAGGATTAATTCTTGAGATTAGGTCACAAACATAAGGAATCGACAAATTTTGGGCAAAATCAAAATTAGGGTTTCGTTAGAATTTGGGGGTTTTCTTTCAAATTAGGGTTTCAAATCTTATTGAATCTGTTTAAGAGTATTTCGGCTGGAACACCAGTGACCGCCTTAAAAATTGTCTGGCAGTACTTGGCAACCTCTGGTATAACAACGCCACGTACTTCTTAAACTGTTTTTTCTTTTTTGCCCTGTCATTACAATATAATGAGCACTACTCGTATGGAGATCTCCCAATACGATGGGAAGATCGATTTTAATACATGGAAAAAGAAAATGAAGGCCTTGTTATCTCACAACAAGGTCAGGATCGCACTTGAAAAGGATGAGCCCAAATGGCCAGAAGAAAAGAAAAAGAAAAAGGCAGAAGTGGATGAAGAAGCATACAATTTGATCATTATGAACCTGTCAGACACCGTGCTGCGAAAGGTGGATGGTGTGGAATCTCCAATTCCACTCTGGGGTAAACTCGAATCTCTGTATGCTCTTAAATCTGCCCCTAATTTAGCTTTCTTGAAAGGTGCTTTATTTTCTTATAAAATGGACATAGGTAAATCCCTAGATGACAATCTTGACGAATTCTTAAAAATGACCCTAACCCTAAAAGGTACTAACCAAGAACTAGGAGATTCAAGCCTTGCTATGATTCTATTGAATTCCCTACCTGAAGAATATTTAGTGGTTAAGAATGCACTCCAATATAGTGGGACAGTACCTATTGTGGACCTGATTGTTTCTGGACTAAAATCTAGGAAATTAGAATTAAAGATCCAGAAGCGTAATGGTAGCAATTTGTTTGTGAAAGGTAAAGTTAAGATTGGGCAATCTAGTAAAGATAATGGAAAAACCCATCAGAGAAATGTAGGTTTTAAAAACAAAAGAATAGTAAAGGAAATAGTAGAACTAAGAAAGAATCTAGGAAATGTTTCTTCTGTAACAAGGTATGACACCTAAAGAAAAATTGCTATGATTGGATTAAAAAGAATAAACAGAATAGTACAGAGACAAACCTAGCCAGCTCTAGTAGTAACCTAGAAATATCAGAAGCCCTTACCATTTCTTATACATCTAGAGGCAGTGAATGGGTACTAGACTTAGGTTGTAGCTTCCATTTGAGCCCTAACAAAGACTGGTTTCAAAGACTTAAAATTGGGGAGCAGGAAACTGTCTTTATGGGGAATAACCACTCCTGTGAGGTTCAAGGGATAGGGGATATAACCATTAGGGTGAATAATGGTAAGTTAGTATTACTAACTAGGGTTAGGTTTATACCTGAAATAAAACATAACCTAATTTCATTGGGAACCTTGGATGAATCAGGTTGTTTTTTTAAGGCACAAAATGGGTGTTTGGAAGTCTACAAAAATGGAAATGTGTTAATGAAGGGGGTTAAGAAAAATGGGCTTTATATATTGTGTGGACAGTTCTATCATGATGTTTCTAATTCTGTTTTATTGTCTACTAACATATCTGCTGCAGCAAAATGGCACTTGAGATTAGGCCATATAGGCCAGAATGGTATGAATGCACTGAAACAGCAAGGTTATTTTGGTAGTGATGTTATAACTGCTCTAGATTTTTGTGAAACCTGTATCCTTGGAAAACAACACAGGATGAGTTTTCAAAAAGGAACTCATCTTGCTGCAAACTGTCTAGACTATGTCCATGCTGGCCTTTGGGGTCCAGAAAAGGTGAAATCACATGGAGGGAACATATACTTCCTCTCCATAGTGGATGATTATAGTAGAAAGGTATGGGTATACCTCCTTAGGACTAAGGACGAAGCCCTAACCAAGTTCAAAGGTTGGAAAACCCTTGTAGAAACACAATTGGATAGAAAGGTCAAAACCCTTAGAATGCATAATGGTTGAAGTTCTGAATAGAGTTTGACACCTACTGCCAAAATCAGGGGTTACAAAGGCATAGAACTGTTAGGGCAACCACAACAGAATGGGGTTGCGAGAGAGAATGAATAGGACTCTCCTAGAAAGAGTCAGGTGTCTCTGTTCACTGTGGGCTACCCAAGACCTTTTGGGAGAAGCCCTAACTACAGCTACTTATTTGATCAATAGAAGTCCATCCAGCTCAATAGGTTTTAAATGCCCTGAGAGAGATGGTCTAGAAGGAAACCTAACCTAAACCACCTAAGTGTGCAGAATATGCACATGCAAGAGAGGGTAAGCTTGAACTCAGGTCTCTAAAATGTGTCTTCCTAGGTACCAGGATGGTACTAAAGTTTATAGTTGTGGGAGAGAAATGTACAAGAGTTAGGATCATAATAAGCCGAGAGTAGTTCTTTAAAAGTAACCTTCTTTTGCAAAGTGTCTACGACAATGCAGGTAACAAGAACAGATCCTGAACTACTGATAAACAGAGAGATCACAGTTTGAGGTGGAGCCACAAAACCTAACAGAACACTTATAACAACCTAACAAACAGAACCATAAAGTACCAAACTGTAGAACATTAGGGACCAATATGAAGAAACTGAGCAGCCTGAGAACAATATGAAGAACAGATGAGAACCTAGTAGACTACCAACTAGCCAAAGACAGAGTCATAAGGGAAATAAGGCCCCCAAACAGATACAGTTATGCAGATTTGATCTATATAGCCCTTGTGGCTGGGGTAGGACACTGAGGTCTGAACCAGAGACATATAGGAAGTTGTGAGTTCAAAAGATAGTAAAAAGTGGCTGGAAGCAATGAGGAGGAGATGAAATCTAAGACAGAACAGTACTTGGACTCTGGTCCCAAAACCTACTGACTAGAAGCTAATTGACTTCAAGTGGCTTTATAAACTGAAGGAAGGTCTAACAAGTCAGACCCTCCAATAATCAGCAAAAGGTCAAGACGGTGTTGTTTCTGCTTTGCACTTTACTAAATGCAAAGTGATGTCGTTTTCAATATATTAACTTTACTCTTCTCTTTACTTTCTGCACTTTACTCTTTCTTCAATTATCGTAACGTCTTTCTCTTTCTCAATTGTATAAGAAAAAATCTCATGTAAGCTCATTTCATTCAGTTAGAAAATAAAGCTATGAAAGTGCTTTTCTCTAGAAACTTCAGTTTATTTTTTCAAGTTCTCATGGTATCAGAGCCATAGACTAGCGTCAATGGCGAACTTTCTTCATCTAGCAATTCCTCCGTAATTTGAATGAAGTCATGCAGAGCTCCCCGACCTTTTCTTTCAGCTTTCGAACGTCTCCAGGTGGTTCATCTGAAGCTCACACGAGATAATTACAGAGACAATTATCGATTCTGAAGTCAAATTCTTTCTGCAGTAAGAGCACATGAGCTTGATGCCACTAACAGGTTTTATCTCCTGTCCAAAACCTTTAATTGTGTCTGAGCCTGAATCTTAGTGAATCAAACTGAATCTAGGTCAATAGATGAGGTAAAATCTAGTACTGGACAGGTATTAATCCAACTTATTTAGCTTGGAAATGCACTGGTAAGTTCCTTGTTACTTGGTTATTAGCATCTATTTCAGAATGCATGTTTAGCTCTGTGTCAAAATGTCGACGTCTACTGACATTTGGCTTACACTTGAACATGAATTTTGAGTGATCAAAGGCTAGAGCTCTACATTTGAAAACTTTATTACAAAGTACTCAAAAGGAAATTTAACAATTGGTGATCTTTAAAAAGATGAAAGGAATTGCCGAAAGTTTGAACTCCAGTGGTCAGGTTGGTTGGATGAAGATTTACTTCAACATATTCTGGATGGATTAGGACCAGAATTTGACGCTGTTGGCGTCAATTTAACATCCAGAATTGAATCTAAATGACTCTGTTACGTTGCAAGAAGCACAAATATTGCTGCAAAAGTATGAAATGCGTATTGAAAAATTCAACACTATGGATTTCCAAACAGTTCAGTACATCTTGCTGCAATCAGTAATTCTGGTAATTCGTCAGGCATATCTAGTAATTCTGGTAATACTTCTGTGCCTGCATCTGCTGTAACTACAATGCCTACTTCATAGCCGTATCAGACTATTCCTCTCACTATATACCCTCTGGATTTGCTGGTTCACCTGGTCACTTTCGTCCAACTCTATTCAGGACAGTTTGATAACAGGTTCATACCTATAGACCATCAGGTTTCAATAACACAACAGAGGTCGTGGTAGAGGCAATGCTAAAGGAAGACCTATTGTCAAGTCTGCAGCAAGATAGGACATACAGCAGTCCAATGTTACCATAGATACAACCCAACTACAATGGAGCTCCTCCACAGTTGGATCTCCACCACAGTTTTAGTCTTCTGGCTCTTTCAATTCTGGAAATTTAGGAAACTTCTTCCTACACATAATTCTGTTGGATATGGCAGTCGGTTTGGATATGGTAACTTTGGAAATCAACAGCTGACAATTTTACTGTGGTAATTCTATACTGGGAATCAGTCTCAATTTGTACCTAATCCTGCTCATTCCTCCATGGATTTCACTCTACACAAGAATTCTCAGAGGCCAACAACTTACTTTATCAATCTCATTGGTGGAAATTCAGTGTTCAAAGTTCCCATTCAGCAGTCTTTTCACCTAGTCAGGCTTATTTTGCAACTCTCACTTGTCAAATGGTCTCCATTGGTTGCAAACCAGACTACGCACAGGATCAGCCTGGTATATGGACTCGGAGCTACTAATCATGTCACATCTGATCTGAGTCAAATGCATAGCAGCAAGAATTATGAGGGAGCTGAGCAATTACAAGTTGGCAATGGTGAGTTCCAAACATTTCTCATATTGGCTTTACATCATACCTAGTTCCTTGCAATCTAAATGCCTCCATTTGAAAAATGTTTGTGTCCCTAAATCACAAAAAACCTACTTAGTATTTCAAAGTTTACTAAAGACAATAATGTTGTGGTTGAGTTTCATTCTGATTGTGTGTTGTTAAGGACAAGGTTACCAAAACAGTCCTTCTGCAAGAGAGCTTAAAGCAGGACTATATCAGTTGAATCTTACCTTCTACCTATCGCAAATTGCAATGATCAGTCTGTCTCAATTGGTGTAAATCCTTTGTGTCTGCCTTACAATCTCAGCCTAGTAAAATCTGTTCCAGTTCATTTTTGTATAATAAGTCTAGTTAGAAGACTCTAATAACTCTGAGAATCTAAATGACAATTGTAAGTCTCATTTGAGTATGTGTAATATTCCTCTGCTCATAATAAAATACTGATCATTCCTCTATTGATTCCTCTACTGAATTACTTATTGAACACTGCATGTGTGAATCTAACTTGAAGGTTGATAGTATAAATCTAGTTCTGATTTAAGTCCTGTAGTTATACAAGATTCTGACTTAAGTCCCGAATCTACACTAGCATTGAAATTCAAACTAGTAAGAGTTTAGAAAAGAATTTAACTTGGCACAAAAGACTTGGCCATCCTCATACTGAAGTTTTTCAGTCAGATTAAAGTCAAATTAACAGGATCCTTAGTAAAGCAAAAAATCCTCACTCCATGTCATTTTGTGATGTTGTCACTTGGAAAGTTGCATAAAAATAGTTTCCCTCCTCTTCATCTAGAGTACTGAACCTTTGGCTTTAGTTCATAGTGATCTTTGGGGACCTGCTCCTATAGTTCTCATTGAAGGATTAGATACTATGTACAATTTGTAGATGATTTCAGTAGGTTCACTTGGCTTTTTCCTCTAAGAACTAAAGCTAAACTCATTCAGTTTTCATTAAATTTCATCATTTAGTAGAAAGCAAATTTGGTTACAAACTAAAATGCTTACAATCCGATCAAGTGGTGAATATAAAGGTCTAATTCCATATCTTGAACAAAATGGCAATGTTTAGGCATTCATATGCATATGTTCATTCCAAAATGGAAGAAGTGAAAGAAAACATAGGCATGTTGTTGAAACAGGTTTAACACTACTTGCCCAGCATCCATGCCATTGCATTTTTGGTGTGCCTTTGAAACTGCAGTATTTTAATCAACAGAATGCCTTCTCTGTTCTACGTTTGTGTCACCTATCAAACATTGTTTCATAGATCACCTCTTTATTCTTCTCTCAAAGTTTTTGGATGTTCATGTTTCCTCACATTAGAGACTTTAATCAACATAAAATTAGTTTCCATACTTTGAAATGTGTTTTCATAGGTTATAGTCTTGTGCATAAGGTTTTAAGTGTTTAAGTCCTACAGGAAAGCTGTTTATCACTCCTAATGTCAGGTTTCATGAAGAAGAGTTTCCATTTGCTGGAATTGTAACTCCTCTAGCCATCATTCACAATCTAAATCCATCTGTCACCTCAGCCTTCATTACTCAAAATAATCCGTTTCTCAATTTCCTTTTGTCATACATTACACAAACTTATCTTCAAATGATATAGCTCCTGCACAACTGTCAGTAGAAAACTGTTTTCAACCAAGTTATACTCTAACAAGGCAAGGTAACTCCAATCTCATTCTCTGTTCTCCAAATTCCACTCTTGCCCCTGATTGTAACAATTTCAATTCTGAAAATATTCCAATACAGTTTCCTCACATTGGTAAACTCATCTATCCCATCCACATCTTTACCTAATCGTTCTTGTGTTGTGACTTAGCCCCTTCTCACTTTCCAAACACATCATCCCCACATACCCACAAACTTCCCACATGCTCACTTGTAGTTGATTTAGATCTCACAATTCCTACTCTATCCATTGGTTCTGAAGGTGTAAGAATCAACATCTTATGGTCATAGAGCAAAGGCTGCTGTAACATGAAACTGCCCTTATCACTTCTGGAAATATAGAGGTTCAGCTGAACCTTCTACAGTTCAAGAGGCTTTAGCTAGCAAAGCTTGGCAAGAAGCTATGCAAAGTGAGTATGATGCTCTGTCAAGAACACACTTGGACATTAGTGCCTAAGAGTTCTGATATGAACATTGTGGAAACAGTGGGTTTTAGAGTTAAATTTAATGCTGATGGGACTTTACAAAAGTACGAGGCTAGGCTAGTTGCAAAAGGTTTTCAACAAACACCTGGCTTGGATTTCTTTGAAACTTTCAGCCCAGTATCAAACCTTCAACCATCAAAATTGTACTTACTTTAGCAGTCACCCATAATTGGGACATACAACAAATTGATGTAAATAATGCTTTCCTTAATGGCACTTTGAATGAGCTGTATTTATGAAGCAACGGAAGGCTTTGAGGTCCTCAGTTTCCATCTCATGTATGCAAGCTCAATAAGGCCCTTTAGTCTAAACAAGCTCCTAGAGCTTGGTTTGACAAGTTGAAGGGAGCACTCTTGACAAAGGATTTAGATTCCATATCTGATTCCAGCCTCTTCACTTAAAAATGGGGATCAAGTAACCTATATTCTCATCTATGTAGATGATATTCTCATCACTGGATCCAACCATTCATTTATTCTTAACTTGTTACAGATTTGAACCTTAATTCTCCCTAAAAGCACTTGGATCAATCAAATATTTTCTATGGTTAGAAGCCCTCAGAACACTTAGAGGAATTCACCTCGGCAAACAAAATATGTTGTTGATCTACACCAAAACAGAATGCTTGAAGCACATGCCTGTCCAACTCCATGACTGTTGGCACAAACTTTTCCACCGATAGTCCTTTGTTTGAGGATCCTAGTCTCTATAGAAGTACGTGGGAGCATTACAATATTTACTAAACCAAACCTATATAAGCTTCTGTGTTAATAAACTCAGTCAGTTCCTTCAAGCACCTACAGAGCTCCAGTGGCAAGCCTGCAAGAGAGTGCTCAGATTTATCAAGGGAACACATATCATGGTCTGCAATTTAAACCAGCAGCCTCTTAAGTGTTGAATGTTATGCAGATGCGGATTGGGGAAGTAATTTGGATGATAGAAGGTCAACAATTGGTATACATTTACCTAGGACCTAATCGATACAGTGGAGCTCTCGCAAGCAAAAAGTTGTTGCTCTTAGTTCTACTGAAGCTGAGTATAGAGCCTTAGCCCTCACAGCCACTGAAATCGTTGGCTGCAAAGTGTTTTTTCAGAATTAGGGTAGAAAATGCCTACTGTTCCAGTGATATGGTGTGATAATGTCAGTGCAGGAGCCTTGGCAGCGAATCTGTTTTTCATGCAAGAACAAAACATATCGAAATCGACGCTCACTACATCAGAGATCAGGTTCTGTCAAAACAAATAGTTGTGCAGTATGTTCCTTCAAAGCTGCAAATTGGATGTTTTGATAAAGCATGTCTGCTGCTCAGTTCATGAGTTAAAGGGTAGCTCACTGTTGTTGGAGTGACTGAAACTGAGGGAAATTCGAGCTTTACAGAGGGCCCTGGCTCTGGTTGATTAGAGGGATTAATTGTTGCAAGCTACAGGTTTAATGGTTGAGTTGAACTGCAGGTTTAATGGTGTTCTGATTTTGCAGATTTGCTGTGAATATTAATGTTGAACTGCAGATTTAGGTTAAGTTGAACTGCAAGTTAATGGTTGAGTTATGTTACTTGCAAGCAGATTAATGCAGGTTGGTTTGAGGAGCTGATTATTGCAGAACTGCAGATTTGCTGCAAGTGTTATTGTAAAAAGTAAGTTTAATGATTGAATTGCAGTTGAGTCACACTGCAGATTAATTGTTGCAAAATGAACGAACTGCAGATTTGCTACAAGTGTTAGTGTAAAACTGCAGGTTTAATGATTGAATTGCAGTTGAGTCACATGCAGATTAATTGTTGTAGATGATTTGAGGAGTTAATTGTTGCAGAACTGCAGATTTGCTGCAAGTATTAGTGTTAAAACTGCAGATTAATGTAGGTTGGTTTGAGGAGTTAATTGTTGCAGATGATGCGTTGAGTCACATTGCATATTAATTGTTGCAGATGATTGAGGAGTAATTGTTGCAGAACTGCAGATTTGCTGCAAGTATTAGTGTAAAATGCCGATTAATGTAGGTTGGTTTGAGGAGTTAATTGTTGCAGATGATTTGAGGGTTAATTGGTGCCGAGCTGCAGATTTGCTGCCCTCTTTTTTTTTTTTTTTTGAAGATTAATGTGCTTATAGGAGCTGGTTGTAATGAGGAGCTGATATGGTGCAAGATTAAATGTGAATTTTTTTTTTTGAAGTTAATGGCTTATTTTAGAGTGATTTCAGAAGATGGTTTAAGTTACAAGATTAATGCAGATTTGAGAAATTGATTTGATCTAATCTGAGAAGTTGTTGAGTGGAACATTGAGAGAGTTGAAAAGTGAACCAGTTTTGCTTAAGGGGAAGTATCAGCAAAAGGTTAAAATGTTTGGGAAGTAGTTGAGAGTGAAGTGAACCAGTTTTGCTTAAGGGGAAGTATCAGCAAAAGGTCAAGACGGTGCCGTTCTGCTGGCACTTTACTAAATGCAAAGTGACGTCGTTTTCAATCATATTAACTTACTCTTCTCTTTACTTTCTGTACTTTACTCTTTTCCAATTATTCAGTTAACGTCTTCTCTTTCTCAATGTATAGAACAAATTCATGTAAGCTCATTCATTCAGTTAGAAAATAAAGCTATTGAAATTGTGCTTTTCTCTAGAAACTTCAGTTTATCTTTTTCAAGTCTCACAATATACAAAGCAAGACTGGTGGCAAAGGGCTACACCCAAAGGGCAAGTATAGACTTTAAAGAAGTTTCTCTCCTGTGGTTAAGTTTAAACAATTAGACTTATGCTAGCTGCAGTAACTCAATATGATCTAGAACTGGAACAGTTAGATGTTAAAACAACATTTTTACATGGTGAATGGAAGAGAAAATTTATAGAGTCAGCCATTGGGGTTTAGAGATAGAAACCTGCCTGAGCATCTGCCTGTTGCCACAGTCCTTATATAGACTCAAACAATCCCCTAGGAATGGTACAAGAGATTTGACTCCTTTCTAGTGGGAATTGGGTTCATTGGAGTGCTTATTGTTAGGAAACGACCCAGTTACGCAACGGAAAACAAAAACATAAAACTCTATGGATCGTCCTTAGAACCAAGAGGGGTACAAAAATCACAAGTTTATATAATAATCAAATCTGCAGAAAAAAATCAGTCAAGGTTTAAGAAACCATACCCACGTTTGGAGGCTCCACCAATTGTCTCTGAACGTGTTTGCTACCGATCCAAGTGTAGGATCGAACCGTGGAGGTCCACACGAAGACAACAACAAGAACCAAGGAGGATTTGCTAGATCCTCTTGGCCTTAAGAAATCAAGAAGAAAACAAAAGGTATTTGATTTTGGCAAAACCAAACCTGGCGTGGGAGAGTATTTTGGGGCTGGAGGTTTTCTCTTTTTCAATGAAAAATGAAATAATAAAAAACACACACATTTCAACTAAAATCTTTTCTTTTATAGTGTTATTTAAGTTGTCCTATTCCCATCGGATGGGCTTGGGCACACACCAAACACCCTATGTTGCCAAACACTCCCAATTAGATATTTATTTAATTATCATTATCTTCAATAAAATCAATTAATATAATTAACATTAACAATAATGAGATTAATTAAATAATGCGAACACACATTAACCGTAATTTCACTTATTAATTTTTCTAAACAATTAAATAAAGGCTACGACCTCAGCAAATTTAATTGCACTGTGAAATTATCAAAAACCATTTTACCTTAAAAGACGAAATGCCTTTCTTTCTTCTTGGATCTTAAATTATCTTCTAGTGTGTGACCCATAGGCTCCTCATCATATCGGCAGTGTAAGTATCGCGATTAACACCAATTGATCGTCTCACTAATACACAGACCAAGATTGGCCCCTAGAAGGCATCATGGCCACCCGATAGATTCGGATTCAGCAAAGTAGCTACCTGTCAACGATTGGTTACCGTACAATTCGATATTTCCTCATTGTTATCTCGACGAGACGAAGGTATAAAAATAGGTGTCAACCTCCGGTTACTCTCGATATTATGTATTCAATTCTGGACCAATGACCTGTAATAATCTGGATGAAAACAACTCAATCCTACTGTGGCCACAGTTTTAGTGTCATTGCCATATACTGAATTGCGTCGTGAGATAACTTCTCCGTACCTGAAAGAATCAGCATGCATGAGAGTGGTGGAGATGGAGAATGAAAGCATGGATTCTAAATCCGGTTTTCAAACAAAGCTTGGAAAAGAGATTATACCTACTCCTTTGCTTTGGATTGATGAATAGCTTCAAAAGGATGAAACCTCCCACTTTAACACCACCTGGAGAGTTAGAGGTGGCCTTGGGTTTGAGAGAGAGTTGGTTGTGTTTTTTTTGAACTAGTCAAGAATGAACAAAAATGCAACCTTTTGCACTTATATATACTGGGCAATAGCAATTATTATTTTTCACTTCCAAGCCCAATAAAATCTTATTTTATAAGGGACCCACCGAAATTAATAGCTCCTTGATAATCATATTATTCAAGGGCCCATGTAAACTAAACTAGTTTACATAACAACCCAAAATTTACCCCTTTTACCTTAACTATTAAAGGTATTTTTGTTCATCTCATTAATCTTAACACTTTAAGATATAATAATTAAATTAATTAATTATTGCTTGACCATTTTAACCCTAAAAATGTCACAAATGATTTCTATTAACTTTACTATAGAAATCCGTTTTACCCTCAGAAGGTGCTAGCCTCTTCGGATAACATTTCTCTCTCTCATCCTTCTCTAACTTCCCAAGGCTATTGGTGTGACCATGTAGGTCCACCGTGGATTAGGTGAGCCAGTTCTGGATGAATCCGAAAACCTATCCGGAGGCCCAACGACTATGGTAAACATCTAGCAATGTGCCATAGTCCCTAAACCACGATGAAGAAATACTTCATCAAACCCATTTCAGATCATAAGTACCATGCAGGTAAAGTCCCTCCATTGAGATATCCTAATCGAGTATGGATTCATGGAACGTCAAAATCCTAAACCGATCTTCTACCGAATTGTCGATCAATATGTCCGGAACTTGTCATCACAACTACTTTGTATGACTAATAATAGACTCTGGCTAGAGATTTAGTTTTCTGACATTTATCGATGTTCGTCTAGGAACTCGAATCCGGATGGAGTCAGCGGTATTCCCGATCCTATATTTCCGAGTCAATGGATCCCTCTTGACCATCGTTCGTTTCCGCATGTGAAAAACGCATGACCAAATAGGCTTTATTGTACGAAACATGATTGTCTCTACTTTACACCGTATGAACCATACGCATCCATATCGGATCCGACTACAATGTCTCAGGTCAAGGACTACATCATGCACTGATAAACCAAACGATAAATCATTGACTACATGCTTTTCCAAGAGATTGTCGTTATCGGTCACATGCAAAACAGTTCACCAACCGTTAATCCATACCAATGCCCCAGTGACATGACTATCATCGTCATCCGTACTTATATCAACTCATGATACTTTCGGAAGCATCGGTATGCCTACTGTACAATATAGTTGCCCAAATTATTTTGCTCCCGTAGGGAACCCTTTCGATAATTCATTTACCTATTAAATGAATCATCTGGACAATTCATATAACATACTTTATTTAAATGCATGACTGATAAAGGAAGCAATTTACCTATAGAATTGAAGAAATTTTCTTCTATTATTTATGATATATAGATACACGACAAAATGCTCTAAAACCGACAACACGAATGGTTTCTAGGGTATACACTAATATACCATAACAGACCCGGGAGTGATGAATCCTTTGTCTATCCACCATAGTCTTGATATACTCCTCGATGCAGCCAATCACCACCGTATTGATAGCTCTGAAAAGAACTGTGTTAGGCTAGTGTCAAACTGCACCAATTGGTGCACAAGGCGTTCGGTGATCTCAAGTCTAAGGATCACATGCACCACCATCGTTAGAGGATTTATTCCATAGACACTGGGGTTACCATCCATATGGAATCCTCTGGTGGGTCAGTCCAGTGAACTTGCTGCGGTGTATCGCCTATAGCAAGCACCATGTGTTGCCAGGTTGTCACCAAACAAACTTGACAAGTGAGATCAGTCATTGCCTTTCGACCGGGTCGTTCAACACTATGATAGCTTTACCGTATTATCTATGCCTTACTTCCGAATAATACTGGGGCTACGGACGTTTCTAGATAGCACCATATGTGCTCATAGGGTTCTCACTATCAAGATTTTTGAAACACTTGATACCCTCGTCACGGTTCTACCATTCTAAGGACATATATCAATACATATTGCAATAATAATGATTTACGCGATATAGAATAAAATGCCTTTTATTATTGATTAATGAACACTATCACAAAGAGTTAATTCTACAATAATTGATTGGCTCTAGGACATCTACTCTAACACTTATGATAACTGTTTGTATTATGCTTGCTTTAATAACATACCCATGTACTTACTGCTATACGTAGATGACATGTTGTTAATCAATAAGTCCAAACCTCAAATAGTTGAATTAAAAGCAAAATTAAATGCTGAATTTGAGATGACAGACCTATGATCTGCAAAAAGGATATTAGGGATGATGATTGATAGGAATAGAAAAGAAAATAGACTAAAACTCCATCAATTTCCATATCTGCAGAAACTGATATCTAGGTTTGGTTTGACTGACGCTAAAATTGTAAATGTGCCCTTAGCAGGTCATTTCACATTAAGCAAACTGCAATCCCCCAAAACTGATATAGATAGGATTAAAATGGAAAGCATCCCCTACTCTAGTGCCATAGGATCAGTGATGTATTCAATGATAAGCACTAGGCCTGATCTTTCATTTGCAATATCTCTATTAAGTAGGTTTATGTCAAATCTAGCATTGGGTTGCTTTAAAATGGACACTTAGGTACATTAATACTATAATGCATGTTGGATTAGAATATTGCAAAAGAACTCCTGCACTTGATCTTGTTGGGTATGTGAACTCTGATTTTGTAGGAGATCGTGATTCAAGGAAGTCAACCACAGCTTACTATTTCACTTTAGGTGGAAACTGCATTAGTTGGAAATCCCATCTTCAACCATTAGTGGCACTGTCCACAACAGAAGTTGAGTATGTGGCAGTAACTGATGCTTTCAAAAAGGCAATCTGGCTACAAGGGATTTTGAAAGAGATAAACTTGATGAATGGCCTTGTGACTGTATATTCTGACAGTCAAAGTGCCATTCATCTAAGTAAAAACCCAGTATACGATGAGAGGACGAAGCATGTGGATGTCAAGTATCATTTTGTCCGAGATCAGATTTCAAAAGGAACTGTCAGCCTGTTGAAAATTCCAACAGAAGAAAACCCATCTGATATGGGAACCAAGTTGTAACTGCTGTAAAGTTCAAGCACTGCTTGAACATTCTTCACATCAACTGAATTCAAAAGAGCAAAGAATGAGTATGAGAACTGCTTGCTGCACCTGCTGGTTACTGAGAAAGGGAAGAATAAGGCTTCAAGGTGGAGATTGTTAAATGTGAAGCTTTATGCGACACCGTTTTGACTTAAGCCGAGACTTCATCTTGATCGTTGGTTTGAAAACAGATCTGACGACTGAGGACTTAAGTTGAGTCAAACCTATAAAAGTAGATGACCCTTCAGTTTCGAGGCAACGCATTTTTCCTCTCTGTTTGATATCTCTTTGAATGAGAAGATTAGGGTTTTCTGTGAGTGTAAATCTGCGGATAATCTGTCCATTAAGTTGTGTTTCTTACTGTGGTGGGAACCTGGTGTAGAGTTCTTAGTTCAGATTGTAGGTTTATCTTTGTTATTCTAAAGCCTGGTTGATCTTGGTTGAAATCTTGTAAGGGGAAGAGAGTTTGAGGGTTGTAACCGTTCTTGATCGTAATAGTAAGTGCAGCGAGCATCCGTATTCTGGAGCTCAACGTGGACATAGCTTGTTCAATATTGAACAAGTGAACCACAATAAATACTGTGTGTTGAATCTGTTTGGTTTGCGTTGATTGTGTGTTTGTTGGTTGATGTTTGTTTGATTTGAGTAGAGGGTATTTACAACAGTGATTATGGCGGGAAGCATATTGGTTCATTACTCAGAGGCTAGAGAAACTCTGCCATTTCTTCTCCCAGCAGAAGCATCATAGCTAAACCCTCCGGTCTGCATAAAAATATAGGTCAGTTTATTTTTATTGGGAGGACGACATTTTCCCACCCAAGGTTTGGCAAAATGACATTTTCCCACCCATCAAGTTTCAAAATGACACTTTGCCACCCTTCGTTAGGTTCTGTTATGTTTTCCGTTAATATTTTATTGAAAAGACGAAAATAACCTTAAATATTTTACTTTATAATTTTTTAATTAGCCAAAAAGTCAAATATTAAAAAAGAAAAAAAGAAAAAATAGTTAACCCCACCTAAAAAGTTAAGAGTAATGCTATAAAATTGTTTAAAGTTAAATAATTTTAATATTTATTTATAATGTCATCAATATCACATCACTATTATTAATAATGTTTTTCATTTTTACTAATTAACATAAAAAATCAATATTCCTAATTAATTAAATAAACAAAGAAAAAAATGTATCTTTATACTTGGATTAATAAATAATCGAATCAAGACTTTGAATTAACTAAATTTTAATTTATAATCAACAAATTAAAAAATAAAACATTTAAGGGTGTTTTCGTCTTTTCAATCAAATATTAATAGAAAACACTAACAGAACCTAACGAAGGGTGGGAAAGTGTCATTTTGAAACTTGACGAGTGGGAAAGTGTCGTTTCATCAAACCTTGGGTGGGAACATGTCGTTCTCCCTATTTTATTATATTCAAACACAAGGTCTTTCATACAACAAGATATAAACTACAATACAATAAGTTAATGAGAGAGCAAGTGTTTTCTAATTTTTACTTGTGTTGGTGTTACAAACCTGTTGTTACAAAAATTCGCAATCAGTGAGACTTGATTAACCTAGTTGGGATTGAATCAGATGAGTGCATGATTGCGATCAACCAGCAAAGTGAGATGAACAGGTTGAAAATGAAAGATGAACAGATCGAAAATAAGTAGAAACAAAAGAGGATTTTTAAAGAGGTTCGACAAGTTAACTTCTTAGCCTACGTCCTCTGTTATTTTATTGCTCAATACTAGTCTTACATCTAGGACAATTCCAGGGGAAATGGTATCAAATGGGTGCACATCGAGGTAACCCTAAGGATGTTCCCTGTCTTTGTCTCTCTGGACTGAATATTTTCTTCTGTGAGTGTGTGATTGAATGAATTGTCCTCTGTTTGAAATGGAATTGGCTTCCCTTTTTAAAGGAGAGTCTTTCTGTGTTGTGTTTGAGGGAGTAGAATCCAGCAACACAGATGCATCACAAACCTATAAAAACATATAACAAATCCATTAATGATATATTATTATTATGAAAATATTAATATTAATTAATGATAACCAAAGATTAATTGCATTACTAATTTACTTACTCTTACAAAGCAGTCATAAAAATGGATTCTCAAAAGATCAGCAGCCACACCTCTATCCTTGAACAATCCTTTTCTATCTTCACCTCTAACAATTAATGGACTCAGCAAATCATGAAACCCAACTTGAAGCTGAGAACTAACACTTGCTATAAATATAACGACAAACAAAGTCAAAATAACTTGAACGTTTAACAAAATCGGACTCATTCCTCTACAAGTTATTGTAATGATGTTTATAACATCTATAGAGCAATGCATATTTAGAGAATAAAAATAAAAAATTTTAAGAAAATAATTCATCAATATTAATTTTGCATGTGGGTTGAATTATGGTTTGTTGTTACGAGTCTTGTAATAATGATATTGTTATGCCTGAAAAAGTAAGGCTGACGCCAAGCCTTGTCAACATAGGCGATCAGAGCTTAGGTAGCTTCTGTAGCTGTTCAGATGCAGCCACGTCGCATGCTGGCGTGAGCGGCATGCTGCTGCCAGTGTAGTGGGTATGTGCCAGAGTGGCGAAAGATTGGAAAAGTTCCACATGTCCAATCCCTGCACAAGTCGAGGAAATCACTCAAGCAGGTGAGCAACGAGACATAAAGAAGGATTTGCACGGCAATCTAACCCACTCACAGATTCAGTAATCATTACCTCAATTCATCCCACTATAAATAGAGGGCTTCTCTCCCGTTTGTGGGATTAGCTAATTTGTCTCTGAAATAGCATACATTCTCTCTCTCTCTCTCTCTCTCGTGTATTCACTTGTATTCTCTAAGCTATAAATCAGCTCACTGAACGCGACCTGATCTCATATATTAATACAATACCAGTGGACATAGGATTCGCTCATTTAAGCATCCGAACCACTTTAAACATTGTTCTTCATTTCTTATTCAACCCAATATCCCCATATACACGTGTGTCTTCTGAGTCAGCTCAACATTTTCCACATGCGATTAGTTGGTGTCAAAATCAAGCATCAACAGTTTGGCGCTAGAAGGAGGGCCTGATTTAGTACTTGTTCTTCATCAGGAGAATCTCTGACTAATCGATCGCACAACAGCACATGGCTTGCCGATTTGAACCTGAGCAAACCAATCATGGTGATGAGGAGATCCCCTAAGTACAACAAGACACTTCTCCCGAGGTGCCCTCAATCTCCGCAAAATACCATGGGGGATATCCCTTCAAGCTCGCGGCTTGACCTAGCCGTCATGAGCTACCTGGAGAGGTTCAACAATACTCTCCAAACAGTCAACCAAAGGCTGGACCGATTGGATTGGGTCTTGCCACCCGAATCAAATGAGGCGGTGCCACCACCAAAAACGCCTTCAGGTCACATGAAGGAGTGAAAAAGGGCAATAACATATGCCGCACACACTGCAGCCCGTCAAAGAAAAGGAAAGCAAGTGGCAAATAGCTGGCCTAGAGGCTCCAAGGGACCAACGAACACCGACCACACCCCGAGTAGAATACCCATGGCGCAAAGACTCAGTGACATGTCGTGGCTTGATCTATCCCGCGCCACGTCGCGCATGCACTCCCACAAAAGTGCAAGGCGAGGAGATTCCCATAATCGCCAGAATGACGACTTCGATCATCGTCGCACGGGAAGTTCCCACCGTCTGTGGGTCGATTCGCACCACTGCAAAGGTCAGGAAGGTTCCCCAAACAATTCAATGCCATCACACGACTCTAGCCAGTGTGTGTCAAGAGCGGTTGGGACTGCCGGCCAAGGTGATGAGGAATTCGACCTACCGTCTTTCCTCAACCGCAACCGTGAGGGTCAAACCTGCGTTGCTGAAAGCGATCCCCAGATGGCTCTGCTGCCTCAGATTGAGAAACTACAGTGAGCCCTGGATCAGTTAAAGGCTCAACGAAATGAGCAAGGGTAGGTCGTAGAGGTGTCTCCCTTTTCTCCGACAGTGTTAGCCGCCCCTCTCCCGTCAAGATTTAGAATGCCTAACATGCGAGCATTCGATGGGAATTCCAATCCGCAGGATCATCTATACGAGTTCAACGACCTCGTGAAACTCCACCAAGTCTCTGACTTGGCAAAATGCTGTTGCTTGGCGGTAACTCTCACTTCTCATGTCAAGCGATGGTTCAGGTCACTCCCAGCAGGATCAGTTAGCTCGTGGCCTCAGATGAGCTCGACATTTTTGAGACATTTCCAAGCGAATAGGAAGTTCTCAATGTCTTTAAGCTATCTCAGCAACATAAGGCAAGAGAGGGATGAGCCCCTCCAATCCTATGTTGACAGGTTCCATCGAGAGCTCCATAACGTAACTCATACTTCCGAAAAGTCCGTTCGGACTCCATCATCACGGGAGTTCGTCCACAGATGGATCTGTAGAAAGAGCTATAATCAGAGGACGATGTTTCCCTCACCCGCTTCTACAGCCTTACGGAGAAATACCTCCGTATTGAGAACTCTATGGCGGCGTTCAACTGCCACGACCCCGACCCTTTGGGCAGTGCACCTGGTCAGGGGGAAAATATGAGGGTTGATCGCAGGTGGGCCAATGACGATCAGCGGAAAATAAAGAAGCAGTGATATAAGCCCAAGAAATCTTACGCTCCAATTCCTCGTTGCGATCGCGACAAGAGTCAGTACACTCCCCTGAATGCATCTGTCTTTGCTATTCTTGATAAGTCAGAAAAGGTCGGCTTGCTCGGGGAGCTTGAGCCCATGAAAGGTCCCCCTTCAGCTAGAAACAGTAAAAAGTACTATCGTTATCACCAGGACAATGGGCATTACACCGATGAGTGCTGAGCACTCAAGCAAGCAATTGAAGACCTCATTAAGCAGGGGCACTTCAAATAGTATATTGATGACTCTACTCCCGTGCAGGAGAAAAATCAGGAGGAACCGGGTAAAAAGCGTCGTGCTCGCAAGGGTATCTGTAGCGTAGGGATAATCTTTGGGGGACCACACCTTAGAGGGAATTCGTGAGGTGCCCAAGAGAGGTATGCTCGCGTAACCCATCACGACCCTATCCATGTAATGAACATGATGCCGCGATCGTCAAAGGTTCGTAAGGAGGAGGAAATTACCTGCTCCGAAAAAGACATAGTCCGATTGCATCATCCCCATAATGATGCTCTCGTCATCAAGCCCCAAATAGGGCGTTGCGACGTCCACAGAATGTTGGTGGATAATGGAAATGCTGTGAACATCCTGTTCCAGCGAGCTTTCAAAAGAATAAAGTTGGATGAGGCCGATCTAAAGCCCCCCTCCATCCCAGTTATATGGTTTCACCAGGGATTATCTGATCCCTAAAGAGATGATCTTACTCCCAGTCACATTTGGTGACTCCGACGAGGTGGCCAAGATCACTGAGTTCTTAGTAGTGGACTGCCCGTCAGCTTTCAATGGCATCCTAGGGCGACTTCTACTGAGAAACTTCAAAGTAGTCACTTCGATTTACCATCTCAAGATGAAGTTCCCCACCCCGACGGGGATAGGGGAAGTAAGCGGATCTCAGTGCTTGTCTCGCGACTGCTATGTAAGGGCAGTGCAGATGGCGTGCAGGGGAAAAGGCACTCCACATGGCATTCCCGAACAGGCAATGGCGATCAACTGGATTGAACCACAGCCTAGTCTAACGGAGGCTAACTTGGATCCTCATATCCAAGAATACCCCTCCAGTGGGCCGGTTAAGGATTTATCTGAAGTGTCAATCGACCAGAGTAAGCCGAGTTGAGTGTTGAGGATTGGAAGCAATCTCAACCCCTATCTCGCCAACGACCTGACCTGCTTCTTGAGAGAAAATATCAACGCGTTCGCATGGACGCATGCCGACATGGTTGGGATTAGCTCGAACATCATTTGCCATGCTCTAAACATTGATAGTGAAGCCAGGCCTGTTCGTCAGAAGAGAAGAGAAATGGATCCGAAGTGATATGCTGCCTTGAAAATTGAGGTAGATAATCTCCTTCAAAATGGATCCATCCGGGAGGCGCTCTACCCAAGCTGGGTTGCCAACCCGGTTTTGGTAAAAAAGCCCAATGGTAAATGACGAACGTGCGTTGACTTCACCGATCTTAACAAAGCCTATCCTAAATACAGCTTTCCCCTACCAAGGATTGACCAGCTCGTTGATGCCACCTCCGGGCACAAGCTACTGAGTTTTATGGACGCTTACTCGGGATACAATCAGATTCGATGTACGTACCGGACAAAGAACATACTTACTTTGTTATAGATCGGGGACTGTATTGCTACAAGGTTATGCCCTTCAGCCTAAAAAATGCTAGAGCTACTCACCAGCGATTGGTTAACCGGATGTTTTTCGAGCAGATCGAAAAGTCGATGGAAGTCTATGTTGATGACATGCTGGTCAAATTGCATGTCACGTCAAATCACATAGCACATCTCGCTGGGATGTTTGACATTCTCCGGAAGTATAGAATGAAGCTCAATCCTCTTAAATGCTCATTCAGAGTATCCTTAGAAAATTTTTTTGGGTACATGGTTAACCATAGGGGAATAGAGATCAACCCCGAGAAAATCCAAGCTCTCCTCGACATGAAAAGCCCGACCAACCAAAAATAGGTTCAAAGTCTCAATAGGCGAATGGCACCACTCAGTTGCTCCATATCGAGGGCAACAGATCACTGCTTGCCATTCTTTAATATACTTCGGGCCAATAAGAAGTTTGAGTGGACTCCCAAGTGCGAACAGGCATTCCAAAGTATTAAATAGCACCTCGAAAAGATACATCTTCTGTCCAAACCTCTCCCGCAAGAAATTCTCCTCCTGTATCTGTCCGTCTCTCAGTATACGGTCAGTGCAGCTTTAGTTCGGGAATAGTATAGGGTTTAATGGCCAATATACTACGCGAGTAAGCGTTTGCTGGATGCCGAGATACGGTATCCAGAAATAGAGCGATTGGCTTATGCCCTATTGATCGCCTCCAGAAAGTTGAGACCTTACTTCCACGCCCACACAATTCATGTATTGACTAACTACCCACTCAGGCAAGTCCTTTAGAAGCTAGAGGCATCGGGTAAATTACTCAAGTGGGCCATGGAACTAAGTCAGTTCGATCTGTAATACAGACCGAAAGCAACCATCAAAAGACAAGTTGTTGCTGATTTCATCTCAGAATTCTCATATCATCCAATGAAGGAATCCGAACAACAAGCCAGCAAGGTCACCCAGGAAACTATTCAGAACCTATCAACTTAGAGCCTCTATGTCGATAGGTCATCAAACAGGAAAACGGTTGGAGCAGGCCTTCTCCTTCTAAGTCCCGAAGGGACTCGCATTCATGGCATTCTCCATTTCGGGTTCAAAGCGACCAATAATGAAGCCGAGTATGAAGCTCTGCTCGCTGGATTGTGGTTGGTAAGAGAAATGGGATCAACTGCGATTAGCATCCACAGCGACTCCATGCTAGTTGTCAACCATATTTTTGGAGAATATCAAGCCAAGGAAGAAAACATGATCGGCTATTTGAAGAAAGCTAAGGTCACACTCGAGCCGTTTAAGCACTTCACGATCACACAGATCCCTAAAGACAACAATTATGTCGCGGATGCCTTGGCAAAGATAGCCTCATCGTTGGACTCGGATGCGCCAGAAAGCATCCCTGTTTGGTTCATAGAGGCCCCAAGTATCAGCTCGCTCGAACAGGCTGTGAATGTGACCGAGTCGGTCTCCTAGATGACCCCTATCATTCAGTATCTCCAAGATGGGACCTTGCTCAACGACAAGGTCGAGACAAGAACCCTGCGAACCAGAGCTGCTCGTTACACACTTATATGAGATCAGCTGTACAAGCGAAGGTTTAGCGCCCATCTTCTCCGATGTGTAACTGATGAAGAAGCAGACTATATCATGAGGGAGATACATGAAAGAATCTATGGTAATCACATGGCTGCACGATCCCTCGCTAACAAAGTTATTCGTTAAGGATATTACTAGCCCTTGATTCAGGAAGACACCTACAACTTTGTTAAAAAGTGTGACAAGTGTTAGCGGTTCTCGAACATACCGTGAGCTCCTTTCCACCAGCTGATAACCATGTCCAGCCCCTGGCCATTCTCCATGTGGGGAATCGATCTCATCGAATGCCAGTTGGTAAAGGGGGAGTCAAGTATGCGGTGGTCACGATCACCACCAAAAAGCTCAAGGACTTCGTTTTCAAAAACATTGTGTGTGGCTATGGGATTCCTCATGCCCTCATCTCTGATAACAGGAAATAGTTTGATAACGAGGAATTCAAGTAGTTTTGCGACGAATTGGGTATCCATAAGAAATTTGTCTCAGTCGCAAGACTGCAGCAAATGGTCAGGTTGAAGCTGTCAACAAAACCATCAAGCACACTCTGAAGGCCAAACTTGGCGTAACCAAGGGAAACTGGGCCGACGACCTCCCTGAAGTCCTGTGGGCATACAAGACAACTCCGAGAACCTCTACCTCAGAAACACCTTTCTCGCTAGCATATGGCTGCGAGGCGATGATCCCTGTGGAGGTAGGAACTGGTTCACTTCGGAGAGACCTGTTCAACAAAGCCAAAAATGAAGCTCTCATACGTGCAAGTCTGGATTTAGTTGAAGAACATCGCAGCAAGCTCAACTAAGAATAGCAGCCTATCAGCAGCACGTGAAAAGCTTTTTCGACTCTAAGGTTAGAAAAAGAGACTTCGAGGTCGGTAACCTCGTTCTGAAGGAAATCCTTCTCGGTACAAGAGAACCAAGTACGGAAGTATTGGGGCCGAATTGGGAAGGCCCGTACTACATCGCCAAAGTGATAAGACCGGGGACTTATCACCTCAAAAAGCTAAACGGTTCTGAAGTACAGCAAGCTTGGAATGCTGAGCATCTCCGCCCATATTATCAGTAATTTCGAACTCATTTTTTCCTTGTATAGATTTTTACTTTTCTCAAGCTTTGTAAATAATATAAGTTCTTTTGTAATCGCTTTTTCTACATGTATACAATTATGTTCGCATAGATATTATTTGTATGAATGCTATTGTAAGTAGTTAGAATGCG
Organism: Pistacia vera; assembly: GCF_008641045.1. Taxonomy (NCBI): domain Eukaryota; kingdom Viridiplantae; phylum Streptophyta; class Magnoliopsida; order Sapindales; family Anacardiaceae; genus Pistacia; species Pistacia vera. The sequence continues at coordinate 319,172 of NW_022196164.1, forward strand.
ACCTCATGTGTAACGTTTGTGGGGTACGAAAAATTATAAGTACTCACAAAAGATTTAGAAAGTTATGTCTTTATTTATTATGATAAAAATAAAAAGTACAAAAAAGCGAGCATAGGAAGGGCAGTACAAAAGCAAAGGCAATCAATGGCCTTCATCCCCAGGTCCCAGAGGTGCGACCTCAGTGTCCCCAGGCTGGTCGCCAACCACATGGCCAGTCGTGAGCTCCTCTGAGACATACTTCGGATGCTCTTCCGGGTCAGGTTCTTGGGCTGCCTTCTCTGCCTCTTCATCCTTAATCCGCACCATGGAGGCGAGGATGTCCTGGTATTCGTTCGGGAGGTTAGTCAGATTGATATGAGGATTCTTCGGCCGTAGGGCATAAATAGACTGAATTGCCCATTCAGCAGCCCTCTTCTCGATCTCTAACTCTTGTCGCCGTATCTCTTCGGTCAGCGAAGCGATACGACCTTGGTTGAGTTGGAGTTTAGCCTTAAACACCCATTTTTGCTTCTCGATGGTCTCCTACAGCTCCGTCCTTTCCCGCTCTGCTCGCAAGGCCTGCTCAGAGTTCGTTTGTAGCTCATTTTCTTTCTTACCAGCCTCCTTGGTGAGTTTGGCCACCGTCCTTTGGAGCTCCTTTACTTCCTCTCTTCTCTTCTCTAGCTTGGCCTTCTGATAGTCCACCGTACGAAGAGCAGCATTCCTTTCAGACAGGTACTGGTTTGCCTGAGTGGTGGATAAGTCTTTCTCTGTTTCGACGGCTTCTAAGTCACGTTTAAGCCGCGCGTTCTCCTTTCTTAGCTCGACCAACCCCTCAGCAGCTCCCAGCTGAACCTTCTGCAAGGACAAGTGCATGGAGATTAGGGCTTGTGAACGAAGAGAGTAAAAATTTAGTTTCCTTTCTACTGAAAAGGGTAAGTGTAAAGTCCTCATCGAGGACATCTCGTTTTACCTGGCTTAGGTGCTGAAAGGATATGGACATCAGCTCCATAGGGTTGGAAGCCACGAACTTCTCGAACGCCTCCACGAGCCTGCACTCTAGCAGGGTAAATACCACCGACTGCAGATGATCCGAAAGTTACCCCATCGAGTCCAGCATGGGTGTGCTTATGCCCATGCCTGCAGCAGGTAGCGTCTCGCCTGCTGGTTTCTTGCTCGGTCTCCTTCCAGGATCCGCAGCCTCGCTCTGCCTCGTTCACGACCCCTCCGTAGCAATGGAGATGTCGATCGCGCCCCTAGAAGGCCCTCCCGAGCAGAACGCTTGGTAAGGTTGCAACCTCTAGGACTGAATGCCCAGACCCTCCGTTTCAGACTCAAACTCTTCGACCCGAAGTTCTTTTCGCTTCTTGGACTTTTAGGCCATGGTCTTATGCTTCGGGCAAACAGTTGAAGGCTGGGGAGCGCTTTCAGGTCGAGCTGAAGCACCCGCTAGTGTCTTTCTGATGGGGGGACTGTTGGGAGCCGCTCTAGCCGGTCTGATAACTTTTACTCCAGGGAAGGTGAACTGCCTTGGTCATGGCGACTTGGGCATTTTGGGAGGCATGGTCGCTGCATGCGAACATCATTAGTAAAATAGTTCGCTACATGCAAAGTCAAAAGAACAAGCTAAGGTTATAGTACTCACTCGTTATGGTCTCTAAGGTCGCCTTGGGATTGAAGAAACCGTATCTCTGCAAGTTTGCAGTTGTTATGAGCAGTCTTGTGTCGCGACTCTCTTCGGCAAAAAGCCGAAAACAGTGATTCTGTCAGGATCCTCGAGAGCCGATAACTTGGTCGTCTTGTTAACTACGAAGAAATAAAAGCTCGTTAAGACTAAAAGGAAATTCTCGAAATCAAAGAAAGGAGAACCTACTTGGCTCCTGAAATTGGCAAATGCCATCATATCAAAAGAAGAAAAACTTCATCTCGTACGCCCCAACATTGCTAGGGTAACTATGTATTCTCGCTTCGATTGTAGGTCGCTTCGAGAGATAGAAGGAATCTTTGTCCTTACTCTTCTTCAAGATATACGAGCAACCGAGCTCTAGCGTGGTTAACTCGCCCAAACCGTTTTCGTCGCATGTGATATACATAGCCACGACTATCATATACGCATTCGGCATAAGCTGCAGCGGTGCGATCCCGAAGTAATCAAGGACCGACCTAACGAAAGGGTGGAAAGGGATTAAGCCCCCGCTCTTAAAGATATTCTCGAAGATCACAGCCATTCCTTCTGGCAGATTCCGAGCTGTGTATGTTCTATGCTGGAAGACCTCTACGTTGAGGGCGTATTGGTCTACCACCTCTGGAATCTCCTCGGTAGTGATTGCTGACAGAATCTCTTGAGAGGGGTCCGCTGGAGCATCCTATACCGGCGAGCTAGTTCCCTCATCTTTCCTGGTCATTGAAGGATCCATCTTTTTGTGGTCTAAAAAAAGCTACATGCAGGAATCACTCAGTCATCGTACACTATTTCGTACGATGACATGGAGGAAAAAATAAATGCTTCCTCCCTTAAACCCTAGAAAAACCTTAAAAGAATCCTTAAGCCACCCCTAATGGCTCAAACCCTAGGAAAAAGCTTATTCTCCAGCCAATCACCAGCAAACGATCATCGTTACCGCATGGCTATCATAAAAAAACAGAAAAAGGAAAGTAATAGGAAAATCCTCCTTACCTTTTGAGTATGAAGATTGATCATCCTGCTTCGAGTGTCAAACGCGCACCAGTCTGAAAGACGGAAAACCAAGGCTCACGAAAGTTTCTTGCTTTCTCTAAAGAAGTGAATATTGTGCAAATTACCTGAGGTGAGCCTAGGGTTTTATAGTGAAGGAAGTGGCGTTTGATTTTCCCGAAGTCAAACGACGTTTGAGCGGAAATCACTTCTCACCATTGATTGTAACCACGTGTCGCTAATCAGCAAAGAAGAGTGATCGTCACGTTTCGAGAAACCAAATCGTCGTTCTTTTCCGTTGAAACACTCAAGCGACGGCTCGTTTCCCTTCTCCATATTAAATGCGCTCACATTCGCATTTAATGCTCTGATAGGGAATGTCGTTTTAGCATGGCTTGCATTTAATGCTCATGGTTGGCACTTATTGCGCACATGACACGTTTGTAAAAGCAAAAGGTGTTTTATTTAATGTATCAGTTGCAAAAGTGCAACGGATAACATCTGAAGAGGTCGTTACATTAAACACTCTTCTTCATGTCAATCACAAAGCGACGTGACTCTTTGCCCTCGTCGCATGTCAGTTGCGAAGCGACGTGACTTTGTTTTCAACAAAAAATCCACTAAGTGTAATCAGGTCGAGAACCTTAGTCGAAGACCAGAATTATCGTTATAACCCTAGATAAGATCTAGAACAGGTCGCGGATCTTGAGGAAGATCATTTCAGGTCGCCTGCATGGGAATGATTCTACGACATCTTTGTAACCAGGTCGGATCGACCAGCGTCCATTCGACGCACATCAAATCAAGGCATAATTGTGTAGTTCTCAAGGTTCGATCCTCAAACCTTAAAAACTAGGGGACTTCTATTATGCCTAAAAAAGTAGGGTTGACGCCAAGCCTTGTCAACGTGGACGGTCAGAGCTTAGGTAGGTTCTGTAGTTGTTCAGACGCAGCCACGTCGCATGCTGATGTGAGTGGCATGCTCCTGCTAGTGTAGTGGGTATGCACTAGAGTGGCGAAAGGCTAGAAAAGTTCCACGTGTCCAATTCCTGCACAAGTCGAGGAAATCACTCGAGCAGGTGAGCAATAGGACATAAAGAAGGATTTACATGACAATCTGACTCACTCACAGATTCAGTAATGATTACCTCAATTCATCCCACTATAAATAGAGAGCTCCTCTCCCATTTGTAAGATTGGCTAATTTGTCTCTGAAATAGCATACATTCTCTCTCTCTCTCTCTCTCTCTCTCTCTCTCTCTCTCTCTCTCTCTCTCTCTCTCATGTATTCACTTGTATTTTCTAAGCTATAAATCAGTTCACTGAACGCAACCTGGTCTCATATATTAATACAATACCAGTGGACATAGGATTCGCTCATTTAAGTGTCTGAATCACTTTAAACATTGTTCTTCATTTCTTATTAAACCCAATATCCCTATTTACACGTGTGTATTCTGAGTCAGCTCAGCATTTCTCATGTACGATTAGTTTATGTCAAAATCAAGCATCAACAGAAATCACTAATGACCTTGCATTGTATTTGTAATTTAGGATTCCTGTATTTTGCACATCTTAGTGTCATCGTGTTAAAATATCACAATTATAAATACTGTATAAAACATACGTTTTGGTTTATTTATTTATTTTATTACGGTTTTATTATTGGGTCGGAAAATTACTTCCATTTTTATTTCTCCTTTCAAGGATACCGGGCCAGCTTCTCCTTTGACGGGTTTACGTTGGCCCAATAAATCTTTTGATGGGTTTACTTTGGCCCAATAAATCACCGAGCCAGTACATAAAAAATCCAACAAACAAAGCCCAAATATTACAAATAAACCAAACACAGCCTAGGGTTTTGGCATCAATCACACAAGACGCCGCATATAAACCCTCTTGTTTCTTCCTCCTTATTCCTGTATAGAGTCAGAGATCCTTCTCATTTCATCTGCAGAATCAAAATGGTTACTTTCAGGGTAAGTATATTTTTATCTATTTTTTCTCTCTACACTTATTTGGACTGTTGAAAGGTTGATGTTTTGATGTGGGTTTTGTTTGGAATTGCAGTTTCACCAGTACCAGGTGGTGGGAAGAGCTTTGCCTACAGAAAGTGATGCGCAGCCCAAGATCTACAGAATGAAGCTCTGGGCCACCAATGAAGTTCGTGCCAAATCCAAGTTTTGGTCTGTAATATTCAATTTCATATTTTTCTTTACTTATTTCTTACTTTAATTTAGAATTTAGAATATATATCATTTACAATACATGTCATTTGTATTATGAATCCTGTATGTTATGTCAAGTGTTTTAAAATGAGAATGAATTATAATTTTCAATCCCAAACATGGACATATATGCAGAATTGCTGTGTTGGGTTCTCGCGTTAATCTTATGATGTATAACTGTGCACGTGATACAAGCATGAAGTGTCGTGTGATTGAGTTTTAGAATTGCTTATAATGAGTGACGTTGTCTCTAAATAGTGTGATTTTCTTGGCATGATGCCTAAAGTTTAATTTTATGACATTGCATAGACATGTCTTACGTGTACAGTTATGCATCATAAGGTGGACAATGGTGTCCATCATAGCAGTCTAATTAGATAATGGTGTCCATCATATCGTATATTTGCTAGTGATTTGACAAGAATTATCTGGCTGATTGAATGTTTTCTGGTAATGACATTGCCTTTTTTTTTTTTTTCATATTCTGTCTAGGTATTTCTTGAGGAAGTTGAAGAAAGTTAAGAAGAGCAACGGGCAGATGTTAGCAATCAATGAGGTATGTATAAGTATATTTTGAAATGAAATATATAATGTTTTGCTTTGATGGTGTCTAGTGCATTATAGTATTTTATACACGGCTCACAATTAGCGAACATGTAACTGTTACTTTCAATGGGCCACTTTGAATATTGGTTCTTTTGAAAACCTCTATATGTATATCGATGGACACCTCCTAAACATGTGGTATACGCTATTAGAGAATTATAGTATCCAAAAGACTTGAAATGAAATTTTTATCATGCTAACTTTGTCATAACTTCTTTTCTCTTGTTTTTATGCAAATGAAGACTTGAGTGTATCTATAGGCATTTTTACGGTTTATTGTTGGTTATTTTTTAATTCCAAGGTTTGGGTTCTGTGGTTAAGACCTTTGGTTTCAACCAAGAGCTCCTTGGTCTTTGACTTTAGCTTGGCTTCTGCTAGAATTTTTAACTGCCTTAATGGGAGAAGTTATGGTTTTAAAGGCTTTAATTTTAGTGTTGTGCCAGCGAAAGTAGAGTTGTTTATATGTATTCTTTAGTAGTGAATAAGATGGCATGATTTTTGGAAAGAAGTTCAGGAAGGGAACCAATACATATGAACAGTAGCATTTTCACATCATTTGAAATGATTGGTGGAAAATGTTTTTCACTTTCTAAAATGAAAGGCTTTTGAAGCATTTCTTAGTAGGGACCAGATATAGATGATCATTCTGTTTTGTACCATTCCTAGAATTATTGATGGCTTTTCTGATCTCCATTGTCTATTGGAATTGAATAGCCTTTGTATCCTGTTATATATTTGTTTGGTCTTCAAATCATGATTAGTAATTTATGTACCATATGTCAGCTTCCGGAAATTATACGAATGAATGTAACTGATATGTCGACATGTTATACGGATTTCAATAATAGCATTTAATCCTGAAAGGATGTTTACCATGTAGTCTATCCTTAAAGAGTGAATGTGAATCTCAAAAACTTAAAACATTTTTTTTTTTTTTATTATTATTTTTTGAAGGTGAAAGGCTTTATTTTTGTATGAAAATATTGTATCTAAAACTTATGGTACTTATACTGCAGATCTTTGAGAAGAATCCTACCAAAGTTAAGAACTATGGTATCTGGTTGCGATATCAAAGCCGAACTGGGTATCACAATATGTACAAGGAATACCGAGACACAACTCTTAACGGTGCTGTAGAACAAATGTACACTGAGATGGCTTCTCGTCACCGAGTGAGGCATCCATGCATTCAGATTATTAAGACAGCCACCATACCCGCAAAGCTTTGCAAGAGGGAAAGCACCAAGCAGTTCCACAACTCCAAAATCAAGTTCCCTCTGGTTTTCAAGAAAGTCAGGCCACCTACGAGGAAGCTCAAGACTACATACAAGGCAACAAGGCCTAACTTGTTTATGTAACTGCCCTGTGTTTCTTACTTCCTCCTATTGCCTGTTTGGGGCTATATGCTATGGATTAATGTTCGTCTTTGCATTTTTGCCCTGCTCATATTGGTTCTATTAGATGTGACTTCAGAAGATGATTATGAACCTTCTTTGGGAAAAATTAAGTTGTTCTTATGAAGGTATTTAGCTTTGACATGATTTTGGCCATGTAAAACTTTTACAATTTTATCATTCTCTTTGTTCTTTCTTTTTTGGGATGAAATGACACAGTGTAGCATTAACAGCCTTGTTTCTAGGCCAATACAAGGAGTAATTGGCATGCTTTCAACTTGGAAATTATAGTTTGAATCCATATCAAATACTGTGGTGCTACAATTGGAGTATGGGATTATAGGATATAAGATTTAATTCAATTGTTATGTCATTTGGGATTGGGATAAACATTATCACTTCCGCTGGACCATTGTGTTGAATTTTATTAATGTGTTTGTATGGGATCCAATGGTCCCAAAGCCTTCTGAGTATGAGAGAATGGTGAGTAAAATCAGCAGTAGCATTGTATTTGTAGGAGTAGGCTTGCAAACGAACAGAACATGAACGAACACCTTCGTTCGAAACTCGTTCGATCGGCACCAAGGAGTGTTCAAAATTGTGTTTGAACTTGAACGAACACAGAATGATTGTTCGAGTTCGTTCGATTAGCAAAAAGATCTGTTCGTGATAGTTCGATTAATTCGTAAATACTTGTTCGAATAACTCGTTCAAATACTTGTTCGAATTAAAAATATGCACCAATTTTCCAATTCATGCTCTAAAAAACAAATATACACCCATATAATTTAGCATTTGAAGAAAATGTAGCTCGAGCTAAAGATAACTAAAACTGAATTTTTCTGTATTTAATGAATAAATGTACAAAAATAGAACAATCCGTTCTTTTATGACAAATACAAAACTCACCGTTTAGTCACCACTTTTAGACTTTACAAAATTATATATATATAATGAGTAATTATGTATATACAAAATTATTATCATACATATATTAATCATAGATTAAATATGTTTAATATGTTATTAAATTATCAAAATTATAGGTTATCATATATATATTATCATTACTGTTTACATATATATTTTATATTAACACCCATAAATTCATAATGGTATGAGGGTCTATTGTAATATATGATCAATATAAATGTGTGATTAATTTTGGTTTAATTAAACTATTATGTTATTAAATTTGTTATGCTATATATCACTTGATTATACAATATGTTATGTTCATAAATTTGACATATTGTATTTAATTAAACTATTATATTATTAAAATTGTCATACTATATATCACTTGAATATACAATATGTTATATTTATCAATTTACAACACTATATTTAATTAAGCTATTATGTTATTAAATTTGTCAAGTTAAATATCACTTGATTATACAATATGTTATGTTCATCAATTTACTATATTATATTTATTATTTATTAGTTGAAATGTTATCTCATAATATTTAATTATTGATTACATTTGAAAAAATATGAAGCTATTATATTATTAGATTTATTATGTTATATATCACTTGATTATACAGTCTATTATGTTATTAAATTTGTGATGCTATGTATCATAATAATTTATTATTTTTTAATTAAAATACTATATAGTTATATATTTAATTATTGATGACATTTGAAAAAAAAAATCCAAACATATTATATATATAAGAAAAACAAAAGTATCATAATATTTTATTATTGATTACCATTAAAAAAAATTCATCTAAATTAAACCAAACATAATATAAAAAAGAAAAAAAATATAAATATATATAATAATGTATAACATGTTTTTCAAACATAAACGAACGAATAATCAAACAGATTGTTCACGAACGGATGGATCGGTTAGTCAAACGTATTATATTCGTGAACATAATCGAACGAACATCCTATATTTGAACTCGAATCAAACATATTATACGAATATAATCGAACAAATATCCTATATTTGAACTAGAATCGAACATATTATCAAACGAGTATTAAACTATTTGTAAATAGTTTCTTATGGAGTAGGGGCAAATAGTTATCGAACAAACATCGTTCACGAACAGTTTGCAGCCCTACGTAGGAGTGATGAGAAAAGGTAGCCACTGATACGTGTGCTACTGAACAATTGGCATTCCAGAAACTCTCACGGGATCTTCACTTCTCAAATGTCAGTCTCCTATTCTGACATCATTGATAACGTTAAGCCCTTCTCAGTTACAATTCCAAAATGAAAAAGATAAAAAAACGTTTTAATGAACTGTCTTCTCAAATTTGACCGAGGTAGATACATAGAATATAACTGAGATTCGAGACTGATATTTTCGTTGGAATTTTGGACATATTTGTTGATGAATACACGCCGGTAGAATCGATCAGTCATCATCAGAATTCGAAGACCACACACGTCTTTATCAATTACTTCTTCATCAAGGGATGCTTCCGAAAGGATTATGTTCCGCATTCCATTTATTTTTCTAATCTCCACTTGTTTTCCACCATAACTTAAGATGGCTTTATCTGTTTTTTTTTTTCTTTCTTATTTCATCACTCTTGCACAGACACATCCTGCTTCAAGGGGTCTCTCTCTTTGAGAAATGAAATATTTATTATCCGTTGCAGTCTCCGTTGTTTTGGTTACAGTAGTAACGTTGGCATGGAGAATTCTGAACTGGGTATGGTGGAGGCCAAAGAAGCTGGAGAGATATCTGAGACAGCAAGGTCTCTCGGGTAAACCTTACAGGCTTCTGTATGGGGACTTGAAGACGACCTCAATTATGCTAAAACAAGCAAAATCCAGACCCATCAATCTCGGTGATGATATTACACCACGTCTTGTTCCATTCCTCCATAAACTGGTTAAAGATTATGGTATGCCAATCTCCATTTTCTCTTATAACTTTAATTTTCTCTTTCAGGTTTGCAATTATCTATAGTGCATTGAAGTTAATATTTGTATGTTATATATGTGTGGTCAAAATTTATTCTTTTCTTGTATTTCTTTTTTTCAGCAAAAACTAAATGAAATTTGTGTTTAGGAGAAAATCCTGATCCTAATTTGATACTCAGCATACTTCTTGTACATGCCATATGTTTTTTAATAACTTTAGAATTAGATTATGAACACTGATGAACTGTATCTTCTACTAAGATTTGTGCATATTTTGAAAAAAAATGCAGGTAAGAATTCTTTTATGTGGATAGGGCCTGTACCGAGGGTGAACATCATGAATCCTGATCAAATAAAAGAGGTATTTACAAGGACCAGTGATTTTCAGAAAACCAGGTTGAATCCACTGGCCAGGTTGCTGGCAAAAGGACTTGCAACCTATGAGGGTGAGAAGTGGACTAAACATAGAAGGATTATCAATCCAGCTTTCCATCAAGAGAAGCTGAAGGTCAATGTCTTTACAATATATATAAATATTTTTCTATCTGCTCATCTCATTTATTGTAAAATTTTACGATTATATTTGTTGACGGTTGTTTTTCTATTGAAATTGAGAATGCATACTTCCACTGCCGTCTATCGCTTAGAACTAAGTAACAAGGTTGTTGAGAATATCTTAACTTCAAAGTGTGAATGCCAGTGTGCGCTCAGTGCTTTCTTACAGAACATAATGAAGATTTTTTCGACAACTTTGTTACCAAATTCCAAGTGACAAGTCCTTTCACTTTCAATCAAAAAACAACATTAATAGTACAGAATTCACTGTTTTCTTGCTAGTATAAACTTGACAGGACAAAAAATGTAAATATTTGACAAACGATGCTTAGTGCTTACTATTTTATTTTCTGTGTACATGGTACAGCTTATGTTACCTGCATTCTATGAAAGTTGTAATGAGATGATTTGTAAGTGGGAGAATTTGGTCTCGGGGGAGGGATCCTGTGAATTGGATGTATGGCCATATCTTGTTAATTTAACTGGCGATGTTATTTCAAGAACTGCATTTGGAAGCAATTATGAAGAAGGAAAGAAAATATTTCAACTCCAAACTGAACTTGCGGAACTCACAGTGCAAGTTATGCGGTCGGTTTACATTCCAGGATGGAGGTACTTATATATATAGACCATAGTTATTTGCTTTAGCTCAAAGTGTTACATAATTTAACATGATCGTGTTTTAATATTATAATTTTGTAAGAAAACTAATATTTCAGATAATTGATACTGCTTATATATATGTAGATTTTTGCCTACTAAAAGGAACAAAAGAATGAAGGAAATTGACAAGGAAATTCGAGCTTCACTCCTTGGCATCATAAAGAACAGAGAGAAGGCAATGAAAGCAGGAGAAGCTGCGAAAGATGATTTATTAGGCATACTTCTGGAATCCAATTTCAGAGAGATTGAAGAACATGGAAACAACAAAAATACTGGAATCGCTATCAATGATGTGATTGAAGAATGCAAGCTATTTTACTTCGCCGGGCAAGAGACCACCTCAGTTTTGCTTGTTTGGACTCTGGTTTTGTTGAGTATGCATCAAGATTGGCAAGCTCGCGCAAGAGAAGAGGTTTGCCGAGTCTTTGGCAATAACAAGCCTAACTATGATGGGTTAAATCACTTAAAAATTGTACGTACCACGAAAGATTTAACAAAAATTTTCCTTCCTTTAATTTATTCTTTAATATGTTAATTTTGATTTTAAATGCTCAGGTTCCGATGATATTTTACGAGGTTCTTAGATTATACCCACCAGCAGTTGTTCTTACTCGAGCTGTTCACAAAGAAACCAAACTTGGAAACTTTTCGCTGCCTGCTGGATCGGAGGTGTTATTGCCGATCATCCTGGTTCATCATGATAAGGAATTTTGGGGTGATGATACAATGGAGTTCAAACCAGAGAGGTTTTCGGAAGGAATTTCAAAGGCGACGAAGCATCAAGTTTCTTTTTTCCCTTTCGCTTGGGGTCCTAGAATATGCATTGGACAGAACTTTGCTTTGATGGAGGCAAAAATGGCTTTGGCATTACTTCTACAGAAGTTCTCGTTTGAGTTATCTCCATCCTATATTCATGCTCCTCGTCTTGTTCTCACTGTTCATCCCGAATATGGTGCCCGCTTGATTTTGAAGAAACTATAGAATATGAAAGCTGTCTATTGTGACAAATAACAGTTGGTATAAAAATATTAAAACACATTTGCATAATCCTGAATATGTAGAATACTTTCCAATATGCCATGGATTTGTGCTTGGACTTGGCATTTTTGTTCTGCTTATATCGTTTTCTATTGTGTGATTTCGAAAGATAATCAAAATCCTTCTTTGGGAAAATGAAGTTGTTTTTGTGAAGATATTTAGCTTTGACATATTATAATATGGAATGCAAAAGTTTTACAATCATCTTTTCATAAAATTACTTGATCAAAACAGGAAAAATTAATTAAAATGCTATTTCAAGTTTGGAATAAATTAAATAGTTGAGAAGTTTTGAAACTTTTTACTAAATGATAATTTAAGCTTAAATGATCTTTTAAGCAATAAAATTCATGACTATTTAATTAATTCCAAACTTGATCATTGTAAACCTTTTTAGAAAAAGAAAAATTGGTGTTTCTAAGTTTCAATCTTAGGCAACATAGGAATTTAGTTGCCAAATTGTGGTGGTGAAGAGATGAAAATCTAACGGTTCCTTGGGATATTTTGGCGATATTCCAGTGGAGGTAGGAGTTTAGTTGCCCGATTTTGTAATTGAATTTTGTGATGGTGAAGGGATGAAAATTCTAATAGTTCTTTGGGAGATTCTGGCAATATCCCGGTGAGATTTTGTATCAGCGGAGGCAAAACTTTTTCAAATTCCAGCAATATTGTCATTGGAATAGTGTTCTATCGTGGATTAGTTTTGACTTTTACGGAATCAATGTGTTAAATTAATTTGATTTTTTATTTGAAAAAATCTATTAAATTATGACTGAATAAGCGCAATGAGATCATCCTGGAGTGTGCTCCTGCATGCAAGGCGGTAATGATTTAAATTACTCGTAGCCGGTTAAAAATTTATTTAATATTCAACATTGTATTGTGTTGGAAAAAATTTTGGATTCCGACCTGACATTTGCGTTGATAGAAAACGGATTGGAAAAACACATTTTTTCTCACAATGCTCTTTCCTGAGAGTGTAACATCTTCATTTTGTGTGGCCCTTGTTTGCGAAGCTTTGAGTTGGTGATTTACAGTGATTATGGCGGGAGCCATATTGGTTTTCCTCGGAGGCTAGAGAAACTCTGCCGTTTCTTCTTCCAGCAGGAACATCAGCTAAACCCCCAGTCTGCATAAAAATATAGATCAGTTTATTTATTAACCACACAAGATCTTTCATACAACAGTGTATAAACTACAATACAATAAGCTAGCGAAAGAGCAAGTGTTTCTAATTTCTACTCGTTGGTGCTACAAATCTGTTGTTACAAAAATTCGCAACACCCAGTGAGACTCGATTGACCTGGTTAAGATTGAATAAATGAGTGCATGATTACATCACCCAGTAAGTGAGACGAACAAGTTGAAAATGAAAGATGAACAGATCGAAAATAAGTAGAAACAAAAGAGGATTTTTAAAGAGGTTCGACGGGTTAACTCTTAGCCTCCGTCCTCTTTTACTTTATTGCTTAATACTAGTCTTACATCCAGGACAATTACAGCGGAAATGGTATCAAATGGGTGACATCGAGGTGACCCTAAGCTGTTCCCTGTCTTTGTCTCTCTAGACTAAATATTTTCTTCTGTAATGGTGTGATTGAATGAATTGTCCTCTGTTTGAAATGGAAGTGGCTTCCCTTTTAAAGGAGAGTCTTTCTGTGCTGTGTTTGGGGAGTAGAATCCAGCAAAACAGATGCAGCACAAACCTATAAAAACATAACAAATCCATTAATGATATATTATTATTATAAATATAATATTAGTTAATGATAACCAAAGATTAATTGCATTACTAATTTACTTACTCCTACAAAGCAGTCATAAAAATGGATTCTCAAAAGACAGCAGCCACACCTCTATCCTTGAACAATCCTTTTCTATCTTCATCTCTAACAATTAATGACTCAGCAAATCAAAACCCAACTTGAAGCTGAGAACTAACACTTGTATAAATATAACGACAAACAAAGTTAAAATAACTTGAACGTTTAACAAATCGGACTCATTTCTCTACAAGTTATTTTAATGATGTTTATAACATCTATAAGCCATGCATATTTAGAGAATAAAATAAATTTTTTTAAGAAAATAATTCATCATATTAATTTTGCATGTGGATTGAATTATGGTTTATGTTACGACTCTTGTAATAATGAAATCACTAATGAGCTTGCATTGTATTTAATTTAGGATTCCTGTATCTGGTGTCATCGTGTTAAAATATCACAATTATGAATACTGTATAAACATCACGTTTTGGTTTATTTTATTTATTTTATTACGTTTTATTTGGTCGGAAATTTACTTCCTTTGTTTCTCCTTTCAAGGATACCGGGCCAGCTCTCCTTTGACGGTTTACGTTGGCCCAATAATCTTTTGATGGGTTTACTTGGCCCAATAATCACCGACCAGTACAGAAAAGCCCAACAAACAAAGCCCAAATATTACAAATAAACCAAACACGGCCTAGGTTTTTGGCATCAATCACACAAGACGCCGCATATAAACCCTCGTTTCTTCCTCCTTCTTCCTGTATAGAGTCAGAGATCCTTCTCATTTCATCTGCAGAATCAAAATGGTTACTTTCAGGGTAAGTATATTTTATCTATTTTTTCTCTCTACACTTATTTGGACTGTTGAAGGTTGATGTTTTGATGTGGTTTTTGTTTGGAATTGCAGTTTCACCAGTACCAGTGGTGGGAAAGCTTTGCCTACAGAAAGTGATGCGCAGCCAAGATCTACAGAATGAAGCTCTGGGCCACCAATGAAGTTCGTGCCAATCCAGTTTTGGTCTGTAATATTATTTCATATTTTCTTTACTTATTTCTTACTTTAATTTAGAATTTAGAATATATATCATTTATAATACATGTCATTTGTATTATGAACCTGTATGTTATGTCAAGTGTTTTAAAATGAGAATGAATTATTTTTCAATCCCAACGGGCATATATGCAGAATTGCTGTGTTGGGTTCTCGCGTTAATCTTATGATGTATAACTGTGCACGATACAAGCATGAAGTGTCGTGTGATTGAGTTTTAGAATTGCTTATAATGAGTGACGTTGTCTCTAAATAGTGTGATTTTCTTGGCATGATGCCTAAATTTATTTTATGACATTGCATAGACATGTCTTACGTGTACAGTTATGCACTAAGGTGGACAATGGTGTCCATCATAGCAGTCTAATTAGATAATGGTGTCCATCATATCGTAATTTGCTAGTGATTTGACAAGAATTATCTGGCTGATTGAGTTTCTGGTAATGACATTGCTTTTTTTTTTTTTTCATATTCTGTCTAGGTATTTCTTGAGGAAGTTGAAAGTAAGAAGAAGAGCAACGGGCAGATGTTAGCAATCAATGAGGTAGCATAGTATATGTTGAAATGAAATATATAATGTTTGCTTTGATGGTGTCTAGTGCATGATAGTATTTATACACGCTCACAATTAGCGAACTGTACTGTTACTTTCAATGGGCCACTTTGAATATTGGTTCTTTTGAAAACCTCTATATGTATATCGATGGACACCTCCTAAACATGTGGTATATGCATTAGAGAATTATAGTATCCAAAGACTTGAAATGAAATTTTATCATGCTGACTTTGTCATAACTTCTTTTCTCTTGTTTTTATGCAAATGAAGACTGAGTGTATCATAGGCATTTTTACGGTTTATTGTTGGTTATTTTTTAATTCCAAGGTTGGGTTCTGTGGTTAAGACCTTTGGTTTCAACCAAAGCTCCTGGTCTTTGACTTTAGCTTGGCTTCTGCTAGAATTTTTAACTGCCTTAATGGGAGAAGTTATGGTTTTAAAGGCTTTAATTTTAGTGTTGTGCCAGCGAAAGTAGAGTCATAATATTGTATTCTTTAGAGTGAATAAGATGGCATGATTTTGGAAAGAAGTTCAGGAAGGAACCAATACATATGAACAGTAGCATTTTCACATCATTTGAAATGATTGGTGGAAAAATTTTTTCACTTTCTAAAATAAAGGCTTTTGAAGCATTTCTTAAGTAGGGACCAATATAGATATCATTCTGTTTTGTACCATTCCTAGAATTTTTGATGGCTTTTCTGATCTCCATTGTCTATTGGAATTGAATAGCCTTTGTATCCTGTTTATATTTGTTTGGTCTTCAAATCATGATTAGTAATTTATGTACCATATGTCAGCTTCCGGAAATTATACGAATGAATGTAACTGTATGTCGACATGTTATATGGATTTCAATAATAGCATTTAATCCTGAAGGATGTTTACCATGTATGTCTATCCTTAAGAGTGAATGTGAATCTCAAAACTTAAAACATTTTTTTTTTTTTTATTTTTTTTTTGAAGGTGAAAGGCTTTATTTTTATGAAATATTGTATCTAAAACTTATGGTACTTATACTGCAGATCTTTGAGAAGAATCCTACCAAAGTTAAGAACTATGGTATCTGGTTGCGATATCAAAGCCGAACTGGGTATCACAATATGTACAAGGAATACCGAGACACAACTCTTAACGTGCTGTCGAACAAATGTACACTGAGATGGCTTCTCGTCACCGAGTGAGGCATCCATGCTTCAGATTATTAAGACAGCGACCATACCCCAAAGCTTTGCAAGAGGAAAGCACCAAGCATTTCCACAACTCCAAAATCAAGTTCCCTCTGGTTTTCAAGAAAGTCAGGCCACCTACGAGGAAGCTCAAGACTAATACAAGGCAACAAGGCCTAACTTGTTTATGTAACCCCTGTGTTTCTCACTTCCTCCTATTGCTGTTTGGGGCTATTGCTTATGGATTAATGTTCGTCTTTGCTTTTTGCCCTGCTCATATTGATTCTATTATATGTGACTTCAGAAGATGATTATGAACCTTCTTTGGGAAAAATTAAGTCGTTCTTATGAAGGTATTTAGCTTTGACATGATTTTGGCCATGCAAACCTTTTACAATTTTATCATTCTCTTTGTTCTTTCTTTTTTGGGATGAAATGACACAGTTTAGCATTATCAGCCTTGTTTCTAGGCCAATAGCAATTGGCATGCTTTCAACTTGGAAATTATAGTTTGAATTCATATCAATACTGTGGTGCTACAATTGGAGTATGGGATTATTGGATATAAGATTTAATTCAATTGTTATGTCATTTGGGATTGGGATAACATTATCACTTCCGCTGGACCATTGTGTTGAATTTTTTTAATGTTTTTTGTATGGATCCAATGGTCCCAAAGCCTTCTGAGTGTGAGAGAATGGTGAATAAAATCAGTAGTAGCATTGTATTTGTAGGTAGGCTTGCAAACGAACCGAACACGAATGAACACTCCTGTTGAAACTCGTTCGATAAGCACCAAGGAGTGTTCAAAATTGTGTCAAACTTAACGACACACAGAATGGTTTGTTCGAGTTCGTTCGATTAGCAAACGATCTGTTCGTGATCGTTCGATTAACTCATTCAATTATTTGTAAATACTGTTCGAATAAAAATATACACTAACTTCTAATTCATGCTCTAAAAAACAAATATAACTCATTTAATCACATTTGAAGAAAATATAACTCAAGCTGAAATAACTAAACACTGAATTTTTTCTATATTGAATGATAATGTACAAAATAGAACAATCTGTTCTTTTATGACAAATACAAACTCCACCGTTTAGTCAATCCTTTTAGACTTCATATATATATATATATATATTATAATTATATATAAATGATTCATAAATATTTTAAATGTGTACTATATTTGTATCAACTCATAAATTCATAGTGAAATGAAGGTCTATGTAATAATGATCATACATAGGTGTGATTAATTTGTTTTATATATATATATATGTTCATTATGTTATACAAAATTATTATCATACATATATTAATCATAGATTAATATGTTTATATGTTATAAATTATTAAATTATAGGTTATCATATATATACATTACTGTCTACAATATTTTTGTACCACACTTATAAATTCATAGTGTATCGAGAGTCTATTGTAATGTATGATCAATACGTACGTGTGATCAATTTGTTTATATATATATTTATACAAAATTATTATCATACGTATATTAATCATTGATAAATATGTTTAATAATTTAAATTACAAAATTATAAATTTTATATATATATATTATCATTATGTCTACATATATATTTTATATCAACACCCATAAATTTATAGTGGTATGAGAGTCTATTGTAATAAATTATCAATACAAATATGTGATTAATTTAGTTTAATTAAACTATTATGTTTTTAATTTGTCATGCTATATATCACTTATTATACATATGATATGTTCATAAATTGTCATATTATTTTAATTAAACTTTATATTATTAAAATTGTCATGTTATATATCCTTGATTATACAATATGTTATATTCATCAATTACCATACATATTTAATTAAGTTATTAAATTGTCATGTTATATATCACTTTATTATACAATATGTTATGTTGATCATTTATCATATTATTTTATTATTTATTAATTGAAATTTATCTCATATATTTAATTATTAATTATATTTAAAAAAATATAAGTTATTATGTTATTAGATTTATTATGTTATATATATTTGATTATACAATCTATTTATTATTAAATTTGTGATTTATGTATATAATAATTATTATTTTTAATTAAAATGCTATATAGCTATATATTAATTATTGATGGCATTTGAAAAAAAAATCTGAATATATTATGTATATAAAAAATAAAAATCATAATATTTTATTATGATTATCACTAAAAAAATTCACCCAAATTAACCAAATTATATAAAAATATATATATATATATTATATAATAATATTACTATGTTTTTTTATTAACAAACAAATAATCAAATAGATTGTTATGAATTAGTTACCTAAACATATATTATGTTATAACATAATCGATCCAACATCTTATATTCGAACTCAAATATTATCATGATAGAAAAGGTGGCCATCGATACTCAGATCGCTGAAACAGAGTTGAGTTGCGTGTTGAGTTGGTTTGCAGCCCTATGTAGGAGTGATGAGAACAGGTGGCCACCGATACGTCAGATGCATGAAAACAGAGTTGAGTGCTGTGCTACTGAACAATGGTATTCCAAAACTCCACGGGATCTTCACTTCTCAAATGTCAGTCTCCTATTCTGACATCATTGATAACGTAAGCCCTTCTCAGTTACAATTCCAAAATGAAAAAGATAAAAAACGTTTTAATGAACTGCCTTCTCAAATTTGACCGAGGTAGATACATAGATATAACTGATTCGAGACTGATATTTTCGATGGATTTTGGACATATTTGTTGATGAATACACGCCGGTAAATCGATCAGTCATCATCAGAATTCGAAGACCACACACGTCTTTATCTATTACTTTCATCAAGGGATGCTTCCAAAGGATTATCTTCCGCATTCCATTTTTTTCTAATCTCTTCACTTGTTTTCCACCATAACTTAAGATGGCTTTATCTGTTTTTTTTTTCTTATTTCATCACTCTTGCACAGACACATCCAGCTTCAAGGGGTCTCTCTCTTTGAGAAATGAAATATTTATTATCCGTTGCAGTCTCCATTGTTTTGGTTACAGTAGTAACGTTGGCATGGAGAATTCTGAACTGGGTATGGTTGAGCCAAAGAAGCTGGAGAGATATCTGAGACAGCAAGGTCCTCGGGTAAACCGTACAGGCTTCTGTATGGGGACTTGAAGACGACCTCAATTATGCTAAAACAAGCAAATCAAGACCCATCAATCTCGCTGATGATATTACACCACGTCTTGTTCCATTCCTCCAAAACTGGTTAAAGATTATGTTATGCCATCTCCATTTTCTCTTATAACTTTAATTCTTTCTTTCAGGTTTGCAATTATCTATAGTGCATTGAGTTAATATTTGTATGTTATGTATGTGTGTCAAAATTTATTCTTTTCTTGTATTTCTTTTTTCAGCAAAAACTAAATGAATTTGTGTTTAGGAGAAAATCCTGATCCAAATTTGATACTCAGCATACTTCTTGTACATGCCATATTTTTTTTAATGACTTTAGAATTAGATTATGAACACTGATGAACTGTATCTTCTACTAAATTTGTGCATATTTAAAAATGCGGTAAGAATTTTTATGTGGATAGGGCGTACCGAGGGTGAACATCATGAATCCTGATCAAATAAAAGAGGTATTTACAAGGACCAGTGATTTTCAGAAAACCACGTTGAATCCACTGGCCAGGTTGCTGGCAAAAGGACTTGCAACCTATGAGGGTGAGAAGTGGACTAACATGAAGGATTATCAATCCAGCTTTCCATCAAGAAAGCTGAAGGTCAATGTCTTTACAATATATATAATATTTTTCTAGCTTAATACTGAACTGCTAGAATTCTGTTTCCATTGTTTGTTGGGTGCTTCTTGTTTTACATTTTGGTGTCCAAAATTTCTTTGTAACTTTTTAATTATGATTGTTTTATACAATTGAAGAGGGGGCAGGCAGGAGAATACAGAGGGGGAGGGGGAGGGGGAGGGGGAGGGATTGAGTGAAGCATATTGCTCACTACCAAGTTTGCTTTCATTTTATTAATCTCTTCTTATCAAACAAATAATACTACGGTTACCAAGACTTTTATGGTAGATGCATTCGCTGCTTTTCACATCATTTTCTACCAATCTGGTGAAGAAGTATTGCTACCCATATTGTTACCAAGTTCCTGAGTTATTCCACCTTTTTGTTTGGCAGTTTTTGTGTTGCACACTGCTTAGACTAAAAAAATTCTGTTCATAAGTTTCTGCAAGCATGTTGATGATTTAATTTAAGGATGTTCCATGCCGGCTTCTTACCTTTAGCATTTTTCTTTGTGGTATGCAAATCGTCAAACATTATATTCTTTTAGATCGGCATTAGCTCTACCTTGATCACTATCAATAGATTCCGATTATAAGCCTTTGTTTTATGCTCTTTCAATATTTGCTTGTATTGTTACTATAAATGCTAATTGTTGGCCTAGCTTGCATTTTAACCTATCATTGAATTCAATAATTTGAATTGTTTTGCCCGTACTGGAAATGTAAACACAATGTTTTCTTTAAATTTTGTTTGCGAGATTCTCATTTATTTCTCTGGTTGTATGTGCAGGCTGTTCTTGCTACCATTGCAATTATTCTTGGTGTATCGAAGGGAGCTGATGACTGGTAGCTGTATAGGTATATAGCCGTGACCGAACTTCTGAACTCGATCTGGATTTTGAACATGGTCTGAATTTGTGAAGACAATCAGTAGTCCTTTTGAGTGTTAATAATATAGTTAATGGTACTGCCTTGTGCAATGCAATTTGTTAGTATTGATCTTGTTTATTAATATATATATATATATATATATATGTTCCACGGATTATGTGAAAATGAATAATCAGTTGCACAGAAAATTGAGTTCTTCAGGCTTCCCGCAATAAAACCCAATATTTTAAAACTAGGCCCGGCTGGTTTAACCGGTTCAATCGAGACTCGGAAACTTCAACGGAATAGGTTTATATTTTTCTTATTCCCCAAAACCCTAGGATTTGGGATGATGATCGGCGAACAATTGACAGTCGGGATGTTGGGGTTTTTTGAAGAGAAAGTGTCGGTGAATGCAATGGTGGTGACGGAGTTGATTTTCGGTGAGTAAATCGACTGGAAATCAAACAAAACTGGTAGTGGCAACAATTGGCTTTTGCCAGCGATTGGCGAGGCTAATGGGGGTGGGGTGAGGTGGGTTTTGGTCGAGAGGAAGAGGGGAGTAATTTCTAGGTGATGGGGAGGGTTGTCGACATCGACATCGATGAGATCTGGCCTGGAATGTCGACACTGGAGTTGGTGAGAGCGGACAGAAATCGAACCTATTTTGGCCAGATCTTAGGTATATTTTAAGGGGAATGAGCTCAAAGGACGATTGGGGTTGCATCTGGGGTGTCGTCGTGGGTCGATTTGTATTTGGGGTGTGTTTGCCAAATTTCAAACTTATAGGAACTTAACATAATTTTTAGGGGTATATTTATTGAATTTTAAAAGTTTTTATCAATCAGTTTGACCGCCAGTCAAACCGGTTAAATCGGTTAATCTGGGACCCAGCAACTTTGTCAAGTTTCACCCAAGTTGGGTTTTAAAACATTGATAAAACCAATTAGTTCAAGAAACGAGTACACACTTGGTCGTTAATTTTACGAGGAAACAATAAAAAAATTATAAAAAAAATAAACATAAACGAACAAACATTTTATATTTTATGAGGAAAAATGAAAATAAAAAATAGAAACAGACACGTAATGGAACTGGGCGTTAATTTTCAACCTGTAATGTACACACCTGCAGATTAATCAATAAAATTATTCTTCCAAAGGAGAGATCTCCTCGCATTTTGATTCAGTTGGCTTGCTGTTTCTGGGTTTGTAAGCAAAGTTTTTATTTTTTTTTTTTTTAACCGAGGGTATCCGAGTTATCTTGCGTGTATTTTAACTAGTCTCTCGACTCCGAATAAGGCTTCTGATACAGGGCAAATCTTACTGTTCATGACCAATAATTTTAGTAACTGTTCTTGTGATTCAAATCTGAGACCACAAGGAGAGCAAATCTCTTGACCCCAAGCCTTTTAACACTCGGCTATTGTTGGTTTTTGTAAGCAAAGTCTGGTCTGATGTGAACAAGCCTCGGTTGTTTAGAATATCAACATAGCATCTATCATCCATTGCGTTCGGACTCGAAGGGTTGATTGGAGCAAACAAAATAGGATCGGTGCTGCCTAGTGGGCACTGTCTCTTCAACTGAGCTGCGCACAGGGAGTCTAAGTTGGGTCCTGAGTATTTCTTCCATTAAAATTGTATAATCTGTCACTGAATGAAGCGCAATGAGATCATCCAATGGAGTGTGCTCCTGCATGCAAGGCGGTAATGATTTAAATTACGTCGTAGCCGGTTAAAAAGTTAATTTAATATTCAAACATTGTATTGTGTTGGAAAAAAGTTTTGGATTCCGACGCTGACATTTGCGTTGATAGAAAACTGATTGGAAAAACACATTTTTTCTACAATGCTCTTTCCTGAGAGTGTAACTATTTCTTCATGTGTGAAGCCCTTGTTTGCGAAGCTTTGAGTTGGTTGATTTACAGTGATTATGGCGGGAGGCATATTGGTTAATTACTCGGAGGCTAGAGAAACTCTGCCGTTTCTTCTTCCAGCAGGAACATCATAGCTAAACCCTCCAGTCTGCATAAAAATATAGATCAGTTTATTTTATTAACCACACAAGATCTTTCATACAACAGGATATAAACTACAATACAATAAGCTAGCGAAAGAGCAAGTGTTTTCTAATTTCTACTCGTGTTGGTGCTACAAATCTGTTGTTACAAAAATTCGCAACAACCAGTGAGACTCGATTGACCTGGTTAAGATTGAATTAAATGAGTGCATGATTACAATCAACCAGTAAAGTGAGACGAACAAGTTGAAAATGAAAGATGAACAGATCGAAAATAAGTAGAAACAAAAGAGGATTTTTAAAGAGGTTCGACGGGTTAACTTCTTAGCCTCCGTCCTCTTTTACTTTATTGCTTAATACTAGTCTTACATCCAGGACAATTACAGCGGAAATGGTATCAAATGGGTGCACATCGAGGTGACCCTAAGGCTGTTCCCTGTCTTTGTCTCTCTAGACTAAATATTTTCTTCTGTAAGTGTGTGATTGAATGAATTGTCCTCTGTTTGAAATGGAAGTGGCTTCCCTTTTAAAGGAGAGTCTTTCTGTGCTGTGTTTGGGGGAGTAGAATCCAGCAAAACAGATGCAGCACAAACCTATAAAAACATATAACAAATCCATTAATGATATATTATTATTATGAAAATATTAATATTAGTTAATGATAACCAAAGATTAATTGCATTACTAATTTACTTACTCCTACAAAGCAGTCATAAAAATGGATTCTCAAAAGACCAGCAGCCACACCTCTATCCTTGAACAATCCTTTTCTATCTTCATCTCTAACAATTAATGGACTCAGCAAATCATAAAACCCAACTTGAAGCTGAGAACTAACACTTGTATAAATATAACGACAAACAAAGTTAAAATAACTTGAACGTTTAACAAAATCGGACTCATTTCTCTACAAGTTATTTTAATGATGTTTATAACATCTATAGAGCCATGCATATTTAGAGAATAAAAATAAATTTTTTTAAGAAAATAATTCATCAATATTAATTTTGCATGTGGATTGAATTATGGTTTATTGTTACGACTCTTGTAATAATGAAATCACTAATGAGCTTGCATTGTATTTGTAATTTAGGATTCCTGTATCTTGGTGTCATCGTGTTAAAATATCACAATTATGAATACTGTATAAAACATACGTTTTGGTTTATTTATTTATTTTATTACAGTTTTATTATTGGGTCGGAAAATTACTTCCATTTTTGTTTCTCCTTTCAAGGATACCGGGCCAGCTTCTCCTTTGACGGGTTTACGTTGGCCCAATAAATCTTTTGATGGGTTTACTTTGGCCCAATAAATCACCGAGCCAGTACAGAAAAAGCCCAACAAACAAAGCCCAAATATTACAAATAAACCAAACACGGCCTAGGGTTTTGGCATCAATCACACAAGACGCCGCATATAAACCCTCTTGTTTCTTCCTCCTTCTTCCTGTATAGAGTCAGAGATCCTTCTCATTTCATCTGCAGAATCAAAATGGTTACTTTCAGGGTAAGTATATTTTTATCTATTTTTTCTCTCTACACTTATTTGGACTGTTGAAAGGTTGATGTTTTGATGTGGGTTTTGTTTGGAATTGCAGTTTCACCAGTACCAGGTGGTGGGAAGAGCTTTGCCTACAGAAAGTGATGCGCAGCCCAAGATCTACAGAATGAAGCTCTGGGCCACCAATGAAGTTCGTGCCAAATCCAAGTTTTGGTCTGTAATATTCAATTTCATATTTTTCTTTACTTATTTCTTACTTTAATTTAGAATTTAGAATATATATCATTTATAATACATGTCATTTGTATTATGAATCCTGTATGTTATGTCAAGTGTTTTAAAATGATAATGATTTAATTTCATATTCTGACTAATCAAAAGATCTTAGAAAAAAGGACTAAAGATAAATTAAACAAAAAAAAAAAAAAAAAAAAACTGCAATATGAATCTGAAAAAAAAAAAAAAACAAAAAAAAAAAAAAAAAAAAAAAAATAATTTTCAATCCCAAACATGGACATATATGCAATTGCTGTGTTGGGTTCTCGCGTTAATCTTATGATGTATAACTGTGCACGTGATACAACATGAAGTGTCGTGTGATGGAGTTTTAGAATTGCTTATAATGAGTGACGTTGTCTCTAAATAGTTGTGTTTCTTGGCATGATGCCTAAAGTTTAATTTTATGACATTGCATAGACATGTCTTACGTGTACAGTTATGCATCATAAGGTGGACAATGGTGTCCATCATAGCAGTCTAATTAGATAATGGGTCCATCATATCGTATATTTGCTATTGATTTGACAAGAATTATCTGGCTGATTGAATGTTTTCTGGTAATGACATTGCTTTTTTTTTTTTTTCATATTCTGTCTAGGTATTTCTTGAGGAAGTTGAAGAAAGTTAAGAAGAGCAAGGCAGATGTTAGCAATCAATGAGGTATGCATAAGTATATGTTGAAATGAAATATATAATGTTTGCTTTGATGGTGTCTTTGCATGATAGTATTTATACACGGCTCACAATTAGCGAACATGTAACTGTTACTTCAATGGGCCACTTTGAATATTGGTTCTTTTGAAAACCTCTATATGTAATCGAGGCACCTCCTAAACATGTGGTATATGCTATTAGAGAATTATAGTATCCAAAAGACTGAAATGAAATTTTATCAGGCTGACTTTGTCATAACTTCTTTTCTCTTGTTTTTATGCAAATGAAGACTTGAGTGTATCTATAGGCATTTTTACGTTTTATTGTTGTTGTATTTTTAATTCCAAGTTTGGGTTCTGTGGTTAAGACCTTTGGTTTCAACCAAGAGCTCCTTGGTCTTTGACTTTAGCTGGCTTCTGCTAGAATTTTTACTGCCTTAATGGGAGAAGTTATGGTTTAAAGGCTTTAATTTAGTGTTGTGCCAGCGAACGTTAGAGTCATAATATATGTATTCTTTAGAAGTGAATAAGATGGCATGATTTTGGGAAGAAGTTCAGGAAGGGAACCAATCATAGAACAGTAGCATTTTCACATCATTTGAAATGATTGGTGGAAATGTTTTTCACTTTCTAAAATGAAGCTTTTGAAGCATTCTTAGTAGGGACCAGATATAGATGATCATTCGTTTTGTACCATTCCTAGAATTTTTGATGGCTTTTCTGATCTCCATTGTCTATTGGAATTGAATAGCCTTTGTATCCTGTTATATATTTGTTTGGTCTTCAAATCATGATTAGTAATTTATGTACCATATGTCAGCTTCCGGAATTATACGAATGAATGTAACTGATATGTCGACATGTTAGTTTTCAATAATAGCATTTAATCCTGAAAGGATGTTTACCATGTAGTCTATCCTTAAGAGTGAATGTGAATCTCAAAAACTTAAAACATTTTTTTTTTTTTTATTATTATTTTTTGAAGGTGAAAGGCTTTATTTTTGTATGAATATTGTATCTAAACTTATGGTACTTATACTGCAATCTTTGAGAAAATCCTACCAAAGTTAGAACTATGGTATCTGTTGCGTATCAAAGCCGAACTGGGTATCACAATATGTAAGGAATACCGAGACACAACTCTTAACGGTGCTGTCGAACAAATTACACTGAGATGGCTTCTCGTCACCGTGAGGAGGCATCCATGCATTCAGATTATTAAGACAGCGACCATACCCCAAAGCTTTGCAAGAGGGAAAGCACCAAGCAGTTCCACAACTCCAAAATCAGTTCCCTCTGGTTTTCAAGAAAGTCAGGCCACCTACGAGGAAGCTCAAGACTACATACAAGCAACAAGGCCTAACTTGTTTATGTAACTGCCCTGTGTTTCTCACTTCCTCCTATTGCTTGTTTGGGCTAATGCTATGGATTAATGTTCGTCTTTGCATTTTTGCCCTGCTCTATTGATCTATTATATGTGACTTCAGAAGATGATTATGAACCTTCTTTGGAAAAAAAGTCGTTCTTATGAAGGTATTTAGCTTTGACATGATTTTGGCCATGCAAAACTTTTACAATTTTATCATTCTCTTTTCTTTCTTTTTGGGATGAAATGACCCAGTTTAGCATTATCAGCCTTGTTTCTAGGCCAATAGCAATTGGCATGCTTTCAACTTGGAAATTATAGTTTGAATTCATATCAAATACTGTTGTCTACAATTGGAGTATGGGATTATTGGATATAAGATTTAATTCAATTGTTATTTCATTTGGGATTGGGAAAACATTATCACTTCCGCTGGACCATTGTGTGAATTTTTTAATGTTTTTGTATGGGTCCAATGGTCACAAGCCTTCTGAGTGTGAGAGAATGGTGAATAAAATCAGTAGTAGCATGTAGATTGTAGGTAGGCTTGCAAACGAACCGAACACGAATGAACACTCCTGTTTGAAACTCGTTCGATAAGCACCAAGAGTGTTCAAAATTGTGTTCAACTTAAACGAACACAGAATGGTTGTTCGAGTTCGTTCGATTAGCAAAACGATCTTTCGTGATCGTTCGATTAACTCATTCAATTAATTTGTAAATATCTGTTCGAATAAATATACACTAACTTTCTATTCATGCTCTAAAAACAAATATATACTCATTTAATTCAGCATTTGAAGAAATATAACTCAGAGCTGAAAATAACTAAAACTGAATTTTTCTATATTGAATGAATAAATGTACAAAAATAGAACAATCTGTTTCTTTATGACAAATACAAACTCACCGTTTAGTCAATACTTTTAGACTTCATATATAATATATATATATATATAAATATTATATAAATGATTATCATAAATATTTTAAATGTGTACATTATTTTTGTATCAAACTCATAAATTCATAGTGAAATGAAGGTCTATTGTAATAAATGATCAATACATAGGTGTGATTAATTTGTTTTATATATATATATAATGTGTCATTATGTATATACAAAATTATTATCATACATATATTAATCATAGATTAAATATGTTTAATATGTTATTAAATTATTAAAATTATAGGTTATCATATATATAATCATTACTGTCTACATATATATTTTGTACCAACACTTATAAATTCATAGTGATACGAGAGTCTATTGTAATGTATGATCAATACGTACGTGTGATCAATTTGTTTTATATATATATATATATACAAAATTATTATCATACGTATATTAATCATTGATTAAATATGTTTAATATATTATTAAATTATCAAAATTATAAATTTTATATATATATATTATCATTATTGTCTACATATATATTTTATATCAACACCCATAAATTTATAGTGGTATGAGAGTCTATTGTAATAAATTATCAATACAAATATGTGATTAATTTAGGTTTAATTAAACTATTATGTTTTTAAATTTGTCATGCTATATATCACTTTATTATACAATATGATATGTTCATAAATTTGTCATATTATATTTAATTAAACTATTATATTATTAAAATTGTCATGTTATATATCACTTGATTATACAATATGTTATATTCATCAATTTACCATACTATATTTAATTAAGTTATTAAATTTGTCATGTTATATATCACTTTATTATACAATATGTTATGTTGATCAATTTATCATATTATATTTATTATTTATTAATTGAAATGTTATCTCATAATATTTAATTATTAATTATATTTAAAAAAAATATAAAGTTATTATGTTATTAGATTTATTATGTTATATATAATTTGATTATACAATCTATTATATTATTAAATTTGTGATGTTATGTAATATAATAATTTATTATTTTTAAATTAAAATGCTATATAGCTATATATTTAATTATTGATGGCATTTGAAAAAAAAAATCTGAATATATTATGTATATAAAAAAATAAAAAATCATAATATTTTATTATTGATTATCACTAAAAAAAAGTTCACCCAAATTAAACCAAATATAATATAAAAAATATATATATATATAAATATATATAATAATATATACTATGTTTTTTTAATATAAACAAACAAATAATCAAATAGATTGTTATGAATTAGTTACCTAAACATATATTATGTTTATTAACATAATCGATCCAACATCTTATATTCGAACTCAAATATATATCATGATGAGAAAAGGTGGCCATCGATACGTCAGATGCATGAAAAGCAGAGTTGAGTTGCGTGTTGAGTTGGTTTGCAGCCCTATGTAGGAGTGATGAGAACAGGTGGCCACCGATACGTCAGATGCATGAAAAGCAGAGTTGAGTGCGTGTGCTACTGAACAATTGGTATTCCAGAAACTCTCACGGGATCTTCACTTCTCAAATGTCAGTCTCCTATTCTGACATCATTGATAACGTTAAGCCCTTCTCAGTTACAATTCCAAAATGAAAAAGATAAAAAACGTTTTAATGAACTGCCTTCTCAAATTTGACCGAGGTAGATACATAGAATATAACTGAGATTCGAGACTGATATTTTCGATGGAATTTTGGACATATTTGTTGATGAATACACGCCGGTAGAATCGATCAGTCATCATCAGAATTCGAAGACCACACACGTCTTTATCTATTACTTCTTCATCAAGGGATGCTTCCAAAAGGATTATCTTCCGCATTCCATTTATTTTCTAATCTCTTCACTTGTTTTCCACCATAACTTAAGATGGCTTTATCTGTTTTTTTTTTTCTTTCTTATTTCATCACTCTTGCACAGACACATCCAGCTTCAAGGGGTCTCTCTCTTTGAGAAATGAAATATTTATTATCCGTTGCAGTCTCCATTGTTTTGGTTACAGTAGTAACGTTGGCATGGAGAATTCTGAACTGGGTATGGTTGAGGCCAAAGAAGCTGGAGAGATATCTGAGACAGCAAGGTCTCTCGGGTAAACCGTACAAGCTTCTGTATGGGGACTTGAAGACGACCTCAATTATGCTAAAACAAGCAAAATCAAGACCCATCAATCTCGCTGATGATATTACACCACGTCTTGTTCCATTCCTCCATAAACTGGTTAAAGATTATGGTATGCCAATCTCCATTTTCTCTTATAACTTTAATTCTTTCTTTCAGGTTTGCAATTATCTATAGTGCATTGAAGTTAATATTTGTATGTTATGTATGTGTGGTCAAAATTTATTCTTTTCTTGTATTTCTTTTTTTCAGCAAAAACTAAATGAAATTTGTGTTTAGGAGAAAATCCTGATCCAAATTTGATACTCAGCATACTTCTTGTACATGCCATATGTTTTTTAATGACTTTAGAATTAGATTATGAACACTGATGAACTGTATCTTCTACTAAGATTTGTGCATATTTTGAAAAAAAATGCAGGTAAGAATTCTTTTATGTGGATAGGGCCTGTACCGAGGGTGAACATCATGAATCCTGATCAAATAAAAGAGGTATTTACAAGGACCAGTGATTTTCAGAAAACCAGGTTGAATCCACTGGCCAGGTTGCTGGCAAAAGGACTTGCAACCTATGAGGGTGAGAAGTGGACTAAACATAGAAGGATTATCAATCCAGCTTTCCATCAAGAGAAGCTGAAGGTCAATGTCTTTACAATATATATAAATATTTTTCTATCTGCTCATCTCATTTATTGTAAAATTTTACGATTATATTTGTTGACGGTTGTTTTTCGATTGAAATTGAGAATGCATACTTCCACTGCCGTCTATCGCTTAGAACTAAGTAACAAGGTTGTTGAGAATATCTTCACTTCAAAGTGTGAATGCCAGTGTGCGCTCAGTGCTTTCTTATAGAACATAATGAAGATTTTTTCGACAACTTTGTTACCAAATTCCAAGTGACAAGTCCTTTCACTTTCAATCAAAAAACAACATTAATAGTACAGAATTCACTGTTTTCTTGCTAGTATAAACTTGACAGGACAAAAAATGTAAATATTTGACAAACGATGCTTAGTGCTTACTATTTTATTTTCTGTGTACTTGGTACAGCTTATGTTACCTGCATTCTATGAAAGTTGTAATGAGATGATTTGTAAGTGGGAGAATTTGGTCTCGGGGGAGGGATCCTGTAAATTGGATGTATGGCCATATCTTGTTAATTTAACTGGCGATGTTATTTCAAGAACTGCATTTGGAAGCAATTATGAAGAAGGAAAGAAAATATTTCAACTCCAAACTGAACTTGCTGAACTCACAGTGCAAGTTATGCGGTCGGTTTACATTCCAGGATGGAGGTACTTATATCTATAGACCATAGTTATTTGCTTTAGCTCAAAATGTTACATAATTTAACATGATCGTGTTTTAATACTATAATTTTGTAAGAAAACTAATATTTCAGATAATTGATACTGCTTATATATATGTAGATTTTTGCCTACTAAAAGGAACAAAAGAATGAAGGAAATTGACAAGGAAATTCGAGCTTCACTCCTTGGCATCATAAAGAACAGAGAGAAGGCAATGAAAGCAGGAGAAGCTGCGAATGATGATTTATTAGGCATACTTCTGGAATCCAATTTCAGAGAGATTGAAGAACATGGAAACAACAAAAATACTGGAATCGCTATCAATGATGTGATTGAAGAATGCAAGCTATTTTACTTCGCCGGGCAAGAGACCACCTCAGTTTTGCTTGTTTGGACTCTGGTTTTATTGAGTATGCATCAAGATTGGCAAGCTCGCGCAAGGGAAGAGGTTTTCCGAGTCTTTGGCAATAACAAGCCTAACTATGATGGGTTAAATCACTTAAAAATTGTACGTACCACGAAAGATTCAACAAAAAATTTCCTTCCTTTAATTTATTCTTTAATATGTTAATTTTGATTTTAAATGCTCAGGTTCCGATAATATTTTACGAGGTTCTTAGATTATACCCACCAGCAGTTGTTCTTACTCGAGCTGTTCACAAAGAAACCAAACTTGGAAACTTTTCGCTGCCTGCTGGATCGGAGGTGTTATTGCCGATCATCCTGGTTCATCATGATAAGGAATTTTGGGGTGATGATGCAATGGAGTTCAAACCAGAGAGGTTTTCGGAAGGAATTTCAAAGGCGACGAAGCATCAAGTGTCTTTTTTCCCTTTCGCTTGGGGTCCTAGAATATGTATTGGACAGAACTTTGCTTTGATGGAGGCAAAAATGGCTTTGGCATTACTTCTACAGAAGTTCTCGTTTGAGTTATCTCCATCCTATATTCATGCTCCTCGTCTTGTTCTCACTGTTCATCCCGAATATGGTGCCCGCTTGATTTTGAAGAAACTATAGAATATGAAAGCTGTCTATTGTGACAAATAACAGTTGGTATAAAAATATTAAAACACATTTGCATAATCCTGAATATGTAGAATACTTGCCAATATGCCATGGGTTTGTGCTTGGACTTGGTATTTTTGTTCTGCTTATATCGTTTTCTATTGTGTGATTTCGAAAGATAATCAAAATCCTTCTTTGGGAAAATGAAGTTGTTTTTGTGGAGATATTTAGCTTTGACATATTGTAATATGGAATGCAAAAGTTTTACGATCATCTTTTCATAAAATTACTTGATCAAAACACAAAAACTAATTAAAATATTATTTTAAGTTTGAAATAAATTAAACAGTCGTAAAGTTTTAAACTTTTTACTAAATGATAATTTGTTTAAATGATCTTTTAAGCGATAAAGTTCATGACTATTTAATTAATTCCAAACTTGATGGTTGTCAACCTCTTTAGAAAAAGAAAAATTGGTGTTTCTAAGTTTCAATCTTAGGCAATATAGGAATTTAGTTGTCGGATTGTGGAGGTGAAGAGATGAAAATATAATGGTTCCTTGGGATATTTTGGCGATTCCAGTGGATGTAGGAGTTTAGCTGCCGGATTTTGTAATTGAATTTTGTGGTGGTGAAGGGATGAAAATTCTAATAGTTCTTTGGGAGATTCTAGCAATATCCCAGTGAGATTTTGTATCAGCGGAGGCAAAACTTTTTCAGATTCCAGCAATATTGTCATTGGAATGGTGTTCTATCGTGGATTAGTTTCGATTTTTACGGAATCAATGTGTTAAATTAATTTGATTTTCTATTTGAAAAAATCTATTAAATTATGAGCAATATTCTACTTACAACTTACAAATGAGTTATATATCCGAATCATACAAATAAACAAAAAATAAAAGACAGAGTAATTATTTTACATAAATTTTACATATTTTTTATTAATTTATGAATAAAACATTATTGTTAGAGTTATTATTGTGCTGTGATACTAATTTCATGGATAACAATATTCCAGGAGGTGAGGTTGAGGCAGACTCTGTAAAAATGTCTAAATAGACTTTGGTCTCTGTACAAAGACAAACAGTTGTTTTCTCATTTGAGTAAATAGAGAATGAATGAATCAATGAGTGTCTTTCAAGGGTCTATGTCCATCAAAGTTAACGTCGTTTGACATTTGGATTTTGTCATTATATCATCACCAAGATTCTACTTAATCTTTGAACTTAAGACACCACAGAAAGTTAACATATATAATCGGTTGACATTTGGATTTGTCATTATATCATGACCAAGATTGTACTTCATCTTTGAACTTACTTAAAGACACCAGAGAAAAGCTGAAGCAAAAGAAATAGACATTTGATTAATTTATAAAATCTTGAACCAGAGAGAGTTGCGTAAGTCATTTAATTAAATTTATAAAATACAGCAGGACGTAATTAACAAGACAATACACACGCAATCTGCTATGGCACTTCCACATCGACCTTTTAAATTTTCACACGAAACTCAATGATAACGTTAGAATGTCAATTATTGCTATTGCGTACTATATACAGCCTCTCGGCTCACTTGTTCTTATCAATAATATTATTTAATTTTGGACTAGTTACAGACACTGCTAATATGCACAGACTAGTTAATTTTGGAGAGTTGAAAATATTTTCATTTTTTAAAGTATAAATAATTGATCCGTCAATGTCATATGGAGTTATGGACATCTATAACGTGGCCCCTGGACGGCACTACCCTACAAAATTGTAAACAAAAAATTGATACTACCAATATATGAAATGACATTTTAATCATTTTATCTTTCCAATTACTTCATTGAATAAATAAAATTGCCTCTTTCGAAAGTCAATGATATCTATAATTAAGATCACTAATTGCCCCTCATTTCACTCGATGCACAATATGTGAGTTATTGTGTGGATTAATGGAGTTGTATGATCTGAAATCAATTGCCGTCTCCATAGTTTTGGTTACAGTAGTAACATTGGCATGGAGGCTACTGAACTGGGTATGGTTTAGGCCGAATTAGTTTGAGAAATATCTGAGACAACAAAGTTGTTGATGCAACGATTTGCACCAAAAAGAAGTACATAGGATTTTAGGTGAATCTACGCAAGAGCTTGTTTAAGACCTAAAGGTTTGATGTAGAATCAATGAATGTAAAGACAGATCAAAGAATAAAATGACAAAAAAGATTTTTAAAGTGATTCGGATGCTGAAAATAAATCATACGTCCACTGTTATGTTGTTGCACTTGTTGTCTAACAAGCTTATTACAATGTGTTTCTTTTGAGTATTTTGTGACCTAATTTTGTCCCTCCGCCCCAAGATTGATTAGTATGGGTTTATATAGGGCCAATTACATGTTTGAATTGAAAATAAACACTGAAACTTTCAAAACAAGAGAACAACTCGATCTTCAACTCTTATTCGAGAATCTAAATGTTGTAATTGAAGTAGGAATTATCCTCTTTTGACTTATTGCACTATGAATTGGAAATAAAATCAAACTTCAATAAATCAGGAAAGCGATGCGATATTCGGTCTCGATTCCGGAAAGATATCTTTGTTCTAAATTGGGATTTATCCTTTCCAAATTGCTCGCACATCATTAAATGTCATGACATGTGGCGCAAATCTATGCCTTGTTTCGATTCATGCCACATGGAAACGAACAATAGTTGGGATTGAATTCTTTCCCGCTCACGATTACTTCACTATAAATCGAGACCCAGACTGTTCTTCTTCATTCTTGGCTGATACTTTGTGTTTTTCATTCCTTGCGATTTTCTTTGAAACAAAGTTAAAAACTTTTGCAATCACCTTGGTGGTTTTTCTCAGCCAATCAACCCTTTACAAGGTTTGTCACCATTCCCGCACTGTTGATGGTATAATGGTCGGTGTTACATAAATTGTATCATACGCTCTTTCGTGTCTTCTGTAGATGTCTATCGATAGCCGTGGTTCTGATGGGGTTAGTGACTATAGTGATGGCTTGCATTTGTCTTCTTCAAGTTCCCAAAGTAGTCGCCATGTTCGTTTTGCCCCTTTCCCTATTCATTATGCCCTTCGATTTCTTACCAACAAAACTTCACCTAGGAGGCTTTCGATGACAATAGTGATGGCCTTGAAGATAAGGCCAACTCAATTGCTGTGCCCCGTGATTCGCCTAGGTGAGGCCTCGACATCCTTGTTGCTGGCACATCCCTCATCCGGCAAGTGACGGGGGTAAGAAGACACTTTGATGACCGAGGGAAGGCTCCAGTGAGCTGTCCCCCTCAAAAAGAGAAAAAGGACAAGTCCTCCTGCCTCCGAAGGGAGGCTTGTCTTTGAAGGCATTGATAGGCCTTCTCATGGCTCTAAGAGAAAGACTTCTTAGGATGCTATCACAGTGCTTCCGAGATACTTGAGTGTTCCGACATTTGCCTTACTTGAATGTGTCTTGGGGGCATCTTAGGATTGCTTGCCCTGTTGTAGAAGGTGGCTGACATGAAGGCTCAAGTATGCTTGCTTTTGACTGCTATTTCTTCTAAACTTACTCCTAACCTTGGTGTAAAGCTTCTTTGCGATGGCGCTCCTTTTCCAAGAGATTTATTCTTCTCTCCTGGGCCAGAATACCTTTAGCGAGTAGCTCTCAAAGTCCAGGGAGAAGCTCAAGAGGTCAAGGAGTGCGTTGGCCTTACTGTAGTCCCAACTTGTAACGAAGAAGTACCATATGCTTCTCGAAGTAGATGACAAGGACATGCAAATATTTTCCCTTGTTAGGGATGCAGTGCTTCCAGTCGGGGTTGTAATCAATATAGAAGGCAATGGATGATCTTACTCTGCAACTGCGTATGCTTTCTAACAAATAGAAGATTTCTGAGCAGTATGCAGTAGAAGCTTTGGCTACCAAGGATCGGCTTTTAGAGGAGAAGAGCAAATCCTTGGAAGAGAAATCTGTAGCCCTTCAAGAAGCTTTGAAGGCAAGGACATAGGCATTGAAAGAAGTCACAACTCTAAAGAACAAGTTAAGGGGAGCAGAATCTAGTGCCTCGTCCCCCTTTAGTGGGAGATATCGAGTTTTTTGCATCGAGCTGAATAGCTCATATTGCACTATGTTTTCCTTCTAGGAAAGCCGCTTTTTTTGTTTTGTTTTGTTTTTTTTTTTTTTTTTCCCTTTCTACAACAATATCTCAAAAAAGGAAAATGTACTTTTATTAATTGATAGAAACTTACCATCTTTGGTAGGTGCCCTAGAGCCAATCTAACTATGGTAATTAACTACTAGTAAAAACATGTTGATATTAATAGAAGACAATTTGACTATATTTTGTAAATCATATTTCACATTTGTTATGATATATGCCATTTGAATGGTAGAATCGTAATGAGGGTATCAAGTGCTTTAAATCTTGATTGTAAGAACCCGATGATCATATTAGATGATCATTCTAGAAATCGTTCATAGCCCCAAATTATCCTGAAGTAAAGACACATATAATACGGTAAGACTATCATAACGTTGAACAACCCTATTGAAAGATAGTAACAGATCTTGTTTGTTAAAGTTGTTTGGTCACAACTTGGTGCAACACATGCATGGGTGCTTGTAGTTGGCAAATTCAATGGATTGACCAACCAGAGGATTCCATATAGATGATAACCCTAATATCTATGGAGTATATCCTCTAATGGATGGTGATGCATATGATCCTTAGACTTGAGATCACCAGAACGTCGTGTGTAAATATTAATGTAGCTTGACGCTGGCCTAACGTAGTCTTATTTAGGGTTATCAGTACAGGAGTGATTGACTACATTGTGTAGTACACTATGGCTATGGTGGATCAACACAAGATTCATCACTCTTAGGTACAAGAGAATTTATCTTGTTGAGTAATTCGGTAAATAACAAAACTGTGACCATAGTGAAATTGAGTTGGTGTTCAAGTTCGATTAAATCGTTAACTTAATTACTGAATACGAACATATCAAGGTAGTATATTTGAAGTTGACATTATTTTTGTACTTCAAACCTTAATGAGATAATAGTTGATGAAAGGATTCGATTGCATGGTAACCATACCGTTGACAAGTAGCTGATATGTTGAATCCGAATCTATCGGGTGGCCACGATTTCTGGCCAAAGGCCAATCTGGGTCGGTGTGTAGTGAGACAATTGATTGAGTGTCAATTGCTATATTACCCACTGCCGATATGATAAGGAGTCTGCAGGTCACACACTTAAAAGACAAATCAAAGAAGACTTAGAATAAGGGCAATTTCATCATTTCAAGGTGAATGGGTATTTTGGTAATTCTTATAGTGCAATTAAATTTGTTGAAGGTTGTCGCCTATGTCCAATTTTAATATTGGATTTTAATCTATAAGATTACATATTTATTTTAAATACATATATTGGTGTATATA
The DNA here is from genome assembly GCF_008641045.1 of Pistacia vera. Classification (NCBI taxonomy): domain Eukaryota; kingdom Viridiplantae; phylum Streptophyta; class Magnoliopsida; order Sapindales; family Anacardiaceae; genus Pistacia; species Pistacia vera. The sequence continues at coordinate 357,078 of NW_022196164.1, forward strand.
TATTTTAAATGAATAAATAATCATTATTTAAATTTATATATTGGTGTATATACTTTTTTAAATAGTGAATTGTTATTGAATAATTAATCAATAATAATAAAATACCAAACCGATTTTTTCTTGCACATTAAGCAAAGTCTAATTATTTAGTTATAAATAATGGATATTAATGGAGAATATTCTTGAAATATGCCAAAAGAATATTAAGGTTAGGGTTTCCCTGTAAGATGGGGCCTTCACCCTTATTTCCATGATTAGATAGTCTTGCCTCCCAAGTAAAAGTTGTAAAAAGAAAATTTTTTAGAAAATTTTCTTATCTTTTTCTTATTTGAACCTTCACTCTCAAACTAGCAAATTGATCGTGTGGATGTTTTTGTCTTTTTGTGGATTACCATTCGTTCACTTCTCCTCTTGCAGCGGTAACGTTTTTGTACAATCAAAATCGAAGGAACCTCCAATCAAAGGTTTGATTATAATGATTCCTTAATCTTTTATAAATGTTTGTTTTGAATGAGTTATTAACATCAATCTATGATCCAAAATTAAATGGGTTTCAAATAAAATTTTTGTTTATTATTCTGTACTTTATTCAATTAAATCCCTACATCTTTGACATGATTTGGCCACAAGAGGCCTTGACCGCTTTATATAGCAGCAAACTATTTGGACTAGCTTTGAGCTTTAGATGAGCTTGTGCAATTACTGATAGTAGTAGCGTAAATGTTTGGCATTCAAGCCTGAGGGATCTTTGTTCCGTTGAGTCGCTTTATTCGAACTCCTAAACTAGGAGGACATAAAGTTTTACTAGGATTCAAGCCTACTAGGCTCACTATATAAACATGGGTCAAGCCTCTTATTATTCATTTAGATATAACCCATAGCTTTAGCTCTCAAAGTTCTTATTCTCAAGAATCGCCTCCTTTTCCTGCCGTAAAGCTTAGCTCCGACTAACTTTACTTCCCTTAGCCGCCGTAAAGTCGTGCTCCAACCATTTTACGATAGCCTTGCCTTAGCCACATTATTATGGTAAACCTTTTCCTGCTCTCAGCCCTAACTAAATTGCCTTCAACTGTGTAGACTTAAGCATCTGAGTGCCAACAATAGACAGTACGGCGGTGTCCTCTGAGCCTTCACTTTCGTTCTCTTTGTCTTTGCAGGTCTATACGATTGTTAGTGGCTCATTCCTCACAAGATCTTTCACTTCCGAATCAACCGTAGATTTTACCGTCTACAACTAGCAGGATGATTATCCCTTGGGGGAAAACTTACTAATTTTAATTTAGTATCTTAATTCGTTGTTTGTTAGACAAATTAGAGCTAGCAGGAATGAATTATGATGTTGCAGACACAAATTAGAACTTACTAATTTTAATTTAGTATCTTTATTCCCGTCATCTTTGTTACTTTCTTCTTCTTGCCAACGGATTTTGATGTTAGAGGTGAGCAAAAAGCTCGGGCCCAAAAGGGTTGGTCCCAAGGCTCGGTTGGGCCCTAGGGAGGAGTGATCGGGCCTAGGCCCGATTATACTAAATTAACAGGCCTGCATAGGACCAGTCCTAGGACCGTTCCTATACAAGCCACACTCATGTTTGGGATTGATTTGAGCCCTCACAAAAGTGACAGGCCCAGGATCAGTCCTAGCCAATTTGGGCGAGGTCCTCGTTTGCCCACCTTTATTTCATGTTGTGGCTTAGTAATTCTTTTTCAATATTTCTTATAATTCAACAAAAATATAGAGAAAGAAATATAAGAATAGTGTGTTTATGTGGATCAAAAACTTAAATAATGATAAATATTTTACAAATATGTACGTATATATGCATTTTAGCCAACCTATAACAATTAATTAATGGTCATATGTTTAATTGAAATTGCGATTTTCTCAATATTTATTTTTTCTTAATTAATATATAATTTATTAATTTTCTTCTTACTTAAGTATGTAAGGCCTAGAGTAGTTGTTTGATTATTATTTAGAAAAGAAAATAGAAAACTCTGAAATCAGTATTTGATTAGAAATTATTGGTGTTTAGACACGTATATTAACTTTACTAATATCTTTAAACAATAAAAAATAATTATTTTGCATATAATTTATAACTTCACCCCAACACCACCTACCGTGAAATTACACCACCACTAACAAAATTCAAACAAAAACAAATTTCTATCTTTTCAATTACGCCTCACCCGCCACCATCGACACCCACGGATAACAAAATAAATTAAAACCCACACATTCATCAGCATCAAAATCCAAAATATATATATATTAGAGATGAGCTTTTTACCCGTCTCGTCAAGGCCCTACCCCAAATAGGTCGAGGATTCCCCAAACATCTCAGGGATAAGGTCGGGGATAGGAAGAAGAAAATTCTCTGGGGGCGACAAGTTTGGGGATGAGTGTGGCCTTACCCTGACTCGTAAAATACTCACCCTGCCTTGAAAATATATAATTAATTAATTAATTATATGTTTTATAAAATTTTGTGTTAAATGATCATATTATGAATCATGTGATGCAACCAAATTTTGTAATTATTATCTTAAATTTATTATTGAATATTTTAATTTATGTAATAAAGTTAACTATAAGACATAAAGTGAATATATTTTGACGTTGGATTAAATATTAATAATTTATTATGTTTTATAAAGATACTTACTACTTTTGAGTAAAAATTAATAATTCAGAATGATCTTAGTAATATATTCCTCTCTTAGTCTCTCTCTAACTAGCAGTTTAAATAATTTATTTATCTGTTATAAGATGTGTTTGAGTAATTTATTTATCTGTTATAAGATGTGTTTGCGTTTGCATATGTTATGTGATTGATTTCCCTTATTATTTAGTGCCAAATATAATTACCATAATTGTGCAATTTGAAAAAAAAAAAGTAATAAAATATGTAAATGTTAATCTATATGGTATGTTAATATATATTAGATAAATTATAAATATTTTATATATTCTTGTAAATAAAAAAAAAAATAATCAAGGGAAGGAAATAAAATTTCATTATATTTTAATTACTCCCATTTTGGGGGAATTCCCCTTTCGGGGATTAATCCCAGCCCCGGGGGAAAAAATCCCCCGTGGGTACCATTACCCTAAAATCCCTGCTCTTCGGGTCGGGGTGGGTTATTCTCCAACACCCAACTCGGCGATGGGTGCTCCCCCAAGGGTTCGCGGGAACCATCCCCTAGCCCTGACCGCCCTCACGCCCATCTCTGACCACTGGATAAACTCAGCCACTGCATTTCTCAATTTTAAACCTGGGTAGTGGAGTTTCAGTTCCATCACCATTCAAATCATTGAAAAAAAATAACTTGCACTTGATGGAGTTTTGTTTAGATAAAGATTCGAATAAGAGATTTTTTTCTTCATTATAAAGACAGATTGCAGAAATAGAAAAGAAAGAGAGAGTGATTGAGAAGGGAAAAAGAGGGATAAAAAAAAGAGTTTTCTTCCTGGAAAATAGTTCTTTTTTTTTTTTTAGAAAATAGGTTTAGTCACTTTCGATAATATAAGTTGGTGTCAAATTACGCATGTACCCTTCATCAATATCATTTGACAGTTAGAAAACGGTGACCAGGTGAGTTAGTTGAGAAAGTAGAAGCCTGAAGGGAGGTTTTTGAGAATTTCTGAGATGTATGGTGGTACTTGGGGGAGATGAAACCTGAAGGGAGGTTTTTAATAAGCTCTATTTATATAAATAAATACAAACATTAAGGCTGAGCAGAGTTGTGTAAGACAAAAAAAATACACACGTAATCTGCCAATTCCCCATCAAACTTTCGAACTTTCAAATTTTCACACGAAAAAGGAAGCACGTATTGGGTTACAATATTATCCGATGTTTATTCCAATATATACTAAAAATTTTATCTATTTAAAATATGAATGATATAATATTATCTATTTAAAATATAAATGATATATTATTAAAAAATTGTTTAAAAACAATTAAATTTTGTCTCATGATTTTATATTTGTTTTAAAAATCTAAATCGAGAATTGATTTTGAAAACATTCTAATTTATTTCAATTCAACATCACTTTTTATTATTTATTATTTATTATTTTTCAAAATAAAATAATATATAATTATTTTATGTCTAACAGCTTTTACATTTTATATGCAGTTTTCTTAAATAAATTTTATCAATAATAATATTTAATAGTTAATACTCCATATTTATTGTTGAAGTATAGATAATTGATCAGTCGATGTCATCGATCTAGACAACAATATTATAAGGTGGCCCCTGCACTGCACTACCTAAAAAATTGTAAATAAGAAATTGATACTACAGAGATAAGATATGAAATATCATTTGCTGTATAGAGTGTGTTTGGTCAGAACTAGAGGGTGTGTTTGGTTGGTGCTAGTGAGAGATTACTAAGGTAATGTCATCTTATATTACTTAATTACTATATTTGATTGTCAAGTAATAGAGTATTTCGGTAATCTTCTAAAACCAATAATAATTACTGTTGGTTACATAAAAGGTAATCTGATTACCTCTATTTTCTTAGGTTTTTTAAGATTACTTGATAATTTTAATTTTGCTATAATTTTATCCTTTAGGGGCCGTTTGGATCGGGGGTGAATAATATAACAAGGGTAATATTTGTTTATTTTGCAAGATTCATGTATTTGGTTTGCAAGTAATAAAATATTACGGTAATCTTTTGTTACAAATAGTGATTATTGTTGGTAATGTAGAGGATAATCATATTACCTTTCTAGAGGCTATTATTAAAACATTATCGGAATAATATGATTTTTCTTCTCATTTTGCCCTTAATTAAAAACCATTTCGGACATAATTGCCCTCAAATGTCTACCAAATAACAATTATCCAGCCCCCATATATTTGAGAAATTAGCTAAAATATCCCAACCACAAAAAGTTTAAAAGTTAACAAAATACCCTAAACCACCCAAGACCATTGCCGGTCGTGACTCACCACTGTCAGCCGCCAGCGTTAGTAGCTATAATGGTGCACAACTAGCGGGATCTAGCCGGTCATGCTCCGGTACGGCCTTTTTGGGCTATTGATTACAGATCCATGGCCGAAAACGGCCAAATCTAGCGTTTCTATGGTTGTGAAAAGGCCAGATCTTTGGTTGTGACATTTCACTGCCAACAATCTGGCCTTTGCACTGCTAGATCTATGGCCGTTTCACAGCCACGTCTTTGGTCATGAAAAGGCCATGGATTTGTGATCCGTCGGCGATATATGGCTAGTCGTGCACCATTCCATCGACTGTCGGCGATGGTGGCTAGCTGTCGACACTAGCTTGGGGTAAGTGCGGGTGATTTTGCTACAAATTAAAGTTTTATATGGCTGGAGTGTTTTAGCAAAATTTCAAATGTAGAGGGTTAAAAGAATTATTCAAAAGATAATAATAAAAAATACTATTATATTAATATTTAAAAAGGAGGACAATTTAGTAATCTATATAACATACTCATCCATTTATCCTCCCAACCAAACATATTATTCACCAATTTATTCGAACTAACCAAACACATTTTCTAAACATTCACAGTAATCTTCAAGGTGATCTTTGTTTCCGTTAATATAATATAACACTATAATAAAACATTATATGATCCAAACACCCCTTTATTATTAAATTTTTTGGACAATAGTACCCTTATTTTGAAATTAATTTACAAGAACCCTACCATTATAATTTTACCCCTAAATAATTAAAGTTCTGGACAGTAATGCCCTTGTTTTAAAACAATTTACAAGCCACCCAAGAGAACTGCTGGTAGTCAGCCACCATCGACCAATGTCGTCGAAATGGCACACGATCAGTCGGATCATGCTATTTTTGACCAAATGGCCATGGATCTGGGATTTTTTAGGTTGGGCAGCTGCCAGTATTAAGCCCGATCTAGCCTGATTTCGGCATTACCATAGGTCCCAACCACCACCATCTTACACCTCTGGTTTTCCTCTTCAAATCACACCAAACCCCATCACCAAAGCTGCCTCTAATCACTGGCAAAGTCCATTGTTTTTCAACGTGACTTCCCTTTTTCTCAGTGCTTTTCCGATCGTGTTTTCTACCAGAAATCACCCCTACTTGCACCAATCGACTCCCCTTCACCTCCTCTTCAAAACCCCTCAAAGAACATCTCTGTTGCATTTCCTGATCGATGGCTGGCGGTGGTTTAGGTGACCAGCAGTGGCTTGGGTGGGTGGGGGTGTTTTTGTTAAAAAATAAACTTTTATGTTGCTGAGGTGTTTTAGCAAAATCTCAAATATAGGAGGTTAAAATAAATGTTTCAAAAAATAATAATAAAAATAATATTATATTAGTATTTTAAAGGGAGGGTAATTTAGTAATCCATATAACATATGATACCCACCAATTTATTCCTCCCAACTAAACATATCCATTAATTTATTCCAACCAACAAAACACATTTTCCTAAACATTCCTAGTAATCTTCAAGGTAATCTATTTTTTCATTAATATAACATTCTCAGTAATACAACATTCCCTAAACTAAACGCGCCCAAAATGTTATATTAAAGAGAAGATAGATTACCTTAAAAGATTACTGAGAATGTTATATTAATGTGTTTGGTTGAGAGGAATAAATTGGTGGGCATGTTATGTTTATATGTTTGGTTGAAAGGAATAAATTGATTGGTATGTTATTTAAATTACTCAATTGCCCTCTTTTAAATATTATTATTTAGATTATTGTTTATAACACCCTACATTTAAAAATTTAGCTAAACCACCCTCATAATAAAAGTTTAAAAATCAAATAAGACGCCCCGACTCACCCAGCCACTACCGACTGTCCTTTGGAAATCAATTTATTATTTATTATTTTTCAAAATAAAATAATATATAATTATTTTATGTCTAACAGCTTTTACATTTTATATGCAGTTTTCTTAAATAAATTTTATCAATAATAATATTTAATAGTTAATACTCCATATTTATTGTTGAAGTATAGATAATTGATCAGTCCATGTCATCGATCTAGACAACAATATTATAAGGTGGCCCCTGCACTGCACTACCTAAAAAATTGTAAATAAGAAATTGATACTACGGAGATAAGATATGAAATATAATTTACTGTATAGAGTGTGTTTGGTCAGAACTCTGGGTGTGTTTGGTTGGGCTAGTGCGAGATTATTAAGGTAATGTCATCTTATATTACTTGATTATTACGTTTGATTATCAAGTAATAGAGTATTTCGGTAATCTTTTAAAACCAATAATAATTACTGTTGGTTATATAGGAGATAATTTGATTACCTCCATTTTCTTAGGTTTTTTAAGATTACTTAGTAATCTTAATTTTGTTATAATTTTATCCTTTAGGGGCAGTTTGGATCGGGGGTGAATAATATAATAAGGGTAATATTTGTTTATTTTGCAAGATTCATGTATTTGGTTTGCAAGTAATAAAATATTACGGTAATCTTTTATTACAAATAGTGATTGCTGTTGGTAATGTGGAGGGTAATCATATTACCTTGCTAGAGGCTATTATTAAAACATTATCGGAATAACATGATTTTTCTTCCTATTTTGCCCTTAATTAAAAACCATTTCGGACATAATTGTCCTCAAATGTCTACTAAATAATAATTACCCAGCCCCCATATATTTGATAAATTAGCTAAAATACCTCAGTCACAAAAAGTTTAAAAGTTAACAAAATACCCCCAACCACCCAAGACCATTGCCGGCTGTGACTCACCACTGTCGACCGCCAGCGTCAGTAGCCGTAATGGTGCACGACTAGTAGGATCTGGCCGATCATGCTTCGGTAAGGCTTTTTTCGACTATTGATCACAGATCCATGGTCGGAAACGGCCAGATCTGACGTTTCTATGGCCGTGAAAAGGCCAGATCTTTGGTTGTGACATTTCACGGCCAACGATCTGGCCTTTTCACTGCCAGATCTATGGCCGTTTCACAACCACGTCTTTGGTCATGAAAAGGCCATGGATTTGTGATCCATGACCATTTTCGGCTTTGCCGAAGCACGATCGGCCATATATGGCCAGTCGTGCACCATTCCATCGACTGTCGGCGATGGTGGCTAGCTGCCGACACTGGCTTGGGGTAAGTGGGGGTGATTTTGCTACAAATTAAAGTTTTATATGGCTGGAGTGTTTTAGCAAAATTTCAAATGTAGAGGGTTAAAAGAATTATTCAAAAGATAATAATAAAAAATACTATTATATTAATATTTAAAAAGGAGGACAATTTAGTAATCTATATAACATACCCATCCATTTATCCTCCCAACCAAACATATTATTCACGAATTTATTGGAACTAACCAAACATATTTTCTAAACATTCACAGTAATTTTCAAGGTGATCTTTGTTTCCGTTAATATAATATAACCCTATAATAAAACATTATATGATCCAAACGCCCCCTTATTATTAAATTTTTTGGACAATAATACCCTTATTTTGAAATTAATTTACATGAACCCTACCATTATAATTTTACCCCTAAATAATTAAAGTTCTGGACAGTAACGCCCTTGTTTTAAAACAATTTACAAGCTACTCAAGAGAACTGCTGGTAGTCGGCCACCATCGAGCAATGTCATCGAAATGACACACGATCAGTCGGATCAGGCTATTTTTGACCAAATGGCCATGGATTTGGAATTTTTTGGGTTGGGCAGCTGCCAATATTAAGCCCGATCTGGGCTGATTTCGGCATCACCATAGGTCCCAACCACCACCATCTTACACCTCTGGTTTTCCTCTTCAAATCCCACCAAACCCCAGCACCAAAGCTGCCTCCAATCGCTAGCGAAGCCCATTGTTTTTCAACGTGACTTCCCTTTTTCTCAATGCTTTTCCGATCATGTTTTCTACCAGAAATCACCCCTACTTGCACCAATCGACTCCCCTTCACCTCCTCTTCAAAACCCCTCAAAGAACATCTATGTTGCATTTCCTGATCGATGGCTGGCGGTGGTTTAGGCGACCAGCAGTGGCTTGGGTGGGTGGGGGTGTTTTTGTTAAAAAATAAACTTTCATGTTGCTGAGGTGTTTTAGCAAAATCTCAAATATAGGGGGTTAAAATAAATGTTTCAAAAAATAATAATAAAAATAATATTATATTAGTATTTTAAAGGGAGGGCAATTTAGTAATCTATATAACATACCCACCAATTTATTCCTCCCAACTAAACATATCCACTAATTTATTCCAACCAACAAAACACATTTTCCTAAACATTCCTAGTAATCTTCAAGGTAATCTATTTTTTCATTAATATAACATTCTCAATAATACAACATTCCCTGAACTAAACACACCCAAAATGTTATATTAAAGAGAAGATAGATTACCTTGAAAGATTACTGAGAATGTTATATTAATGTGTTTGGTTGGGAGGAATAAATTGGTGGGCATGTTATGTTTATATGTTTGGTTGGAAGGAATAAATTGATTGGTATGTTATTTAAATTACTCAATTGCCCTCTTTTAAATATTATTATTTAGATTATTATTTATAACACCCTACATTTAAAAATTTAGCTAAACCACCCCTATAATAAAAGTTTAAAAATCAAATAAGACGCCCCACTCACCTAGTCACTGCCGACTGTCCTTTGGAAATCAAATGACGTAATGGCCAGATCGATGGCCGTTAACAGCCACAAATCTGGCAGTTTCCAGCCAGATTTAATCTCGTCGAAAATGTCCAGAAGTAATCTGGTCGTTTTTTGACAGATTTAATGATCTGGCCGAAAACGACCATAATAGATACGGCCGTTTTTCGACCAGATCGGCGTCGGCCGCCAACGGAGATGGTCGGCGATGGTAGTTTTGGTGGGTTGGAATTTGTTTCAAATAAAAGGGCATTAATGTCCAAAAACTTAATTAATTAGGAGTAGAATTGTAATGACAGATTCATGTAAATTAATATAAGAATAAGGGTATTTTTGTCCAAAATTTTTATTAATAAAATATAAAATTCTAATAAAAATAAAATTACCAAGTAATCTTAAAATATCTAAAAAAATAGAAGTAATCAGATTTTTTAAAAATTAGAGAAATCTTATGTTATTTGATAGCCAAACATAATAATCAAATAATATAAATTATAAAATGGCTAATCTATCGTTAGCCCCAGCCGAACACACCCGACCTTTCCAGAGTGTCTAAAACGACTTTTTAATTTATTTTATATACTTTATTAAGTAAATAAAATTGGTTCTTTCCAAACTCAAGGATATCTAATTAAGGTCATAAATGCCCCTCGTTTCATTCTATGCTTCTGTGAATTAATGGAGACGTATGATCTGAAATCAGTTGCAGTCTCCATAGTTTTGGTTACAGTAGTAACATGGGCATGGAGACTACTGAACTGGGTATGGTTTAGGCCTAAGAAGTTTGAGAAATATCTGAGACAGCAAGGTCTTAAAGGCAAACCTTACAGGCTTCTTTATGGAGACTTGAAAGAGAACTTAATGATGATAAAAGAAGCTAAATCCAGACCCCTCAATCTCTCAGATGACGTTGTACCACTTGTTCTTCCATTCATCGATAAACTGGTCAAAGAATATGGTATGTAATCAATCTTCTTTTCTTTAACTTTGTTTCTCTCTTTCTTTCATGTCGCAGATTCCAAGTCGCCTGAGTGAGAAGGTGAGTTTTTCGTCCTTATTTGATTGGAAAATGATAGATATGATAAAACTTACTAATTTTAATTTAGTATCTTAATTCGTTGTTTGTTGGACAAGTTAGAGCTAGCGGGAATGAAAATGAGGCTCAAGATCTGAAATCTTTAGTTAAAGAACAAAGTAGAACTAAGTAGAAGAATTTGTGGAAAGTTGTTCAGCTTTCTTTACTGAATATGTTTGTATTTGTGTTGATTTTCTTTGTTGAAGCTTTTCTCTCTTTTCTTCTTTTTGTTTTCTGGTTGTTTTACTGTGCCGACTTTATCTTGACTCGGGTTCACACAATACTCACTTGTTTCCAGTTGCATGTACCACTAACTCGAATCAAGTTCATAGACAAGGTAATATGACCGAAGACTAACTGCAGTAGCTGGTACAACACATTGACATTTACAGTTTCTGACTCAGCTGGTTTCAAGGAAGTGAAGGATGGGGAGCATTTGCTCCCTCTAGGATTTTACCTGGTTCACCAGTGATTAATACCTTATTATTGCTTAATGTTTTTGAAATTTTAAAGCACATTTAATGCTTTTAATTTCTTTTAACAGTGTGTACATATATCACTATAAGTTATTATATATGGTGGTCTTCTTCTCTTTTGGTTACAAAAGTGCTGGATAGAATTAATCCTTTGATTTATGGTTGTTAACTTCAATATGAACAATGCGATCTGTCTTACTTTATGCATTATGTTTGTCAAGTTTAATATGAACAACGATGATCTTTCTTCTACTAATCATTTCTACTGTTCTACAACTTTGTTAAAAATGCAGGCGACAATTCTTTTACATGGTTTGGCACAGTACCCAGGGTGGTCATCATGAATCCTAATCAATTAAAGGAGATATTTACCAAGATAAACCATTTTCAGAAATCCAAGGCCACAAATCCACTTGTTAAATCAGTAGCAACTGGGCTTGCGGAGTATGAGGGTGAAAAGTGGACTAAACATAGAAGGATTATCAACCCAGCGTTCCATCAAGAGAAGTTAAAGGTCAATTCATAAGTATTAATGAATATGACATTGTTTATTTGCAAGCAAGAAAAAGAAATCAGATATATGGTAAAATTAATGATGCTAACAAATTTTTATTTTGATGATTATTTTTGCAGCTTATGTTACCTGCTTTCTCTAAAGTTTGTTGGGAGCTGATTAGCAAATGGGAAAAGTTGGCTTCTAAAGAAGGGTCATGTGAATTCGATGTATGGCCTGAGCTTCAAAAATTGACTGGTGATGTGATTTCTCAAACTGCTTTTGGAAGCAACTATGAAGAAGGAAGGAGAATATCTCAACTCCAAATAGAACTAGTTGATCTTGCAATGCAAGCTGCACAGTCACCTTACATTCCAGGATTGAGGTATACATATACATGATGCCAAAATGCGAAAAATTCTATGATACTCTGATGTGTTTGATATTGGGTACTTAACTTTGGAGAGGGAGTTGTTTTAAATGTTATTGGGAATTTACAAATACGCTGGCGCCAGAGTTTTGTCGGCTCTGTTGAGTGGGCAGGTAATTTCTGCTGCCGTCCCGATGAAAGCAGGTGGCATTGGTGAACGCCTCCCCTGACACAATCTATGTCGGGTTGCACGTCGGTGTATTGTTTAAGGTTTGGCGCCGGTCCTCGGTGTCAGGGCACTGCAAGTTTGCTGTAGTTTTTTAAATTTCTATCAATTTGCCGGTTTAATAAATATTATTAATGAATTTTTATTGCTTTTCTATATATATGTAGGTTTTTACCTACTAAGAGGAATAAGAGAATGAAGGAAATCGACAATGAAGTGCGGGCTTTACTCATGGGTATCATTAAGAATAGAGAGAAAGCAATGAAAGCAAGTGAAGGTGCAACAAATAATGACTTATTAGAAATACTTATGGAATCCAATTTTAGAGAAATTAAAGAACATGGGAGCAACAAAAATGTTGGTATGACTATCCATGATGTGATTGAAGAGTGTAGGGTATTTTACTTAGCCGGACAAGAGACCACCTCAGTTTTGCTTGTTTGGACTCTGCTTTTATTAAGTAAGCATCAAGATTGGCAAGCTCGTGCAAGAGAAGAGGTTTTTCAAGTCTTTGGAGAGAACAAGCCTAATCAAGATGGGTTGAATCGCTTGAAAGTTGTAAGTGCCTTAATATATAATATCACACAAAAGGTGTCACATTATATCATACGAAATTCTCGCCATTCATTTTACATATTAATTAATACTAATTTTCAATGCAGGTCTCGATGATATTGTACGAGGTGCTCAGGTTATATCCACCATTAGTTACTCTTCCTCGAGCTGTTTACAAAGATGTCAAACTTGGAAACTTATCGTTACCGGCTGGAGTAGAGATCTTCTTGCCAGTTATCCTTCTTCACCATGATCAGGAACTTTGGGGGGATGATGCAAAGGAGTTTAAACCAGAGAGGTTTTCGGAAGGCATTTCAAAGGCGACAAAGAATCAAACTTCATTTATCCCATTCGGATGGGGTCCTAGGATATGCATTGGCCAAAATTTTGCTCTGATGGAGGCAGAAATAGCTTTGGCGATGATTATCTCCATCCTATGTTCATTCTCCCAACAAAATCCTTACTATTCATCCACAGTACGGTGCCCAGTTGATTTTGAAGAAAGTTGCGTGAAAGTTTTTAATTATTGTAAAATAAGATTGGCGTCAAAATGATAATTATCATGCTGTTGTAACTTAAATTAGTTTAAATAAATAGATGGATGATTGAGTTCGAGTTTACTTGTGGATGAAGTAATTAATTCATATAAATTTTACATATATGAATTTTCTGACACGAACAAAAACTGATTGCGTTATTATATCATGACCAGGATTCTACTTCATCTCTGAACTTACAAAAATGCTATGACTATAACATCTTTTCATAAACTTTCTCACATAATTTTGATATGATAGTTTGTGATTAGTAAATTTGTAAATTAATAAGTATGACTCATAGCAAATAGATCGGATCTATTTGCGAGCCGATTAATCGTGAACTGTCAGATTAAAATTATGAGAGAAAGTTTGTGAAAAGAGATTGTAAACGTAATATTACCGGTGAACTTAAAGCACAGTCAAAAATTAAAGTTGAGGCATATTCAAAGAGATAACTAGAATGGAGCAGTTGAACAACTATCATATTAATTATTAATTATAGGCTAGAACCTAGAAGGGAACAGTTGAACAACTATCATATTAATAATTAATTATAGGCTTATTTCAAGTTCCTCCCCTTAGGTTTCATTGTTTCATTACCACCCAAAATTTACAGAAATCATAAACCGCCCCTATGTTACCACTTTTCTCCACTATCTCCCTGGGCACCATTTTCTTAAGGAGCATTCCAACTGAAAACGTCAAAAGTCAATAATAACCCTAATTTAAAGTTGTTCTATCCCATTATTCTTTTTCAATATTCCTTATAATTCAACAAAAATAAAGAGAAAGAAATATAAAAATAGTGTGTTTATGTGAAGATCAAAAACTGACAATAATGATAAATATTTTGCAAATATGTATGTATGCATTAGCAACCTATAAAATAATTAATAGTCATATGTTTAGTGAAACTGCAATTTTGTGAATATTTATTTTTTCTAATTAATATATATTTTAGTAATTTTTTTTTTTTAAATATGTACAGCCTAGAGTAGATTGTTTGATTATTATTTAAAAAAGAAATAAGAAAACTCTTAAATGAGCATTTGATTGAATCGGGTGTATATATATAAAATAGTAATCAAAGCCCCATGTCCATCATCACCCAATGACCAAAAAAAAAAAAAAAAAAAAAAAAAATCCTAGAGATCATGATTAACTAGGGAAATAAAACAAGCAACATAGAGATCAAAATTAACTAAGAAAATCAAATAATTCATCATAGTCAAGCGGATCCAAAAATTTTTTTAGGATGGGTCAAAAAAAAACTAATTATATATTAATATTTTTGTTAGGATAGGCAAAAATTAAAAATTATTATTAATATTTTAAAAAAAAAAAATTGAGGTGGCCCACCCAAAAGTGGGCTGGATCGCCTCTGACCACAGTTGCAATTTTCCTCTGCCGCTAACCACTAGATAACTCGACCACCGCTTTCTCAATTTGAAACCAGGAAGTGGAGTTTCGGTTCCAACCATTCAAATCATTGAAAAAAATAACTTAAAGAAATAATGCACTTGACAGAGTTTGTAGAGATAAAAATTCGAAGACGAAATTTTTTTTTCATTTAAGACGTACTGCAGAGGTAGAGAATAAATAAGAGGTGATTGAGAAGGGAAAATGAGGGAATAAAAAAAAAAAAGTTTTCTTCATGTAAAATAGGTTTAGTCACTTTGATAATATAAGTTTGTGTCAAATTACGCAGTACCCTTGGTCAATATCATTTGACTGTTTGAAAACGGTGTCTAGGCGAGTTAGTTGAGAAAGTAGAAACCTGAAGGGAGGGTTTTGAGAATTTCTGAGATGATGGTGGTACTTCAGATAAGATGAAAACTGAAGGGAGGTGTTAATAAGCCTTACATATACATAAATACAAACGTTGAGGGGAGCAGAGTTGCGTAAGACAAAAAAAATACACATGTAATCTGCCACTCCCATCGAACTTTCAATTTTCAGTCGAAAAAGAAGCACATATTGGGTTACATATTATCCGACGTTATTTCTATATAAGCAAGCGACAACTTCCACCCAAAGTTTAGTCAAATTCCAAGTTCACCTGGTTCTACGCTTCATTTTTATTTCATCCACCCAACCACCACCATCCACCAAACCCACTCGATCATGTTTATACCCAATTTGGCTTGATTCAATGCCGATTGACAAACCTAACACAACCATTAGGATTCTCTCATCTCTATATATATAATTTAAAATTAACTTACTAGTTATATAAAAGTGAGAATATAGAATAAATAGAACTAGAGATATGAAGTTAAGATTTGGTTAACATATATATATATATATGAGAGAAATTTTTTTATCTATTTAAAAATGAATGAATAATATTAAAAATTATATTAAAATAACTAAATTTTGTATATGATTTTATACTTGTTTAAAAATCTAAGTCGAAAATGATTTTGAAAACATTCTACTTTATTTCAACCAGACATCACTTTTATGATTTTTTATCTTTTTTTTTTTTTTCAAAATAAAATAATATACAATTATTTTTTGTCTAACAGCTTTACATTATATGCCGTTTTCTTAAATAAATTTATCAATAATGAGTTATAAACTGCACAGAGAAGTAAACATTTAAATGTGGAGAGTCGGAAAATTATATTTATCGTTAAAGTATGGATAATTGATCAGTCGATGTCATTTATGTCATCGATTTAGAAAACAATATTATAAGGTGGCCCCTAAAAAATTGTAAATAAGAATTGCTACTACAACTACAAAGATAAGATATGAAATATAATATAGTGTATAATGTATACAAGTAACTTCCACACCGTTGAAAGTGACTTTAATTTATTTTCAATACTTTATTAAGTAATAAAAATTGGTGCTTTTCAAACTCAAGGAATCAATTAAGATCACTAATTGCCCCTCATTATTCTATGCTTGTGTGAATTAAGGAGATGTATGATCTGAAATCAATTGCAGTCTCCATAGTTTTGGTTACAGTAGTAACAGGGCAGGAGACTACTGAACTGGGTATGGTTTAGGCCTAAGAAGTTTGAGAAATATCTTAGACAGCAAGGTCTCAAAGGCAAACCTTAGGTTCTTTATGGAGACTGAAAGAGAACTTAATGATGATAAAAGAGCTAAATCCAGACCCCTAATCTCTCAGATGACGTTGTGCCACTTGTTCTTCCATTCATCGATAAACTGGTCAAGAAGTACGGTATTGTGATCAATTCTCTTCTTTAACTTCTTTTTTCCTCTTTCATGTTGCAAATTCCAAGTCGCCTGAATGAGAGGTGTGGCACTATTAGTTTTTTTTTTTTTTTTTTTTTTTTGTGGAAAACAGAGAAATTCTAATTTTAATTTTATTGTGTTATTGTATCTTAATTCGTTGTTTGCTGGACAAATTATAGCTAGAGTTATGTAGTCCTAGCTATCTCCTTGATGATTTTGACACAACTGGGTTTATTGGGATTTTTTTTTTTTTAATTTTGGGTTAAAAGCAATAAAAGAATAATTTATAACAGCAAACAGAGAAGAGTCCTACTCTTGAATATTTGGTTTCAATGAAGAGAAGGGTGGGGGGAGCATTCATCCCCCCACGGGGGGATATTTACCTGTTGAACCAGTGATTATTCTTGCTTAATGATTTTTCAAATTCTAAAGCACGTACATTTAATGCTTTTAGTTTTTTATTTTTTTCTTTTAATTTTGTGTAGATGAATAAGTTATTGTGGTGGTCTTCTTGTCTTCTGGTTACAAAAGCGAGGGATGGAATTAATCCTTCGATTTGTGGCTGTGAACAATGCGATCTGTCTTACTTTATGCATTAAATTATTATGGTGACCAATTTCAATATGTTGATATTATTCCGACGTTATGTGCCTGCGTTGGAGGAATTCCAGTACTACCCTGATGACGGTGGCGTTGGGGCATTCCAACTACATCGATGCCAGGTTCAGTCTTCGGGCTTGGCGTTGGTGTAGGCAGGTTTTCCTATAATGTAAGTTTAATATGAACAATGATGATCTATCTTCTACTAATCATTCCTAAAATATTGTTAAAAATGCAGGTGACAATTCTTTTACGTGGTTTGGCACAGTACCCCGGGTGATTATCACGAATCCTAATCAACTAAAGGAGATATTTACCAAGATCAACCATTTTCAGAAATCCAAGGCCAGAAATCCACTTGTTAACTTAATAGCAACTGGACTTCTAGAATACGAGGGTGAGAAATGGACTAAACATAGAAGGATTATAAACCCAGCATTCCATCAGGAGAAATTGAAGGTAAATTTACAAGTATTCATATAAAACAGAAATTATGTATATGTGCATACATAATGAATGATGCTAACAATTTTACTTGAACAATATCTGTTACAGCTTATGTTACCAGCATTCTCTAAAGTTTGTAGTGAGCTGATTAGCGAATGGAAGAAGTTGGTTTCTGTAGAAGGATCATGTGAAATTGATGTATGGCCGGAGCTTCAAAGATTGACTGGTGATATGATTTCTCAAACAGCATTTGGAAGCAACTATGAAGAAGGAAGGAGAATATTTCAACTCCAAACAGAACTAGTTGATCTTGCAATGCAAGCTGCACAGTCATTTTACATTCCAGGATTGAGGTATACATATATGACGGTAAAAAAATGTGACTTGTCTGATATTAGTACTTATGTTTGGATAGCAGTTATTTTAAATCTTATTGGCAATTTACGTAAATATGCCGGTACCGCAATGATGCATCAGCTCTGTTGAGTGGGCATGTAATTTCGGCAGCTTTTACCGACGCAAGCAGTTGGTGTCGGTGAATGCCTACCCCAACGCAAAAAATGTTGGGATAAGGAAACTGTATGCTGATACGGTTGTGTGTCGGTCAAGGCATTGCAAGTTTCCGATGACCGATATTCTATCAATTGGTCGGCTTCATAATTGTTATTTAACTTTTATTGCTTTTCTACATATATGTAGGCTTTTACCAACTAAGAGGAATAAGAGAATCAAGGAAATTGACAATGAAATGCGAGCTTTACTCATGGATATTATTAAGAATAGAGAGAAAGCAATGAAAGCAAGTGAAGCTGCAACAAATAATGACTTACTAGGTATTCTTATGGAATCCAATGTTAGAGAAATTAAAGAACATGGAAACAACAAAAATGTTGGGATGACTATTAATGAGGTGATTGAAGAGTGTAAGGTATTTTACTTAGCCGGGCAAGAAACTACCACAGTTTTGCTTGTTTGGACTCTGCTTTTATTGAGTAAGCATCAGGATTGGCAAGCTCGCGCAAGAGAAGAGGTGTTTCAAGTCTTCGGAGATAACAAGCCTAACAACGATGGGTTGAGTCACTTAAAAGTTGTAAGTGTCACAATATTTTTTCTGCTGCGATATTTGCTATATATTTTACATATTATAATTAATTTTCATCGCAGGTCTCGATGATATTGTACGAGGTACTGAGGTTATATCCACCAATTGCAACTCTTCCTCGAGCTGTTTACAAAGACATCAAACTTGGGAGCTTATCGTTACCCCCTGGAGTAGAGATCTTCTTGCCAGTTATCCTTGTTCACCATGATAAGGGACTTTGGGGTGATGATGCAAAGGAGTTTAAACCAGAGAGATTTTCGGAAGGAATTTCAAAGGCGACAAAGAATCAAGCTTCATTTTTCCCTTTTGGATGGGGTCCTAGGATATGCATTGGACAAAACTTCGCTTTGATAGAGGCAAAAATAGCTTTGGCGATGATTCTACAAAAGTTCACGTTGGAGTTATCTCCATCCTATGTTCATTCTCCTCACAGAATAATTACTATTCATCCAGAGAACGGTGCCCAATTGATTCTGAAGAAAATTGCTTGAAAACTTTCAGTTATTGTCAAATAAGATTGGTGTCGAAATGATGGAACATTAATTAGCATGCTGTTGTAATTAATTAATAGCCATAAATAATATTTTAATAGATGGATGATTTGAGTTTGAGTTTATTTGTGGATTATCCATTTAACGCAAATAGAGTTTCATGTTTTCTAGGCCTAATTATTTTTAACTAGTGAGTATAATCATCAACTTTCCAAATTGCTTCCAAATGGATTTGCAAAGTGTTGGTGAAAATGAAATAAATAACAATTTTATTTTAAAGAGATACAATGATGAATAAAGAAGATTACATGAAAACTAATACTAACAGGTTGTGGCGTGGATATCTCGTTTTCTTTAAGGAAATTCGAGCTCTTTACATTTAGCAAAACTTAAAAAACCGATGTAGTAAAGAAACATTTTGACTTGTCCCCTTCGAGATACAACATCCTAATAGTCTCGTTGTTTGGTTGACAACAACTCTACACAAATTGCTCCATCCAAGCTCCTCCAAAAGGAACACTTTTCTCTAGCTAGTATTTTCTCTAAACATAATGGATGAAGGTAGAAAAAATGTGTGTGATGAATAAATATAAGAGACATTTATATACAGCTCTTTACGTACTCCATCTTTTCATATTCATAACTCATCCTTTAATTCAATTAAAAACACCATAACCACCTCCGATTCAATGACTTACTCCCATCATCTTTAGTCTTCCAAGCTCTCATCATCTTTAATCTCCCGCCTTCCATCTTCCATCATCCATCTTCCAACCTTCCATAATAATAAATATAGATAAAAATAAAAAATGTAAGTCAACGTTTGAAACATAACCAGTAGTAAGAAGAACACATGATAAATGTGTTCCATATTATCACAATACCTTCAAGTAAAGCAGGATATTTTTTATGAAAAAAGCCATAATTTTTAGTAGCAGATAAATATTTCATAATCCTTTCCACCATCTATAGCGAAAGAAGCGGCTTGTAGCATACTTCTTTGCACCTGCTTGCTCGGTATCATATTAAGTTGCAAAGCCTTCCAAATCTTTTTGGCAGAAGGGTAAGTATTTTCATAGTATCCTAAAACTGATCAAAAGACAATTCAAAAGATGATAACGACAATTATACTAATCTATCTCATTATTGGCAAATCTTTCCACGTGCTCAACTTGCTCTTCCTCGGTCATGCCTCCGACATTCTCTTTGTGTGGGTTCTTTTCGGTGAGAACATAAGTACATTAGGGGGTTGAGATAGAATAACACCTTGCCTTCCACCTCTTGAAATGGGCACCATGAAACTTAAAAAGGCTTGATCTCCTTTGATTGACGAGTTTGTCTTGTGCACCCTCCATATTGATCGAATAACCTTAAAATCGTTGATGAAAATAAAATAAATATAATTTCATTTCAAAGAGAGAGATATATGAGATTGCAGAAACAAATTACAGGGTGTTGTTATGATTTTACGTAACAACTAGTGAAACCCAATTGATCTTGGTGAATCAGATTAGATGTATGCATGATTAATGAAAATGCAAAGGGAACAAGCAAAGAACACAACAAGCACTTTTTTAAGGGTGCGTTTGGTTTAGTATTTTGGATAGGATTTTAAGGGTAGTATTGGGTTATTGGATATGGGAGTATTACGAGGTAAATTTTAAAAAATTTATAAAAACGCCCTTAGGTTTACTATTTACTAAAGACCCTAACATGTAAATGACAAAACACCCCACCACACTGCAGTGTTCAATTCCGGCCACCACCGCCAATCTGACCGAAAATTTCGTTACGGCACAGACTTGTCGGATCTGTGCCGTAACACATCGTTATGGCCTTTTCCGGCTAGATCCTATGTAGATCTGGCCGGAAAAGGCCAGATCTATGTTGTTTTTTTTGGCCGTCGACGGCCGGCAAAGGCCAAACGACGGCCATCTTTGCCGTCAGCGACGGCCAAAGATGTGGCCGTCGTTTGTTTCGATCGACACGGCCAAGATTTGGCCGTCGTTGACCGTCAACGACGGCCATTTCTTTGGCCGTCGCTGACGGCCAGATCTGGCCTTTTCCGGCCAGATCCGTTTGGGATCTGGTCGGAAAAGGCACATCGGTGAACTTCCGGCCATTTCTGGTCGGAAGTTTGGCCGTTGTACAGATTCCGGCTATCACCGACGGTGGTTGCCGGAATCTGACAAGTTGGGTTGATGGGGGTGTTTTTGTTAATTTTAAACTTTTTTTTCAGGGGGTATTTAGTGAAATTAATAACCTTATGGGGTTAAAATGTAATTAAAAAAAATAGGGTAATATTTTGAGAATATTGTACCAAACGCGATTTGAAAAATAGGATCCAGAATAGGGATAAAAATATTAAACCAAACGCATACTAAGTGATTCGACAAGTTATAAATTCTTAGGCCTACATCTACTATTCTCTTATTGATGCTTTGAATACAAGAATAAGTTTTATTTCTCTCTAGAATTACTAACCCCTTATAATGAATTTTTTGGGGTTATTTATACAAGAAGTTGGTGATGGTAAGTGAGTGATTTTAGGGATCATCGCTCAATCATAATCATGGGAAGTTAATCCCATGATTGGCGTGATCACGTCAAATATGGGATTGGATGATAAAATTCTGAAATCCTCTCATTGATATTAGGGGATAAGGCTTATCAATAATCCATGAGTCAACTGTCCATTCAGCTTGCTCCTACGAGCTTAGCTAGTAGCATTAAGCTTCGTTTTCCCCGAGCTGCCATTACTTCCAAGCTTGGCAAAAACTCTTGCACAACATTTGCCCCCAGTTTTTGGAGTTGTGTCAAGCTTCTAAAACTAAGGGTGCTCAAAGACATGCTATCTAGGTGCTAGCTATTGACTAGAGGCCTCTAATTGGCGAGCTGTTGATGCCCAGTAGATGATATGGGGCGAGCTTTGACATGCAAAGAACATATTTCACCAAGTGATGTAGCCTAGACTTGAGAAATAAAACCCTACTGACTTTAGTTTGATTTGGTCTTCGTGGGCAAGAATGTAATTTTTGAGAAAACACATCATGCATTTAATGCGGCTGCAGGTGAACAGTCGCCCTGGCTACGCATTTAATGTGATAGGCACGTGCACTATCAAATACAAAGTTTAATCTTTCATAAGTGCACGAGTTGCAATCGCAGTATAGTGCATGAGTAAGGGGCGATCCCACAGAGACTGGAAGTGCTCTCGTGATCCTAGTAATATGCCTTGTGAAAACAACAAAAATTGAATAAAGAAAACATATAAACAACATTAAAGTAAATCTAAATGTAACTATCTACAAAGGGTCCTAGGGCTTTAGCTCCATCATAATCATCAGACTACGTGTTCATCATCAAACTATAGTTCTCTCCACTCCATTCTAGAGTTCGTACATCATCGGGTTCAACCTAGTGCTTTCATCATCTAAACTAGCTAGTGGCGTACAGCCTAGTCTAAATAACAAATGAACCAATTCGCACAAACACAAATCATCCATTCATAGAGCTAACCAAGATAGGCACGACGTCTTTCATTTCTAAGGTATTACCACAGCCATTTAGAATAATTTAGTGTTTCCATCAACTAAACTAGCTAGTGGCGTATAGCCTAGTCTAGTAACGAAAATCCAATAAGCGCAAGACAGTCTTAAAGACAACAACCAATCTATACCCAGGCAGAGCTACAAATCAATCATTCCACACACAATCTTGTCTCATACAATCAATTAACTAACATCAAGGTTGATCAAGCCCTAATATCAACTAAAGATTGAATTAAACACAATGAATGAATTTGGAACATAATCAAATGGTTCAAACAAATAGATTAACAATAAAACACAAGCCTTCAATTAGATTACATCAAACTCCTAGAATAAAAACTAACTACATGAAAGAAAATTAAAGATTACACTTGGAAGCCATGAAAGTCTATGAAGAACAAAGGAGAGGAAGAGAGGGAGAACCTCCCCTTCTTTCCAAGCTATTTCCAAGCCCCCCATTTTCCTCTCTTCAAGTTAATTGATATAATAAAACCCTAACTGACTAAAATATTGGTAAGGACCTTTATTTATAGTAGTAAGGCCATGAAAGTATTATGGTAACAAGTCACTTCAATTAAAATCACATAAAACACATATGCTTGTCTTCCATGCACTGACGTAACTTTCAGATCCATTTTTAACAAATTTACAGTCAAACTGAGCCACAATTAAAAAATAAGAGTTGTAGCTCTGTCTCTTCGCTTTGAAATGCCTCAAGAATCGGGTCAATCAAAGTTGTGTAGCTTAAGTTATGCTCATTTTAGTGCAGCATATTTTGGCAGAAAAATTCCCAAACATAAAATTCACGAATTGCGTCGCGGTGCCAATCTTCTGCCAAATCTCCTCGGCTAAAAGTCCTAATCATGCTGTAGCACAATTTTTTGGTGCTATGGCACAATTTATAGTTCTACTGCGGTGAACAATCTTAAAAAAATCATGACTTCTTTGTTTGAGCTCCGACTCATGAACCATTTGTTTCCACATGATTCTAATTCTTTGCTCTTCAATACACATATATGAGATCCTCGTTTTTAGCACCTAAATACCTAAAAATTCACAAAACATACCCGTGATTCTAGAAAACAAAAGAGATATAGAAATTTAAGTAAATTAACCAATTAAACTTAATTCCCACACAAAAAACCTTTAAAATCACTAAGTATGAGTGCACTTCCAAGCACTCATCATGCACATAATGATTGAAATGAGGGGATGCAATGTTTCTTTTCCGAAATAGTGGTACCTACCTTCACAGATCGCTGCCACGTGGCCAAAATGATCGGATAAAACCACTGGAGGGACTAAATGGCAGAGATCATTTATGACAAAAAAAAGGGCCATGATCGACTCCGGCTCGAAGTGACTTGCTATAAAAGAGACCCTTGGCCAAAAGCTAAAAAACCCTTATGAAATCCTTTCCTCTTTACTCAGCGAAATTTTGCTTCAGTCTTGATTTTCACAGCAGTTTTTCGAGTGACTCCTTTTAGTTTCTATCCTCAAGTAAGTTTCTATTTTTCTCAACTCTTTTCTTTCTTGTTTTTGTTTAGCATTGTTGTGGTTGTGATGTTTGTAATGAAGTGAGTTGAATGGGAATTAATGCTTGGTGAGTTTTTGATTAGGAAAGCTATATAAGGTAACCAGAGTTTGCTGTTGGAACTTGGGTTGGTTGTGATGGGTCATCATTGGCTGTTCACTCTAGTGCACCCCAGAAACTTGGGACTAAAGGCAAGTGTAGTTACGCTAGTGGTCTCGGCTTGTCCTTTCATGTTTCAAGTATTTGAAGACGAGTATATCATCATGGCCTCTAACAATCGGAATACTGGAAAAGCTATATAGGAAACCTCCTTGGCACGCCGTACTCAGTATGATGAGAGAACTCTGGTTGATGTTCTCGTTGTCGAAGTGATTGAAATTAGGACAATGGTGTTGAAGTGGACCCATTGACCATTGATTATGAGTTCGACAAGGAACCGGAACCTGAAAATATGGAGCTTGTCTCCACAGTTAAAACTAAGAAAAAGCCTACTTCCGCAATCTCTTAGGAAAACTTAGATCGCATTAGGGATGAACACGTAATCACCTACCCCCTTTGCCTCACTGGGGGTTACTCGTCTAGGACTCCACTCTTTGGCTGGGTGGTGACCTCCGAGGTGCTCTTCAAATGTGGAGCATTAGTGCCACCTTATCTTTTCATCGCTAAAGTCTTGGAGTGCTGTAATATCACCCCACTTCAGCTTATGATGAACTCATACTTTTACGTAATTGGCATGTAATCGCTTACATGAAAGGTGGCTTAGGCGAGCTTTCAATGGATGAGCTCATTCACTTATATTGCCTGAAAATGTCCCAAGGAAGAGACACTTAATATCTTTCCAAGGCAAAAAGGGCAATGTCAAAGGCTGGGAAGGAATCTCGAACAAAGCTGAGGGTTGGGATTCCAGCCAGTAAACCCATCCACTTAATCAAAGTAAATATAATCCTTAGAAAAACCCAATCACTTTCATTCTTCATTTCAATGCCTGATTCTCTATAATCCCTAACATTGCAAAATCCCCAATTTACCTCTTATTCTTCACTCTAAACCAAGGTTTTGAAACTTGCTCGAAATTGAAGTTCTTTAAAAAAAGCAACTTCAACATCGAGCGAATCCAGTTCAACTTCAACGTGAGTAAAAAGGAGATCAAAATTGAATCTAGTTCAACTTCAACGTTGAGCGAAATAGTACTTTGATAATGCTTTTCTTCCTTCTCTTATCTGGCTTCTGAACTTTGATAATACTTTTATTCCTTCTCTTTTTTTGGCTTCTGAACATTGATAATGCTAATGTAGTGGTGATTTTAGGGGTGGGATGTGGTGTGGTTGCAGTGTAGATGGACAATGATTTGGGTGAACTTTGGGAGTTATTGGTGGGGGTTGACGGAGGAAAGGTTACAAAAATGAAAGAATAGGCAGAGGTGATTTAAAGAATGGTGGTTGGTGGTGATGGTCCACTAGACTGTGATTTGGGTGAACTTTGGGAGCTATTGGTGGGGGTTGAGAGAGGTAAGGCCGCAGAAATGAAAGAATAGGCAAAGGTGATTTAAACAATGGAGGTTGCCGGTGATGGGTAAAGGGGTAGGCTATGAGTGGATTGCTGTGATTTTATGGGTTAACATTGTGTCAGGGAAGTGGGTAGGGGGCAAGGTAGTGGTTTTAGGTTGTTGTGTTAAGTTTTTTCTTAAACTTGTATATATATATATATATATTTTTTTTTTGTTTTCTTCTAAATAAACTTTGGGCCTAGGGTGACATTACTGGTCCAACTGGCTGATCAAATTGATTCGACTGCTCGGCCTGAGACCCGATCACCTACTGAGTCACTACCTAGGCCGGGTTTCAAAACCTTGCTTATTTGTTTAAATATTATCTCCTTTTCCTTCACATCGTCATTTTAACTCTTATTATATTGTGTGTAATCACTCAAGTGTCAATAAAATTTTGTGTTTTTTGAGAGCTTTGCACATATAATATTATAATTGTTGTGTGTGATTTTTTCATTAAGCTTGGAGAAATTAGTGTTCTACGAGGTTATCGTCCGACCTAAAATCAGTTCGGCTCAAGCAATTGTCCAACCCCACATAAGCTCGTCGAGACATAACTCAACCCAGCATAAGCCAGTTGCGACCAATCTCGGCAGTTGTTCAAGCAGATCACAAATAAGCTTAGATCTCAGATATTTTGGAAGGGATTAGATCAACAGCAATAATGGCATGATCTTAGCACTTAATCGCGAGAATATCGGAATTGCATTTCAATGTTAATTGTAATTCCTTTAATTTCGCTATTTCCTTTGTAAAAAAAACTTGTATATAAACTCCTTCCAACGATGGAAAACAGGTTAGCAAATTGTTCTAGGAATTATACTATTTACTTGTAAGCTCTTTTAGTAAATAAGAAAAACAGTGGATGTAGGCTCAAGATCTAAACTTGCCAAACCACTTTAAAAATCCTCTATGTTCTTTACATTATTACAAATTTTTTTACATTCAATTGCTGGTTACCTTTAATTACACACACACACACCTTTTCGATTCCACCAAGGAATTAGATCACTTTGGTTAGTGTAAATTTTGCATCAACATTTTTGTGCTAGAAGGAGGGCCCCAACCTACTTTCAAAATTTATGACAAACAATCTCAATGACCCGATCACTCAAGGCTTACAATGGTTCATACCTGATCAAAAACCACCACCGAAAACTACAACAATGTGGAATCCACCCACCATAAGGGACATCAAGACGTTGCTGGGCATCGACCACCAATACTGCCAACACAACAAGACTCAAATCAGTTAGGGGCAGGGACATCTAATCTTGAGAATGGCTAGTTGATGGAAATGATAAGGATGATGGTTGCACAGGCAGTGCAATAGAATGTGGCTGAGATAAGAAATGAGCAACAGACCAACCAGAACCTCGATTAGCCATGCTTCATAGAAGGTACTCCTTGGGGAGGGAACAACTCTACTGACAACCAATCAAGTTCGTTGGCACCGAGGAATAACAAAACCCCTAACATTGCCTAGCACCCTCTAGTTAGGAGCGTGAGTCCCATGAGCAAACTAACCCTAGAAGGCAACTAGGCAAACAACCTATGGGGGAGAATGAAGGCAATGGTCGCCCAAGGGATGGTCGACCATATCTCCAACTTCGGTGTGCTGGTTTTGACCCATGCCAAGGACGAGCTCAAGCCTTGCAAACTTGCAAGGTTAGCCATGCACATAAATCTGGCAATAATTAATATTCCAATTTTAACCAACGTCACGAGCAACGTACCGAGGAGAATGATAGCACTTACTATCCTAGCCATCATGACTCCACCTCGTACATTGATGCACACGATAAAGCAAGCTCACAAGCAACTGATCTCCGAGCTCACTTGCTCGAGGTAAGGCTAAACAAGGCTCATAACCAAAATGCTCCTCATGGAGAAGATATAGATCAAGTTTAGAAAATGCTTGACGATCTAAGAGCCTGCCAAAATAACTCGGTAGAAGAGATAGTAGCTTCTCCGTTCATAGAGGAAGTTCGCTAAGCCTTGCTTTCCTAGGGATTCAAGGTACCATAGAGCAAGTTTGACAGGAAAAGAGATCCTAAAGACCGCCTGGACTCTTTCAACGACCTGATGGAGCTACATCAAGTCTCTGACTTAGCAAAATGTTGATGCTTTACGGTCACTTTAGTAGAGGATGCCAAGAGGTGGTATAAGAGTCTCAAGGCAAACTCAATATAGTCTTGGTAATAGTTCTCCTTGTTGTACTTACAACAATTCCAGCGAGGAGACAGTTCGCAATACTGTTTAGCTATCTAAGCAATATTCATCAGGAAAGAGACAAAACCTTGATCTCGTACATATCGAGGTTCCAGAATGAACAAGCAAAGGTTGCGGATGCACTTAAGGAATCAATCCGAACTTTGCTAATAGTGGGAATAAGGCTGCAAACAGAGTTATGGAAAGAGCTCTAGAGCAAAGACCATGTGAGCCTGGCCAAGTTCTATCAAATGGTCGCTAAACATCAGTGAGTGGAAAGATCTTTGGCGGCCTTAGCTAGAAGCTTGCCAAGAAGAGCCCTTGATAGGCGAGAAGATCACCCAACAGACAAACAGAGGGGCTAAGATTGCAATGATAGAGACCAAAATAGGTTCCAAAAGAGATAGAAAATAGAGAATCACAGAGAAATGCAGCCTTTTTTGTGATATGCATAGTACACCCCCTTGACTTAAGATGTAGCCCACATCTATGAAGTCTCTTGCGAGGCTAAGAGACTGCTGGCTATGCCAAAAAGAATGAGGAAGGGGGGAGGGACCAGGCATAAGAGATTGCCAGAAATACTGTCGATACCACTGAGACATTGAGCACAACACCAATGAGTGTTGGGCTCTAAAGGATGCCATTGAAGATCTGATCAGAAGAGGCCACTTGAAATAATTTGTCAAAGAGGCACCCGCTCACGAAAATCTAAACGAGTAGAATAATCAAGTACAACAAGCTCCGTCGAACAGCGATCTATTGGTGGGTATGATCTACGGGGGGCCTGACATTGTAGAGAGCTCAAGACACTATCATGGGCAATATATGCGGAAGGCCAAGACAGACTCGATCCCTTGAGTAATGAGCTATGAGCAAAAGCCGCTAAAACATTCCAAACAAGAAGGCGAGGTGATAGGATTTACCAAGGGAGAGTGTGACCAATCTTCTTACCATAACCATGATGCGATTGTAATCACAGCGAGGATCGGTAATGTCTGAGTGCTTAGGGTGAGGATCAATAATGGAAATGCAACAAACATCATCTTCTTAGGTGCTTTCCAATAGATGAGATTCACCGAACAAGACTTGAGTGCATGTCTGTCACCCCTGCATGGATTCACTGGGGATAGCTTAGTCCCAAAGGAAACAATCGAGTTACTCGTGACTATTGGGGAAGAACCTTGGATAAGGATAGTGATGATTGAGCTTTTAGTGGTGGACTACTCAACCACTTATAATGTCATTTTGGGAAGGTTGATCCTGGATGACCTAAGTGTAGTCACCTTAGTGCACTACCAAGCAAAGAGATTGCTAACTCTAAATGGGGCCATAATAATCAGAAGTTATAGAAAAGATTCTTGGGAGTGTAACAATCAGGTTATTCATGCTGCACAAAAATAGTCACTTTTGAGAACCATGGTCATTGTTAAGTTCGAGCAAAAGTTCGGACCATTAGAAGACACCATAGATCCCCATATCCATAAAGAAGAGCCTACAGTATGGCCCACTGAAGAGTTGCGAGATCTATCAGCGAGGAAGATCCCACTTGCATGCTGAAAATTGGAAGCATTCTAAGCGACGAGATGGCAAACAGTCTAGTGGGGTTCTTAAAGAAAAACCTCAACGTGTTCGTTTGGGTAAGTGTGGACATGGTGGGGATCAACCCCAAAGCAATGTGTCATAGATAGAACTTTGACTTAGGAGCTCGACCAATAAGACCGAAGATAAAATCTATGGATGCTGAGTGATCCAGAGCACTCAAGGATGAACTTGATAAGCTCTTAAACATCAACTTCATCTAGGAAGTAAAGTACCCAAACTGGCTCGCCAACTCGATCTTGGTGAAGAAGTTGAATGGCAAGTGGTCGACTTACATTGACTTCACTAATCTGAACAAGGGTTGTCCTAAAGACAGCTTTCCACTACCTCAGATTGATCAACTAGTAGATGCGATAGTTGGGAACACACTACTAAGCTTTGTGGATGTATACTCGGATATAAACAAATCCCAATGTATCAGCCCGATGAATAACATACCTCCTTTATTACTGACTAAGGTATTTATTGTTAGAAGGTTATGCCATTTGGCTAGAAGAACGTTGGAACGACCTTTTGACATTTGGTGAATCAAATGTTTGCCCAACAAATTGGTAAAACAATAGAGGTTTACTTTGATGACATGCTCGTTAAGTAAAAGATTGTTGAAAGCGACATCAAGCACCTCGGGGAAATGTTCAACATTCTCAAAAAATATCGAATGAGATTAAATCCTCTGAATGTGCTTTCGAGGTAAGCTGGGGAAGTTCTTGGGTTTCCTAGTAAATCAACGAGATATTGAAACCAACCTAAACAAGATTCAAGCTCTCTTGAACATGAAGAGCATGGCTAGTATAAAATAAGTTCAGAGTTTAACAAGGCGAGTGGCCGCACTAAGCAGTTTCATTTCCCGAGCTATAGATAGGTGCTTACCTTTCTTCCAAACCCTGAAAGGTAACAAGAGTTTCAAGTGGACAGAGGAGTGCGAGAAAGCATTCCAATAGTTGAAGAAACACTTGGGGTAGCTTCCTTTGCTATCAAAGCCCATCCTAGGCGAGCTCCTACTATCATAGTTATCAGTATTTAAGTCTAAGATCAGCACAACTTTGGTACGTGAAGAAGGGGGAGTACAGTGGCCAATGTACTATATGAACAAGAGATTGCTTGATGACAAAACAAGGCATCCCGAGATGGAGAAGCTAGCCTATGCACTCATCATAGCTGCTTAGAAATTACGGCCCTATTTTTAGGCACATTCTATACATGTCTTGACAAATTTTCCACTGAGAAAGATAACGCAGAAGCCCGAGGCATTGGGTAGATTAATTCAGTGGACCATGGAAATGAGCTAGCACGACATCACGTACATTTTAAGAACCACAATTAAGGGACAAGCTTTAGCTGATTTCATTTTAGAATTCTTCTATCAACCCGAGGGGGAAGTAAGCCTGCCAGAAGCGAGCACCTCGAAAGAAAACAAGCCAATGAAACCAAAGCTTGACAGTCTATGGTAGTGGACCTTGTACATAGATGAGTCTTCAAATGAAAATGAGGCCCTTTGCCTCAAGGAAAAGGAGGTCTCAAATTTGTGGTGGAGTTGATTACTTTACCAAGTGGGCAGAAACCGATCCTTTAGCCAGCACCACTTCGAACAAGCTGAAGGATTTCATCTACAAGAACATCATTTATAGATTCAGGATCTCCCATACCATCATAATCGACAATGGGAAATAGTTCAATTGCGAAGACTTTCAATCATTCTGTGACAGGCTCGAAATCAAGAAAAGCTTCTCTGTTGTCTGCCAACCCTAAGCCAACGGTCAAGTAGAAGCTATTAATAAAGTAATCAAGCACACTATTAAAAAGAAGCTTGACTCTCTCAGGAGAAGATGGGTTGATAAATTGCTCGAGGCCTTATGGTCTTACAAAACAACAGCAAGAAGCTCGACAAGAGAAAGCCTTTTCTCACTTTTGTATGGATGCGAAGTAATGGCCTCGGTGGAAGTGAAGATTAGTTTGTTTTGGAGAGAAGTTTTCAATAAAGAAACAAACGAAGATCTTCTCTACTTAAGGTTGGATCTTATCGAAGAACACCGGGCCAAGTCTCAACTAAGACTTGCTTCCTATCAACAACAAACCAAAAGGTACTTCAACTCAAGGGTTAAGAACTGAGACTTTAGGGTGGGCAACTTAGTTCTCAGAAAGATTATCTCGGGCGCACAGAACCTGATGTTCGGTGCACTTTGGCCCAAATAAGAAGGACCTTTTAGGATCTCTGAAAAGCTCGCACTAGGAACTTTCCACCTGGAACACCTTAATGGTGAAGCTGTATTACGAGTATAGAATGCTGAGCATTTGTGAAGGTACTACCAATAAGCAGCTTGATTTTCAGTTTTGTTCTATTTTGTTACCCTAATCAGTGTAAGGTCTCTTACAACCAAATTCCATTTATCAAAAAAGAGGTATTACTTAGAATTGTTTATCTTTGTTTATAATTGATTAACTGTTGTTCCAAAATCATGACTAAAGCGATCAGATCTAAATAACTCAAAGTCAAGAGTTTGAAAAAAGGCAAGATAACTTTTTAAGCCACGCCAAAATTCAACTCATTAAGGGAGAAATTCCCTGAATCGATGAAGTTAAAACTCGGAGAACACTCGAGTAAAACACATTGAAGGAAAATCGATCATAAATCGACGACCAAAAACTCGAGACAGACAATTGGTCCACACTTGACGTTGTCGCATGAAAGATTTTCTTTTTTGTTTGAAAATTTCTCAAAGAAGCAAGCTATGCATAACTTGTGGCCAATTCGTTCCTAAAGAAGCGGGTTATGCATAACATTGAGCAAATTCGAATTTTCTATGTTAAGTTCGATCAGAACAATTAAAATGACTTTGCAGAAATGAAAATGTTGCTCGACAAAAATGGGAAAACCAAACTTCCATTAATTGATGTAGTTTAGTTACAACCTAAACTAAAATATAAAAAATCTAAATAGTGGGAGTAGGAGCATCGTTGATAGCAGGAGTGTGAGCAGCTTCCTCGGGGGCAAATACTAGGACATCTTTGGGAGGCTCGGCTAAGGGAACATCATCGACAACAACCGAGAGCGAGGCCAGATGAGTCGGGTCTTCAACCTCTTGTTTGACCTCATCTTGTTCTTCCTCTTCCTCGATCACCTTCTCATCCTCGCTGTCAGACTCATAGTTGTCTAAATAAACAAACTCCAAGCCCTGTGCCTCATCTTTCTTCCTTTCAATCTGTTTTTGATAGACCGTAGGAAGGTAGGAAAAGTCAAGTGAGGGATAGGCTTCCCATATCTACTAAACAAGGTAGACTGAGGTGTCTTAAATATGGCTCGTGATTATTGATCTCAGCTCCTTAGCATTGATCTTGAGTCGGACGGCCATTGACTCAACCTCTTTGTGATCTTCCTTCTCTTTGAAGAGATTGCCTGAAGTCTCCATATACTTGGCTTCCCATTCCGACATAGCCTTTTGAGCTATGGCGAGCTCAGAATTCAACTTGTTATTGACACCCCACTATTGTGCTAGACTCTTCTCCATCTTGACCAAGTTCATCTCAGCCTTTGCTAAATTGACCTCATTCCCCTTGAGTTTGTCAATAAACTCTCTTTCCTTAACCATGAGGGCCTCAACCTCTTTCTTCAGCTACTCAAGCTTAGCCTGTGGCAAGTCCCTTTCCTTCTTTGCCACCTTGGCCCTAACCAAGGTGTCCTCTTTCATCTTTTCTACTTCTTGCCACCCTATGTGGTTACCCTCCAAGGTAAGATAACTCTCATCAAGGAGGAGTTTGGTCGCCACGCAAGACTGAAAAGAAAGAAGCAATTAACAAAATAATAAAGGGGAAAACCCTTGAGTAAAGAAAGAAAGGCAAACTATCAATACCTTGGTAACATAATTGCAGGAGTGAGCAAGCTGCTCGTGATAAGGGGCGTCTCTGAGCGTCTCATAGGTCTATGGTGAGATGGCCTCCTTGGCTGTTGAGGCCCCAACACCTATGTGTTTTATGAGTCCGTCAATTCTCACGTCGAGCGTAGCCCAAGCTACCTTATCTACTTGCCCTTTGCCACGTCATAGAGGCGAGCTAGACAAACTTCCAATGAGGATAATGACTTCACTCCTTGGAATGGACTTCTTTTTTGCGAAACCTTTGGCCGAGGTATCCTTTGGGCCACCAGCTTGTCCGACGACCTTCTTGCCCAAGCCTCCCTAATGCTCGGTGATCTTTTGCTTTCTTGAGCTTCCCTGCTGCTTGGTCAACTTTTTCTTGCCTAAGCCCTCCTATTGCCTAAGCATCTTCTTCTTGCCATATCCCTCTTGTTGCTCGAACATTTTTTTCTTCCCTGAGCCTTTAGCTTGCTTAGAGATTTTCTTTGTTGAGCCCTTTGGGGGCTCGGGAACGCTCTTCTGCTCGATTGCCTTGGAAGTAGTCACGGGCTTTTTTGCACTTGGGCCTTCCCCAAGTTTGCCACTCTTGTACTTGAGGGACAAGCGCGAGGAGCCTTGCTCAACTGCCTTGGCAGTGTTTGTGGGCTATTTCTTCATTAGGAAAATTGGCGCCTTTTTGGTAGCTCTGTGGGCTAGTGCTTTTTTCTTCAAGCCGTTTGGTTTTTTGGCCCACATATCTACAAAGAAAAGGAAAACAAGTTGTTAGCGACCTAATGAAGCAAGATTAAAACAACGAGCTATCAAGCACTTGCCTTTTTAAAAAATGATGCAAAACTTGGCTTAGTTGACGTAGAAGTATACGCTTTAAATCGAGAAAGTGTGATGAGCTGGATAACGTTACGCTCACTGTTAGGGAGATTGCTAAGAAGCTGAAGCCACTCTAAGCTCGCTTCAAGGAGGAAGTTCTACTCGACCTTTACTGCAAAACAAAAGGAATATAAAGTTAGTTCGCTTGCTGAACTAGTAAATATTCTTTAGTCACATGAAGAGCGGAGTCTTACTAGCTTTTAAGGCGAAAGTACCGATCTCCCCAAACTTATTGAAAAAATATTTTGAGTCCCAGTTTGGAATTTTCTTTGGGACTTCGGCTAAACCGTTACAATGTACTTTCCTTGCCTTTGAGAGATAGTACGTTTGGTCCTCACTCTTCTTCAGTCTATATAAGTGGACGAGCTCCTCTACAAATGGCTCGCCCAGATTAGCTATCATGTACGCTATGTAAATGCCTACTATTATTATATATAAGTTCCCCATTAATTGAAGGGAAGCAATGCCAAACCTATTTAGGACATTGGTGATGAAAAAATGAGGGGGAACAAACATCCCACACCTCAAGAGGGTATCTAAAATTGGTCCAACCTTCGGGGGATTTTTTCTTGAGATTTCTCTCGAAGCCCTCAAGGGACGTTGAGTTGTATAAACATTTGTTATGCGTTTAATATCTTCGGCCCCAATCAAGGAACTTGGTTCCTTTCGAGGCCTATGTACCAGAGACTTATTTGGTGGATGGGTCTCCGTGGAAGCATGATCTAAAGAGCTCGCAGCGTTGCTGTCCAAGCTCCTCAATATGAAATCCTTAGAAACCTCTCAGACTACTTCTCCACAAATAGCCGAGGTCGTAGGGGAATCGGACAATCGATCTAAGCTATAAGTGCTGGAAGAAGACATGATGGAAGTTCACCTCTGGGTACCTGAAATGAAAGCGACCAAGTGTTAGAGCTTGAAAATTCAATGATCAATCCACACTTTGCTTTCAGTTTAGGCACCCAGGGTAGCTCGCATCGATCTATAGATGCAAGCAAGCTACCAGAATTTTGGCAGCCACCTCCTTAAACCTTTCTAAAACCCAAAACCGACGGAAATACTCAAAAACCCAAAAAAAAATGATAATGTGGCCACAACAATGGCCACCCTCAACGAAAAAGAATTTTAAAGTAAGAGAGGAGAAAAGAGCCTTATTGGAGTCGGAGCGTAGAAGTGGTGGGAGTTCATCGTGAAATTGAGAGAACAATGACGGAGCAAAAACAACAAATAAAGCTCTGAAAATATTTCAAGTGTATGTTCTGATGAAGAATGTCTGCTTTTATAATAGTGTGCATGGGAGACGAAGAGGCCGGATTCGACCATAACCGTTGATCTACAACAAATCTCAGCCCCCCTTCGTCTAGCAATCTTGATCGTTCTACGTGGCCACGTGTCGATCATCCACAAGGGACAATCAACCTTTAGAGTACTACAATCATAACCGTCATCATATGTCGCCTCAATTTTGAGCGTGGACAACTATAAATGCCCATGGTTGACGAAAAATAACTGCATTTAATGCTACATGACTGTGTAAAAATTACTCGCATGCCCCTCGATTCAAATTCCAAGTTTATCGAGAATGTCACAACAAAGAAAAGACCAAGTCTTGTTCAACTCGACAAAAATGAAGTTCGACTCAGGAAGCTTGACAAAATATGCATTTAACACACAACCTATAAAGTTCAAGCTTGGCATGAAATCGAGCAATTAGTCTTCGAAGCTCGAAACACTATAGGCAGATGTTGTGTGTGATTTTTCCATCAAGCTCGAAGAAGTCAGAGTTCTATGAGGTTATAGTACGACCCAAAATCAGTTCGGCTCAAACAATTGTGCAACCCGGCGTAAGCTCGTCGAGAAATAACTACACCTAGCATAAGCTAGTGGTCACCAATCTCGGTAGTTGTTCAAGAATATCACAAATAAGCTCAGATCCCGGATATTTTGGAAGGGATCAGATCAACAGCAATAATGATGCGATCTTAGCGCTCAATTGCGAGAATATCAGAATTGCATTTCAATCTTAATTGTAATTCCTTTAATTTCGCTCTTTCTTTTGTAAAAAACTTGTATATAAACCCATTCCAATGATGGAAAACGGGTTAGCAAATTATTCTAAGAATTATACTATTTTCTTGTTAGCTCTTTAAGCAAATAAGAAAAAAAGTGGATGTAGGCTCAAGATCTAAACTTGCCAAACTACTTTAAAAATCCTTTGTGCTCTCTACATTATTATGCATTTTTTTTTTTTATATTCAATTGCTGGTTACCTTTAATCATACACACACTTGTTCTGATTCCACCAAGGTCAATCAGATCACTCTGGTTAGTGTAAATTTTGCATCAACAATAATAAATGAAGGAGAGCAAAGTTGCATTGAGTTATTTAAATTAGTGCACAAGCACAACTTTAGTAGGCACTTCAATTGCCAATCCCTCTTTTTAGTCTTGTTTTCTAGAAAAGGAATTAATTGTTTTCATCTCATTGAAGGGAAAGTTACTAACACCCTCAAATATCCTTAAATGGAAGCTTAGGGTCTGTTTGTTTTATTATTTTAGATAGGATTTTTGAAAAAGTAAGAGTTGAGTGGTTATTACGAGGTAGGATTTATAAATTAACAAAAACACCCCATAGGTTTGTTAATTTAACTAAACACCCCTGCAATAAAACATTAAAAATTAACAAAAACACCCCTATTCACCCATTAAATGCTAGCAATTGGCCACCACCACTTGAGGGTGGCCAGAGTCGCCGTATCGGTGCATGACCGATGGGATGTAGTCATTTGTGTGCCGATTCTGGCCAGATCCACAGTGGATCTGGTCGAAACAGGCCAAATCTATGGCCAGATCTGGCCACTTGACGACGACCAAAGGTATGGTCATTGTTGATGACCAGCTACGGCCAAAGATGTGGCTGTCAACGACCAAATCTTTGGCCGTAAATTTGGCCTTTTTTGACTAGATCTACGGTGGATTTGGCCGGAAAATGCTAAATCGGCACACTACTGGCCAAATCTAGTCGGTTGTGCGCCATTATACCAGATTCCGACCATCTTTCAACGGTGGTGGCCTGAATATGACAAATGTGGGTGGGTGGGGGTTTTTTTTCTTAAATTTCTAAACTTTTTTTTGGGTGTTTAATTAAATTATTAAACTTAGAGAGTTTAAAATAATTGAATAAAATATAATATGATTTTCAGAATAGAGAAACAAGCGTGTATTTTGGGTTGGATAGGAATAGGATAGTGCAAAAATAGTTAAATAAATAGGCCCTAATTATTACAAAAATTTAGTAAGTGCTTCTCGATTAACCCCTTAACTGAATCTATTCCGGATCAATCTTTGGCTCTGATTCATGTCTCTTAGCTTCCCATGACTCTTAAAATCCAAGTGATTTGAAATGCTATGGCATCTTTATCTACAACTCAATAAAATTGTTGAATTTGTTGCTAATTGGTTTGGTTTGGATTGGGGTATAAAAGTTGCACATTTTAGTTTACCCTAGTGTAAACTAAAATGTCATAT
The DNA here is from genome assembly GCF_008641045.1 of Pistacia vera. Classification (NCBI taxonomy): domain Eukaryota; kingdom Viridiplantae; phylum Streptophyta; class Magnoliopsida; order Sapindales; family Anacardiaceae; genus Pistacia; species Pistacia vera. The sequence continues at coordinate 394,989 of NW_022196164.1, forward strand.
ATATTTGTTTTCAATGCATCAGTCCATATATATATATAGAGGAACAAAAAATTGTATGGACAATTATTAAGTTGGGTAAAGATATTTGTAAACTTTTAGTATAAGGAGAGTTTGTACAAACTAACATAATATATCATATAAGTATCACATAATAGGAGAGTTTACATAACATTAATATGATATTAAGTTATGTGGGTCTCAGAATTATATGACATACTTTATTATATATCGCATTAATTTCTACAAAATTAAGAGTTTGCAATAATAGGATTATCGTATTAAGTCGGTGTCACATGAACCTCCGGAAGGTCGGTTGGGCTTGGACCACACACCATCTGCATTATCTGCAGATAATTCAAAGATCCGAAATATTAAAATGATATAATTCCCGTATACCTCCAAAATGAATATTAAATTCATTTTATCTGCCCAAAAATTTAGATAGACAGAAGTCAAAAAACATCACTTTCTCAGCCACGAGAGACGACTCTTCTTTCAACTATAAATTAATCAATGATCCCTTGCTCTTGTAGCAAAATTTCATTCTCAACACAAACTTAGCTCTGTTTCACTGTCATGAAATGGAATTTTATGATCTGAAATCGATTGCAGTCTCCATAGTTTTGGTTACAGTTGTAACATGGGCATGGAGTGTGCTGAACGAGGTCTGGTTTAGGCCAAAGAAGCTGGAGAGGTATCTGAGACAACAAGGTCTTAAAGGCAGACCTTACAGGTTTATGTATGGAGACATTAAAGAGAACGCCATGATGTTAAAAGAAGCTAAATCCAAACCCCTCAGTATCTCAGATGACATTTCACCAGTCGTTCTTCCATTCCTGCATAAATTGGTCAAAGATTATGGTATGTAATCAATCCCCTTTTCATATAACTTCCTTTCATGTCTGCAAATTCCAAGATGTGTGAGTGAGATGCTGAGCACTAAACTTTTCTTTTTTCTCCTTTTAATTACTTTTTAAGGAAGCTCTAGATAAGGGAGCCTTATCTATAGGTAAATCTCATTAAGAATCAAGACTCAGCGCAATTAATCAAGAGAAAAAATAAGTCAACCAAGAGGTGAAACATCAAGAAATTAAGAACAGTATTAAGTGAAATGATAGGCAGGAATTTCACAACTATCTTTAAAAATGATCCGAGCAATGTTCGTAGGGGGAGCACCGGCAACACAGTTGCCTTCAGAAAAAAAAATGTGTAATTTTGAAATTAAATTGGATTGCTGTCAAGCAATTGTACCACATAATTAAGTAGAGTTTTTTTTTTTTTTTTCTTTTCAAATGATAGATGATGATGAAATTTACCAAGTTTCTTTACTGCAAACAGAATTTATTGTTTTCAATGGACAAAGTAATTATTATAATTATAAGTAGGAGAGATTGTTTTCCATATTTGAGATCTTAATTATGAGACTATCGTAATTGATCATGTTTGTTAACTAAAATGCAGGCCAGAATTCTTTTATGTGGTTTGGTCCAGTACCCAGAGTGACCATCATGGATCCTGATCAAATCAAAGAAATATTTACCAGGATCAATGAATTTCCGAAACCGAAGGCCATAAACCCTATTTCCAAGTTGCTGGCAACTGGACTTGCAAACTATGGTGGTGAGAAGTGGACTAAACATAGAAGGATTATCAACCCAGCATTCCATCTTGACAAGTTGAAGGTCAACTTTTTATTATTATTTTTTTAATTTTCTCATATTTCTAATGATATTGACAATTTGACTCTCGATGTATGATTGTTACAGCTGATGTTACCAGAATTCTACAAAGTATGCAGTGAGATGATTTGCAAATGGGAGAAGTTGGCGTCTAAAGAAGGATCATGTGAATTGGATGTATGGCCCTATCTTGTAAAATTGACTGGTGATGTGATTTCTCGAACAGCATTTGGAAGCAATTTTGAAGAAGGAAGGAGGATTTTCCAACTCCAAACAGAATTAGCTGATCTCACATTACAAGCTATTCAGTCTGCTTACATTCCAGGATCCAGGTTTGATGTTGGGAATGTAAAATTCTATAATCCTCTGATGTGTTTGTCACTGAGTGATAAAATTTTATTTTGTTTTATTTTTTTCCTCTCATATAGGTTTTTGCCTAGTGAGAGTAACAAGAGAATGAAGGAATTGGAGAAGGAAATACGCGCTTTACTGATGGGTATTATCAAGAACAGAGAGAAGGCAATGAAAGCAGGTGAAGCTACAAAGAATGATTTATTAGGCATACTTATGGAATCCAATATTACAGAAATCAGAGAAAATGGAAACAACAAAAATGTTGGAATGACTATCAATGATGTGATTGAAGAGTGCAAACTATTTTACTTTGCCGGGCAAGAGACCACCTCAGTTTTGCTCGTTTGGACTTTGGTTTTATTGAGTAAGCATCAAAATTGGCAAGCTGGTGCAAGGGAAGAGGTTTTGCGAGTCTTTGGCCATAACAAGCCTAACTATGATGAGTTGAATCACTTGAAAATTGTAAGTACCCGCAACATAGTGTCGGAAAATTCTCTTTCTTTTGTTTTGAAGAAATTGATTTTACCTAATAATTTTCAATGTTCAGGTGTCGATGATATTGTATGAGGTACTAAGGCTATATCCGTCAGTAGTTATGGCTCCTAGAGCTATTGACCGAGAAACAAAGCTTGGAAACTTGTCATTACCGGCTGGCGTGGAGATAACATTGCCGATTGTCCTTGTTCACCATGATCAGGAACTTTGGGGTGATGATGCATTGGAGTTTAAACCAGAGAGGTTTTTGGAAGGTATTTCTAAGGCGACAAAGAACCAAGTTTCATATTTCCCGTTCGGATGGGGTCCTCGGATATGCATTGGACAAAATTTTGCTCTGATGGAGGCAAAAATGGCTTTGGCGTTGATTCTGAAAAACTTTACATTCGAGTTATCTCCATCCTATGTTCATGCTCCTCGTAAGATTTTTACTGTGCATCCAGAACACGGTGCCCATTTGATTTTGAAGAAACTATAGAGCGAAAACTGTCAATTATTGTTAAATAAGATTGGCTGAACTCTTAGAACATTATATATGATACTCTGTACCAAAAATATATAGTATAACTTTAATTCAGCCTACAGTGTGCATACATTTGAGACTCCAAGCAAGTGTCGAAGACAAAATTATGCTGACTTACAAACCATGAATATATAAACTGTTTGTTATTGTTTGCAGTAATTTCAGCTTCGATTCATACACACAGTATACAAGGAAATGAGAGTGAAAGTGTTTAAGAATTCTCTGCTCTAAACAGAGGAATAACATCTGACACAACTAATAGTTCATTCCTGTTCAACCTAATCTAATACATAAACCATCCGAGTCCCATAAAATTAATCCATAAAACAACTTAAAGAAAATTATGCTGCTTCAGAATTCCAAATAGCTGATTTTCAGGTGGTGTTGATGATATCAATCAGTGTGATGCAGCCTCAACTTTGAAAATCAGTTACAACTTGTTTGTTTCAGCTTACTTTACATTCTCTCTTAATTTTTCTTCCAAACGGTTCAAACTATAGCCGGCACTTCAACCCCCAATCACTCTTTTTTATTTTGGTCAGTGTCACATGATGAACAAGGTCGGTTGGACCACACGCTATCTGCATAAAAATTGTAAGTAGATAGTAAAAACGATCCGAAATGTTAAAATGATGTAATTCTATATAGTATAGTCCAAAATGACTTTTAAATTCATTTTATCTGCCCAACAAACATGTCTTTCTCAGTCATAATTCTCGTTTCTAGTATAAATTTATTAGTATTGTTAGCTCGATCTTCTAGCTAAATTTTACTGCCTTGAAATGGAATTGTATGACCTGAAATCAATCTCAGTCTCCATAGTTTTGGTTGCAGTAGTAACATGGGCCTGGAATGCTCTGAACGGGGTCTGGTTTAGGCCGAAGAAGCTGGAGAAAGCTACGCCATGATGTTAAAAGAAGCTAAATCCAAACCCCCTCAGTCTCTCTGATGACATTTCATTCATCCACGAGGCACGAATACACCACATGGCTTGTCCATGTAGGAAGCCAAATACAACCTGACACCCTCCATGTGGCTGGTCCACGTGGCCCTTCCAAGTAGATGCCAACAATTTACGTGGCTAGCCCACATAGGCAGCTAGGTACAATATGGTACCCTCCACGTGGCAGTTTCAACTCACATTTCAATCCACGTATATGTCATATATGCATACACGTAGATGCCCAATGCCAGGTGCGGCATATCCATGTGGCCCAGAGAATCCGCGTGGCAATGTCAACAGTCAACATGGGCATACTATCCATCTGGCGCGAGGATGCGGGGCAACCATCAACGTGGTTACCCTTCCACCTCATCCCCGACCTGCCCCTCTGATACAACTTCTTTACAGGTTTGTACTAATTGATTATGTTTGCTAACTTTAATGCGCGCAATAATTGTTTTATGTGGTTTGGCCCAGAACCCTGGGTGAATATAATGGATCCTGATCAAATTACCAGGATCAATGTTTCCAAAAATCCACTTTGGCCCTTTCCCAGTTGTTGGCAAAAACACTTGCAAACCATGAGGACATACAAGGATTATCAACCCAGCATTCCATCTTCACAAATTGAAGGTCAATGTATTCATTTTCTTTGCTTATACTTCTAATGATATTAACGATTTGACTTTCGATGTCTTTCTTTTGTTTTTAAAAATTTGATTTTACAGAATACTTTTCAATGCACAGGTGTCCATGCATGATATTGTCTAGGGCTGTTATCCGAGAAACAAAGCTTGGAAACTNCATAATTCTCGTTTCTAGTATAAATTTATTAGTATTGTTAGCTCGATCTTCTAGCTAAATTTTACTGCCTTGAAATGGAATTGTATGACCTGAAATCAATCTCAGTCTCCATAGTTTTGGTTGCAGTAGTAACATGGGCCTGGAGTGCTCTGAACGGGGTCTGGTTTAGGCCGAAGAAGCTGGAGAAAGCTACGCCATGATGTTAAAAGAAGCTAAATCCAAACCCCCTCAGTCTCTCTGATGACATTTCATTCATCCACGAGGCACGAATACACCACATGGCTTGTCCATGTAGGAAGCCAAATACAACCTGACACCCTCCATGTGGCTGGTCCACGTGGCCCTTCCAAGTAGATGCCAACAATTTACGTGGCTAGCCCACATAGGCAGCTAGGTACAATATGGTACCCTCCACGTGGCAGTTTCAACTCACATTTCAATCCACGTATATGTCATATATGCATACACGTAGATGCCCAATGCCAGGTGCGGCATATCCATGTGGCCCAGAGAATCCGCGTGGCAATGTCAACAGTCAACATGGGCATACTATCCATCTGGCGCGAGGATGCGGGGCAACCATCAACGTGGTTACCCTTCCACCTCATCCCCGACCTGCCCCTCTGATACAACTTCTTTACAGGTTTGTACTAATTGATTATGTTTGCTAACTTTAATGCGCGCAATAATTGTTTTATGTGGTTTGGCCCAGAACCCTGGGTGAATATAATGGATCCTGATCAAATTACCAGGATCAATGTTTCCAAAAATCCACTTTGGCCCTTTCCCAGTTGTTGGCAAAAACACTTGCAAACCATGAGGACATACAAGGATTATCAACCCAGCATTCCATCTTGACAAATTGAAGGTCAATGTATTCATTTTCTTTGCTTATACTTCTAATGATATTAACGATTTGACTTTCGATGTCTTTCTTTTGTTTTTAAAAATTTGATTTTACAGAATACTTTTCAATGCTCAGGTGTCCATGCATGATATTGTCTAGAGCTGTTATCCGAGAAACAAAGCTTGGAAACTTGTCGTTTCCGGCTGGAGTGGAGATCACCTTGCCGATGGTCGTTGTTCACCATGCTTTTGTATGTATTGTATTACTAAAAAAATATATATATTGTTCTAAAACAAAATAATTGAGGAGCCATAATTAAATAAATAAAGTAAGTGTTACCCTTTATTCAAATATCTCTAACAAACACAATTATAGCTTATTTTTCATACCAACAGAATCACACTAATGTTTAACAGTTTAATGCCTATTTTATTAGTCTACAATTGACAGTTTCACACTATAGTTTCTTCAAAATCAAGTGGGCACCATGTTCCGGATGAACAGTAATAACCATATCAGGAGCATGAACATAAGATGAAGATAACTCAAATGCGAAGTTTTGCAAAATTAAAGCCAAAGCCATTTTTGCCTCCATAAGAGCAAAGTTTTGTCCAATGCATACTCTAGGACCCCATCCAAAAGGGAAGAACGAAACGGCTTGACTCTTCGTGGCTTTTGAAATTCCTTCAGAAAACCTCTCCGGTTTAAACTCCTCAGCGTCATCCCCCCAAAGTTCTTGATCATGGTGAACCAGGATAATTGGCGTTCTGAGCTCAATTCCAGCAGGCAGAGACAAGTCTCCAAGTTTTATCTCTTCGTCAACAACTCGATCAAGAGTAACTATTGGAGGGTACAACCTGAGCACCTCATATAGTATCATTAAGACCTGAGCAACCAAAATTAAAGTTAATATATTAAAAATCGAATTCGAAAGAACAAAAGAGAGAATTTTTGTACTATATATTATGACACTTACAACTTTCAAGTGATTCAATTCATCATAGCTAGGCTTCTTATCACGAAATACTTGGAAAACCTCTTCTCTTGCACGAGCTTGCCAATCTTGATGCTTACTCAATAAAACCAAAGTCCAGACGAGCAAAACTGAGGTAGTCTCTTGACCAGCAAAGTAAAACAGCTTACACTCTTCAATCACTTCATCTATAGTCATTCCAACATTTTTGTTGTTTCCATGCTCTTCAGTTTCTCTAAAATTGGATTCCATGAGTATACCAAGTAAGTCATTCTTTGTAGCTTCACCTCTTTTCTTCTCTTTCTCTCTATTCTTAATGATACTCATAAGTAAGGCGCGTATTTCAACGTCCATCTCTTTTAATCTCTTATTCCTCTTTGTAGGTAAAAACCTACATATATTTAAGCAATAAAAGTAAATTAAGATATTATTGAAATAATATTCTAGTTTCAACATTAGATATTGTTTTACCTCCATCCGGGAATGTAAACGGATCGTAGAACATCTTGTGAAATATAACCTAATTCTGTGAGGAGTTGGAATATCTTTCTTCCTTCTTCAAAATTGCTTCCAAATGCTGTTTTAGAAATCACATCACCTGTCAAATTAACAAGATAGGGCCATACATCCAATTCACATGATCCTTCTACAGAGACCAACTTCTCCCATTTGCTAATCATCTCACTACAAAACTTGATAGAATTCAGGTAACATAAGCTGTACCAAGTTATGAAATCAAAATTAATTGTCATTATAACATTAGGCATGTATCTAAGATAAAAAAAAATGTCACATACAAGTTTACAATACATATTAGTAAATGGAAAAAATAAATGAATTATTGACCTTCAACTATCGAGATGGAATGCTGGGTTGATAATCCTTCTATGTTTAGTCCACTTCTTCCCTCATACACTGCAAGTCCACTTGCAAGATACTAAAAGTGGGTTTGGCCGAGGTTATGAAAATCTTAAGTCTGGAAAATATTTCTTTTAGTTGTTCAGGATTCATGATGGTCACCCTGGGTACTGGACCAACCCATACAAAAGAATTTTACCTGCATTTTTGACAAAACGTACAATGTTAGAAGAAGATAGAGATCATCAGTCTCACATTAAGTTAACGCCATAAGAAATATGGAAGAAGTCTCCAAGAATTGCAGATATGCACGAAAAAATTATTAAAGTTTATAAGAAGATTGGGGCTTGACATACCTAATCCTTTACCATTTTACGGAGGAACGGAACAAGACGTGGAGTAATGTCATCAGAGACATTGAAGGATCTGGATTTTGCTTGCTTTAGCATCATTGAGGCCTCCGTCATGTCTCCATACAGAAGCCTGTAGGTTTTCCAGAGAGACCTTGCGTCTCAGGTATCTCTCTAACTTCTTTGGCCTCAACCATACCCAGTTCAGCACTCTCATGAGAGTGTTACTAACTGTAACCAAAACAATGGAGGCGTAATGGAATTCAGTGATAATTCCATTTCAGAATGAGTGAAATAAGACTATTGCGACAACTGTACGTGCTTCGAATGAAATGACAGAGAACCTAATGCTCTTATTTATGTACTAAAAAGAGACAATGAAAGAGCATGAAAAATCTTTTGACTTTCCTGAGATTTTCTATTGTAGCCTTTCTAGTTTAGATTTTTCAAACAGGATTCAAAGACTTTTGTGGTCGTTTAATAGTCAAGAGTCACTATCTAGATGGCTAAATATATATAATAATTTAGTGGTTTTTGTATATAATTTTTATTAAAGGATTGTTGCTACAACATTATTTGTAAGGCGCAATTTGATAATGAACTTTAAAATAAAATATAAGATTTTTTTTCTTCTAAAAAGTAAAATAAAAATCAGCCACCTCTGCCCTTTTAGGCTGCTACTTGATCACCAAGGATTTAACTTGGTCTCCAAGAATTCTCTTAGAATGATCCTAGTAAACCTCACCATCAAGCTAAACACACCATAGTTTTTTAATATTCTTTATAATCACAATATTACCCTATAATAAATGCCAAATTTTAACAAATTTATTTTTTATCAATATTTTTTGCACCCATATCATAATAATTATATATATATATTTATATATAATATATATATATGAACCCTAATTTCTCATATTTAAAGATTTCTATAAGGTTTTCTTTTATTCTTTTTTAATAAATAGAATCCATTTATACTGAAATTCGTAACATATGGAGTGGTGGTAGGATTTGGGTCCCAAGATAACTGAGTGTGGACAAAAAAAAAAAAAAAAAAAAGAAGAATGGTAGTAAGAAACAATACAAGAGTGAAGGTTATGGAATCCGCCATGACTCAATGGGTGTTCCGAAAAAATGTTGGCCGCCAATGTTTGTGGTGAAATCCAATGGTAAAACAAAAATCAATGAGTTTGTGATTTTGAAACGGTTACTTTGACTGTTTCTCCTTTTTCTTCTCTCCTTCATGCATTCCTTCAAATGCTAACACTTCATCTGGGTCATGTGGGTCTCTTACATGTGTCCCATTCATTCTCTTTTAACGTACTATATTGTCTGGATAAAGGTAGAAAAGTAACCCGTCCGGCCCGGCCGCGGCGGGTTATGAAGTTTGGCGGGCTAGGCCTATCCGCCTGCCTGTTAGGTCGCCATTTTGGAGAAAATGGCTGGCCCAGCCCGACCCGCGAACCCTAACCCACCGGGTTAGGCGGCGGTCCAGGCCGGGTTAGCTTGATTTTCTTATTTTTTTTGTTTTTTTAATTTAACTTTTCAAATAAATAATTATAAATATAATTTTTTTTAGTAACTTTTCAAATATCAATACAATTCAATTTCATTTTTTTTTTTTAACATTTCAATATTATTCAATTTTAATAATAAAATGTAATATAAGAAAAATTAGACTATTATTTATCAAAAAATAAAATAAGAATTACAACAATTATTGCCTCGTTAAAAAACCTCACCAAGAAAAACCCAATGGGAGAAAAACCCGGTAAAAAAAAAAGAGTGCAATAATTGACAATATTTACAAATTACATTTTACAAAACAACTAATTGGGGGTGGTTCACTAGGACCTCCCTCATCTATATCCTCTATATTCACAAATTGAATGATTTCTACTAAAGTATTGTCGATAACCTCGTATTGATCTTGATGGCACGATCGTTCCCAATCTCGAAGAAATGTAAGGACTCAATCATTTTGGAGCAAGTTAGTCTCATTATTTATTTAAAATCCTTCCATTGCACTAAATATTTGTTCGGATGAGACGTTGAGACAGGAACAGCGAAAACATCCAAGGCAAGCTTGATAATACGGAAAAATACATATTCTGGCTTCCCAATACTCTGATATCAAAGTGACCTGCTGAAAACATTTCGGGGGTCGCCAAATATTGTTGAAGTTCATTACTCTGCGACTCCCTAGAGGAAAGTATATTAGTTATTGTTGTTGGTGCTTCTGAAGAGGAGGCTGTGCTTCGATTCAGGTCCTCTTCGGCCTATTCAGTGCATCCAAGAGTAAAGTCTTTATTTGTTTGTTTCTTCTGATACAGCTTCTCTGGATATTGTCGCCCTTTGCGACTGCAGGTTCCCATCCTGTTTCATATTGGAAATATACTTCGAAAAGACTATTTTTACCTCTCCTATTTGATTGACATATGATTCGGTTTGTAAATTTTCACTTAAATTGTCAAAACATTTTCTAAACGTGCTAATTAATTCTAAGATCAAATATAGCACCTAAACAATAAAAAAAGGAATGGGTTCCCAATATTTCAAAAAAATATTTCCATTGCCTTTATTGGTGCATGTAAAATTTCATTGTCTTTGTTTTTTGTAAATAATTCGGAAATTTTTATAATTGTATGTATTACCAAGGACTAGTAGGATAATACACACCAGAAAGTTGTAAAGTGGGATTGGTAAAACGTTTGAGAAAAGAATAAAAACTTTAGCTATCTTCCAATCATTTTCTACCAAATAATGAGGACCTCTATATTGCTACAAAATAACTAATTATATTAGACATAAGGTAAACATGAATAAAACATTAAATAATACTATCCATCTAACAGGCATATCTAATGCAAAAGTTCTAGGAGACATATTTGATTTTTACAAGATTCTGAAATTCAGCATTTCTTTTATTATACCAGTAATCCAAGCTAAAGATTCCCTAATTCTATCAATTTTTTTAATTGTTTTCATACCACTTTTCACAATTAAATTAATAACATGACATGCACAACGTTGGTGAAAAAACTTCAAATTGTATATAAAGGATAATTATTTTGAAAAAATATTAACTTTACATTAGAACTTGCATTATCTAAAGTAAACTTATCACTTTATCAATAATATCATAATTTTCTAAAACTTCAAACAATTTATTATAGATTTCTAAACCACTATGATCCACATCATTAATCTAAATCCTAATAAAGATTTATTTAATTTAAATTCATTATCAAATAATGACTAGTCACACAAATATAATCTTGTTTTAGCTCACCTCTCTAAATATCGGCAGTTAGAGCCACACTAATATGACGAGTATGAAATTTATTTTTTATTCTAATTTCATTTTTTAAACAATTTTATTAAATCATTTCTAGTTGCAGTTTAGAATAACTTTAAATCTTGGAAAAAATGAATTTTGAACAAATCTTTCAAAATATTTATCTTCTGCCATATTAATAGGTTGATCAGATGCTGCAATATATAAAGCTAACTGTTCCCTATATGCCCAGAATTGTAACGCCAAGTAGTACCCATATTAGTTATTTGAGTTTGATTGCTCTCTCTTTTCCATGTTGATTAATATGTTTATCAGCATGCCTTTTTAAAGTACTAGTACATATACCTGAATCAGCTTTAAAACATTTGCACAATATTTGCATCTTGCTTTCTTGACTTAAACGCTATTTTCTGTCTCGTAAACTTGTGAAATGCGCCCAAACGTCTGATGTGTGCCTGTCTTCGGTTTCGACGGCAGTTGAGAACTTGTCTCAATGAGATGAAGTTGGACGAGGACGACTTCTAGAACCACCGGGAGCTGTTGGAATCGCGACATATTTTGAGGTGTATTGGATTCTGAGACTGGGATGGGATAGCGGGACTATTTGAATCTCCGTGATTCATAGTAAAATCAGCGGAACTAGGACTAGGATAGTAGTTTTCTTCATCATTGAAATTGATGGGAGAGAAATATCTATCCATTGTAGACTTGTAGTTGAAAAAAAAATTGATGTAGAAGAAATAAAATTAAAGAAAGAGAATTGGGATATGGAATTGGAATTGAAAATTGGAAATATGAATTGAAAATTGCAAAAACTAATAAAAATTAAAATAGAGCAAATTGATAACAAAAGATTAAGAGAATAAATGAATAATTGAGAGAATGAGAAATTAGAGAATATGAGAGAATTTGAGTTGTGAGAAAATATGAGAGTTTAGGGCCAATTATATGAAAAAAATGGGAAAGAAATGACGAAAAAGACCCTCCAAGGCTATAATTTCAAGGGTAAAAGGGTAATTTAAAAAAATAAATTAATTTATATTTTTTTAATTTATTTTTGGCCAACCCGGCGGGTTGGCCGTTGCTAATAGCCACCCGCATGCAACCCGCGGCGTTGGCGGGTCCTCCTGCAGAGAGGACAAAATAGCAACCCGCGGGCGCCGGGTTGCCATTTTGCAACCCGGCCTGCGGGGGTTGCTGGCAGGTTGAAACTCTCTTCATACAGGCCGAGTTAGCGTTGGACTCGCCTACCCGGCCCATTTGTTATACCTCTAGTCTTGGATTCAATAGCCTACCACTCAATTGGTCAATTTTATGCTATAAGAAATATGAGCGAGTCATATTACGAGTAATGTGAGGTTCACAATCTAATTTTACAATCTTCTCTCACAATCCTAATGTGACAGTTCATTAGTTAGTTTGTCATTAGGGGGTGTTCGAGCTAGTTTACGTGCAATCAACTAATTCATCGGGCTTTGAAACTATCGATCGTGTAAGAATCCTATAGTCATCCTTATTAGTGCCTAAGGACTCAAACTCAAGAGTTCATGAAAACTTATTTTGGTCTTTTACTACCCAATGGTGGTTTGGTATATCTATGTCACTAACATAGTAAGAAGTAGCTCTTGATATTTTGTTCTGATTCGATACCTCAATTAGCATACCCTATTTCAATAACACAAAAGGGTGTTTGGATTGGGGGTAAATGAGATAACGAGGGTAATCTTTGTTTATTTTAAGATTCTTGTGTTTGTTGCAAGTAATAAAATATTATGAGAATTTTATTGTAAATAGTAGTTATTTGTTAATGTGGGGGATAATCTTATTACCTTACTAGGGGGTGTTATTAAAACATTACCAGGTAATTTATTTCAACCCATTTTGCCCTTAATTAAAAACTATTTGGACACAATTGCCCTCAAATGTCTACCAAATAACAATTACCCAACTCCTACATTGAAAAATTAGCTAAAATACCCAACTAAAAAGTTTAAAAGTTAACAAAATACCCAAACCATTCAAGACCACCTAGCCATGGGCATCAGTCGCGTGTCCAGCCATAGATCACAGATCCAGCACAAACGACTAGAGATCATAGATCCATGGCCGAAAATGACCAGATTTGGCATTTCTATGGCCGTGAAAAGGCCAAATTTGGCTGTGCCATTTTACGGCCAAAGATCTGCCTTTTCACAACCAGATTGTGGCCGTTTTCCAATCATGGCCATGTTTCGGCTTTGTTAGTGCATGGCCAATCGTGCGCTATTTTGTCAACTGTCGACAGTGGCTTGGGGGGGTGGGGTGATGATTTGCTATAAATTAAAGTTTTAATAGTGTGGTGTTTTAGCAAATTTAAATGTATAGGGTTAAAAGAAATAATTCAAAAAATAATATAAAAAAATACTATTATATTAATATTTAAAAAGGAGAAATTTTAATATATATAATATATCTACCAATTAATCTTCTAACCAAAAATATTATTCATCAATTTATTGATCAATAAAACAATTTTCTAAAATTCTCAATAATTTTCAAGATAATCTTTTTTTTATTAATATATATAATCTTATAATAAAATATTATATGATTTAAAAGTCTTAAGAGGGAAAGATTATTCCACAAGTTTTAGTTTTTTGGTTCTTTCCGAGCAGAAAATAATCTCTAAAATTTGAGAAAAACTTGCGTGAGCCTGTCTCACCATGTTATTATCTTGATAGGTGAGACATCCAATAAAAATTTGCCACGTGTTCACTTACTGTGAATTATAAAATAAATAAAATTTTAATTTTTTTAATACTATTTATTTTCCTTTCGCTTTAGCTAAACAAACAAAGTTTCTCTCTCTCCTCGCCAATGTTATCTGCCACAAATCGCCATTAATATTTTTTCGTCAGGTTGTCATCCTCCTAAACTTGCCAGTCAACTCACAACAATTCCCCCACCCCCCCGCCCCCTTTTTGTTCCGACATTTGTTTTGATTGTTGGAGCCTATCAGGTAAGATATCAAGTGTTTAATATACAAAAATCCAGATGATTAATGGCAGTTCTAAATTTATATTTTATTTACAGATCTGAGGGTTATAGCCATGGGCTTGGTGAGTGGTAATAGGCTTTGCATCAGATACTTTAGTACAAGGAAAATGAAAATGCGTTTCTTCGGAGAGAAAGAGAAAGAGGAAAGAGAGAATATCAAGCCGAAAGATAATTACGGAAGCAAAAATTAAAATTAATAGTCGTTGTTTATTTCTAATCGCTAACAATGGAGAGGAAGATAAATGAAAATATTCTTTATTCAAACAATCACAATAACTACCACATCATGCTAACAATTAACAGTTGGTGCAATATTCTTATTCAAACAATCACAACATTAACACAATTTTTTTTCCTATAGTTTCTTCAAGATTAAGTGGGCACCATGTCCGGATGAAGAGTAATAACTGAACGAGGAGCATGAACATAAGATGGAGATAACTCCAAGCGAAGTTTTGCAGAATTAAAGCCAAAGCCATTTTTGCCTCCAGAGAGCAAAGTTTTGTCCAATGCATATCTAGGACCCATCCAAAAGGGAAGAACGAAACTTGACTCTTCGCGGCCTTTGAAATTCCTTCAGAAAACTCTCCGATTAAACTCCTCCGCGTCATCACCCCAAAGTTCTTGATCATGATGAACAGGATAATTGGCGTTGTGACTTCAACTCCAGCAGGCAGTGACAAGTCTCAAGTTTTATTCTTCGTGAACAGCTCGATCAAGACCAAGCACTGGAGGGTATAACCTGAGTACCTCATAAGTTCATTGAGACCTGAGAAAATGACATTAAAAATTATCTACAAAATTCCAAAGAACAAAAGAAATACTATTTTTTCCAACATATTTATACTTACAACTTTCAAGTGATTCAATTCATATAGTTGGCTTCTTATCACCAAATACTTGGAAAACCTCTTCTCTTGCACGAGGCTTGCCAATCTTGATGCTTACTCAATAAAATCATAGTCCAGACGAGCAAAACGGAGGTAGTCTCTGACCAGCAAAGTAAAACAACTTGCACTTTCATCACATCATTGATGGTCATTCCAACTTTTTGTTGTTCCATGTTCTTCAATCTCTCTGAAATTGGATTCCATGAGTATACCCATAAGTCCTTCTTTGAGCTTCTCTGCTTTCCTAACCTTCTCTCTATTTTAATGATACCAACAAGTAAGGCTTGTATTTCCGCGTCAATTTTCTTTAATCTCTATTCCTTTAGTAGGTAAAAACCTCATAATATAAATAAACAATAAAAGTTAATTCAAGAATGAAATGAACTACTATTTGTGTTTGAATGGACGGTGATTATCCAAAGGATTTCAAGCATTCAGTATATCAAACACAGTCCAATATCAATGAAATAGTTTCTATTTCTAACACTAGATATTGCTTTACCTCAATCCGGGAATGTAAACGAATGTAAAACTTCTGTCATAAATCAGCTAATTCTGTCAGGAGTTCAAATATCTTTCTTCCTTCTTCGAAGTTGCTTCCAAATGCTGTTTTAGAAATCACATCCCGTCAAATTTGCAAGGGAGGGCCAATCATCCATTCACATGATCCTTCTTCAGAGACCAATTTCTCCCATTGCTAAGCATCTACTACAAACTTTAAGAAGGCTGGTAACATCAGCTGTAGCAAGTTATGAAATCAAAATTAATTGTTAGTATATTAGGCATGTAATTAATGTCAACAAAAAAGTTACATAAATAAATAAATGGAAAAAAATAAATGAATTGACCTTCAACTTTCGAGATGGAATGCTGGGTTGATAAGCTTCTGTGTTTACTCCTTGTCCCCCTCATAGTCTACAAGTCCAGATGCAAGATACTTCAAAAGAGGGTTCGCCTTAGGTTTATGAAAATCATTATGTCTGGAAAATATTTCTTTTAGTTGATCAGGATTCATGATGATCACCCTGGGTATTGGACCAATCCATGTAAATGAATTTTTCCGATTTTTGACAAATATGTACAAATGTTAGTAGAAGATTATTCGATTGTGTTCAAAAGGAATATATCTAACATGGATGAAAGAATTATGATTATGAAAGAAGATTTGGATTGACATACCATAATCCTTGACCACTTTATGTTGGGAATGGAACCAGACGTGGTTTAACATCATCAGAGACATTGAAGGATCTGGATTTTGCTTGTTTTAGCATCACTCTGGTCTCCTTCAAATCTCCATAAGAAGCCTGTAAGGTTTGCCAGAGAGACCTTGCTGTCTCAGGTATCTCTCCGCTTCTTTGGCCTCAACCATACCCAGTTCAGAATTTCCATGCCAATGTACTACTGTAACCAAAACTATGGAGACTGCAATGGATATCAATGATAATTCCATTCAGAATGACTATGAAATTTCAAAGAATCGTTAATGATACCAAGTACGTGGTTAATGCTCTCAATTATATAGTACTGAAAAAAGTGACTCTGACTGGAGCATGAAAAATAAAATCTTCTTGGATTTTGCTGATAATTTTGATTTTTTTTTTTTTTTTTTTTATTATTCAAAAGATTATGAAAAAAGTTGTGGTGTCCACCGTTAGAGTCTTTTTTATTATAATTAATGTGTTTTTTTTTTTTTATATATTATTAAAAATATTATTTTATAAAGATTCTATGAAGAAAATTATTAAAATGACGTCATTTAAAGAAAAAAAAAAAAAGAGCTGAGATAAAATCTATAAAAAATTCAGGTAAAATTTTGTACTTCTCTTTATATGTGATATTTCTAAAACGTTGTTTGTTATTTATATAAAGATTGCTGCTGCATGAGATGCAATTCCATCATGTTTCAAGCGGTCAAAAAACTTTTAGTAAACTGTTACAATTCATTGGTGAAGAATTTTGATAGTGAAATAAAAATTTATTTCTCCTCTTAGCCGCTGCTCACTTGATCACCAACGATCTATTTGGACTCAGGAGCTTTCTTCACCTCCAAGCAAAACAATTAATATATTATAACACTTACATTGAATAGTAAGTAAACCAAAATTGTATTTTATTCAACAATTGTGGAAAAAAAAAAATGGATGTACCACTAAGGACTTTTCCTCTAGTTCTTTCTCTTTCTAATTATAAACTCTGAATACCTTTTATTTAGAGTATAAATACGTAAGAGATAATATTATTGTTAAAAGATTGATTAACTTATAACCTAAAAAGACATGTGGTAAAAGTATTCTCTATCAAAGAGTTTCGATATTTATTCTCTCAAACTTATAAATTTGAAACAAACAACTTCTCCTTATTAAGTAAAAACTAATCCTCTAGTTTGTTGCCAAACGAGATAATATTTTGCCAAAAATATAAAATTTTTATTTTTAAAAACATCTATATATATACAATAAAACTCTTTATAGTGATACATATATAAGAATAAACTCTAATAGTATAAAAATTTTTCTCAATTTGGGATAGTTATAAATAGAATAAAACTCACATTGATAACTTATAATTTTTCTATTCTCGTCTTAAGAGTTGCTCCAATAGTAATAATTATGGTATATTGCAAAAAAAAAAAAAAAAAAAAAAAAAAATATTTGGTACATTAAAGGTTTAAGATGGATAAAATATTTATCTAAAGTGTTGGAAGAAGATTTATGCTTTAGAGTTGTTACTACATCTTTAACTTGTGGGTTATATACTCGTTAGCATGATCTCTATTGAAGCCAAAATATTATAGTTCTCAAGCATGTTTAGAGCTTCTTAGCACGGAATTTTTGTATTTTCGTACTATCATCCTCATGATTTTCCTTCTCTCTTGTGTAATTGTAGTAATGATTCTTCTTCAGCTCAAAACATACATGACTGTTATCATTGAATGATTGAGGAGGACATTAATATCCTCGATTAGTATAGTGAAGTTATCAAATGGTCACTCAATTCTACAATGACTCTGATTCTTCTTTACTTTATTTATAACTTGATTCATCGACATCAAGGGTCCTATTTATAATGCTTAAAACAAATGTGCAATGTTGTGGTTTCACATCAATTTAACCATGCAATAACTGTATTTACAATTATCAAGGACATTATCTTTGTTGGTTCCAAGACACGATCTTTTATTGTTTTAAAAAGTAGCAATTGAAGCTGAATGAAATCCTATACTATTAAAACATGAATTGAAATCCTAATGTGTACTCTAAAACATTAATTATAAAATAAGAAATTTTATAATTACATCTCTATTAAAATATAACCTTTCATAATAATAAAAATAATTGTCTCACCATTATGACTATAGAGAGGATTTACTCTCTGTGTGTATATAGTGTGTATATTATATATATATAAAAGGATAAATGTTTTTGGTTAGAAACAGTAGAATTTATAATAATATTATTGTAATGCTTATTTCTCTTTACTCTAGAAAATACATTTCAATTTAATTGGACGAGTGGTAAACAAATTCCAATTGGATTCAGAAGATTTTGACACCACTGTAATGCAAAGAGAGGCGTGAAAGGCTTTTGTTTGAATGACAACTTATAATTGCATTGATTGAAAACACTAACTCTTTGCCGATTGCATTATTTGAAGTGGCATAAAATTCTGTCAAGCAGGAGGTACACGTGTTGTCACGGACTGTTCATATAGTTTGCTCTTCTAGAATGCCTACTGTGTGTCTGGACTAGCTTGTTCTTCTAGAGAAAAGGATTGGTTTTTGTGACTCATGGCTGAGCTCATCTCTCCTGTCTTGTTGCTGAGGAGTTGGTTGGACTTATCCATGGCTTTAGGCTCACTGGTCCAAGTCTTGTGACCGTACTTTGCTCAGCTGGAATGTCTACTGTGTCTGGATTAAGCTTATTCTTCTAGAGAAAAGGATTGGTTTTTGTGATCATGGCTGCAGCCCGGGTCAGCATGGAACGGGTAGTTGTTACATTCAATTTTTGAATAGATTTTTAGTTGAATAAGATAGCCATGTATTTAGGATTTTTTACTTGGGGTTGAATGCGTATTTTGATTTGTTTAGATTTGTTTAGATTGTTGAACGTGTTTTACTATTTAGTAGGGAAGTATGGTTGTAAGATACTATAGACTTCGTTTGGCACATTATTATTAACATATCCTATTCCACTATCATATCCTAAAAACCAAAAAATACATTTGTTTTAGCATTTTAAAAATCCAATCCTATTATATTCTACTCAAAATATTTAGATTATTTTTAACCCCCAATGTTTGTTAACTTAACTAAACACCTACAACAATAAAAGTTTATAAATTAACAAAAACACCCCTACCCACCCACATATTGCCGGTAGCCCGCCATCACTGTCGGAAGGTGGTCGAAATCTGTTGGAATGGCGCACGACTGATTGGATCTGGTCAGACACAGATATGGCTGTCGTTTAGCTGTCATCGATGACCTCTTGGCCGTTGTCAACGGCCAGATGTGGCGACGGCCAGATCTTTTCCAGCCAAATCCACAAGGGATCTGGCGTGTAGATTTGGCCAGAAAAGGTCAGATCAGTGCACGACCGGCTAGATCCATTCCAACAGACTCTGGCAGTGGTGGTCGACTGTCGGCAATATGTGGGTGGGTGTGGGTGTGCGTGTTTTAGTCCATTTATAAACTTTTATTGTGGGGGGTGTTTAGTTAAATTAACAAACCTAAGGAGTTAAAAGTAATCTACATATTTTCAAAAAATACTATTAAAAATGTACCAAAAACTTCTCAGAATTCGATCCTATTTTCCAAAAATGCGATTTTCCAAAAATGCTATTGTAAATAATGAACCAAACAGACCCATATATTTCCTAGATTTCTATTGGAATGGATATGATGATTATTTGCATAAAGGTTCTATTGAACTCGGGAGGTTTCTAGCTCCCTTAAATGAGCAATAATTGCTTTCTTCTATATTTAATTTCAAAATAGGTCAAGGAAATAAAACTTCTTTAAGCATGTCTGTACCAAAGTGGCATCAAAGCATAGGCATGGATCAGAGAGTGGATCAATTGGAAAAAGGAAGTGGAGTCTTTATCAAGGGGACAACAAACCATTACCAATCAACTAAAAGAATTATTTTCCTAACTCAACACACGAATTGATCAAATTTCAAGGCAAGAAGGAGAAAGTTCCGCAGCAAAGACCCGCTTCAAGGCGGCTCATGGTAGTAGTAGTGGGGATGGCTCTCACTCCACGTACACACCAAAGTTAGTCAAATTGACTTTCCCTCGCATTAACAGCCAAGAGGATCTTACCAACAGGGTATGTTGAGTTGAGAAAGTTTTTTCAATTTCATGAAACTCCATCAACTGATAAAGTGTTGCTTGCATCATATGACTCAGAAGGGGATGCCCAATTATGGTATCAACTCTCGAAGCAGGAAGCACTGATTATTACTTGGGAAGAATTCAAACATGGGCTTCACTCTTGTTATGGTCCAAATCAATATTTTGATTTCTTTGGTGAACTCACCAAATTGCAGCAACAAGGATCCATTGAGGAATATCAATCTAAGTTCGAAAAATTGCTTTCCAAAATTGGATATTTGGCACTCGAAAGGCAGGTCAATTGTTTCATCAATAGATTAAAACAATCTACAAAATTCCAAAGAACAAAAGAAATACTATTTTTATCCACATATTAACTTACAACTTTCAAGTGATTCAATTCATCATAGTTTGGCTTCTTATCACTAATACTTGGAAAACCTCTTCTCTTGCACGAGCTTGCCAATCTTGATGCTTACTCAATAAATCATAGTCCAGACAGCAAAACGGAGGTAGTCTCTGACCAGCAAAGTAAAACAACTTGCACTCTTCAATCACTCATTGATGGTCATTCCAACTTTTTTGTTGTTCCATGTTCTTCAATCTCTCTGAAATTGGATTCCATGAGTATACCCAATAAGTCCTTCTTTGAAGCTTCTCCTGCTCTCCTAACCTTCTCTCATTTCTTAATGATACCAACAAGTAAGGCTTGTATTTCCGCGTCAATTTTCTTTAATCTCCTATTCCTTTTAGTAGGTAAAAACCTCCATAATTATAAACAATAAAAGTTAATTCAAGAATGAAATGAACTACTATTTGTGTTTTTGAATGGACGGTGATTATCCAAAGGATTTCAAGCATTCAGTTATATCAAACACAGTCCATATCAATGATAGTTTCTATTTTCTCAACACTAGTATTGCTTTACTCAATCCGAAATGTAAACCGAATGTAAACTTCTGTCATAATATCAGCTAATTCTGTCAGGAGTTCAAATATCTTCTTCCTTCTTCGAAGTTGCTTCCAAATGCTGTTTTAGAAATCACATCACCTGTCAAATTTGCAAGGGAGGGCCATACATCCAATTCACATGTCCTTCTCAAGACCATTTCTCCCATTTGCTAAGCATCTCACTACAAAACTTTATAGAGGGCTGGTAACATCAGCTGTAGCAAGTTATGAATCAAAATTAATTGTTATTATAATTAGGCATGTAATTAATGTCAACAAAAAGTTCATAATACATTAAATAATGGAAAAAATAAATGAATTGACCTTCAACTTATCGAGATGGAATGCTGGGTTATAAGCTTCTGTTTTTACTCCACTTGTCCCCCTCATAGTCTACAAGTCCAGATGCAAGATACTTAAAGAGGGTTCGCCTTAGGTTTATGAAAATCATTATGTCTGGAAAATATTTCTTTTAGTTGATCAGGATTCATGATGATCACCCTGGATGGACCAATCCATGTAATGAATTTTTTCCTGCATTTTGACAAATATGTACAAATGTTAGTAGAAGATTATTCGTTGTTGTTCAAAAGGATATATCTAACATGGATGAAAAATTATGATTATGAAAAGATTTGGGATTGACATACCATAATCCTTGACCACTTTATGTTGGAATGGAACCAGACGTGGTTTAACATCATCAGAGACATTGAAGGATCTGGATTTTGCTTGTTTTAGCATCACTCTGGTCTCCTTCAAATCTCCATAAAGAAGCCTGTAAGGTTTGCCAGAGAGACCTTGCTGTCTCGTATCTCTCCAGCTTCTTTGCCCAACCATACCCAGTTCAGAATTCTCCATGCCAATGTTACTACTGTAACCAAAACTATGGAGACTGCAATGGATATCACTGATATTCCATTTCAGATGACTATGAAATTTCAAAGACTCGTTCATTGATACGATAGTACGTGGTTATGCTCTCAATTTATAGTACTGAAAAAAGTGACTCTGACTGGAGCATGAAAAATCATCTTGGATTTTGCTGATAATTTTGTTTATTTTTTTTTATATATTCAAAAATTATGAAAAGACTTTTGGGGTGTCCACCATCTAGAATGTCTTTTATATTAATTTAATGGTTTTTTATATTATTTATAAAAAATATTTCTTATAAAGACCGATATAAAGAAGACTATAAATAACATCATTAAGAAAAAAAAGAAAAAGAGAAAATAAAATCATAAAAAAGGATAGAAATTTTTTGTATACCTTTTTGTATGTATTTTGTAAAACTAACATTCCTCTCATTATTATATATATATAATATTATAAGCTAAGTTTACCAGTTGAACGCTTGTTCCCATTTGATGATGTGATTCATAACCAACCACCGCGCTGCTTGTCTGCTTGTTCTGCCCTCGCTTCCACATCTACTTAGCAAGTCTACTTAGCTTCGTTGCCTGCTCTCCTCTATCGAGAATGGGTCTCTCACACTGTCCTGTGGAAACGGATGCCGCTCTTCTGGTAACGTTCTTTGCTTCATCGCTTTCAGTATCCTTTGCTTGGTTAATTTCTTCCCGCTTACTGACCTTGATTACTTGAATAACTAATAAGGCCCTCTTTTCTTATTAGCACGATAGGGGGGTAATCCTTCTGTTATGAGTGAATCTATATGATGATTGTTACTGCAGGATGCAATTTCCATCATGTTTCAACGTCAACAACTTTTAGTAACTTGTTACAATGTCATTGTGAATGAATTTTGTAGGTATAAAATATTATTTCTCCTCTTAGCCGCTGCTCACTGATCACCAACGATCTAGTTTGGACTCAGGAGCTTTCCTTCACCTCCAAGCAAAACAATTAATTATTATAACACTTCTTGTAATAGTAAGTAAACCAAAAATGTATTTATTCAACAATTGTGGAAAAAAAAAATGGATGTACCACTAAGGACTCTTCCTCTAGTTTTCTTCTTTTCTAATTATAAACCTAAATCATACTAAATACGTCGTAATTTTACTTTTATTTAGAGTATAAAATACGTAAGATATATATTATTGTTAAAAGATTGATTAACTTATAACCTAAAAAGACATGTGGTTAAAAGTATTCTCTTATCAAAGAGTTTCGATATTTATTCTCTCAAACTTATAAATTTGAACCAAACAACTTCTCATCTTATTTAAGTAAAAACTAATCCTCTAGTTTGTTGCCAAACGAGATAAATTTTGCCAAAAAATAAAATTTTTATTTTTAATGAACATCTATATATATACAATAAACCTCTTTATAGTGATACACTATATAAGAATAAACTACATGTTATAAAAAATTTTATTCCAATTTGGGATAGTTATAATAAGAATAAACTCACATTGTAATAACTTTAATTTTTCTAATTCTCGTCTTAAGAAAAGTTGTCTCCACATAGTAATAATTATGTGTATATTGCAAAAAAAAAAAAAAAAATTATGGTACATTAAAGGTTTAAGATGAAATAAATATTATCTAAAGTTGTTTGAAAGAATGATTTATGCTTTAGAGTTGTTACTACATCTTTTAACTGTGGGATATTACTCGTTAGCATGATCTTCTTATTGAAGCCAAAATATTTATGCTTCTCAAGCATGTTTGAGCTTCTTAGCACGAATTTTTTTTTTTTCGTACTATCATCCTCATGATTATTTCCTTCTCTTCTTGTGTAATTGTAGTAATGATTCTTCTTCAGCTAAAACATACATGACTTGTTGCTCATTTGAATGATTGAGGAGGACATTAATATCCATTCGATTAGTATAGTGAAGTTATCAAATCTGGTCCTCAATTCTACAATGACTATTTGATTCTTCTATCTACTTTATTTATAACTTGTAATTCATCGACATCAAGGGTCCTAATTTTTAATGCTTAAAAAATTGCAATTGTTTGTGGTTTCACATCAATTTAACCATGCAAAATGTATTTACAATTCTCAAGGACATTTATCTTTTTGTGGCCAAGACAGATCTTTTTTTCGTTTAAAAAGTAGACAATTGAAGTGCTGAATTGAAATCCTAATACTATAAAACATGAATTGAAATCCTAATGTTGTACTACTAAAACATTAATTATAAAATAAGAAATTTTATAATACTCTCTATTAAATTATACCTTTCATAATAATAAAATTAATTGTCCCACTTTATGACTATAGAGAGGATTTACTCTCTTCTCTTTTATATATATATATATATATATATATTTAAGGTGTTCGAGCTAGTTTACGTGCAACTCAACTAATTCATCGGGGCTTTGAAACTATCGATCGTGTAAGAATCCTAGTAGTCATCCTTATTAGTGCCTGGAATGACTCAAACTCAAGAGTTCATGAAAACTTATTTTGGTCTTTTACTACCCAATGGTGGTTTAGGGTATATCATGTC
Organism: Pistacia vera; assembly: GCF_008641045.1. Taxonomy (NCBI): domain Eukaryota; kingdom Viridiplantae; phylum Streptophyta; class Magnoliopsida; order Sapindales; family Anacardiaceae; genus Pistacia; species Pistacia vera. Next base: position 419,758 of record NW_022196164.1, read on the forward strand.
ACTAACATAGTAAGAAGTAGACTCTTGATATTTTGATTCTGATTCGATACCTCTAATTAGCATTACCCTATTTCAATAACACAAAGAGGCTGTTTGGATTGGGGGTAAATGAGATAACGAGGGTAATCTTTGTTTATTTTATAAGATTCTTGTGTTTAGTTTGCAAGTAATAAAATATTATGAGAATTTTTTATTGTAAATAGTAGTTACTATTGTTAATGTGGGGGATAATCTTATTACCTTACTAGGGGGTGTTATTAAAACATTACCACGGTAATTTGATTTTTCAACCCATTTTGCCCTTAATTAAAAACCATTTTGGACACAATTGCCCTCAAATGTCTACCAAATAACAATTACCCAACTCTCCTACACTTGAAAAATTAGCTAAAATACCCCAACAATAAAAAAGTTTAAAAGTTAACAAAATACCCCAAACCATTCAAGACCACCGCTGGCCACCAGCGTCCGTCGTCGTTCCAGCCATAGATCACAGATCCATGGCACAAAACGACTAGAGATCATAGATCCATGGCCGAAAATGACCAGATTTGGCATTTCTATGGCCGTGAAAAGGCCAGATCTTTGGCTGTGCCATTTCACGGCCAAAGATCTGCCTTTTCACAACCAGATTTGTGGCCGTTTTCCAAATCCATGGCCATTTTCGGCTTTGTTAGTGCATGGCCAATCGTGCGCTATTTTGTCAACTGTCGACAGTGGCTTGGGGTGGGTAGGGGTGATTTTGCTACAAATTAAAGTTTTAAATAGCTGTGGTGTTTTAGCAAAATTTTAAATGTAAGGGGTTAAAAGAAATAATTCAAAAAATAATAATAAAAAATACTATTATATTAATATTTAAAAAGGAGGATAATTTAATAATATATATAATATATCTACCAATTAATCTTCTCAACCACACATATTATTCATCAATTTATTTGAGTCAATTAAACACATTTTCTAAACATTCTCAATAATTTTCAGGATAATCTTTCTTTTTATTAATATAATATAATCTTATAATAAAATATTATATGATTTAAAAGTCTCTTAAGAGGGAAAGATTAATTCCACAAGTTTTAGTTTTTTTGGTTCTTTCCGAGCAGAAAATAACTCTCTAAAATTTGAGAAAAACTTGCGTGAGCCTGTCTCACCATGTTATTATCTTGATATGGTGAGACATCCAATAAAATTTTGCCACGTGTTCACTTACTGTGAATTATAAAATAAATAAAATTTTAATTTTTTTTAATACTATTTATTTTCCTTTCGCTTTCTTAGCTAAACAAAACAAAGTTTCTCTCTCTCCTCGCCACTGTTATCTGCCACAAATCGCCATTAATATTTTTTCGTCAGGTTGTCATCCTCCGTAAACTTGCCAGTCAACTCACAACAATTCCCCCCACCCCCCCGCCACCCTTTTTTGTTCCGACATTTGTTTTGATTGTTGGAGCCTATCAGGTAAGATATCAAGTGTTTAATATACAAAAATCCAGATGATTAATGGCAGTTCTAAATTTTACTATTTATTTATTTACAAATCTGATGGGTTATAGCCATGGGCTTGGTGAGTGGTAATAGGCTTTGCATCAGATACTTTAGTACAAGGAAAATGAAAATGCGTTTCTTCGGAGAGAAAGAGAAAGAGGAAAGAGAGAATATCAAGCCGAAAGATAATTACGGAAGCAAAAATTAAAATTAATAGTCGTTGTTTATTTACTAATCGCTAACAATGGAGAGGAAGATAAATGAAAATATTCTTTATTCAAACAATCACAATACAGGCTACTTACACCATCATGCTAACAAATTAACAGTTGGTGCAATATTCTTTATTCAAACAATCACAATACATTAACACAATTTTTTTTTCCTATAGTTTCTTCAAGATTAAGTGGGCACCATGTTCCGGATGAAGAGTAATAACTGAACGAGGAGCATGAACATAAGATGGAGATAACTCCAACGCGAAGTTTTGCAGAATTAAAGCCAAAGCCATTTTTGCCTCCAAGAGAGCAAAGTTTTGTCCAATGCATATTCTAGGACCCCATCCAAAAGGGAAGAACGAAACTTGACTCTTCGCGGCCTTTGAAATTCCTTCAGAAAACCTCTCCGGATTAAACTCCTCCGCGTCATCACCCCAAAGTTCTTGATCATGATGAACCAGGATAATTGGCGTTGTGACTTCAACTCCAGCAGGCAGTGACAAGTCTCCAAGTTTTATTTCTTCGTGAACAGCTCGATCAAGACCAAGCACTGGAGGGTATAACCTGAGTACCTCATACAGTATCATTGAGACCTGAGAAATTAACATTAAAATTAATCTACAAAATTCCAAAGAACAAAAGAAATACTATTTTTATCCAACATATTTATACTTACAACTTTCAAGTGATTCAATTCATCATAGCTTGGCTTCTTATCACCAAATACTTGGAAAACCTCTTCTCTTGCACGAGCTTGCCAATCTTGATGCTTACTCAATAAAATCATAGTCCAGACGAGCAAAACGGAGGTAGTCTCTTGACCAGCAAAGTAAAACAACTTGCACTCTTCAATCACATCATTGATGGTCATTCCAACTTTTTTGTTGTTTCCATGTTCTTCAATCTCTCTGAAATTGGATTCCATGAGTATACCCAATAAGTCCTTCTTTGAAGCTTCTCCTGCTCTCCTAACCTTCTCTCTATTATTAATGATACCAACAAGTAAGGCTTGTATTTCCGCGTCAATTTTCTTTAATCTCCTATTCCTTTTAGTAGGTAAAAACCTCCATAATATAAATAAACAATAAAAGTTAATTCAAGAATGAAATGAACTACTATTTGTGTTTTTGAATGGACGGTGATTATCCAAAGGATTTCAAGCATTCAGTATATCAAACACAGTCCAATATCAATGAAATAGTTTCTATTTTCTCAACACTAGATATTGCTTTACCTCAATCCGGGAATGTAAACCGAATGTAAAACTTCTGTCATAATATCAGCTAATTCTGTCAGGAGTTCAAATATCTTTCTTCCTTCTTCGAAGTTGCTTCCAAATGCTGTTTTAGAAATCACATCACCTGTCAAATTTGCAAGGGAGGGCCATACATCCAATTCACATGATCCTTCTTCAGAGACCAATTTCTCCCATTTGCTAATCATCTCACTACAAACTTTATAGAAGGCTGGTAACATCAGCTGTAGCAAGTTATGAAATCAAAATTAATTGTTAGTATAATTAGGCATGTAATTAATGTCAACAAAAAAGTTCACAATACATATAAATAAATGGAAAAAAATAAATGAATTGACCTTCAACTTATCGAGATGGAATGCTGGGTTGATAAGCTTTCTGTGTTTACTCCACTTGTCCCCCTCATAGTCTACAAGTCCAGATGCAAGATACTTCAAAAGAGGGTTCGCCTTAGGTTTATGAAAATCATTATGTCTGGAAAATATTTCTTTTAGTTGATCAGGATTCATGATGATCACCCTGGGTATTGGACCAATCCATGTAAATGAATTTTTTCCTGCATTTTTGACAAATATGTACAAATGTTAGTAGAAGATTATTCGATTGTTGTTCAAAAGGAATATATCTAACATGGATGAAAGAATTATGATTATGAAAGAAGATTTGGGATTGACATACCATAATCCTTGACCACTTTATGTTGGAATGGAACCAGACGTGGTTTAACATCATCAGAGACATTGAAGGATCTGGATTTTGCTTGTTTTAGCATCACTCTGGTCTCCTTCAAATCTCCATAAAGAAGCCTGTAAGGTTTGCCAGAGAGACCTTGCTGTCTCAGGTATCTCTCCAGCTTCTTTGGCCTCAACCATACCCAGTTCAGAATTCTCCATGCCAATGTTACTACTGTAACCAAAACTATGGAGACTGCAATGGATATCACTGATAATTCCATTTCAGAATGACTATGAAATTTCAAAGACTCGTTCATTGATACGATAGTACGTGGTTAATGCTCTCAATTTATAGTACTGAAAAAAGTGACTCTGACTGGAGCATGAAAAATCATCTTGGATTTTGCTGATAATTTTGATTTTTTTTTATATTATTCAAAAATTATGAAAAGACTTTTGTGGTGTCCACCATCTAGAAGTCTTTTTATATATTAATTTAATGGTTTTTTATATTATTTATAAAAAATATTATCTTTATAAAGACCGATATAAAGAAGACTATAAAATAACATCATTAAGAAAAAAAAGAAAAAAGAAAATAAAATCATAAAAATTAAGGATAGAAATTATTTTTGTATACCTTTTTGTATGTATTTTTGTAAAACTAACATTCCTCTCATTATATATATATATATATATATATAAGCTTAAGTTTACCAGTTGAAGCGCTTGATTCCCATTTGATGATGTGATTCATAACCAACCACCCGCGCTGCTTGTCTGCTTGTTCTGCCCTCGCTTCCACATCTACTTAGCAAGTCTACTTAGCTTCGTTGCCTGCTCTCCTCTATCGAGAATGGGTCTCTCGACACTGTCCTGTGGAAAACGGATGCCGCTCTTCTGGTAGACGTTCTTTGCTTCATCGCTTTCAGTATCCTTTGCTTGGTTAATTTCTTCCCGCTTTACTGACCTTGATTACTTGAATAACTAATAAGGCCCTCTTTTTCTTATTAGCACGATAGGGGGGTAATCCCTTCTGTTATGAGTGAATCTATATGAATGATTGTTACTGCATGAGATGCAATTTCCATCATGTTTCAAGCGTCAACAACTTTTAGTAACTTGTTACAATGTCATTGGTGAATGAATTTTGATAGTGAAATAAAATATTATTTCTCCTCTTAGCCGCTGCTCACTTGATCACCAACGATCTAGTTTGGACTCAGGAGCTTTCCTTCACCTCCAAGCAAAACAATTAATATATTATAACACTTACATTGTAATAGTAAGTAAACCAAAAATTGTATTTTATTCAACAATTGTGGAAAAAAAAAATGGATGTACCACTAAGGACTCTTTCCTCTAGTTTCTTTCTTTTCTAATTATAAACCTGAAATCATTACTAAATTACAGTCGTAATTTTTACTTTTTATTTAGAGTATAAAATACGTAAGAGATATATATTATTGTTAAAAGATTGATTAACTTATAACCTAAAAAGACATGTGGTTAAAAGTATTCTCTTATCAAAGAGTTTCGATATTTATTCTCTCAAACTTATAAATTTGAACCAAACAACTTCTCATCCTTATTTAAGTAAAAACTAATCCTCTAGTTTGTTGCCAAACGAGATAATATTTTGCCAAAAATATAAAATTTTTATTTTTAATGAACATCTATATATATACAATAAAACCTCTTTATAGTGATACACTATATAAGAATAAACTCTACATAGTTATAAAAAATTTTATTCTCAATTTGGGATAGTTATAAATAAGAATAAACTCCACATTGTAATAACTTATAATTTTTCTAATTCTCGTCTTAAGAAAAGTTGTCTCCACATAGTAATAATTATGTGTATATTGCAAAAAAAAAAAAAAAATTATTTGGTACATTAAAGGTTTAAGATGAAATAAAATATTTATCTAAAGTTGTTTGAAAGAATGATTTATGCTTTAGAGTTGTTACTACATCTTTTAACTTGTGGGTATATTACTCGTTAGCATGATCTTCTTATTGAAGCCAAAATATTTATAGCTTCTCAAGCATGTTTAGAGCTTCTTAGCACGGAATTTTTTGTATTTTCGTACTATCATCCTCATGATTATTTCCTTCTCTTCTTGTGTAATTGTAGTAATGATTTCTTCTTCAGCTAAAACATACATGACTTGTTGCTCATTTGAATGATTGAGGAGGACATTAATATCCATTCGATTAGTATAGTGAAGTTATCAAATCTGGTCACTCAATTCTACAATGACTCTTTGATTCTTCTTATCTACTTTATTTATAACTTGCAATTCATCGACATCAAGGGTCCTAATTTTATAATGCTTAAAACAATTGGCAATTGTTTGTGGTTTCACATCAATTTAACCATGCAATAATTGTATTTACAATTTATCAAGGACATTTATCTTTGTTGGTTCCAAGACACGATCTTTTATTCGTTTAAAAAGTAGGCAATTGAAACGCTGAATTGAAATCCTAATACTATTAAAACATGAATTGAAATCCTAATGTTGTACTGCTAAAACATTAATTATAAAATAAGAAATTTTTATAATTACATCTCTATTAAATTATAACCTTTTCATAATAATAAAATTAATTAGTCTCACCATTATGACTATAGAGAGGATTTACTCTCTGTGTGTATATATGTGTGTATATATATATATATATATATAAAGACTAAACTTGTTTTTGGTTAGAAACAGTAGAATTTATAATAATATTATTGTAATGCTTATTTCTCTTTACTCTAGAAAATACATTTCAATTTAATTGGACGAGTGGTAAACAAATTCCAATTGGATTCAGAAGATTTTGACACCACTGTAATGCAAAGAGAGGCGTGAAAGGCTTTTGTTTGAATGACAACTTATAATTGCATTGATTGAAAACACTAACTCTTTGCCGATTGCATTATTTGAAGTGGCATAAAATTCTGTCAAGCAGGAGGTACACGTGTTGTCACGGACTGCTCATATAGTTTGCTCTTCTAGAATGCCTACTGTGTGTCTGGACTAGCTTGTTCTTCTAGAGAAAAGGATTGGTTTTTGTGACTCATGGCTGAGCTCATCTCTCCTGTCTTGTTGCTGAGGAGTTGGTTGGACTTATCCATGGCTTTAGGCTCACTGGTCCAAGTCTTGTGACCGTACTTTGCTCAGCTGGAATGTCTACTGTGTCTGGATTAAGCTTATTCTTCTAGAGAAAAGGATTGGTTTTTGTGATCATGGCTGCAGCCCGGGTCAGCATGGAACGGGTAGTTGTTACATTCAATTTTTGAATAGATTTTTAGTTGAATAAGATAGCCATGTATTTAGGATTTTTTACTTGGGGTTGAATGCGTATTTTGATTTGTTTAGATTTGTTTAGATTGTTGAACGTGTTTTACTATTTAGTAGGGAAGTATGGTTGTAAGATACTATAGACTTCGTTTGGCACATTATTATTAACATATCCGAAAAGAGAGAATATCAAGCCGAAAGATATTCGGAAGCAAAATTAATTAATAGTCGTTGTTTATTACTAATCGCTAACAATGGAGAGGAAGATAAATGAAAATATTCTTTTTTCAAACAATCACATACACCATCAGCTAACAATTAACAGTTGGTGCAAATTCTTTATTCAAACAATCACAATACATTAACACAATTTTTTTTTCCTTAGTTTCTTCAAGATTAAGTGGGCACCATGTTCCGGATGAAGAGTAATAACTGAACGAGGAGAGAACATAAGATGGAGATAACTCCACGCGAAGTTTTGCAGAATTAAAGCCAAAGCCATTTTTGCCTCCAAGAGAGCAAAGTTTTGTCCAATGCATATTCTAGGACCCCTCCAAAAGGGAAGAACGAAACTTGACTCTTCGCGGCCTTTGAAATTCCTTCAGAAAACCTCTCCGGATTAACTCCCTCCGCGTCATCACCCCAAAGTTCTTGATCAGATGAACCAGGATAATGCGTTGTGACTTCAACTCCAGCAGGCAGTGACAGTCTCCAGTTTTATTTCTTCGTGAACAGCTCGTCAAGACCAAGCACTGGAGGGTATACCTGAGTACCTCATAAGTACATTGAGACCTGAGAAATTAACATTAAAATTAATCTACAAAATTCCAAAGAACAAAAGAAATACTATTTTTTCCAACATATTTATACTTACAACTTTCAAGTGATTCAATCATCATAGTTGGCTTCTATCACAAATACTTGGAAAACCTCTTCTCTTGCACGATCTGCCAATCTTGATGCTTACTCAATAAAATCATAGTCCAGACGAGCAAACGGAGGTAGTCTCTTGACCAGCAAAGTAAAACTTGCACTCTTCAATCACATCATTGATGGTCATTCCAACTTTTTTGTTGTTTCCATGTTCTTCAATTCTCCTGAAATTGGATTCCATGAGTATACCCAATAAGTCCTTCTTTGAGCTTCTCCTGCTTTCCTAACCTTCTCTCTATTTTAATGATACCAACGTAAGGCTTGTATTTCCGCGTCAATTTTCTTTAATCTCCTATTCCTTTTGTAGGTAAAAACCTCATAATATAAATAAACAATAAAAGTTAATTCAAGAATGAAATGAACTACTATTTGTGTTTTGAATGGACGGTTATTACCAAAGGATTTCAAGCATTCAGTATATCAAACACAGTCCAATATCATGAAATAGTTTCTATTTTCTCAACACTAGATATTGCTTACCTCATCCGGAATGTAAACCGATGTAAACTTCTGTCATAATATCACTAATTCTGTCAGAGTTCAAATATCTTTCTTCCTTCTTCGAAGTTGCTTCCAAATGCTGTTTTAGAAATCACATCTCCGTCAAATTTGCAAGGGAGGGCCATACATCCAATTCACATGATCCTTCTTCAGAGACCAATTTCTCCATTTGCTAACATCTCACTACAAACTTTATAGAAGGCGGGTAACATCAGCTGTAGCAAGTTAAGAATCAAAATTAATTGTTAGTATAATTAGGCATGTAATTAATGTCAACAAAAGTTCAAATACATATAAATAATGGAAAAAATAAATGAATTGACCTTCAACTTATCGAGATGGAATGCTGGGTTGATAAGCTTTCTGTTTTACTCCACTTGTCCCCCTCATAGTCTACAAGTCCAGATGCAAGATACTTCAAAAGAGGGTTCGCCTTAGGTTTATAAAATCATTATGTCTGGAAAATATTTCTTTTAGTTGATCAGGATTCATGATGATCACCCTGGGTATGGACCAATCCTGTAAATGAATTTTTTCTGCATTTTTGACAAATATGTACAAATGTTAGTAGAAGTTATTCGATTGTTGTTCAAAGGATATATCTAACATGGATGAAAGAATTATGATTATGAAAGAAGATTTGGGATTGACATCCATAATCCTTGACCACTTTATGTTGGAATGGAACCAACGTGTTTACATCACAGAGACATTGAAGGATCTGGATTTTGCTTGTTTTAGCATCACTCTGTCTCCTTCAAATCTCCTAGAAGACCTGTAAGGTTTGCCAGAGAGACCTTGCTGTCTCAGGTATCTCTCCAGCTTCTTTGGCCTCAACCATACCCGTTCAGAATTCTCCATGCCAATGTTACTACGTAACCAAAACTATGGAGACTGCAATGGATATCACTGATAATTCCATTTCAGAATGACTATGAAATTTCAAAACTCTTAATTGATACAAAGTACGTGGTTAATGCTCTCAATTTATAGTACTGAAAAAAGTGACTCTGACTGGAGCATGAAAATCTTCTTGGATTTTGCTGATAATTTTGATTTTTTTTTTTTTTATATTATTCGATTATGAAAAACTTTTGTGTGTGCCACCTCTAGAAGTCTTTTTATATTTAATTTAATGTTTTTTTTTATTATTTATAAAAAATATTATTTTATAAAGATCGTATAAAGAAAATTAAAAAATGACGTCATTAAGAAAAAAAAAAGAGAGAATAAAATCATAAAATTAGAGTAAAAATTTTGTACGCTCTTTATATGTATCTTTCTAAAACTTGTTTTTATTTAATAAATGATTGGCTGCACCTTATTAGTGCCTGGAATGACTCAAACTCAAGAGTTCATGAAAACTTATTTTGGTCTTTTACTACCCAATGGTGGTTTAGGGTATATTATGTCACTAACCTAGTAAGAAGTAGTCTCTTGATATTTTGATTCTGATTCGATACCTCTAATTAGCATTACCCTATTTCAATAACACAAAGGGGTTGTTTGGATTGGGGGTAAATAAGATAACGAGGGTAATCTTTGTTTATTTTGCAAGATTCTTGTGTTTGGGTTGCAAGTAATAAAATATTATGAGAATCTTTTATTGTAAATAGTAGTTACTGTTGTTAATGTGGGGGATAATCTTATTACCTTACTAGGGGGTGTTATTAAAATATTACCAGGGTAATTTAATTTTTCAACCCATTTTGCCCTTAATTAAAAACTATTTTGGATACAATTGCCCTCAAATGTCTACCAAATAACAATTACCCAACTCCTTTACATTTGAAAAATTAGCTAAAATACCCTAACTATGAAAAGTTTAAAAGTTAACAAAATACCTCAAACCATTCAAGACCACCTCTAGCCACTGGCATCAGTCGCTGTTCCAGCCATAGATCACAGATCCATCGCACAAAACGATTAGAGATCATAGATCCATGGCCGAAAATGACCAGATTTGGCGTTTCTATGGCCATGAAAAGGCCAAATTTTTGGCTGTGTTATTTTACGGCCAAAGATCTGCTTTTTCACAACCAGATTTGTGGCTGTTTTCTGGCCATGGATTTGTGATCCATGGCTATTTCCGGCTTTGTTAGTGCACGGCCAATCGTGCGCCATTTTGTCAACTGTCGACAGTGGCTTGGGGTGGGTGTGGATGATTTTGCTATAAATTAAAGTTTTAAATAGTTGTGGTGTTTTAGCGAAATTTCAAATATAGAGAGTTAAAAGAAATAATTAAAAAATAATAATAAAAAATACTATTATATTAATATTTAAAAAGGATGACAATTTAGTAATATATATAATATATCTACCAATTAATCTTCCTAACCAAATATATTATTCATCAATTTATTCGAACCAACCAAACATATTTTTTAAATATTCTCAATAATTTTCAAGATAATCTTTATTTTTGTTAATATAATATAATCTTATAATAAAATATTATATGATTTAAAAGTCTATAAAGAGGGAAAGATTTATTCCACAAGTTTTAGTTCTTTTGGTTCTTTCCGAGCAGAAAATAACTCTCTAAAATTTGAGAAAAACTTACGTGAGCCTGTCTCACCATGTTATTATCTTGATACGGTGAGACATCCAATAAAATTCTGCCACGTGTTCACTTACTGTGAATTATAAAATAAATAAAATTTTAATTTTTTTTAATACTATTTATTTTCCTTTCGCTTTCTTAGCTAAACAAAACAAAGTTTCTCTCTCTCCTCGCCACTGTTATCTGCCACAAATCGCCATTAATATTTTTTCGTCAGGTTGTCATCCTCCGTAAACTTGCCAGTCAACTCACAACAATTCCCCCACCCCCCCGCCCCCCTTTTTTGTTCCGACATTTGTTTTGATTGTTGGAGCCTATCAGGTAAGATATCAAGTGTTTAATATACAAAAATCCAGATGATTAATGGCAGTTCTAAATTTTATTTATTTATTTACAGATCTGATGGGTTATAGCCATGGGCTTGGTGAGTGGTAATAGGCTTTGCATCAGATACTTTAGTACAAGGAAAATGAAAATGCGTTTCTTCGGAGAGAAAGAGANGCCCTGTATGGGTAAACTCTTGTAACTATGAAAGGTTCGGACCATCTAGACTTAAGTTTTCCAAGAAAAAGCCTAAGTCTAGAATTATACAACAAAACTTTCTGACCTAATTCAAAGTTCTTCTCTTGATATGCTTGTCATGCCACTTCTTGGTCTTTTCCTTGTAAATCCGAGCATTCTCATACGTTTCATGACGGAATCCATCAAGTTCATTCAAATTCAACATCCTTTCCTCCCCAGCAGCTCGTAAATCCATGTTTAGTTACTTAACTGCCCAGTATGCCTTATGCTCAAGTTCCACCGGCAAGTGACATACCTTCGCATAAACTAACCTAAATAGAGACATACCAATTGGAGTCTTGAATGTAGTGCGGTATGCCCATAATGCATCATCTAACTTCCGTGACCAATCCTTCCTAGATGCATTGACTGTCTTCTCTAAAATTCCCTTAAGTTCTCTGTTCGACAATTCTACTTGCCTGCTAGTCTGAGGGTGGTATGGTGTAGCCACTCTATGTTTCACTCCATATTTTCCCAACAGCGCATCTAACTGCCTATTGCAAAAATGTGACCCCCCATCACTGATGATTGCCTGTGGTACCCCAAATATTGAGAAAATGTTCTTTCTCACAAAGTTAACCACCACCCTGGCATTATTGGATGGCAATGCAACTGCTTCCACCCATTTTGAAACATAGTCCACAGCTACCAAAATGTACACGTTTCCAAAAGAATTTGGGAAAGGACCCATGAAGTCAATTCCCCACACATCAAACAGCTCAACAACTAGGATATTATTCAATGACATCTCATCTCTCTTTGAAATATTTCTACTCTATTAACATTGGTCACATTCCTGAACCATCCGGAAGGCATCCTTGAACAGGATTGGCTAATAAAATCCAGATTGAAGGACCTTGGCTGTTGTCCTATTTCCTCCAAAATGGCCACCCACTTCCCTCTTGTGGCAATGCCGTAGAATACTCTCCATTTCCTCTTCCAGGACACACCTATGTATCATCTGATCAGTACAGTATCTATACAGAAATGGTTCTTCCTAAAAATAATACTTCAAGTCTGAGAAAAACTTTCTCTTTTGTTGGAAGGTCATGCCAATTGGGAGCACTCTCGATGACAAGTAGTTTGCAATATCTACATACCAAGGTGCTTCCTCAATTCTCATCAATTTCTCATTTGGGAAGGTTTCCTTGATTTGGGTTTCCGCTTCACTTCCCTAGGTTGGTCGTTCAATCCTTGACAAATGACCTGCCACTACATTTTCTAACCCCTTTTCATCTCGGATCTCTAACTCAAACTCTTGTAGTAATAGGATCCATCTTATCACCCTCGGTTTTGCTTCTTGCTTTGCCAAAAGATGCTTGAGTGCCAAATGATCCGTGTAGACTATCACCTTAGCGCCTAGCAAATATGAACGAAATTTTTCAAATGCAAAAACCACAACTAACAATTCTTTTTCAGTGGTGGTGTAATTCAACTATGCATCAGTTAGTGTTTTGCTAGCATACTGAATTACATGCAACACTTTGTTCTTTCTTTGTCCTAACACTACTCCTAGTGCAAAATCACTAGCATCACACATCAATTCAAACGGTAGTCCCCAATCGGGAACTACAATAATAGGTGCAGACACTAACAATTTCTTAAGAGTTTGAAAAGCATGCATGCATTCACTATTAAAATCAAAAGGAACATACTTAATCAGTAAATTGCAAAAGGGTTTAGAGATTTTAGAGAAATCCTTGATAAACCATCTATAGAACCCCGCATGCCCCAAGAAACTCCGAACTGCCTTAACATTTACAAGTGGTGGTAGCTTCTCAATCACTTCTGTTTTTGCTTGATCTATTTCTATGCCGTCCTTTGAAATTTTGTGAATGAGCACTATTCCTTCCTGTAACATGAAGTGACATTTCTCCCGGTTGAGCACCAAGTTCATCTCCTAACATCACTGCAAAACAAATGAAAGATTAGATAAGCAATTGTCAAAAGACAAACTAATAACAGAGAAGTCATCCATGAAGACTTCTATAAACCGCTCCACCATGTCACCAAAGATCGACATCATGCATCTCTAAAATGTGGCTGGTGCATTGCACAACTCGAAAGGCATCCTTCTGTAAGTAAAGGTGCCATAGGGACAAGTGAATGTCATCTTCTCTTGATCTTCAGGAGCAATGACAATCTAATTATATCTTGAAAATCCATCCAAGAAACAATAGTAAGCATGCCTTGCCAATCTCTCTAACATTTGATCAATGAAAGGAAGTGAGAAATGATCCTTCCTTGTCACTTCATTCAATTTCTGGTAGTCAATGCACTCTCTCCAACTCGTGACTGTCCTGGTTGGTATCAATTAATTGCTTTCATTCTTTAACACTGTGATACCCCCTTTCTTTGGAACCACTTGCATCGGGCTCACCCATGGACTATCAGAAATAGGATAAATTATGCCCACATCTAGAAGTTTCACCACTTCCTTCATCGAAAGATTCAATCTCCGTTGTGGTTGTACCCTAGGCTTGACATCATCTTCCATAAGTATCTTATGCATACAAAACGATGGAGAGATGCCTCTAATATCTGAAATAGTCCATCCAATTGTTGATCTTTGTTCCCTTAACAACTGAACAAACCACTATTCTTCCACTTTACTTATCCTTGAATTGATAATCACTGGGAAGGTTTCTGCTTCACCAAGATACACATATTTGAGGTCGGAAGGTAAAGGCTTCAGTTCAAGTTTTGGAGGTTCTTCCTTTCTTTCCTTTTCCTTCTCTTTCTCAAAATCAAATTCCTCAAATTCTAGATCTTGGCTCTCATTAATCAGCTCAAGTGCTTCCAAAAATCTAGCACACTCATTCTTCACCGGTTCATCTACCTCTATTATTTTTTATTGGGCAATACATGCTTCCAGAGGTAGTTGAGGGGTGTTCTCTTCAATAGCCTTTGCTACTAGTTTATCCACCATGTCTACACTAAAGCACGAATCCGAATTCTTGAAAGGAAACTTCGTAGACCTGCACAAACATGGACAGATTCACTATTTCATTTGAACTCTTAACAGTACTTTTCCTTACTTGCACATCGTGACAGCTCTTCCGTGGCCAGAATGTTCTTCCCAAAATGAGAGGACATTCCTTGGTCTCTTCCATATCAAAAACAACAAAGGTTCCGGTCAGAAGATAATCTTGTCACACCTTCACCACAATCCTTCAACTAACCCTCAGTATGTTTGATGGATCGATATTGCAAAACCACCTGCATGATAGTCGGGTTGCTTTACTTGCACCAATTCCCAATCTCCGAAAACAGAAAAAAGGCATATTGATGCTGCACCAAACAACAAAACTCTATAACAAGTTTTATATCTCCTATAATACAAGGAATAGTAACAAAACGTCCCTAGATCTTTGAGTTGGAGGGGCAACATTGTTCCGTTGTAATATACCTACTTTCTACTAGATATACTTTAAAGCATAATAAACCATACATAATTAGTATATAAAATAGTTGGGGCCCAAATTTTTCTTACTTACAAAAACATATTCTTTACATATATCAAATAACAGTACAAAACTAGCAACATGGACAATAATGCCAATCCCTCCCCCTTGTCGACGCCTACTCTTCCGACCGCTGCTGTGGAATCATATTTCCACTATGATTTTGCATTGAATTTTTGATAGAATTAGGATACTTTTTCATACATTTGGGCCATAATTGCTACCTAATTCTATTAATTTGTCTTTTGTAGGCCTAAACGATGATTTTGATCATAAATGACAATTTTAAGCATAAATTATTGTACTTGAGCTTGAAAACTCGGAATGACCTGAATTTATAACCTTGGAAAAGCTAGAAGAAGCTACAACACTTTCATGTTTTGGGTTTTTCCCTAATTCGGACTGGGAACAAGGGTGGTAAACTGTGCTTGAAGTCATGAAAATTAGCTGCGAACTAAAGAAAAACGTCTTTGATGTGCCTTCAGTATTACTTGCTCTGCATAAACTTGAGCTGTAGACTCTCATATGTGCTGACTTTTGAACTCCTAGAAATATAATTGAAAGGGATAATTTTCATATGTTTACACTTTTCCAGATTCAGACTCTATCACTGCCAAATTTGGCCTGAAGTTCCTCGCCGCGGCAAAACTTGTGTCAATGTACAAATAAAACGGCACATTTTGTTTGCAAGGGATTCATCCTAGTGAGAGAGGTATATATTAGAGGAAAAATGAGAGAAAAGGGGGCTTGGTTCTTCATTTGGAGGCAACTCTTGGGAGAGAGAGTATTGAAGATTTTGGCTTCAAATTAGAGAAGATTCTCCCATCTTTTGCTTGTTTTTCAATGATGAATCTTGATTCAGTTTACTTTTGTTATTTTATTGATTCATTTGTTGAGTATGAACTGAGTTGTTTGCTAGGGTTGATATGTAATCTTTCTAGCAACTATTCAATATTAGACATTATATTTACTTTGAGTTTTAATTCCTGATTAGTGTTTATCTCTTTGCTTAATAACTTTTGGATGCTTGATCACCATTTCAAATTTGTGGTTACAATGAGACTGAGAAGTGATTTTGTGATTGTGCCTTTTGGGATAAATACCGTTAGATTAAGCAAACCGCTTGAGTAGGTTTGGATCGACATCACAATCTAAATAGATTTCCATAAGCTTAAAAGCTTGAACTTAATCTCATTTTTTTGGGTGCAGAAACTTAATAGGGATGAGTAAGGAATGTAGCTGAGAATGTATGTTTTACAACTTAGGAAATCGATTTTCAATCAAGGAATTAGAACGTGGGTTATGCAGAATTGGGGGGTTAGCGTATCTAGGTGAAATCAAACCCTAGCATTTTTTGGCATGTTTAGTTATTAAGTTGTTGGGTTTTGCTTTAATTTCATTATCATTCATTTATATTTGTAATTTTTATTTAGTTTTTTAATTTTCCATCAATCCGATTTTGTTCTTCAATTGGGACCTAAACAGAGAAATCGTGCTTAGTAACACATCTCGTGGGACGATACTCCATCATCACTTTATTACTTGTTGTGACGAGTGCACTTGCTAATTTGCATGTTTATGAAAACAGCGCATCACTGCTCACCTATTTCCTGCAAAAATAAAGAAAAACAACGGGGTGGACATAAAATGCTCAATAAGTAAATCCTTAACTCTTCTCCTTCTTAGGTTCTTCCTTACTTAGTGCCTTCTCTTCCTCTTTCTCTGTTTCTTACTCTCACGTTCTTTTCCTTCTTTCTACTTCTCTTGTTCTTTCTGTCTTGTCTTTCTATTCTTTCTATTCTTCCTAACCATATGAAATCATGCAATACATGAATAAAATGCATATGCAATAATGCAATATGCTTTTTCTTTCTATTTCTATTTTCTTGTTCTATTTGCTTTCTTTTTCTTTTTCTTTCTATTCTTTTCTTTCGTTTTGTTTTTCTTTTCTTTCTCTCTCCTTGGCTTGTTCAGCCTTCCATTCCTGTTTCCTTAGGTCCATTTTTTCTCATTCTGTTCTTTTTTCTGTACTCTTTCCTCTTCTTTCTTTTCCTACTCTTTTCTTTTCTATTCTTTTCTTTTCTTATATTCTTGCCCGTCGCGGGTACTGATGTATGGATTTGTGGAACTTGGTCGTGTGAGTGGTACAGTTCCTCATCTACATGCACTCTTGCAGACGTAAACTTCTTCTTTTCTTCTAGCCACTCATTAAGGTGCGGTGCATGTAGGAACTTCTTCTTGGTACAACCCATCCACCCATACACTCTTACAGGCTACATATCTATTCTTCTTCGTAGCCTCATTAGGTGGATGTATGGTGGAAGTTTCTGTTTTTACGCACCGTCACGGTTCCCCATACAGCTATTCACAACTATCGCTTATTCTTCCTTTTATACATCTTTCTTTATATCTCCTTGTAGTTAAAGTTTTATCTTTATTCGTTAAGCTTCTTCTAATCTTGTGTTTCTACACATACACAATTATAGCATATGGGTGGCTCAGCTAAATTTCTTACTTACATGCACTATGAAATGCACATATGCAATGTTGCATAAAATTAAGGTTTTCATACCCAACTCATACTTCACTATAGCTTTCATCAAACAATAATTGGCATGAACAAACCCTAATTTAATTTATCATTCTATTGGTTTGTTAAACCACCCAAATTGAGAGAAGAACTCTCTTATATCATCACCATACCTACAGGCGAACAAACACTCCCAAAGATTCTCCAATTCTTCCAATTTCAACCCATCATCAACCACACTACACTCCCTCATATTCAATATATCATCACAACAACAAGCAAAAATCACAATCTCATCTCAATTCTCAATAATCATAACATATACATATTTAAGGAATCTCTACTCACATGATTTTCTTAAACTTTAACTTGGTTGGATTTTGGAGTGGAATTTACTTACCTATGCTTGAGTAGTCTCTCCTAGCTCTCTAACCTTGTTGGATTCAAATCTTCTCTTAACCCAAATATAACTTCATAAGAACTCAACTTTTACACAAATAACATAGATAAAGCAGAATTCTTACCTTTTGATGCTAGAATCAAAACCCTATGAAAATCTACTCAAAAGCCCTCAAATTCCTTGGAGAAGTGAATGAAAATTGAGAGAAAATGGAGGAGAGAGCGGTGGTGGAATGAAGGAATTAAGGGTTACAACCATTATCTCTTATTTTATAAATATCTTTCCCTTTTGCCCTTACACTTTTTGCAGAATTCCATCCTTGGTCCCGCTTAATTCTACCATAATGCCCTCATTTTTTTGTATTCTTTATGAAATTCTATCTCTTTTCACTCCGCCAATTTTAACTAATTTGAGTGAAAAGACTAGTTTTTACTCTTAATACAAGTTTAGGCATTTTCTTCATTCTCTTAAAAGTAATTCAACAAAAATACTAAGGGCTATAAAACGTAATATTAAATCATGTACCTCCATGTTGCATCATCCACCACACCCCCCCCCCCCCCAAAAAAAAAGAATTTCGCCCCAAATTCAAATGAACAACTCGGTTAACAGTTCTGCATACTTGCTCTATCTCCCATGTAGCTTCTTCAACTTTATGATTTCTCCAAGGACTTTCTACTAAAATACTCTTGTTCTGGAGCTCTTAATTTTCTGTCCAAAATCTGTCTAGTTCCTCCTCTATACACAAGATTTCTTCTAAGTCTACGTCCTCTATGCCAGAATATGGAGGGTGACTTATATACTTTCGAAGCATCGAGAATGAAATACATTGTGAACTCTCGCCATATTGGGTGGTTAGTGCTAATCTGTAGGCCACCTTTCCTACTGGCTATAACACGTCAAATGGACCAATGAATCTCGGTGTTAACTTTCCTTATTCCAAATGCATCACCCTTTGTAGGGGGAAACTTTCAGGAAAGCTTTGTCATGCACTTTGAACTCAACTTTTTCTTTTCAGATCAGCATACTTTTCTGCTTGTCTGGGCTTGTTTCATTCTACTTCTGATGCGATCTTACATCTTATATCATTTTCTAAGTCATTTTGGCCCAGAGCTATATTCAACTCATCTCTCTCGCCCTCTCATCCCAATGTAGTGGAGATCTACACGTCTACCATACAAAGCCTTATAGGAGCCATCTAATTGTAGACTGGTAGCTGTTATTATAGCAAACTCCACCAAGGGTAACATCTCATGCCAGGATACTTTATATCCATACAGCTGCTCTCAACATTCCTCAAGCACTTGATTTGTTCTCTCTTCTGGTCATCTGTTTGAGGATGATAGTAGACTAAAAGCCAATCTGTACCCAAATTCCTCTGTAACCATCTATAAACTGAGACAATCTAATCTCTGTCGATCACTTGTGGCTCTAGTGTATAGTACATGAAGTCTCACTATCTCTTTAATCTATCATCTGGCCAATTGATCAAGTGGTACTTCTCCTTTACTGGAAGAAAATTGGCTGATTTCGTTATCTGTCTACTATCACCCATATAGCATTATATCCTTTCTGCACTCTAAGAACCTGTAATAAAATCCATCAAGATACTCTCCCATTTCATTCAAGGAATACTAAGTGCTGAAGCCCTGATGGCCTTTGGTGTTCTGCTTTCACTTGCTGACAAGTCAGGCATTAGCTACGAACTCTGTAATATCTTTCTTCATCCCGCCACCAATAGCCTTTCTTTAATCTTGATACATCTTGGTTGCTCCAAGATAGCAGTATATGGTGTTATCAGGAGCCTCTATAAGGATTCTTCCTCAAATCATCATCCTGGGGAATACACAACTGACTCCTAAAATAGAGAACATCATCCAACAATCGAAAATCTGATATCTTGCCTTCATGCCTTACTGAATTGTTTTCTGACACCACTGATCAATTAGCTGCTTTCTTTAATTTCTTCCAGTAAGGTAGACTGAACCTCTAACCTGACAATCCGTCCTGGTATGACCTCATATTTCTCTTTACACAACTCTTCTATTAACTCTTTCTCTTCTTGAGTCGGGACAAATAAGCTTTCCTGCTTAAAGCATCGGCTACTACAATTAGCTTTCCCCTGATACTTAATCTCACACTCATAATCTTTAACCAGCTATAACCATCTTCTCTTTCTCATTTCAACTCCTCTGAGTCAAGAAATACTTTAAACGCTTATGGTCGGTGCAGATATTACTCTTGGCACCATAAAGGTAATGCCCATCCAATCTTCAAGGCAAAGACTACACTGCCAACCTTTAAATCATGTGTAGGGTATCTTGTCTCGTACTCTTTCAATTGACGAGAAGCATAAGCTATACCCACCTACTGCATCAATACAGCGCCAAGTCCCTGCAGTGAGGCATCTGTATAAATGTCTATCTACACCCTCCGGGGGGTACACTAACTGAGGCTGTTGTTTAATCTTTCTTCAACTCTTGAAAACTCTCCTCACAGGCATTGTCCCATATAAAAACTCTCTGTTTGGTAAGAGCGTCAATGGCTTAGCTACTGGGCAAACCCTGCCATGAACCGGCAGTATAACCTGCTAGTCCTAAGAAACTCCTCACTTTTTTTACCGTTTTGGCCTTTGCCATTCTGATTGCCTTTACTTTACTAGGATCCACGATAATTCCCTCCTAGAAACAGCATGGCCCAAAATCACCTGATCAAGCCAGAAAAACTTGCATACAACTTCTTTCTCTCAATCGCTGCAGCACAATCTTAA
Organism: Pistacia vera; assembly: GCF_008641045.1. NCBI lineage: Eukaryota > Viridiplantae > Streptophyta > Magnoliopsida > Sapindales > Anacardiaceae > Pistacia > Pistacia vera. The sequence continues at coordinate 440,414 of NW_022196164.1, forward strand.
GTGTTCCTCATGCTCTTCCTCGACTTCGAATAAACCAGATGTCATCAATAACTACCCTAAAAACTGATCCAGACAATCATGAACACCTTGTTCATTAGTCCATAAAAACTGCTGGGGCATTAGTTAACCCAAAACCATCACCACAAATTCATAATGCCCATATCTTATCCGAAGGCAGTCTTAGTACATCTTGTTCTGCCTACTTACCTGATGATAACTGACCTCAAATCAATCTTGGAAAATACTGGTGCACCTTTTAACTGATCAAAGGTCATCTATTAGAGGTAATGGCTATCTATTCTTCATTGTCACTTTATTCATTCTCTGTAATCATACACATCTGTAATGACCCATCTTTCTTATTTACAAACAAAATTGGAGCTCCCCAGGGAGAATGACTTGGTCGGATAAAACCTTTATCTAAGAGCTCTTGGAGTTCTTTTTCAATTCTTGAAGCTCGCTGGGGCCATTCGGTAAGGGGCTTTAGAAATCGACGCTGTCCCTGATGCCGTTCAATACTAAACTCTATTCTCTTTCCGGAGGCAAACCCGATAAGTGTCCACAAATACTTCTGGAAATTCCGACTACTGGCCGCTCTGCAATTCTAGTTGTGGGCATCTCTACTTTGCACCACATAGCTATATACCCCAACACCCTTTTCTTAACCTTTCTAGCCTTTATACTACTACCAATCACATCTCAATTGGGCCCTCTCTGCAAACTACTTTATCCACTATCATATAATCTCGCTTCTTCTCCGACATCAATTTCTACCCATACCTCCCTAGAAATCTATACCCAAAATCACATCAAAGTGGGGCATATCAAACACTATTAAATCAACTGCTAACTCCCGACCATGGATCACCATGGACTCTCCTAACAGCATCTCATGGGTCACAACACTAACCCCATCAGGTAACTCTATCTAATAGGTTGGCTCACTCTAATAGTTTTCAAACCTAATCTTTCTATCACCTATAAGATATGAATAATGGCTCTAGATCAATTAAAGCATAAGAGGAACGCATAATAATAATAACTGACCCGTCAGTTGATGGAATGACTTTGCTTCACCTTGTCTGCTGAATACCCTGGCATTATGCCTCTGGAGGTCTGTGCTACAATGGAAGGCAAGCTTTACAATCTTTCATCAAATGCCCTACCTGCCAACATCGATAACATACATTATGGCCTAACTCTCTTAGACACCCCCTGGTGAGTCTTCCCACTTTAGGACATGGGGGAAACTCCGCTGTTCTCGATCGTTTATTCTGCCAATCTTTCTTGTCTCTTTGACTGAAACTTCTTCTTATTTTTTTCACTTCTCTGTTTCTTGCACTTTCAAATCTTTCTCTCTGTGGGGCGGGAGATGTTCATTTGATCCTTCTATCGGGACCTACTGGGTGATTTTGTTTCTCAAATATTTTCGCCCCAATGCTCGCTGTAAGGCCTTACATAGGTTTGAGGGGTCAGCACCGTCATTATATCACAGCTATCTCCGGCTTCAACCTATGGACAAACTTATCTCTCTCAATTCTAGAGTACTGACCATTCCGGTGCAAACCTGGCAAGGAATTAAATCTTATTGAAAACCTTTCACTATACTAGACCCCTGTTGTAACTGATAAATTCTTGGACCTTCATCAGAACTCGTCCTCTGTTCATACTCAGCTTCAAATAATCCTCTAAACTCACCCCGATCATCACTGAAACATCATGAGTGTTCATCATTCCCACAATTCGGGCATATCACCTCGAAACCAGAAACTGGCATACACGAATCTTTCCTGTTTGTCATATCCTAACACACGTGCCGTTCGTTTGCACGTTTAAAAGTAGACATCACTGAGGTGGCTTGTCTTTGGTGGGAAGCCCAAAATCGGCGCAATCTGTCAGTACGTGTGGGGGTACGACCTTTTCTTCTCTCTAGTAGGCGGTACTTGAACGGGTTTTCAATTCTTTCTAGTTTGACTCTCCCCTGTCTTTCTCCTAAGACTTGCTAACATCCCCTGAATTCTAGCTTCATCAAGGGGAGGGGTAGGTTCTGTGGGTGGAAGGTTCCCCCGTATCCATTGTTTTCTTACTACTTGCTTGGGTTCTACGCCTCATCTACAAAACAGCCACATTTAATTAATTCATGCAATACTTTAACTAAGAAGATTAATTACAACAGTCAACAACGACACGCGGTGATGAGAATGGCACACTATCAAACACCAAAATCTTTGCTCTATACCAAAAATGTAATAACTGCTTCTACAGTATGCTTTAGTAAAAAAATTCATACAATATTAGTATATGAAAATAGTTGGGCCCAAATTTTCTTTACTTAAAAAACATATTCTTACATATCAAAATACAAGTACAAAAACTTAGCGATAGTGGACAGTAATGCCAATCCTCCCGCTTGTCGATGTCTCCGACCGGCTCACCTATTTCCTGCAAAATCTGGAAAAACAATGGGGTGAGCATAAAATTGCCAGTAAGTAAATCCCTAACTCTTCTCCTTAGGTTCTTTCCTTACTTAATCCTCTCTTCTTCCTGTTTCCACCTCACTGTTCTTTCCTTTCTTCTACTTCTCTATGTTCTTTCTTTCTATTCTTTCTATTCTTCCTAACCATGATGAAATTCATGGCAGTATGCATGAATAAAACGCATATGCAATAATGCATAAAATGCTTTTTCTTTCTTATTCTACTTCTGTTCTATTTCTTTTCTTTACTTTTTCTTTCTATTCTTTCTTGGCTTGTTCAGCCTCTCATTCTTTCTTTTCTTACTCTTTCATTCTTTCTTATTCTTATTCTTTCTTTTCTATTCTTTGCCGATCAAAATCAGTTGATTATGGATTGGAACCTTGGCCATGTAAGTGAGTACAGTCCTCATCTACATGCACTCTTGCGGACCGTACAACTTGTTCTTTCTTCTAGGCCACTCAATTAAGGTGGCGTGCATGTAGGAATTCTTCTCGGTACAACCCTCATCAACATACACTCTTACGGGCCGTACAATTCTCTTCTTATGCCTCAATTAAGGTGGCGTGTATGTGGGAATTTCTTCTTAGCACCATGGTTCCCACACAACAACCTATTCTTTTCTCTTCTTTAACACTCTTTATTTCTTATAATCTTATTCTGCCTTTCTCTTTATCTTAGAGTGTTTTATTCTTTATTCTTCATTCTTTATTCTTCTTAGCTTCTACACATACACATTATGCATATGGATGGCTCATGCTTAAATTTCTTACTTACATGCACTTATGAAATGCACATATGCAATGTTGCATAAATTAGGTTTCTACCCAACTCAACTTCACTTAGGCATTTCATCAAACAATAATTGTGCATGAACAAACCCTAATTTATATCATCTATTGGTTTGTTAAACCACCAAATTGAAAGAAAACTCTCTTATATCTCACCATACCGACACAGCACAAACCACTCCCAAAGATTTCTCCCTCCATCCCCTTTCAACCTACATCGAACCATCACATACACATACCTTCATATTCAATAATCCACAACACATAAATAATCATCAATCTCATCTCAATTCTCATAATCATAACATATACAATTTAAAGGAAATCTTACTCACATGTTTCTTAAACTTTAACTTGAGTTGGATTTTGAGTGGAATTTACTTACCTTATGCTTGAGTAGTCTCTCAAGCTCTCTACTCTTGTTGGATTCAATCTTCTCTTAACCCTAAGCATAAACTTCATAAGAACTCCTTTTACACAAATAAATCATAGATAAGAGCATGAATTCTTACTTTGATGCCTAGAATCAAAACCCTATGAAAATCTACTCAAAAGCCCTCAAATTCCTTGGAGAAGTGAATGAAAATTTGAGAAAAAATGGAGGAGAGGAGTGGTGGTGGAAATGAAAAATGGTTACAAACCCTTATCATCTTATTTTTAAATACTTTCCCTTTTGCCCTTAACTTTTTATAGAAATTCCATCCTTGTCCCTATTCAATTCCCATAATGCCCTCATTTTTATTGTATTCTTTATGAAATTCTATCTCTTTTCACTCCGCACAATTTTAACAATTTTGAATGAAAAGACTATTTTACCCTTAATACAAGTTTAAGGCATTTTCTTCATATTCTCTTAAAATAATTCTAACAAAAATAACTAAGGGTTGTAAACATAATTTAAATCATGTACCTGCATGTTGGACGTTACATCTGTAGAATTCACTACACTCCTCCATGAGCATCACTGTTTCCTCATCTCTAACTTCCTTTTGTTGATAAATCTCCTTAAGAATTCGCATAGCTCGGCATATGTTGCAATGCATCTGCAAAAGGAATGTTAATATGCAGTTTTTAAATATTTCAATAAATTTAGAAAACTGCTTTCCTGATCTTTTTCTTGAGTCTCTAAGGAAAAGGCACGAGGGGTGTGTAACTCTCCATTCTTTTAAAAACATGCATAGTAAAAGTACATGTAAAAATACAAAAGTTGGGCCCAGAATTTTCTTTTATCAAACATATGTATTCTTTATACAAATTATACAGGATTTGTAACATATGTGAAACTATCAAAATAGGGTGGACAGTGTAGCCATTCTCTTCTGTCTGTGCCGATGTCCATCCGACTGTGTCCTCATCTAGAACCTGCAAACATAGGGACAACTGGATGACACAAAACAATGCTCAGTAAGTAAACCCATCTACTCAATTATCCCCGTAACTCTCCCTCTAATTCTTTCCCTACCATTTATTGACTCTTCTCTTATGCAACTCTCATTTCCTCTTTCACTAACTCTTTTATACTAACTCTCTTTCTAGTAAGTCACGCCCCATTGACCGGAGGCAAGCTGGGACTCGCTCCCACTCCCTATGACTTCTACTCATTCTAGCCGATCGGACTTGGTTTTGCATGGATTCGGAACCTTTGGCCATGTGAGTGCATAGAATCTCTCGGTAAACTCGGGTATAGCCCCATCCGCATGTACTCTACAGGGCTACACCACTTCTCTTTCTGATACTTTGCCGCTCTCTCTATGTGGCGTACATGCGGGAATACTCTACCCGTACTCCAGGTTCCCCATCGCACAACCTACTTGATAATCCGTAAATTATACAGTTTTTATATATCTTTTTGTCGGATTTCAGGTATTTCTAGTGCATTTTTACCTGAATTGGTGCGTAATTCTTTACTTTTCGTGTTTCAGGTTAAAATGGACTCTTTGAGCGAATAAGAACAAAATTTGTAGTTTTGACTCAGAATTGAAGGATTTCAGAAGATAGGAGAGTTCCGGAGTAGGACAACGCCCGATGAAGCTTGTTTCCAAGGTGAGAGTCGAAATCGAAGAATCGGACGAAGAGGCAAGCAGAGTGGAAGTTCTGTAAATTTCAGAACCTTTGAAGGAGCTTCGCCCGGCGAAGAAATTGTCTTCGCCGCGCGAAGTTAGGCAGATTCGAATTGGGATTTTTCATTCTTCGCCGCGGCGACGAATTCTTCTCGCCACGGCGAAAGTCAAAGTTTTCAGTTTTGTAAACGCACAGTTTCGTGTGTGCGTGTTTTTGACGGGTTTTTAGGACTAGGTATAAAGAAAAACAGGAACTTTTTACAAGGGGTCCCAGCAGTTAGGTTAGCCGCAGTTTTTACATTTTTTTAGAGAAAAAGCTTGCATTTTTCGGATTGTTAAGGGAAATTCAGATTAACACAGAGAAGATTTTCTTTTGGGAGATTTCTATTCTTTCATCTTAGTTTCAATATGTTTAATCTGATTACTTTTTATTTTCCATTTTATTCTGTTAATTTAGCTATGAACTAATCTTCTATGGGTTAGGGTTTTGATTGTAGTTTGGATTTGGAATGGGTTGGTTTGTGTTTGTGCAATTTCCATGTGATAATCTGTGGTCGTGTGTTCCTCGGAAATTAATTGTTGTATGTGATGAACATGATGAGATTGAGAAATAATTCATGTTAAGCTTCATGGGTAATAACCATTATGTATTGAATGCTAGAGATAGATTCAAGAATTAATGAAATCAATTTAGGATTCTTGTGCTTCATGATTTAGAATTATTAACCTTCAATTTGTTGGGTCGGAATGTTAATAAGGATGAATAGGAAAAACATAGCCCGAAGGGTATGTTATCATGTAGTGAATCCGATTTACAACCTGCACGTGAATGTGAAAATAGTGTAACTCTTAGGTTTACCCATAAATAATCCAAACGAAATCAAAACCCTACCGTTTTACTTAAATTGAATTCTGTGTTTCATTTGCTTTCCTTTTAAGAATTATTCTTTGTTAAATTTTATTTTGTTTTCATTTAATTGCAAATTGCTCCCACAAATCCAAGATTTTCGGTTGCTTCACTTGTTAACGTTAGGGAACTTAGTGCTTTGCTACCAGTCCTCGTGGGAACGATATCCTACCCATCACTCTATTACTTGAGCGACTAGTGCACTTGCTAGTTTTGCATGTTGTAGTAAACACGCATCAAGTTTTTGCGCCTTGCCGGGGACTGTTTTTAAGTTAACATTGAGTTTTCCTTGAGTTTAACTAGATTAAGTTTTTGTTTTTGTTTTTAATTTTTGTTTGAGTTGTAATTTCACTTTCTTTCACTTGTGTTCTTTCAGTTTATGCGAAAGCAAGACGTCAACCAGTGGTTCCTGTTGACCTTGAGCTTGAGAGGACTGTAAGAAACTAAACGAGAGAAGAGAAAGAGATACACTTACTACAGGAACGGAAGAAGTTTTAGTTGAAATGGCTGAACAGAAAATAGACACTGAGGGATTTTCAGTTCCCACAGTGAACGGAAGTGGGTCAGTATTACGAGACCCACATTACAAGCTAACAACTCGAGATCAAGCCAGCAATCTCCATGATCCCGCATGTAAGATTAACGGTGATTTGAAAGAGGATCCGAATCAGCACATTGCAAATTTCCTGGAAATGTGACACCTTCAAGTCGAATGGAGTGTCGATGATGCTATTAGCTGCGTTTATTCCCATTCTCATGGGAGATAAAGCAAAGGGTTGGTTAATGGCATTGCCACCGGGAACGATTACAACATGGAATGATTTGGCACAAAAATTCTTGACCAAGTTCTTTCCTCCGCTAATCAGCGAAGTTGAGAAATGATACACATCATTTATACAAGATGATGCCGAGTCGTTGTACGAGGCTTGGGAAGTACAGGAATTGATGAGGAAGTCCCCACACAGTTTTGCCAGTTTGGCTGCAAGTCCAAAATTTTATAATGGGTTGATGGTAATGTGCAAACCATGGTGGATGCAGCTTCAGGAGGAGCTTGGCAGAATAAGACACCTAAAGAGGCTATGAGTTCTTGAGGTTGTGGCAAGCAACAACTATCAAGAGACCGAATAAGAGAGTAACAACGAGGAAATCTTCGTTTCATGAAGTAGATGCTTTCACAGCCATCTCACCCAACTCACTGCACTTCAAAAATAGTTGGGAACTATGCAGGTAAATTCTATACAAGCACCTCAACTAACATGTGATTTTTGTGCAGGAAACCTGTGAGCAGCGAGTGCCAAGTCAAAAACACTTTGCACCGTCGTCTTCATCAACGGAGCAAGTAAATTACTTGGCAGGAAATCAAAGACAGCTGAAACATCCGTTCTCCAAACACTACAATCCAGGGTGGAGACATCATCCGAATCTGGCTTGGGAAATCAAAACCAACAGGGTAACCAATGGAACCAGAGGCAAGTTCCAATAACCACGCCAGGGTGACCAATCAACCGGGAGATCCAAGAGTGTCGAAGTTGGAGGATTTGTCGGTAAATTCTGCAAGAGTCTACAGGGTTCATGAATGAGACGAGGACACTTTAGAAACCAAGGGGCATCCATTCGGAATCTTGAGGTACAGATGGGCCAATTGGCCGAGAAGTTGAATGAGACCACAGGGTTCTCTACCTAGCAACACAGTGACCAACCCACGTGAACAAGCAAAGCCATCATTTTGAGAGTGGGACAGTTTTGGAAGAAGTAGGCCAGTCTATGAAAAAAGGGGAGCAACCCGAAAAGGAGAGTTTGAGAGAAATTGATAAGAGATGAATTGTGAAGAGAATTCGGGGTGATAGGGGAAGAGAACAAGAAAGAGGATGAAAAGCAAAGAAGAAGGAGAAATTGCCATTCCCCGGATACCACCAGAATTAGCTCATCACACTCCACCCGTGCCTTTTCCTCTCAGAGATTGAAGAAGAGAATCAGGATAAGCAATTTTCGAAATTCATTGAAATTTTTAAAAAATTGCATATTACATTCCTTTTTGCAGATGCAATACAGCAAATGCCGAGCTATGCGAAGTTCCTGAAGGAGATACTTCGAACAAGAGGAAATTAGAAGATGAGAAACGGTGATGCTAACGGAAGAGTTGTAGTGCAATCCTCCAAAGAAATACCCCCCCAAAGCTCAAAGATCCAGGGAGTTTTACTATTCCTTGTGTTATAGGGGATATTATTTGATCGTGTGCTTTGTGATTTAGGAGCTAGTATAAATTTGATGCCTTTCTCTGTTTTCAGGAGATTAGGGATGGTGAAGTAGCCAACGACAATGTCGTTGCAACTACGGATCGGTCGATAAAGCACCCGGGGGGATAGTTGAAGATGTTTTAGTAAAGGTGGGGAAAATATATTTCCAGCGGACTTTGTAGTGCTGGACATGGAAGAGGATAAGGAGATTCCTCTCATTTTTGGCCGACCATTCTTGGCCACTGGGAGAGCACTGATGGATGTACAGAAGGAAAGTTGCTGTTAAGGGTTCAGGATGAAACAGTAACTTTTAATGTGTTTGATGCGATGATTTCCGTCGAAGCGGATTCATGTTTTAGTGTGAGTGTGGTGGATGAACTTGTTGTGGAGTCCATGAAGAAAACATCCCAGAATTACCTCTAGAAGCGTGTATAGCCAAATCGAAAAACGTGGAGGTAGAAGAATCGCAGGAACGTTGTGCTAGAATGTTAGAAGCACTCCACCAATTGAGGAGGGTCAAGACGCAGAATTTGAGGAATTTGACTTTGACAAAGAGAAGGCAAAGGAAATAATAAGAAGCTCCAAGGCTTTGAACTGAAACCTTTACCGCCTCACCTCACCTCAAATATGTATCTTGGAGATTAGATACTTTTCCGGTAATTATTAGTGCACTTTGAGTGCCTTAGAGGAAGAGAATTGATTAGAGTGTTGAGAACATAGACTGGCGATTGGATGGACCATCACGGACATTAGAGGTATCTCACCCTCATTTTGCATGCATAAGATTCTCATGGGGATGATTTTAGCCGAGGTACAACCCAACGGAGATTGATCTCTTCAATGAGGAAGTGGTGAGAAAGGAGGTGGTGAAACTCTTAGATGCGGGGATCATCTATCCGATTTCCGACAGTCCATGGGTGAGCCCGGTACAAGTTGTTCCAAAGAAAGGAGGGATTACCGTTGTGAAGAATGAGAGTAATGAGTTGATTCCAACGAGGACGGTACAGGGTTGGAGAGTGTGCATTGATTACCGTAAACTGAACGAGGCGACGGAAGGATCATTTTCCATTGCCTTCATCGATCAATGTTGAGAGGTTGGCAGGACATGCATATTACTGTTTCCTGGATGGCTATTCAGGATATAACCAAATTGCCATTGCCCGGAGGATCAAGAGAAAACAACCTTCACTTGCCCCTACGCACCTTTGCTTACCGAAGAATGCCATTTGGGTTATGCAACGCACCAGCAACATTCCAAAGATGCATGATGTCAATCTTTGGAGACATGGTGGAAAGATTCAGAAGTCTTCATGGATGACTTCTCAGTTTTTGGGTCATCATTTGACAATTGTCTAACAAATTTGTCTCTTGTTTGCAGCGATGCATGGAAACGAATTTGGTGCTGAATTGGAGAAATGTCACTTCATGGTCGGAATTGTGCTCGGCATAGAATTTCCAAGGATGGGATTGAAGTTTGATCGGCGAAGACAGAAGTAATTGAGAAGCTACCACCGCCATCAAATGTCAAAGCAGTCCGAAGCTTTTTGGGGCATGCGGGGTTTTACAGACGCTTCATAAAGATTTTTCTAAGATCTCTAAACCCCTTGCAATCTATTAAATAAAGATGTTGTTTTTGATTTTGATGATGATTGCATGCATCTTTCCTAACTTTAAAGAAATTGCTAGTTTCTGCACCCATTTTGCAGTTCTGATTGGGGACTGCCATTTGAACTATGTGTGATGCTAGTGATTTTGCTTTAGGGGTAGTATTAGGTCAAAGAAAAAATAAAGTGTTGTATGTAATTCAGTATGCTAGCAAGACACTTGTTGATGCACAACTGAATTACACCACCACTGAAAAAGAATTATTGGCTGTGGTGTTTGCTTTTGACAAGTTTCTTTCTTATTTATTAGGTGCGAAGGTGATTGTTTACACAGACCATTCAGCACTCAGACATCTACTGGCGAAGCAAGAGCAAAGCCTCGGTTGATAAGATGGATTCTACTACTTCAAGAGTTTGAGTTGGAGATTCGAGACAAAGGGTCGGAAAATGTAGTAGCTGATCATTTGTCAAGATTGAGACCAATCAAGGGAAATGAGTGGAAATGCCAATTTCAGAAACATTTCCGGATGAAAAGCTTGAGATGGACGAAGCACCATGGTATGCGGACTTTGCAAATTATCTATCATCAAGGTGCTCCAAGTGGTATGACATTTCAACAGAAGAGAAAATTTTTCTCTGATTTAAAATACTATTTTTGGGAAGAGCCATTTCTGTACAGACCTGTACTGACCAAATACGAGATCGTCCCGGAGGAAGAAATGGAGAGCATTCTAAGACATTTTCATGAGAAGGAATGGGTGGTGCCATTTCGGGGGAGCTAGAGCAGCAGCGAAGGTGCTTCAATCTGGTTTTATTGGCCAACCCTCTTAAAGATTCATTCCGAGGATCCAGGAGTGTGACCAATGTCAACGATGGGGAGTATTTCAAAAAGAGATCGATGCCGTTGACAACATCCTGGTGGTTGAAATTTTTGACGTTTGGGGGATTGATTTCAGGGTCCTTTCCCAAGTTCTTATGGGAACACGTTTATATTGGTAGCTGTGGACTATGTGTCGAAATGGTTGAGGTAGTTGCATTGCCAACTAATGATGCTAGTGGTGATTAATTTTGTGAGGAGAATATTTTCTCAAGGTTTGGAGTACCACGCAATTATTAGTGATGGAGGAACGCATTTTTGCAATAGCAAATGGATGCACTGCTAAGTAAGTACGGAGTGACACATAGGTGCAACACCCTACCATCCACAAACGAGGCGACAGTGGAACTGTCGAATAGAGAACTGAGGGGATTTTAGAAAAGACAGTCAATCTCGAGGAAGGATTGGTCACGAAGTTGGACGATGCGTTATGGCTTACCGCACTGCATTCAAAACCCCAATTGGTAGCTCCGTTCAGATTGGTTATGGGAAAGCATGCCACTTGCCGGTGGAACTTGAACATAGGCAATTGGGCCGTCAAGCAGTTGAATATGTATTAAAAGCCGCGGGAGAGGAAAATCTGATTTTGAACGAGCTTGATGAGTTTCGTCTGGAAGAATATGAAAATGCCCGAAATTATAGAGAAAACAAAAAGATGCACGACAAGCACATCCGAGTCAAGGCTTTTGAAGTTGGCAGAAAGTATTGTTGTTCACTCTAGACTTAGGCTTTTCCCCAAAACTTAAGTCTGATGGTCCGACCGTTCACTATAACGAGATACATCATCCGGAGCAGTGGAAGCACAGATGAGGAAAAGGGCACTTTCACGGTTAATGGATAGAGGTTAAGCCATACGTTGAGGGGGTGATGATTGCGTTCATCCAATCCGGCTGACGTCCCAACCTAAGGATGAAAAGAGTCAAGCTTCCGACTATAAACAAGCGCTTCTTGGGAGGCACCAAAGTGTTTCTAACTTTTTGATTTTTAAATTTTTGTTGTTTGAATTTTTCTTATTTCATTAGAGTATGTATAAATTTGATGTTTTTCTGTTTCAGGTGTTTCAGGTGAAGTCTAAGCCAAAAGAGGTATGGAAATTTTCCAGACTTCGCCGCGCGAAGAGACATGAAGAATGACAGGTTCGCTACTGGAGTGTTCGCCGCGGCGAGTGATTGTTGTCGCCCGGCGAAGTAAAGGAATCAAATTGTGAAAAATTGGCTAAGGCATTTCGCCGCGACGAAGAAATTTTCTTCGCCTAGGCGAAGTTGGCCTTGAACTCTCGAGAGTTTTCGCCCCCGAAGAAATTTTCTTCGCCGCGGCGAAACCTGGGAAATTTTTAGGGTTTATGCGTGATGAACTTCGCTGCGGCAAGAGACTTTTCTATAAATATCAACTTTTCTTCCTTCATTTTTCACGCCGCCTTGCTTCTTGAGTTGAGAGCAAAATTTTTCCACCTTCAATTTTTCACTTCTATTTTGTTTTTCCAACCAAAATAATCACTCCACATCATTCCTAAACACCAAATAAACCCATTTCAACAACAATTTTCACAAATTTCACAAATTTTGGATCAAAAATTTGGGGTTTTCGTGTTTGGATGTTTCTGGGTCAATTGGTGGTGCAAACGTCTTCATATTGGTAAGATCTCGAAAACCCAAAGCTTATTTTGGAAAATTTTTAGTCTATAATCGTAGATCTAAAAAAAATTCGTGAACTTTTAACTTGAAAAATTTTGGGTTTATTGTGTGATTGTGATGCATGTTGAGAAGTTTGTAAGCCAATTGATTGTTGAAGTGTGGGTTTTTGATTATTGGGAGTGTTTGTGTTGAATTGAAATATCGGAGTTTGGGGGTTGATTGCGAAATTTTAGAAGTGGATTGTTTTTGAATTTTGATGTGGAATTTATTTTAAGGGTATATTGGCTGGAAACCAGAACCCGCCTATAAAACTGCCTGGCAGTACTTGGCAACCTCTGGTATAACAACGCCGCGTACCCTTAAAATAGAAAAATCGTAGTTTGGGGTTGAATTGAAAATTTTTGGAAGTGTGAATGTTTTTTGCAGTTTGACATGGCTATGTTTTTATAGGGCTAATTCATTGAGGTTAACAGTTTGGATTGAATTTCAGTGAATCAATGCCTCCGAAAATTAGCATACAGCAAGGGGAAGAAAGTAGACAACCGTTTGTGAACGAGGCAGCCCGTCAACGTTATGAGGAATTATCACACAAAGGATAGAGGTTTCATTCCTGAACGTGGATTGACCGCAAAACAATCTATGGAATGGAGTAGAGGTAGACAGTGAACATGTTCATGAGTGCTCCTGAAAAGCTGGCAGTAGAACCGTTGGTGAGAGGTTCTATGCCAACTTCCCCGAATCAGGATGTGCCATTTTCAGCACAAGAGATCAACAAATTCTTCACTTGCCTGAAATTTTCACTGATCATATGTGGAGTTCAAAAGAACAAGCCGTGATGATAATATTATCTTGCCGATCATTGCAAACCAGGGGTAGAATGGAAGTGTTGAGAAAACAGAAAAAGACACTCAGGGAACACAGTTGACACCAATGGCTCGGCTGTGGCAGTACTTTGTCTGTGCTAAACTAATGCCGAGGACGCATTACAGCACAGTGACTCTTGAGAAGGCGGATTGCTCTACTCTATTGCCACAAGAAAAAGTATGGATGTGGAAGCATAATTTATGAAAGTATCAGGATAGCATCCACAAAGGGACGATCAGCTACGTTTTCCGCATCTCATCACTGCCATGTGCCAAAAAGCGGGGGTCAAGGTTCAGATGATGAGCCGCGTATTCATCCGGCTCCAACTCTAGATGACGACTATTTCAGAAACATCTTGACCGAACGGCAGCTGCCTAACCAACAGCAGGCGAAGAGGCATGGATTCGGAACCTTTGGCCATGTGAGGTATAGAATCTCTCGGGTAAACTCAGGTATAGCCCTCATCCGTATGTACTCTACGGGCTACACCACTTCTCTTTCTAATACTCTTGCCCTCTCTCTATGCGGCGTACATGCGGGAATACTCTACCCGTACTCACAGGTTCCCCTCGCACAACCTACTCTTCTCTTATAAGCACTACTCTAGCTTTTACTCTATAGTGCTCATTCTCTCCTTTTCTTTACTCTTAAGTAGTCTAAACTCAAAAGTCTCTACTCTTTCTCTACTCTCTTTCTAGTGCATAGTAAAGCATAGTTAATGCACATAAATGACCATACTCTTAATGCATTTATAAAAAGTACTAGGAGATGTACAACAATTAAGGCTTTCTACCTTACTTATGACTCTCTTGAGCATTTCATCATACAACTCATGTGCATAAACAACTCTACTCTAACTCTAGCTTTTCTCTTTTCTTAACAACCAAATGGGAGAAAACTCCCTCATAAACTCTAAATTTCCTGTCAAAAGAGAAACACTTCATAAGCTTGCTCAAAACTTCCTCCAACTTCTATCAAACACAACCTCACATCAAGCAAATAAAACACTTCTCTAACTCATCATAACTACTAATCTCATTCAACAATTTAATGAAACACATATATGTATATAACTCTACTCAAAAGAGTTCTTAAATCTCAACTTAGTTGAGTTTACTTACCTTATGAGAAATAGCTTCTTTAACACTTCTCTTTTCCTTGGGAGCTTGCCTTTTCTCTACACTTAACCAACAACCACAACATGAGACTCTAAACAAAACTAATAAAACTCTCATCTAAAGCAACAATCCTTACCTTAGGATGCTTTATTAAAACCCTACTAAAAGTTACTCAAAAAGGCTCTTGGAAATCCCTGGAAGATTCAAGGAATTTGAGAGAGTTTGGAAAATAAGGAGGCGGTGCATGGGAAAATGAGAGTTCTAAAGCCTAAACCCCTTTAATATCTCTAACACTCATTCTTCCCATTTTGCCCTTGCTCTTTCATGGAAATTCCATCCATATCCTTTGATTCCTTACAAACACACCCCCATACTAACATATTCTCCATGAAATTTCCTTACATTTTACTCCACACTTTTCCTGCTAATTAGGGGTAGAATGGTCAAATTGCCCTTAGGGAAGAGAATATCTAAAACTTAACAAACATTTTGGTCAGACTGTCGCCGCAGCGAGGAAGCTTCTGTTGCCGCGGTGAAACTGTCCAGAACATTTCCCCATGGATTCAACACCTCTTTGCTGCGGCGAAGATTCTTCTTCACCCCGGCGAAGCTTGGCACACTAAACTTCTTCTATTTCAACCAATTTCAAGGCAAGTATTCAACACAACACTCAAACAAAGGTCAACCAAACAATATTACCAAGAGACCAACTCAAATAAGAGCAAAAGAAGGAACAATAACTATGTACCTCAAGTGGGGCGTTACAGGGTGTGATGTGCCAAATCTGGTGGTATCTCGGGAAATGGCAATTCCTCTTTCTTTTGTCTTTGCCTCTCTTCCTGCTTTTGTTCATCTTCCCTAGAATGGTTGGTTTCACTTCAGCAACTATCTCTTCATCTACTTTCTCATTAGAATCTTCATTTTCCTTTGATGGACTTCCTTCTTTCCGTGATTGTTCCACTTCTTCCAAAACTATCCCACTCCTCAGAGTTATTGCATTTGCTTGCTGACATGGGTTAGTCATTATGTTGCTTGGCAGGGAACCCTATGGTCTCTTATTTAGCTTTTCAGCCAATTGCCCCACCTGTACCTCCAAGTTTCGAATGGACGCCCCTTGATTTCTAAAATTCATGCTTGTCTCATTTATGAAACCTGTGATCTCTTGCATAAATTTTCCAAACATATCCTCCAGTTTTGTCACTTTCTGCTCTCCTTGTTGATTATTCATACCTGCTTGGTTGTTTGGCATTGCTCTTTGGTTCCATTGATTGTTCTACTAATTCTGTTGATTCTGATTGCCCCAAGATAGGTTCAGATGATTCCTCCAACCAGGATTATATGTGTTGGAGTACGGATTGTTCAGTTGCCTTTGATTTCCTGCCAAGTAGTTAACTTGTTATGACGATGAAGATGTTGAAGCAAACGTGTTCCCCACTTGGCATTCACTGCTCACATGACTACCTACATAAAATTCATAAATTAGTTGAGGAGTTTGAATAGAATTTACCTGCATACTTTCCAACTGCTTCTGAAGTGCTGTGAGTTGGGCTGAAATGGCCGTGTATGCATCAACTTCATGAAGACCCATATATTTCTTCGGTTGCACCCTTTCATTAGGTCTTTGATAGTTGTTACTTGCCAAAACTTCAAGGAACTCATGAGTTTCTTCCGGTGTCGTATTTTGCAGTGCTCCTCCCGATGTTGCATCCACCATAGTTTGCACATTAACCATCAATCCATTGTAAAACGTTTGGACTTGCATCCAAACTGGCAACCCATGGTGTGGACATCTCCTCAGTAATTCCTTGTATCTTTTCCAAGCCTCATACAATGATTTAGACTTTTCCTGTAGAAATGATGTGATATCATTTCTCAGTTTTACCGATTATGCTGGAGGAAAGAATTTGGTCAGGAACTTTTGTGCTAAATTATTCCATGTTGTGATCGTTCCTAATGGTAGTGCCATTAACCATCCCTTAGTTTTATCCCTCAAAAAAAAAGGGAACAATCTCAATCTGATGGCGTCATCTAACACTCCGTTTGACTTGAAAGTATCACAAATCTCTAAAAAATTGGCACTGTATAGATTTGGATCTTCCTTCAAATCTCCCTTAAACTGTACCGACTACTGAATCATCTAGATGATTGTTGGCTTTATCTCAAAGTAGTTGGCTTGTACCGCTGGTCTAGTTATGCTTGATCCACTGCCTTCAACTGTGGGAACTGAGAATTCCCTTAATGTTCTATTTTCTACCATCTCAACTACTATGACCTCTGGTTCAACTATAGCCTCTCATTCTCTTCTCTCTCTGTTAAGTCTTCTAGTGGTTCTCTCAATCTCTGGATCAACAGGAACCACTAGCTGACATCTTGCTCTTCACATAAACTACACAGAAAGAGAGAAAAAAAAATGAGATAAAAAACCAACAGAAAAGAACAACAAAAAGTAAACTAACAAACAAAGAAAAACAAAAATAAAACTCCAATCTCGCTAACACAAGAAAGACTCAATGTTAGCACAAAAATCAATCCCCGATAACGGCGCCAAAAACTTGATGCATTGTAGCTACAACATGCAATGATAGCAAGTGCACTGGTCACACAAAGTAATAAAGTGATGAGTGAGTATCATTCCCACGAGGATTGGTTGTTAAGCACTAAATTCCCTATCAGTTTTCAAGTTAGAGAAACCGAATATTGTTTGGATTTATGGGAGAATATAAGACTAAACTGAAAGCAAAATTTGCTAAATGTAAAAACAACTAAATTATGAAAGCAAGGTTTAACACAAGTGTAATATCAATTAAAACAAATGGTTAGGGTTTGACTTCATTTGGACTCTATGGATTAATTCTGTGGATTATGCTACTGTTACACTCACATGCACGGATTGTAAACCAAATTCCCTAAGTTGAAAAACATACATTCTCAAGCTATGAATTCCTAATTTTCCCTATTAATCTTCCGTACCCAACAAATTGAACTAACAAATCCAAGTTCATTAAGCTAATGGAATCCTAGATTGGTTTCATTGTCTCTCAAATCTATCTCTAGCATTCAAAATAACAATGGTGATTATCCAAGAAGCTCAACATGACTCATTTCTCAATCTCATCATGTTCAAAAAGTAAAATCAATAAAATTCGGATAATCACACAATCTATGCAATAGAATATAAAAGCAACAATAATCAATTGATTAATCCATAAAAATCCGAATTACATCAAAACTGTAACCCAAAATTGGTTAGTTCATAAATAGATTAACACAAACAGCAAGAAAAACAATAAACCCATAAATCAACATATTGAAATACAGAGAAAAGAGTAGAGATCTCCCCTAGTTGAAGATTCCACAAGATTCAAGCTCAAATCTTCTCCCAAATGTAAAAGCTATTCAAAACTCAATGAAACCCAGACGAACCTAGACGACCCCTCTCAAAATGGCAAGGTTTTTCTTATATAGCTCGCTCAAAAGACCTAAAACTTTCCTAAAATGAAACTATACGTTTTGGAGAAACAAAAATTCGCAGACTTCACCGCGGCGACGAAGTAAAGCTAAATCTCATTCTTAGCTGCTTTCGCTGCAGCGAACCTTCCTGGAAAATTCTGAAATTATAGAATTGCCCTCTGCTTGATTTCTCCTTGAATCTTCGATCTTCGATTCTTTCTCATGGAAAAAGCTTCATAGTGCTTCGGAACTTTCCCCAATTCGGAGATCTGCTTACCTCTAAGTCTAGAAACTCCAATTCGCTCATTATTTGCTAAAAATGCACGTTTAGGCCTGAAACATAAAATATATAGAATTAAGTAGCAATTCAGGCATAAACGAGCTAAGAAGTATCTAAAATCCGGCCAAAAAGCCTAAATAAAATAGTATAATTCTCGGATTATCAATTAGCAACAACAAGATCACTCTAGGTTTGATGCAAGGGAAATCTCACTCTTTTACCCTCCTTACTTTTCGAAAAAACACAATCTGAGACATTTTTATTGCTAACTGAAGGGGTTTGGAGGATGATAGCAAGGAAAGCCTCTCTAAACTCATCGGACCAACTTAGAATACCATTAATCAGGACATCACTTACCTTAGCTGAAAAACTGAACGGTGGCTGGTAAAAGAATCTTGATGGAATAATATCTTCCAGTGGGCCAAGGGGGTGCCAGGTGTCAAACCACAATGAAGTCTTCTGACCATTACGAAGATAAATACCAATATGCCTTCGCACATCCCTTCTTAAATTAAGAATTTCGCACTAACTCCAGCTGGCATCCCAAGGTATTCGAATGTTGCAAATATTGCAACCTCTCAACCTTACTGTGTGAATCCACTTGACCCACAGAGAATTCCTTTCTGACATTTTGCTCCATAGGTGATAGATCATTAAGGAGGAGTTCCATTAGCTAAGTGGTTGAATACCCATGCCACCTTCAGATTTCGAAACACAAAGATTTTTCCAAGCAACTTTGACTTTCCCTTTTACCAAATCATTGCTTGACCAAAGGAACAATCTCATCAACCTCTTAATAACATGGAAACCTTTTTAGGGCGAATGAAGACTAATGCCCAATAGACTTGTAAGGAGGATAAAACATAAATGACCAATTAAAGATGCCCCGCAAACATAAGGGTCTTATTTTTCTAGGCCTTTAATCTGTTTTCCACTTTCTCAACTAGAGGTAAAAATCATTAAAACAAAGCCTAGAAGTAATAAGGGGAACCCCTGGTATCTCACCGGGAGCTGACCATTAGAAAAGCCCATGATGCTCATAAAAATAACCTTATACTCATGGCTAACACAACAAGTGAAGATAGAACTTTTAGTTAAATTAGGGCACAAACCAGAAAACTTAGTAAATTCCACTAAGATATCCTTCAAATGCTGAACAGAACTCAGGACACCATAGCAAAAAAGAAAAAGATCATTAGTGAAATTCAAATGGGTGATCTTTTGGGCTGAACACCTAAGGTGGAACTTGAAGCCTCCAGAATCTGTAATTCTTTTCCTAACAAGAAGAGAGAAAACTTTCATTATAAGAATGAAAAGGTAGGGGGAAATTGGATTCCCTTGCTAAAAGCCCCTACGACCTTTGGAAAAAACCATTCAACTCCCCATTGACAAAAACAAAAAAAGGAGTTGTTACACATTCTTTAATCCAGTCAATCATTAAAGAGGGAAAACCAAATAACCTCAAGGCATCGAATAAAAAATCCTATTCAACACAATCATAAGCACTTTGAATGTCGACTTTAAATGCACACCTAGGAGTTTAACCTCTTAATGATAATTGATGTAACGCCCCACTTGAGGTACGTAGTTATTGTTTCTTCTTTTGCTCTTATTTGAGTTGGTCTCTTGGTAATATTGTTTGGTTGACCTTTGATTGAGTGTTGTGTTGAATACTTGCCTTGAAATTGGTTGAAAATAGAAGAAGTTCAGTGTGCCAAGCTTCGCCGAGGCGAAGAAGAATCTTCGCCGCGGCGAAGAGGTGTTGAAGCCACGGGGAAACATTCTGGACAGTTTCGCCGCGGCGACAATCCAACTAAAATGTTTGTTAAGTTTTAGATGTTCTCTTCCCTAAGGGCAATTTGACCATTCTACCCCTAATTAGCAGGAAAAGTGGGGAGTAAAATGTAAGGAATTTTCATGGAGAATATGTTGACATGGGGGTGTGTTTGTAATGAATCAAAGGATATAGATAGAATTCCCAAAGAAGAGTAAGGGAAAAATGGGAATGGTTGTGTATAAATTTCATTAAAAGGAATTAAGACATTGCAAACCCCTCATTCTTCTTCTCCAACGCCACTCTCCTCTCTTGCTTCCTCTCAATTTCTCTTTCTTTTGATCAAGGAGTTTTAAAGGGCTTTTGGAGTGATTTGGGGTAGAAAATCAACCTAAGGCATCCTAAGGTAAGGATTCTTGCTTTGGTTGTGAAGCTTTGTGAGTTTTAGTATATATTGAATATTGAGGGTTTTTGTTCTTTTGTTTAAGAGTAGAGAAAAAGTCAAGCAAACCAAGTGAAAGGAAGAGTTAGTGAAGTCTCTCCATAACAAGGTAAGTAAACCCCAACCCAAGTTGAGATTTGGGAATTTTCTTGATTAGGGTTTTGATAGCACTTATGTATGTATGTGATATACATGTTATATGCCATGTTATTGAGGCTTAAATAGAGATTTCTAGTGCTTTGTGATTGTTTATACCTTTCAAATATAAGAAGTGAGTTGTGGGTTGGAAAGGTAGTTTGAGATGGAATTGAAGGGTATTGAGGAAGCCTTTTGGAAGTGTCTTTCTTTGGCAGGATTTGTGGCTATGTGAGGGGGTTTCTCCCCATTTTGGATGGTTAGAGAAAGATTTAGAATTATTGTTATAGTAGAGTTTTATTATGCACTTGAGTTGTTTGATGAAATGCCTAATAGAGGTTTGAGTATGAGTAGTGAACCTTAATTCTTGCAACATTGCATGTTGGCATTTCATAAGTGCATTAGTGGAGATGAACCATCCATAGGCATTAATTGTGCATTGAGAAGTGACCTAAGAAAGAGTAGGAAACTTTGTGTATGCACTTACTCTATGAGTAGAGAACTTGGTGGATGCAACTACTCTAAGGGTAGAGAGAATGAGAAGTGCTAGAGTAGAGTGAATGAGAAGAGTAGTAGAAATGGGTTGATGCTTTGTGATCATCACCCGACAGTTATGAGAATTGGGTTGATGCTTTGTGATCACCACCCGAATAGCTATTAGAAATGGGTTGATGCTTTGTGATCATCACCCGATAAGTATTAGAAACGGGTGGATGCTTTGTGACCACCACCCGGTTAGTTAGTAGAGAAGGGGTTGATGCTTTGTGATCATCATCTGACATTTATTAGAAGTGGGTTGATGCTTTGTGATCATCACCTGACAGTGATTAGAGACGGGTTAATGCTTTGTGATCACCACCCAAAAGTCATGAGAAACGGGTAGGTGCTAGGTGGTCTCCACCCGATAGTTATGAAAATCGAGTAGGTGCTTCGTGATCCCTACTCGGTAGTCATTAAGAACGGGTTGGTATTGTGTGAATTCCACCCGATAGTCATGGAGAGTGAGATGGCACTGTGTGAACACCATCCGGCCGTACCTCCGGTAAGATGAGGCCATGACGTTTAGTAGAAACAGAAATAGAAACAAAAATAGTATAAGGAAAGAATTAAGAGTATTATATACGGGGACAGACAGATAGAGGGTTTTACTTACTGAGCATTATTTTGTGCTCACCCCGTTATTTTTCCTTTGTGGATGCAGGATCTAGGTGTTGATGCAGTCGGAGGGGCGTCGGCAAGCGAGGAGCAATAGCTACACTGTTTCCCCTGTTTTGTCTTTTAAAATGAATTTTTGTAAACAATCCTCTTTGTGTATAAAAGACATATGACTTATAATGAAAAGAAAGTTTTTGGGCCCAATTTTCTATTGTTATTATGCATGCATTGTATTAGTTTACAGCAGTTGTTACAATTGAGGAACAATTCCTGGGCGAGCAACACATTATCACCGATTCTCCTCCTAGGCACAAAGGCAGATTGGGTTTCATCTACCAAATCTTTGAGACACCCTTTAATTCTATTAGCAAATATTTTGGATATGCACTTATATAAGACATTACAACATGCTATGGGTCTAAAATCACCAACCAACGAGGGAATCTTAGTTTTAGGAACATGGGCTAAAATGGTCACATTAAGCTCCACAAGTAGACAACTATGCTTGAAAAATTCAATAATGATATGGCTAACATCTTCACTAATAATCTCCCAAGCAGCCTTGAAAAACTTAGAAGAAAAACCATTTAGACCAGGGGATTTATCATCACCAATTCCAAACATAGCTTGTTTAATTTCATTAGCAGTAATCAGCCTAACCATAGAGATCTTCTGAGCTTCAAAGACTTGGGTTGAAAACATTTCTTCCAACCCTAAAAGATCACACACAGACTGATTAGTACCCAAGAGATTTTTGTAATAATCCATAAAAGCCTTTTTAGGATAGGTTCACTAGAGCCAATAATATTAGACCCTTGTAATTTTACACTGAATATCAACAAAGGCACAAATTCTGTATCATAGCAATAGTGTATATATATATAAGTCCTTAGAAAGGTTGAACCGTGACGAGGGAATTAAGTATTTTAAATCTTAATTGTGAGGACATTATGATCACATATAGTGGTCATTATAGAACTGTCTGTAGCGCCAATATTAATCTGACCAAGGACGCAGATTATACGGTAAGGCTATAAAGTGATCAAACAATTACATATTTGATATCTAACTTAGCAGTAGATTGCAACAAATAGTAAACTAGTAGGCCTCCTAGTAATTAAACACAACAATCATGACAATATGCATAGAAGAACATCCAATACTGAAAACATAAATTGACACTACTTTTGTACTTCAAACCTTGATGAGATAAATGATGATGAAGAGATTTGAATTGCATGGTAACCATATTGTTGAAAGGTAGCAACTTCATTAAATCTTTATTTGCTGGGTAATCATGATGCCTTACTAGAGGCCAATCTTGATTAGTGTACGGAACACTAATTAGTTGATGCTTAATTATGAATCCAGTCACTTCCAACATAATAAAGAGCCTACAAGTCACATACATTAAAAGCAATTTAAGAAGAAAAATGAAATGAAGGGTAATTTTGTCTTTTGGATGAAATGGACGTTTTGGTAATTTTTTTGTGTGCTTAAATTTGCTCGGGTCATTCCCAACATTCAATATTTCTATTGAAGTTAATTTAGCAAAATTGTAATTATCTTGATGTTAACATAAAACATTAATATTAATATGGAATATATTTAATTAATTTAAATATATTTAAATCCCATAATTAAATATATGAATAAATATATATTTATATATTTATTTGGATTATATTTTAATTGGAAAGCTATTCCAAATAGGAATAGTAATATTCCTATTCCTATATAAAGAAAGGAATAGGAGATACTAAATAAATAAATAAAACTAATTTATATTTTTTCTCTCCAAAACCCTAGCCGCCAACCCCTTTGAAAGAGAAATATTTTCTTTTTCAATTTTGTGTTCTCTCTTAGGGAAAACAAAATAATCTAGCAATTGATTCATTTGTGATTCCCGTCCTACTTTTGTGTGGATACTGTTTTGCTCGATTATGCGGTTGAATTGATTTGCGAAGTCCAAATCCGAATCCGGTTGAAGGAGCCACCAATGCAGGTATTAAAATTAAACCTTGCACGTTTAATTAGGGTTCTTAAATAGGTTGTACTATATCAATCCTCAACTTGGAATTGGGTTTATTGAATAAAATTTTTATATTTATTCCGCGTTTATTCAATGAAAAACACTACAAACCCTAACAAGTTACCTACCATCAATAACAGCACCATCATTCAAAAACAGCCAGTCAACCCCCCTCCTACTTTGATAGGCCTTAAGAGATTTGTGAAAGAATGAAGAATTATGATAACCCACACTAAGCCAACGGATCTTCGATTTTTATTTAAAAAAACACTCTTCATCAAGCAAGGCAGTTTTGAGGGCGCTTGAAAAAATAGCTCATCAGCCTGCAGATCACTATTACGGGGATCCACATCAATAGCCTGTTGGATAATTTCCACCTTCTTTCTCAAAACAAAAACTCTATGCTCCAAATCACCTTGTTACCTATTAAGCTTTCTGAAAGAAGGTTTAAGAGCTTTAAGCTTTTGAACAATAAGAAACATAGGATTCCATGAACACTCCATCCCTCAAACCTCTTTGACAATCAAATGGAAAATCGTAAGATAGTTAAAGAATTTAAAAGGTTTCAGCTTGGCAGAGAAACGCTAAGGAAAAGAGGTAATAGAAGGGGAGTGATTACTAACACCAAGGGGAAGGAACATGGAATACAGATGGGGGAAAGAAGAGATCAATCAAGCATTTCCCATAACCCTGTCCAACTTCTTAAGGACCCCATCTTCCCCGTGAGGCTTCCTATTCCAAGTGAAAGACATATCTTGATTAAGATTATCAACCTCTAAGACTTCCACACAATCATGAAAATCCCGTATAAATGTAAGATAGCTATAAGTCCACCAAGAGTTTCATTACAATTTAGAACTACATTGAAATCACAAACGAGAATCCAGGGAACATCATTAATTTCATATTTGAACCGCCAAAGATTTTAGTGTATGCCCTAAGAACCAATCGTGTTGTTGGTTTCAAAACATTATATCTTATAAATATTTTATTAATAAAAGAAAAAGTTCTTATTTCGCATGTTAATTTGCTACTTCATATATGTATATACATATATAATGTATGTGAAATGTTTGGATGATACGGATCTTCAAAAGATTGAATCATCAAAGCATTCCCAACGTAAATAATGTTAATTGAGAAATAATATTGCATAGTAGGCATGTTGGATTTAACATGAGATGTATGTGCTTCATATGATGTATAAGCACGAGACTAGTCATGTCTTGTGAGAAAAGCCGGTTTGGTCATATGTTATTCATGTGTAAGGACAAGTGATGGTCAAGATGGGATCTATTAACTCGAAATAGTATGATCTTGAGTTCCCAGTCGAATCTCAATAAACATTGGAAAAAGGAAATCTTTGGCTAGAGTATAAAGTTTCCACATAAAAAATGTAACTGATCTATAATGCATAGCGGAAAAATAAAATTAAACAAAATTGATCAATTACCTTATGCCAAGATCTGGGTGTAGATTACATTGTTTACATGCTTAAAATGAAAATCAATATAATAAATCCATACAAGGATTTAGAATACAATATCTACGTTTGGAGGCTCCTTCAAAACTTTGATTTCACTATCGATTCAAGAATAGAATCACACGAATGCTGATCCACACAAAGACAATCCGAAGAACCAAGAGTTGATTTGCTAGAACAACTCGATGGCTTCAAGAATCGAAAGGCAAAATTTTGTTCACCAAAATTGATGAACACATGAGAGGGAATATTGGGCAGCTAGGGTTTTTCACTTATTTGTAATTGTTTATTGTGTTATTATGTTTTAATTTAGTTGCACCTATATAGTGCAACTAATTAAAACCCTATTCCATTTAGGATTGTATTATTAATCCATCATTGTAACCAAACAAGCCATATTGGTATTTTAATAAATAAATTATTATTATTATTAAAATCTACAAATACTAATATATTAAAAATAGATTAACATCAAATAATAATAATAATCCATTTAAATATATGCACACATATATTTTAATAATCTCACCAATTTTAATTTCACTATTAAAATTGAATACAGGCAACAACCTCAATAAATTTAATTGCACTTTAAGATTATAAAAATACTATTTTGTCTTAAAAGACAAAAATACCCCTTTCACATATTGATTCATAAATTATCTTGTAAGTGTATGACTCATAGGCTCTTTACCATATTGGCACTGAGTAGTATTGCAATTAACATTAATTAATCATCTCACTACACACAAACCAAGATTGACCTTTAATAAGGCATCATGACCACCTGATAGACTCGGATTCAGCGAAACAGCTACCTATCAACGATACGGTGATTGTGCAATCAAATCATCATACATTATCTCATCAAGGTCGAGGTACAGAAGTAGTGTCAACATCAAATATCCTCGATCTCTTTGTATTTGGTTATTTAGCCAGCGACTAGATAGATTGGGTTGAGAAACAACTCAATCCCACAGTGGCCATAAATTTAGTGTCGTTGTCATTTACCAAATTGATCAGTGAGATAATTTCTCCCATACCAGGAAGTGATGAATCCTTTGTCAATCCACCATAGTCTTGATACACTTCTCGATGTAGCCAATCACTATTGTTCTCATAGCTCTTAATAGAGCTACGTTAGGCTAGTGTTAAACTACACCAATTGGTGCATAAGGCACTCTGGTGATCTCAAGTCTAAGCATCACATGCACTGTAATGACTGCTTTATACTATAGAAATATATCAAGTAGAATATATTTATATTAGCAAAAATAAATGGGCCCAAATTTTTTTTTTTTTTTATCACATATAAACATTATTTATCCAAAACAGAGTATCATTTACAAAATGGTGTTAAAACAGTGGACAATGTAGCTATCACTCTTCGCTTCCTGACGCCCATCCAACCGCTTTCTCACCTAGATCCTGCAACCACAAAGAAAAACAACGGGGTGAGCACAAAATAATGCTCAGTAAGTAAATCCTCTAGTCGACTGTCCCCGTAACTCTCTCTCTCTAATTCTTTCCTTATAGTACTCATCTTTCACATAGCTCTCTTTACTTAATTGTTGTTGTATGTCACGGCCTCATCTTACCGGAGGCACGGCTGGGTAGAGTTCACACAGCACCATCCCACTCTTTGTGACTTCGTGACTTTCGGGTGGAGATCACAAAGCACCAACCCGTTTTTCACAACTTTCGAGTGGAGATCACAAAGCACCAACCCGTTTCTCATACCTATCGGGTGGAGATCACAAAGCACCTACCCGTTTTTAGTGCTCTTCTCATTCACTCTCTTCTAGCACTAACACTTCTCATTCTCTGTACTCTTTGATTAGTTCATTCACAAAGTTTTCTACTCTTTCTTAAGTCATTCCTCAATGCACAATTAATGCATATGGATGGTTCATTTTCCCTAATGCACTTATGAGATGCCAACATGTAATATTGCAAGAATTTAAGCTTACTACTAATACACAAACCTCTCTTAGACATTTCATCAAACAACTCAAGTGCATATAAAGACTTTACTATAACAATAGCTCTATTCCTTTCTCTAACCATCCCAAATGGGAGAATACTCCCTCACATAGCTATAAATCCTGCCAAGGAATAACACTTCTAAAAAGATTCCTCAATCTCCTCCAATTTCATCATAAACTACATTCTCATCACACATCACACTTCTCAAGTAAACCTAAATGATCACACATATGTTAGAGTAAATGCCTTAGAGCCAATCAATTATTGTAGAATTGACTTTCTGTAATAATGTTCCTTAATCAATAATAAAAGGCATTTTATTCTATATGGTGTAAATCATTATTATTGCAATATATATTGATATATGTCCTTAGAATGGTAGAACCGTGACGAGGGTATCAAGTGTTTCAAATCTTGATAGTGAGAACCCTATGAGCACATATGGTGGCCATTCTAGAAACATCCGTAGCCCAAGTATTATTCTGAAGTAAGGGCACAGATAATACGGTAAGGCTATCATAGTGTTGAACGACCCTATTGAAAGGCAGTGACTGATCTCACTTGTCAAGGCTGTTTGGTGACAGCCTGGTGCAACACATGGGTGCCTGCTGTAGGCAACTACACCGCAACAAGTTCACTAGACTGACCCACTAGAGGATTCCATATGGATGGTAACCTTAGTGTCTATGGAACAAATCCTCTAACGAATGGTGGTGCATGTGATCCTTAGACTTGAGATCACTGGAACGCCTTGTGCACTGATTGGTATAGTTTGACACTAGCCTAACACAGTTCTTTTCAGAGTTGTCAATACGGTGGTGATTGGCTGCATCAAGGAGTGTATCAAGACTATGGTGGATAGAAAGAGGATTCATCACTCCCGGGTATGGGAGAAGTTATCTCACGGCGCAATTCAGTATATGGCAATGACACTAAAACTGTGGCCACAGTGGGATTGAGTTGTTGCTCTATCCAGTTTATAGTACAGGTCATTGGTCCAGAAACTGAATACATAATATCAAGAGTAACCGAAGGTTGACACTATTCTATGCCTTCATTTCGTCGAGATAACGTATGATGAAAGGATCAAATTGTACGGTAACCATATCATTGACAGGTAGCTACTTTGCTGAATCCGAATCTATCGGGTGGCCATGATGCCTTGCTAGGGGCAAATCTTGGTCTGTGTATTAGTGAGACGATTAATTGGTGTTAATCGCGATACTATACACTACTGGTATGATGAGGAGCCTATGGGTCACACACATAGAAGATAATTTAAGACTTGGGAAGTAAGAAAGACATTTTCGTCTTTTTAGGCGAAAGGGTATTTTGGTAATTTCACTGTGCAATTAAATTTGCTAAGGTCGTAGCCTTTTATTTAATTTGTTAGAAAAATTAAATAAGTGAAATTAAATTTAAATATGTGTTAGCATATATTTAAATAAATTATCATTATTGTTAAATGTTAATATATATATTAAATATATATTAATTGATTTTAATTGAGATAATGATGAATTAAAATAAATATCTACTTGAGAGTGTTTGGAAATGGTGTGCTGTCGTAGGCAACCTAGATTAAAAACCTTCCTAACCTAACTACTAAACTGTAAATAGGGTAAGCAAGGGTCGATCCCACGAAGAGTGTCTAGCCGAATTTTTTGTTATGCGAACAAGGCTGAGGGGGGGTTTTTAGTAAAACAGAAACTTTTCCAGGAAAACAAAATAATTCAAATCGAATTCAATCAAAATAACGAACTTGGTCTCCATCAACATCCACCATCGAAATCTTACAACTGATCATTGATGCAAAAAAATAAATCAATTCTTGCTTTGAATATTCACCGTTGGAACTATTTTCCTACCTCTCCTTAATTGTAATTAATTAGGAAACAAGCAATCTTAATTAATCTTACCACTAAACAACCCTAGACAAGCGCTCAAGATTTAATCAAGTGGCAGCCTTAAGAATTAGAGAAATCGATGAAGCTAACAACACAAACACAAGCGGTTGTATTTAATTTAGTTGAATGTTCTTCTTAAGATTACTAATTCCTGACGCAGCAAATTAAAACTTCCCATTTTCTGTTTATTCCAGTGTTTTTCCTTAATACAATAGTCATTTCTGCTTTATTAAGTGTTATGTGGCTTGATTAATTGTGTTTTGTGTGTTGATTGTTGTTTGATTGTGAGTCAAGGAGGGGGGGTTTCCATCCCACCAGTATTAGACCTCGGCGATTATGGGGTTATGGTTGGTACAAGGATGGAGAACATGATGGATAATGTTGAGAAAGACGTCGCTAAAGTGTCGGAGATCATAAATTTGATGAGGGAAATATTGATGGATATGCATAATTGGATGCGTAAAAAAAAATGAGGAAGAAGAAGAGCGTAGAAGAAACTTAGCTAGGAATTTGAGCTGAGGCAAGGAAGGCCAAACTGAACTGGAACTTCACGGAAAAATTGGAGGCCAAAGAGGATCCCGCGATGGAGGTCATGCTGAACATGAGCTTCATAGGGACTGTGGAGGTCATACTGAACATGAGCTTCACAAGGATATTGGAAACCACGGTAAAGACGGATGGAACCAAAAAGGAGAAGTTTGGAATCGCCGTGAATGGGGGTGGCCAGAAACTAGAGTTGCCTATCTTCTCCGGTGAAGACCCATATGGATAGATTTTTCGTGTGGAGCGTTATTTTGCCATTAACCAGATCAACAAGGAACAAAAGGTGTCGACGATGACATTATGCATGGAAGGAGAAGCCCTCCACTGGTATCAATGGATGGAGACACGAATGGCGATGACAACTTGGCAAGAGTTTAAGGTCTCCCTGTTTCAGCGCTTTAGCAAAACCCAGGAGGTTAGCCCACTGGAGTTGTTGATAGTAACGAGGCAGAATGGGACAGTGCTAGAGTATCGTTGCTAGTTTGAGGAGGTGGTTGTGTTAACAATCCGGAAAAGGGAGGAGGTGCTAACAGGCTTAAGACCAGAAATTAAGGCTAAGATAAAATTGCGACAACCTAATTCAGTAACCCAGGTGACACACTTAGCCCAAAGGGTGGAAGAGAGAAATCAGATAGCTGAAGAGGCCAGACATGGGCCAAGCTGACAGAGTAAATGGGCCACTACAATTGCTAGGCTGCGAGCCTACACTTACTAGACCCGACCTGACAACATTAATAAGAACCCAACCCCAATTGAATCAACCCGATCAACAACTCCAAACCCATCCAACACCCGTCGAACCCCAAACGAAACCCATCCTAGCCCCAACTCTTTGTCCTCTGTCAACTCCCGGCCAAACTTTTTACAGTGAGATTACCCCTATAAAAAGATGATTGAAATCAAGATTCAAAGGAAGAGGGAGAAGGGGTTATGTTTTCGGTGTGATGCCAAATATTTGTTAGGCCACCAGTGTGGGGATAAGCTATTTCAGGTGCTGTTGATAGATGAAGGTGACCTAGAAGTGAACGAAATAGTCATAGAGGAAGATGCAACTAAAGAAGAAGCTCCAAACACTGTCGAGATTTCAACCAATTCTGTGGTTGGTATAAATGGGCCAAAAACATTGAAATTGAGAGGGGAAGTCGGGAACAAAGAGGTCATTATGTTAATTGACAGCAAAGCCTCCCATAATTTCATCAATAGGAAGATTGTGGAGGAGTTAAAAATTCCAGTAGTTTAGATAAGGACCTACAGAGTCAGAGTCGGAGTTGGAGTTGGAGATGGATATAACGTGAGGTCCTAGGAAGGGTGCTGTGAAGTATGTTTGAAGCTGCAAAATATCACCCTAGTTTAAAATTTTTTTCCCTTTGACATGAGCAGTGCTGATGTTATTTTGGGCATTGCATGGCTGGAGATGTTGGGGTAAACCACAGCTGATTGGAAAAGTTAGTAATGAAGTTCAATGTGTCCTGGGAAATGGTTACTCTTATCAGGGATCCTTCGCTGTGTAAAACGATGGTGTCATTATAAGGGATGATTAAGACATTGTGGACCGAAGGGTAGGGATATTTGATTGAGTTTGGGAATCTGCAGTTGCAGGAAGAAAGTAGAGTAGAGGACGATATATAGTCGCATCACAAAATTGTTGCAGGACCATGAGGCTTTGTTTGAAACTCTACCTGGACTCCCACCTGCTAAGGCACATGATCAGAAAAACGAGATAGAGAAGATTTTGCGAGAGATGATGGCTTTTGGGATTATTAAACCGAGTATCAGTCTATTTTCCAGTCTAGTATTATTAGTAAGAAAAAAAGATGGAGAATGACGCTTCTATGTGGATTACCGGGCACTCAATAAGATCACCACCCCCGATAAGTTCCCTATCCCAACCATAGAAGAGCTACCATATTCTCGAAACTAGACCTCAAGTTGGGATATCATCAGACAAGGGTTAGATAAGAGAACACCCACAAGACATCATTTCGGATGCATGAGAGACACTACGAGTTCTTTGTCATGCTCTTTGGGTTATTAAACGCTCCTTCAACCTTCCAAGCTTTTATTAATGACATATTCAAATCCTATTTACGAAAGTTCATATTGGTATTTTTCGATGATATTTTGATCTATAGTTCAGACCTGGAGATGCATTTACATCATCTTCGAATCACCTTTCAGGTACTATTGGAACATCAGCTGGCAGCAAATAGGAAGAAATGTAGATTTGCTCAAGTTCAATTAGAATATTTAGGCCACCTCATTTCAGCCCAAGGAATTGCGGTTGATCCCTCTAAGGTAGACAACATTGCAAGTTCCAAAAGATGTGAAGGCGCTTCGTGGTTTTCTTGGTTTGACTAGGTATTACAAAAAGTTTGTAAATGGGTTTTGCAAGATTGCATTGCCTTCGACCAATCTCCTCCACAAGGATGCCTTCATGTGGACAGAATCATCTCAAAAAGCCTTTGAGGAACTTAAATGAGTCATGACCACTGTACCCGTCTTAGCAATGCCCAATTTCTCTGAGACATTTATCAGTAAGACAGATGTGTTGGGGCAGGGAATCGGAGCTGTTCTAATGTAAGACGGCAGACCACTAGCATTTCTTAGTCAGGGACTCTTTACACAATCTCGGTTAAGGTCAGTTTACAAAAGGGAGTTGATGGCTATCGTTATAGTTGTCCAAAAATGGCGACACTATCTGTTGGGTAGGCACTTCATCATTAGGATTGATCAACGCAACATACACTATTTGAATGAGTAAAGGTTGCAAGGGGAGGAACAACAAAAATGGATTATCAAGTTACTAGGATTGGATTATGAAATATAGTATAAACCGGGGTTAGAAAACAAAGCGGCAGATGCCTTGTCCAGATGAGATGAAATAGTAGAGTACAATGCCATATCCATATGCTATTTTGCCAAAAAAGATGAGTGGAAAGAGGCTATTAGGCAAGATGTCAAGTTGAAGAAAATTTGCCAAGATTTAATCACGAATCCTCACAGTCATCTACATTTCAGGATAGTCTCCCACCAATTGTACTATGATGATTGTTTGGTTCTTCATAAATCTTGCTCACAGGTTTAGCAACTTTTGTGGGAATTTCATTCATCTCCTTTAGGGGGTTACTCTGGGCTTTTCCAGACCTACAAAAGGCTAGCACATGTGGTTTATTGGGAAGGGATGGAACAAGACATTCAAGCATTTGTGAGAGCTTGCCCAACCTACCAGCAAAATAAATATGAGGCCCTACAACCTGTCAAACTGTTACAACCATTGCCTATCCTATCTCAAGTCTGGGAAGATATTTCAATGGACTTCATAATCGGTCTTTCAAAAGCTTATCAGGTAGACACTATCTTAGTGGTGGTTGATCACCTCACAAAATACAATCAATTTCCCCATTTGCGGCATCTCTACATAGCTAAAGATGTAGCTAACTTGTTTCTTAAGGAGGTAGTTAAGCTACATGGGTTCCCTCGCAACATAGTTTCTGATCGGGACCGAGTCTTCATGAGTACCTTTTGGGGAGAAATGTTCAAACAATCGGTACACAACTTCATATGAGTACTGCCTACCATCTATAGTCTGATGGACAATCAGAAGTCGTGAACCGATGTGTGAAGACTTACTTGCACTGCTTCGTGGGACACCAACCACAACATTGGCCTAAGTGGCTGGCATGGCCAAAAGACTGGGTTAACATCACATACAATTGTTCTTCCAGCATGACCCCCTTTCAAGCCTTATATGGTCGAGATCCACCAGTTATCCTCAAATACAATGAGAATAGCTCTATTGTGGATGATGTCGATCGAAATTGACAGAAAGAAACTTCATTTTGGAAGAATTGAAGGCCAACTTGGCTAAGGCTCAAGATAGCATGAAGATATATGCTGATGGAAAAGGACGGGAAGTTCACTATGTCGTAGGGGATTTTGTTTATTTAAAGATTCAGCCTTATCGTCTCAAATCCTTGGCACAAAGAGTCAATGAGAAGTTCAATCCAGGTTTTACGATCCTTATATGATTGCAAAAAAAGTGGGTCAAGTTGCTTACAGGTTAAATATACCATTTATAGCCTGTATACATGACTTCTTCCATGTTTCACAACTCAAGAGAGTCACCTCCCATCCTATTCCAGCATAGTCCCTTCCAGACATCCTTGACCGCGACCTGACGCTACAAGTAAAGCCCGAGCATGCCCTAAAAAAACTACTTCTGTTAGATGGCAGTTATGAAGTGTTAATTAAGTGGAGGACTTTACTAGCCTATGATAACACATGGGAAGCCTACGATGCTATTCGCCACTAATTTCCTTCTTTCCACCTTGAGGACAAGGTGACACTCCTTGGGGAGGGTAATGATGGAACCCCGATAACCAAATGGTATAATAGAAAAGGGCAAAAAGGGAAAGAGAAGGCTTGACAGGTGGCAAGGAAGCAAAATGGCGCAATGAAGGGTTGACAGATGCCAAATTGGCACAAGGAGTGTGATGAATTTGCTAGAGTTTGTTAGATAGGGATCTAGAGTGAGAATAAAAGGAGAGCAGGAGAGTAGTGAGAGATCATGGAAAATTAGTGGGGAATTTGTATAGAAGGAACTGACCCTCGAAGATCAGTGTGTTATCTGTTCTTTCTTTAAACTTTCCATTTTTCTATTTATTCCAATGTTTTTCCTTAATACAATAGTCATTTATGCTTTATTGAGTGTTATGTGGCTTGATTAATTGTGTTTTGCGTGTTGATTGTGAGTTTGGGAGGTGGGTTTCCATCACATTACTATTGAAATTTAACATTACAACAACTTGTTATTTGATTTTGATTTGATGTTGTGTTTATTTATTTATAGGATTGTGAAAATGAGGATGGCAATTATGAACCATTGGATTAACCTATGAATTTCGACCCTACACTCTCTTGCTCATGAATTTCATGTTTTTATTAACATAAGTACCACTCCTAAATTCTTTCTACATTTTAGAGGGCCTNAAAGAGTCCATTTTAACCTGAAACACGAAAAGTAGAGAATTACGCACCAATTCAGGTAAAAATGCACTAGAAAGTACCTGAAATCCGACAAAAAGATCAAATAAAAACTGTATAATTTACGGATTATCACTTTGTCACCATGTGAAAGAGCTACCTTGCTTGTAGTATGAAAGTCATAATTGAGTAATCTTTTAGGATATACAGACCCCTATGTTCTTGGAAGATCTACAATTTAGAGAGCTACTTCCTTGTAAGTGTGAAAGCTACACTTGGTTGCTTTTGAGAGAATTTCTGCCCATAGCTTATCTATTACAAAGAAAAAGAAGTAAAAATGAATTTCAATTGTTTAAATAATAAAATAGGGCATGAGGGAAAGGGTAGTTGAATGAAAATTTTGACCAATGAGTCATGCCCCCCTTTAAGGACCCCGCACACACCTATGACAAAGAATCTATGCATTCTTGCTCATTGATTGACAAAAGAAAAGGTTGCATTGTGTGAAAGTAACTTGATTGAGGTCATTTCTCCAGCATCCCCAAGATTGATGATATTTTCTCTCATGTAACACTGATTGACTATACTTGCTTCTGTAAATTTTTGTTTATGAAATTGACCTCATGATAATATTTTTTTTTTTTGTTTTGTGTCTCTTGTCTTTTGCCTTGATCGAATGTCACTCTTTGAGAGTTCTTGTGTGCACATATCTGTAACTTTCTGTCCTTGGTTTCTGTCCTAAGTTTTTGTTTAGTGCCTTGTGTATGGTTCGTTGTGTGTACTTTGTACACTTATGTTATCATGTGGGACTATTGTTAGTTGTGCGCACATGACTATTGGATGTACTCACATTGGGCTTAGTTAATAAAAAGAGAAAACACGTGTTTTTCTAGGGTTGCGTTTTTATTTTCTTTTATATAGTTGTGTTTTGTTCATTTCAATCGTCATATCCAAAGTGCGTTTTTTCTATTCATTCTTTTTCTCCAATCAATGTCTCATAACTACCTTTTTGTAAAGATTAATGGAACACCAACAGAGATTCATTGACGACATTAGAAAGTCTATTGAATCCAAGAAAAGAACAAGAAAAGGGCAGTCCTCACATACCCAAGAAAGTGCACACTCTTCTGCTTCAAGTGAAAGCAACCCCTCTGCCTCAAAATCGGTGTCAAAATCCTCATCATCAAACTCTTCTTCATCGGATGATCAGCCTCTTATCAAGAGATTGAAACGCTCAAAAGGGTCCTCTGTTAAATCCCCTGCAAAGAAGAAGAAACAAGTTGAGATTTCCAAAGGTAAA
This sequence comes from Pistacia vera, assembly GCF_008641045.1. NCBI lineage: Eukaryota > Viridiplantae > Streptophyta > Magnoliopsida > Sapindales > Anacardiaceae > Pistacia > Pistacia vera. The sequence continues at coordinate 476,450 of NW_022196164.1, forward strand.
AAGAAAGTGAAAGCAGCACCTCAATCTGAGGCTTTAGGTAAATGAAAATTTTTTGTTTCTCTTTCTGCTGAGTTGTGGTTTAAAGAATCTGTTATTTTAAGACCCATTGTCTATAAGTCAAATGTAGAATTCTCTGAGTTACCTAAAATCGCCAAAATCATGGCTGATAGAAAATGGAAATCATCTGTGGTGAAACTTGTGCCACCGTGTCAAGGTTTTGTGCAAGAATTTCATGCACATTTTAGGGAAGATATTAACCAGACCCCGTATCACAAAAACCAAGTCTGGATAAGGGGTATTTGGATGGACTTTAACCCTGAAGTCATTAGGAAACTGTTGAAGCTCCTTGTTATAAAAAATGAAGATGACTTGTCTATTCCTGTAGAGGAACGTAGGTTCATGGCTAGTGACCTTAGTGGTGGTACTATTACAGTTTGGCCTAACAGTGGATTCCTTCCTGTCAATGTGCTCACTTCCCTATGTAGGACTCTTTTTAAAATCACCATTACCAACTAGTCTCCATCTAGGCATAACTCCTTAATAAGACTTGATAAAGCCCAATTGATGTATGGCATTGTGCAAGGAAAGAAAATCAACCTTGTCGACCACTAGTGAGTCCAAAGGAAAATCCTTCCTTCTGCCCTTCCCTTCCCTAGTCACAAGAATTGTTGACTCTTATGAGGCTCCAAAAAGACCAAATAATCAGTTCCTCAAAATTAGAAGTATCTCTTCTAAAACCCTTAAGTCTGTTGCCCCTACTGTGGATGTCCCTTCATCCTCTCAAGCCCCTTCTGTAAAATTCTGTGCTTTGTAGTCCAAAGTGTTTGAGTTGTTGCAGGCTCTTGATTAGAAAGTGGACTCTTTTTACACCTCCTTGATGGCTTGAGTTGACTTTTGTGAAACTGTCCTTAAAGAAACCAGACCTGAACTTCTGAGTAAAGGAACTTCAAGTAGTTCCAAGGATGCCCTTGCTGGCTCTACTCCTACTAAATAGATTGATGTTTCTGCTGAACCTCAAGCTGATCTGAATGCCAACACTGTCAATGGAAATACTATTTTTGAAGGTCAAAATCCAGTGCTTTTTGAAGACATTGCAGAAATAGAAGAAAAAGGTGTTGTAGATGAACTTGAGTCTGAAGCTGATGTTGAGCAAAGTGCAAAAGGAACTTCTACCTTTGTAGCTACTCCTGAAATTGATCCCTCAAATAGAGAAAATGAACCTGACAATGCGACTCTTCCTACTGGTTCTCAGACTGTAGAGGATGCCTCTGGTATGGCCATCCCTGCTCCTATGTTCACTTCTGTAGTTGATCCTCCTTCAGCTTGTACATTTGGTAGAACTCGTGTCAAAACTATTAGCAGAAAGCCCCCCAGGAGATCCTCTCATCTTAAAAGCTGATCTCTTATGATCAAAAAGGGGGAGATGATGTTGCTGAGCTGTTTGAGCTGAGCTATTGGACTCATTTTTTTTTTTTTTTTTACAAAAAACTTTATATCTTCTTATTGACATTGACTAGTTGTTAGTGTGATCCCTACTGTCTCTATGTGATCACATTTTTTTTTCTTTTCATATGTAGAACGTTTTTAGTTTTTTTTTTAGTGCTTCCTGTTTTTGCTAATAATCTGTTTGGTTGGTTGTATTTTTGCTAATCTCTCCCTTGTTATGTGGATCCTCTTGATTGTCATATTGATCTGCCCTTCTTTGGAAATCCTTGGTAACTCTATTCCTGTTGTGTGTTGTTTAGGGGGAGATCTTTTGTTGAAGGTGAGTGATTTTATGCCTCATTATTGCTTTTATTGCTTTCCTCCTTAGTAATGTTTTTCTAGCATGCTGTCTTTGAAATGTGCTTTGATCATAAGTGATAAAGGGGAAGATTGTTAGTGTTTTTGTCATCTTATGGTCCATTGTGCACACACTTATAAAGGTAACCACCTTCACAAGTGTGAGCACTTTTGCCTATGTGTGTTTGCAACATTTCTGGCAGATATTTTTCCTCAAATCACACTTCACGTATTTTTTTTCACTTCTGGATAGAATTATTCCTTGATTGATTTTCTGTCTTATTCTTTACACTTGTTTGCTGCTTATTTGCTGAGTAAGGAAATGGATATTTCTTTTGTTTGTGGTCCTAAAATGTCTTGTGCAAAAAGAAAGACATAAAAGTTAAACTTTTTTACCCCCTAACCTTTAACGTGTTGATCACTTTATATTCTCCCGTTTTGTTTTTGTTTTTCAAGAAACCTGATTACATTGTTTTGCCTCTCAGAATATTCTCTATAGTTCTTGTTTTTGTTAAGGTTTCTTACTATGCTTTAGTAGGCTTAGAATTACCCTTATCACTTATCCTTGTGTAAGATCTTTTGAATGTTGGTTTCTTTATGACGAGAGCTTGAGTGCAAGCTACTGTCCTGTTTTTATTGTGAACCTTGAGAGGAACTTTTCTTCAACATGAAGTTGCTGTGTACGTAAAGCTTGCTGTGATGACTTGAAGTTTAACTAAAGAAGATAGAATCATTGTGTAGAAAACAGGGAGTGTTTTACTACTACAGTTATCTTGTTTTATATTTGAACTCATAAGTATTTTATAGTGAATTTACTTCCTTTGGACGTGGTCCCATGGATGTAGGCTTGATGCCAAACCATGTAAAAATGAGCATGTTCTTTACTTGGTTTTATGTATGTTTTAATTCAGTTATTCTCAATTCATTTGCATTAAATTGAATAATCAACCCATTCTGCATAAGTTTTAATCACTTGGTAATTCCCTTAAAACTTACACTTGGTTATAAGCTAAGATTACAAGAGGTCGCGAACTGCGATATAGGTTACAAGTGCTTGGTGTTCTAAGTGTTCTTAGAGAATATCAAGCTAGTCTCTTTCCCACGGTGTGTCTTTGCTATTTTCTTTGTTGAATTCAAAGTGACTGATCCCAATTTTGTGAGGGAGAGCTGCTATTTATACTCGCTGAGCTCAAGATAATGATTATATTTCTGCAAGTGGGTTGGTGCCTACAATCTCTCCTAATGTCCCATTAGCTGAGAACTTAAGAAATATCCTAAAATTAAATGGGGCTTGGACAAGTGTGCAAACCAAATTCAATGACAGACAAAAACTTGAGTCGACTGGGTTGTTGACAGCTATATTCATTCTATCTTGGGCGACATGACAGACTCTAGATAGTGCAAAGTCTTCCTGAACTTTGATTAATTCTCACTAACATCAGCTTATGTTAGCCCTGATTTTTAAGGCATAACACTATTATAAATATGGTTGTATTTAAGCAACTTATTCAACTAAGAAAAAGAAGAAAATACAAGAAAGAGAGAGACTTGTATGTATATAAGCTTATAAGTTATATCATGCGATAATTCATGTAAAAAGTAAGGGCTTTGTTTGGTTCACAATTGGGTGTTTTTGGGAAAAGTTTTCTGAAAAAAGTTAAAAAAAAGTTGAATTGGGTGGGTGTTACGATGTAGGATTTATAAATTATTAAAATACCCCCTATATTTGTTTATTTACAAAACACCCCCTATAATAAAATCTTAAAAGTTAACAAAAACACCCCTAACCCAATGTCAAATACGGACAGCCGACCACCACTGCCGGAGGGTGGCCGGGTTCACCGTATTGGCGCATGACCGGCTGGATCTTGCCGGTCGTGCGCCGATATGGCTTTTGCCGGCCAGATCCACGGTGGATCTGGCCGTATTTTCTCGTCAACGACGACCGTTTGTTGGCCGTCGTTATAAACTGTTACGGCCAAAGATCTGGCCGTCGACGGCCAGATCTTTGGCCTTAGATCTGGCCTTTTCCAGCCAGATCCACCGTGGATCTGATCGGAAAGGGCTAGATCGGCGCACTACCGGCCAGATTCAGCCGGTAGTGCGCCATCCTAACAGATTCCGGCCATTTTCCGGCAGTGGTGGCCGGAATCTGGTAAATATGAATTACTGGGGTGTTTTTGTAATTTTTAAAAAAATATTTAGGGGTATTTAATTAAATTATCAAATTTAAGGGGTTTAAAAAAATTTGAATAATATTGGGAGTAGTATTCCCAAAAATCAAAGTTTTTGGGTATTTTACTGTTTAACTTTTTTGGGAATACTAAAAGTAGTATTCCCAATTGGCAACCAAACGAAGCCAAGGTTTTCATGTTAACATTCAAAGCGAGCCAAGAAACAAGTGACAACCTGTAACAATCCAAACTTGATATATAGTAAATGTACTTCAATATAAGGTGGTACTTATACCAATTCAACTTAAGCTTACAATTATTGACTTTTTACCAAAAATCTCTTTGATAAATTTCTTGTTAAAATTAGGTTCCTTTGTGCTTGAATTTTGAGGTTTTGGAGTGGTGTACTGGGTAAGAATCTGAAATTTTTATTCATTTTCAATGATGAAATCATTGACTCGATTATGAAAGGGACATACTTTAAGCTCCACTATTTGAGGTGAGTAAAAAATAAAATTCATCAATATGTTAACAGTGGCCCGACATGTTACACAACCTTCGTTTTAAAATTAGAGTATTTGCAACACATTTATTTTTTGACATCATTAATTGCTAGAGAATCCAAGGAGTGAGGACGCGACTTGATTAAGAATAAGAAATCAATTTACTGTAATTACATTAATGGATTATGACTTAGAAGTACAAAGAACAATTTTTATTGTGAAAGCACATATGGCTTTAAACGACCAGTCTTCGTTTTAAGGAGAGGGTCCCTAGTACCTCAGCCTCTTCTTCTAGTAAACTGTAAACGCTAAAATTTACAATTGAATTGAAGACTGAATCTTGTGAAGAGAGCCACTGACAACCTTGATGGACCTACGGGGTGCCTTCTTGCGTCTTTGGGGGAGTTAAGGTGGCGAGGGGATTGAAGTAGATAAGGGGTTTGGCAATATGAGAATCAGGGCTGAAGGGTGGTATTTTCTGAATCTCTAATGAGGGGATTGGCCTCAGCTTATATAGTGAACCGTAGGGGCCCGAATCCTAGTAGGACTCTGAGTCTACTTAGTAGGGAACTCCCTTTTCGGGAAGAGATCAGATTTTTGCCTTTATCTATCAAGGCTTTCGTGTTTGGGTGAGATACAGGGTCTTGTCAGAAGAGGAATTTGGTTAGGATTTTGATCCTGGTTATGGACTGTTACGGGTGAATGGGTCGGACCCAATTCAACTTAACTCGGGAGATGACCCAACTCATAGAGCAGGCAGATCCCAAGGTATTCTAAGCGTGGGCCCAATCAGGATTGGGCCAAGGCTCTAGGCTGTCACTTATTACTGTTATGGTTGGACCTCATCAGGCCCAATACAAATTTTGGCCCATACATAAACTAGAAACAAATACCATGTTAACAGTTAGTTTTGCAAGTCGATAACTGGGACCGGAGTAGTTTTTCTATTTCTTTTATCAATCTTGCAAATTTCTTTTGCATCATCAAATCAAATATCAGTTTGTACAAGAAAGTTCTGCCTCCCTTGTTTGATACTTCTCCTTAATTAGGGTTTCTGGTTTATACTACGTTGGTTCTATTGTTGTAAGTTTGTCTTTCTGAAAAGTCAGTTAGCCTTTAATTTTCATTTATTTAATTTATTTCTGATACGATGATCCAACTATTATTTGTTGCTTTAATAAGGGTTTCTGGTTTATACTCCCCTTGTTTTATTTGTTGCTTTTATTTCTGCAAGTTATAGCTTATTGAACATGGTAATGGAATATAATTCCACCCACTTCACACCACTACACATTACGCAATGTGAAACTTGTTACACAGAGTCAATATGAAGGGTCTTTTATAGACGGTAAAATCTACGGTTGATTCTGAATAGACGGATTTTGTGTGAAGTGAGCCACCGACAATCGGATGGACCTATATTGAAAGGAAGAGCAAACGTGCAGGCTTGGGTTACATTGATGTGGTGTCTATTATAGGCACTCCGACGCTTAAGTAAGCACGGTTGAAGGTATTTAGTGAGGGCTGAGAAGGAGAAGGGTTTATCGAAATAATGTGGCTAGGGCTAGACTAACACAAAGTGGTCGAAGCATTGAAGCTAGTAAAGTTAGGGGGGAAACTGTGATTCTTGGGAGCAAGAATTTGGGAGATAAGCTATGGGTGATTTCTAAATGACTAATGAGAGGGTTTGCTCCTGTTTATATAGTGAACCAAGGAGGTTGGAGTCTTGGGACTCTGAGTCCTATTTGGCAGAAGAGTTCCAATTCGGAAGGAAGTCTTGTGACTTGCCTAGCAAGTGAGATTTTGGATCTTGATTGAAGTGGAAAGCAAATAGGATTCTGATTTCTATTTTGGGACGAATGTGGGCTAATGGGCTAAAGCTCGATTTAGCTTAACTTGTAGGATAACCACCAACTCATAGAGTGATCAGTTCATAAGGCGAATTTAAGCGTACGCCCAACCAAAATTGTGTTAAGGCATTGCGCCATAATGTGTTTATTTCGTTATTGAACTTTGTAAGGCCCACTACAATTTTTGGCTCATACAACTTGTCATCAACCTGAATTATGCTAAGAAGATAACTCTTATGAGAACTTGCTCAAACACCGTGCCTAATGGAGAGAAATAGGGGATGGTAAGAACCATCTTCATTGAATGCTCTCATATTCACATGTTAGTTATTATGTTTAGGAATAAATATAGGTTGACAAACACTTCTTACAACTTTCTCTTTCAAATGTTGACGTGACAACTCACAATTGGTCAATTCGCATTTGGTTAGATGGGACCCATTTGTTGGGTAGGTGGGACCCATTACGAATTAACCCATTACGAGCTGACACGTCACGTTTGTGAGAGAAAGTTATTAAAAAGAGTTTGTGAGTGTAGTATTACTATATGTTTAGAAGGTCGATAACCATAACTTACTTTCTCAATAGATCAAGCAACCTTTAATTCTCATCTAACGTTGTGAACTACATTCATCCTCAATGCCATTTTCTTTAAGTGTTTTGGGAGTTTGATCAAAGGATTGCCAAATTCGTGGAGAAATCTAGGTTACTTTAAATCAGTATCTAATTTATTATTACTTTCCACAATCAATTAAATTTATTTATTTATTTATTTTTAGCTTAAATTATGTTGGCACGAACCAATTTCATTTAGGCTACTGTAAGTTGGGTCATAAAAGAAAGGAATTGTTTAGCCAAGAAAAGAAGACAATACAAGAAAGATACGGACTTTTGCATAAGCTTAAGTAATAATGCAAGTGGAAGTTACTGGTATCATGTGCACCTGACGTCAATATTGAGTGTCACTAACAAAGGTCTTATTGGGTCATGTCAAAGAACATTCAAGTTGACAGCAAGAAGCAGAGCTTGTTTTATGGTAGGAATCTGTGTCATAATTAGGGGTGTTCGGTTATGGGTATCCTATATTTTTTGAAGGAACTAGAACCGACATAATTAGGGGTGTTCGGTTTCGGGTACCCTGTGTTTTTTGAAAGAACTGAAACCGACGGTTCTGGTTCCTAAGTACCCAGAAGTAGAACCTATAACAACAGTTCCAGTTCCGGTTCTGGGTACCCTATAAAATTACAATGACCCCCCAAAAGTTTTTAAGATGGTAAAAAAACCCTTAAAAACTTACAAATACCCCCCCACTTGGAACTTGTTAACAAAAATAAAATTACAAATTATAAATTCAAAATTACAAACTCCATTACTTTGTAAACATAGATTCTCAAAAGTCAAACCAACTTACTTTAAATGTTATGAAATATAAATATAATTGTATTCACATTACTTTTTCTACAAAAGTTTTTATTAACCCCCAAGTCTTTAATTTTATTTTATATTAGTCTCGGTTCCAATTGTATTTACATTACTTTTTCTACAAAAGTTTTTATTAACCCCCAAGTCTTTAATTTTATTTTATATTAGTCTCGGTTTCAGATTCCGATTCCAGTTCCTAACTGTAAGAACCGGAACCGAAACTGCACAGTAACGGTTCCAAAAATTTGGAACCGAAACCTACATGTTGACGACTGGTTCTGGGTAGGAACCAGAATCAATCCCCAGATATCCGTCGATTTTGATTCTAATCGGTTCTTTTGAACACCCGGGGTCATAATAGCTAGCCTTAAGGACCACTTGAAAAAACAAAAGTGAAATGGACAAACTTAGACGACCTTGACCTGCTTTCCCAGCTTCCTATGCTATAACACAGCACCACTCAACGGGCCAAGCCTTATCACGTGGTCCCTTTTCTGATGGTATTGCCAAGGATTGCTTCTCGACATTTGTGGTGTTCATTTTCCTAAAGGTTTTCATATCTTATTAATTATTATGATATCGATCAATGAAATCAAATTATGAATATGATGTAAAATTTGTTTCAACTGGAGATTTCAAATATAATTTGCTTTTTTTTTTTTGCTAAAACTAATTTTTTTTTTTTTTTTTTTTGTACTTAGTAGATTTAAATTAGCCCCCAAACAAGACTAGTTCGCTGAGTATAAACTCAGCGTACACTTGCAGCCAATGGGCAATTTTACCATTCGGTTAGTTGTAGTTCATTCAGTGTGGATATTATTTCACACCAAATATACAAAACGAAACTTGCAAATCAGAGTCAAAATTGGCAAGATATCGCTTGTAAATCAACTTGAGAAACATGTGGATCGCACTAGAATTTGGGACCACTAGTAAATGAACAAACAAGTGAACAACTAAAAGTACGTCTTCATACTTTTAGTTGTACTCGCTCACATCTCACACCCTTAGATAACGGGGAGAGAAGAACAGGAAGAACTATGTTCATTAGACGCACCGAGACTCACATATTACTTATTCAGCTCATTTTGTATCCATTTTTATCCTGTTGTCATCTACCTTTCTGTTCTGCGAAAGATACCTTAACATTGATTGATTCCATTAGTGATCAACAGCGATTTGAATTAGGATTTTCACCCCTGATAGGAGGTCTGATAAGAAAAGATACGTGGGAAATTGAAGTATTATAGGTTTATATCTGTTAAGCCTACAAAATCAGGCAGAGAAATTTTTGGGCTCCGCCACTGATGGAACGTAACCTGCTCCTTTATTGAAGTTGCTTTCCATGTTGTCAGCGAAGGAAACAGAGACAACAAAATCAGGCGGAGAAATTTTTGGGCTCCGCCACTAATGGAACGTAACCTGCTCCTTTGCTCCTTTATTGAAGTTGCTTTCCATGTTGTTAGCGAAGGAAATAGAGACACCAGCGAGAACAAAATAACAAGAAAGCAAATCATAGATAATAAACATAAAGAAAATAACATATGCGATTTATCTTGATTAATCCAATATAGGTTACGTCCAGTCAAATTAAACAAAATAACAAGAAAGCAAATCATAGATAATAAACACAAAGAAAATAACATACGCGATTTATTTTGATTAACTCAATATAGGTTACGTCTAGTCAAATTAATATTATTGCAATATTTTCTCTCTTTTCATTTTACAATAAATGAATTGTTCTATGATTTGCTATCACACACATAATAAAAGAAAAATATATTTATATACTAGGTTTAAGTGACAAAACATAGTTTTACAATGATTCTTATTTCTAAGCTCAACTCAATAAGAAATTAATAACTTTCTTATTAACTTAAAGAAATCCTCGGGTTATACATGAAAAAAATACAAACGCCTACGTACGGGACAACTCCAACAGTCACACACTAAATAGTGTAATTATACAACGAACTAAATAATCTCAAAGAACAGCATACTTTTTTGTCTGAATGAAATAATCCACTTGATATCATGAAGAAGACACTCCTACATAAAACGTTTCAAAAACGGTAATTAGCAGAAGAGATAGGCCCGAGAGGAGTCATCATGAGATCGACTCCTAATCAAAATCACCTCCCATCCACCATATGTGTTCTGTATACATTATTGTCATGTTCATTGCTTCTTTATTGCTCTGCCAGAGATACTATTTCAGTAAACACTTCGCTTAAAGATGGAGAAACCCTTGTGTCAGCTGGACAGAGATTTGAACTGGGATTCTTTACCCCTCCTAAAAGCTCTGATATAAGATACGTTGGAATATGGTACTTCAAGTCAAAGCCACGAATAGTTGTATGGGTTGCCAATCGAGAAAGCCATCTTCCCGATTCCAATGGATCATTTGTTATTGCAAATGACGGCAACCTCAAGGTATTGGATGCAGCTGGAATTGCTTACTGGAATACAAATCTTAAAAGTTCGCTGCCTGGCGTCCGGGAAGCGAAGCTCATGGATTCAGGAAATTTGGTTCTAAGCGACAGTCAATTGGAAACAAGTCCATGGCAGAGCTTTGAACACCCAACCGATACGTTTCTTGCCGGTATGAAGATGACTGAAAATATATCGTTGAGGTCATGGCTCAGTGAAGATAATCCAGGAGAAGGCAATTTCAGTTTTAAGATGGTTCAAGGAGTAAACCCGTATCTCATCTTGAAAGGAAATATCACATACTGGACAAGTGGGAAGTCCGGAGATTTCTTTAGGTCCTATGAAATAGCTTACTTGTTATCAAACTTCAGTAAGAGTACTCTCAAATCTACAGATTCCAAATCTCTCTTTTACGGGTTAAAAAATATTTCAAACATAGACTATAGCCACACGAGGCTTGTCATGCATTTTACTGGGCAGATACAGTTTTGGAAAAAAGATAAGATGAAGGATTGGTCTTTGATGTTGTCGGAACCAAGCGATCCATGTAGAGTATATAGTTATTGTGGAAACTTCGGCAGCTGTAATAGTAACAACAGGGTGAAGTGCAAATGCTTGCCAGGCTTCAAGGCCAAGTCACCTGAAAAGTGGAATTCTGGCGATTTTTCAGGTGGCTGTACAAGAAAAAATCCAATTTGTGCTGCAAATGACATGGTATTCGGCTTGAAAATGATGAAACTGGATAACACAGACATACGAATTCCAGACGCAAGAACTGAAAGTGAATGCCAGCGTGCGTGTTATAACGAGTGCCAGTGCCAGGCATATTCATTTGTTAAAGCCACGCTAAGAGAAGACCCTGTATGCTGGATTTGGAAACAGGATTTGAATGATCTTCAGGAAGAGTATGCCAATGGGGGTCGAGACATCTATGTCCGTGTGGCACCTTCTGATATAGGTATCTCTCTTTTTTTACATCAAAACCAACAAAGGAGTTTGTATAGCGTTGATCAGACACAGCCACAAACAGGAACACTAGCTGATGACTTAAAGTTCGAAAAATGGCTCATTAATTTTGAAAGATAGCACAAAAGCAAAAATCCATCACCTGATATATTTAGTTGGTGTTTGGCCCATTTTCTTTTATTTTATTCCCTGTTTTCCCCCCTTTAATTAGATTTTCTGGCTCAGTTTTTTACTAGTTCTAAAAACTAATGTTAAGTATTTACCTAAGTTTTTGTTGAAGTGGTATCTTAACATGTAACAATTTAAGTGTTATATTCTTTGCTGCAGAATCAACAGAAAGAAATTGTAAGACTTGTGGTACAAACCTAATTCCATACCCTCTAAGCACTGAGCCATCTTGTGGAGATCCCAATTACTTCAGCTTTGTCTGTGACACCTCCACCGGGCAAGTTAGCTTCAAAGCACTGAGTGGCACCTACCGAATTGCTAGAATAGATCCAGATACAAGAAATTTCAGTATCCAAATAAAGCGCGTAGATGCAAGGAATTCAGAAGGAATTTTGAAGCTCAACCTATCATTGCCATTTTATATTTTGACCAACGGGTTTGACGCCGGCCAGGAAGATAGTAGTTATGGTAATTCATCTAACAGTGCAAGTGAAGTAGTGATTTATTGGACGCCACCACTGGAGCCAACATGTAGTACACAAAAAGATTGTATAAATTGGCCTCATTCAACATGCAAATTAGCAGGCAATCGAGTAAGGAAGTGCCTCTGCAGTGAAACTCATCGATGGGATGGCCTTTTGTTAAATTGCACTTCAGGTAAGAATGTTCTGAATTCATGAAAAGGTTACGTTGTCCATTCGTGCATGCTAAATTTACCTTGTAGATAAAGAAGAGATTGGCCTTCCAAGCTAGCTAGGAGTGATATACATTGTGTGATGCAAAAGAAATGAGAAAATTATCTTGTATTTTCTGATTGTAGTTCTTATGTGATTGGGCTCTGGCATTCAGAATTCTGCAATGATCATCGTGTTATACTATAATAAATAATTTAGTGAGGCTATTCATTTTCATTCTTACAGTGAATCCAGATGAAGGTGGTCACACTTTGCAAAATGGACGCTCTGATGTAAGAAAGAAGCAATGGATCCTGACTGTTGGAGTGATTGTTGCTAGTGTGATAGTTCTGTTCATCATTGTTTACTTTTTCTGTCAAAGAAAGAAAACCCAAACACAAGGTAACTGTATCAATTATGCACATAATAATTATCCAACTAAACATAATTGAACAATATTTTAATGGTTCTTCGATTTAAATGGCACCTGGCTGAGATATGCTGTTGATTTTTTTATTCAGAAGACAGAGAAAGCCTTCAACAAAATCTGGCTGTTCGTTTCAATGACAGTGCAAGGCACGTGAAGGGCTTGGTAGACACGGACCAATTCAGAGAAGAAGATAAGAAAGGCATAGATTTGCCTTTTTTTGATTTTGAAAGCATACTGGCCGCTACAGATAATTTCTCAGAAGCAAACAAGCTCGGAAAAGGGGGGTTTGGGCCTGTTTACAAGGTAAATATTCACAGGAGTCATCAGTACGTCTAGTCATATGTACAATCATTCTCATAACAAATTTGACCGCAGGGTAAGTTTCCAGGAGGTCAAGAAATTGCTGTAAAGAGGCTCTCAAGTGTTTCAGGACAGGGTTTGGAGGAGTTTAAGAATGAAGTAGTGTTGATTGCAAGGCTTCAACATCGTAATCTCGTTAAGCTTTTGGGTTACTGCGTAGAAGGGGGTGAAAAGATTTTACTCTATGAATATATGCCCAACAAAAGCTTAGACTCCTTTATATTTGGTAAGCCACGAGACTAGCATGTCTGAACTATCTATTGATCAAACTTTTATTTTGCTTTATTGAAAATTACCATAGTCACGGACATATGTTTTTTAATATGAGACAAATAAATTTCAGATCCTACATGCAGTGTTTTGTTGGACTGGGAGATGCGCTTCAACATCATTTTAGGAATTGCTCGAGGAATTCTCTATCTTCATCAAGATTCTAGGCTTAGAATCATTCATAGAGATCTAAAAACAAGTAACGTATTATTAGATCAAGAAATGAATCCTAAAATATCTGACTTTGGCTTGGCCAGGATTTTTGAAGGCAAACAAACAGAGGGGAGTACAAATCGAGTGGTCGGAACTTAGTAAGTTTTCACAATTCTCCAATTCAATTGGGAAAAATATGTACAATTGTAATTAATCCAATAAAATCAATATATCATGATAAAATTTTATTATTTTAATTGATGCAGTGGCTATATGTCTCCGGAATATGCACTAGACGGATATTTCTCAATCAAATCGGATGTCTTTAGCTTTGGTGTTGTTGTACTTGAGATTGTCAGTGGAAAAAAGAACACGGGATTTTATAACTCAGAAGAGGCATTGAGTCTTCTAGGCTATGTAAGTGGCTAGCCCTGTATTATCATGTAACTAATTCTCCTTTTGGCCAATTTCTTCATATTGTTTCAGTTTAAAACTTTCAGGCGTGGAGATTGTGGCGAGAAGACAAGGCACTGGATATAATGGACCAAAAATTAAGTCCAAGTTTCAACAAAATTGAAGTTTTAAAGTGCATAAATGTTGGACTCTTATGTGTGCAAGAAGACCCAAATGATCGTCCCACCATGTCCAATGTTGTTATCATGCTTGGCAGTGAAACTGCGACCCTTGCAACTCCTAAACAACCAGCCTTCATTATAAGGAGAGGGCCTTCTACTTCAGCCTCTTCCTCCAGTAAACCAAATATTAATTCCGAGTTGACTGTTAGTTTAACAGGTCGATAGTTCTTATTGTCTTTGTCCTTTTATTTATCAATCTGGAAAACTCTTGTGCATCAAATAACTGTTCTCTACAGAAAGTTCAGGATTGTGGTTTATATCCTCAAGTTTTCATTATTGTAGGGATTGCCTCTTGAAGTATCAGATGGCCTATAATTTCACTAATATTAATTTGTAATATCATGATCCAAATATCACATCTAATATTAGGATTCTATTATTAATTGAGTCTCTTGAGTCTTGACTCTCTTGTGCATCTCATGTCATACCTTTGTTTTTCAACGTGCGTTGTTATCATTTGCTATATTATTTTTTATTTCCTATTGATAGTGTTACGCAATCACACACAAACTTAGATCCTAAAACACAATCAACCAACAATAATACCAACAAAACACAGAGATTACCGTGGTTCACTTATCCTTTTATGGATAAGCTACATCCACGTTGAGCTCAGGAATGGTAGAGCTCGCTGCACTTACTATTACCAAGAAGTATCAAGATTACAACAGATTCAACAATCACCCAAAATCAGTACAACGTAAACTGCAATCAACCTAATGAGATACCCACTGAGAATCCCTAATCAGAGAGAAAAACACTCTCACCCGAATGATTAATCTCCCTAACCACTCGAGCCTGATTACACAAACAACAGCAAGAACTCACAATACTAACTCAGAAATCTCACAAAGGAAAAACCCAACATTGTTATACGTTTCTGCGCAAAAGGTGAGTTTACATATGGTTGACTAAGAGACTGATTCTGGCCGTTAGATCTGGAGTGCATCCTGCAGTCTGAATCCATTTTGGTTGCTTTGTCTAAAACAATGTCTTACTTCTTTACCCAAAACGACACTGTTTCAGGCTTCCATTTTAACAATCTCCACCTCAGAAGCACTGGAAACAGCCTCTTTGTGCAGCTTGCTCAGTTCCATTCCGTCATGGCTCTTTATCACTCCAGGCTACTTGACATACAACATGTTCAAGTAGTGCTTGAACTTGGCTGGAGTGATTATCTTGGTGCCCATGTCTGCTGGATTTTCTTCTATGGGTACCTTCTTAAGTTCAATGATTCCACTTCCAACTTGATCCCTCACAAAGTGATAGCGGACATCCACGTGTTTAGTTCTTTCGTGATACACAAGATTTCTGCTTAGATGAATCCCACTCTAACTGTCAGAATACACTGTCACCTTTCCACCAATTAAATTTGCCTCTGTCAGGATTCCTTTTAGCCATAAGGCTTCTTTAACTGCATCAGTTACTGCAATGTATTCTAATTCTGTTGAAGACAGTGCTACTATAGGCTGCAGTTGCGACTTCCAGCCTATACAATTTCCACCCAATGTAAAAAAATATGCTGTAGTTGATTTCCTACTATCCTTATCTCCTGCAAAATCAGCATCTACAAACCCAACCAGATCAAATGCAGTATTTCTTTTACAGTATTCAAGCCCAACATAAATGGTACTGTTTATATATTTCAGCATCCATTTTAAAGCTGTCCAATGTTCCATACCAGGGTTAGACATATATCTACTTAACATGGAAATGGAAAAGGCTAAGTCTGGCCTAGTACTAATCATGGCATACATCAGTCACCCCACAACATTAGCATAAGGGACAAACTCCATTCTCAACAATTCTGACTTAGTTTTGGGACATTGGGACTTACTAAGTATAAACTTACTAGTTAAGGGCATTGAGACCAGTTTGGCACCAGCCATGCCAAACTTTGTGACTAGTTTCATTAAATAGGATTGTTGCTGCAGCCTAAGTTCACATCTCTTCCTATCCCTATTTATTTCCATGCCTAGAATTTTCTTGGCATTCCCTAGGTTTTTCATGTTGAATTCAGTATTTAACTTCTTCTTTAATTCACTAATCTGGGTTTTTGACTTGCTAATCAACAGCATATCATCAACGTATAACAGTAAGTAAATAGGTAGATCATTATCCATTTTAAAGTAGAAGCAACTGTCATATTGACTACTAGTAAATCCTATACCTATTATAAAGGTGTCAAACATTTTGTACCACTGCCTAGGAGACTATTTTAACCCATATAAGGACTTTTTAAGAAGGCATGCATGGTCTGGGAACTCAGGGTCAATAAACCCCATAGGCTGGCTCATATAGATTTTTTCCTCTAGTTTTCCATTAAGGAATGTAGTGGTGACATCCAATTGCTCTAGGTCTTGGTATGCAACTACTGAAAACATCATCCGAATTGTTTTGTATTTTACCACAGGAAAGAAGACTTCATTGAAGTCTATCCCCTCCTTTTGGGTGTACCCCTTAGCCACAACTCTGGCTTTATACCTAGGTGGGTCAGCTATGGAAATGTCATCTTTAAGTTTGAAGAGCCACTTTCATTGGGTCAGCTTCTAGTTACTTGGTTTTGGAACCAGTGACCATGTTTCATTTACCTTTAAAGACTGCATTTCCTCCTCCATAGTTGTTCTCCATTTGTCCCTATCTCTGGATTCCATGGCCTCTTGATATGTCTCAGGTTCAGACCTCAGCACCTCAATACCAGCAAGAAGGGCAGTGTAAATTAGTTCTGTGTATGAATACCTTAAGGTTGGTCTTACCTCTCTTCTTGTTCTGTCTCTGGCCAGCTGATAATTTGTCAGTTCATGTTGTTGTGGTTCTAGGAATTCTTCTGCTTCTTCATCTTCAACTTGATCAGGTTCCTCTGGTGCAGTTTTAATTTCAGGCTACTGGGGTGCTTATGCTTGTGCTTGTGCTTGAGGTGGATTTAATTGTTGGGTTGTGGGCTCCACCTTAATCTGAGTTCTGACTAGTGACTGTTTCTATGCTTTTGGTGTTACCTGTATCAGGGTTAGTTCCTCTACATGGGAATACTCCCTCATTAAACACAACATCTTTGCTCACTATGATCCTGATCCTTGGTGACTCTCTATCCCATAGCCTGTACCCTTTTGTGCCCTCAAGATATCCAAGGAACACACAACTAGTTGATCTTGGTTCCAGTTTTCCCCCTATTGTGTGTGCATATGCTACACAGCCAAACACTTTTAGGTGTCCTAATTCTGGTCTTCTTCCAGACTATCTCTCTTCTGGATTGATTAGACCTATGGTTGTAGAGGGGCTCCTATTCACTAAATATGCTACTGTAGAGAGTGCCTCTCCCCAGAATGTTTTTGGGAGGTTTGAAGTGATCAGTAGACACCTAACTTTATCTAGGAGTGTCATATTCATTCTCTAAGCAACCCCATTTTGCTGTGGGGTATTTCTGACTGTCCTATACCTCAAAACCCCCTGTTCACTATAGAACTTGTCAAACTCCAGGTTACAAAACTCAAGCCCATTGTCAGTCCTAAGGGCTTTGACCTTTCTACCAAACTGGTTTTCAACTAAAGTTTTCTAGTCTATAAACTTTGCTAGGGCTTGATCTTTTGACCTAAGTAAGAATACTTAGACCTTCCTATTGTAGTCATCTACGATTGAGAGGAAATAATTGTTTCCACCATGAGATTTAACCTTTTTTGGCCCCCATAAATCAGAATGTAAATAATCCAGATAGTTGTTTGCTAGATGAACTCTCTTAGGAAAACTGTTCCTATGTTGTTTACCAAGTACACAATTTTCACAGAATTCTAAACTAGTGACAATATCTTTCACAAACTGTCCTTGCCTATTTAGAACATCCATCCCCTTCTGACTTATATGGCCTAACCTCAAATGCCACTTTTCAGTTACTGATAAATTTGGAGAACCAAGAGTTGTGTTGTTACAATCAGAGTAGAAACTACCACAAAGTATATAGAGACCATTTTTCTTCTCTCCTGTCAATACAAGTTTTTCATTCTTATAGACATTCAACCACCCACTGTTGGCCTTATAGCAGCATCCTGCTTCATCAAGGGTGCCTAGAGATATGAGGTTTCTCTTTAAGTTAGGGATATACCTCACTTTGGTTAACCTGATCAGTTTTCCCCCACTTAAGCTAAGGGTTATGCAGCCTGTTCCCTTAACTCTACATGCTTGGTTGTTACCTATGTACATAGTCTCATGTTCAGAATCCTCAAAGTCTTGGAACTAACTCCTATTGGGGCTCATATGGAAAGTACAGCCTGAGTCTAAAACCCATTCCTTTGTAGTGTCAGATATTGACACTGTTAGAACTTCTGGTTCATCCATTTGATTACTAGTGGTGGCTAGGTTGTTCTCTGTATTTCCTAGTTTTTGTTTCTTCTTCCAGTTAAAACATTTTTTCTTTAGATGGCCTTTCTTGTTATAGTAGTAACACTTTCTAGCTTCTGTTTTGGTTTTATTGCTTCCCTTCCATTTCTTCTTATTCTTACCCCTCTGACTAAGCTGGAATCTTTTACTAGACTGACCAGGTTCTAATCTACCCTTCATAAATAGAGTGCTATTGTTCCTTTTAAGGGTTTTAAGCTCTAATTCCCTAGCCTTAAGCCCAGCAACTATCAAATCAACATTGGGTACAGTATCGAAGTACTGGAAAACATTTTTGACTACTTGCTAGTCATCAGTTAAGGAGTTTAGCAATATCATGGCAAGACTTGTCTCTCCTAGTTCCTGGTCTGTGCCTTTCAAAATCAGATTCATCTTAAGAAATTCATCTAAATTTTCCTCAATAGACTTCGAATTATCCATTTTATATGAGAATAAGGCTCCCTTTAAGAAAGCCAAATTCGGTGCAGACTGCAAGGCATATAAAGATTCTAATTTACCCCATAAACTAAAAGGAGTTTTGAATCCATCTACCTTCTGAAGTACACTGTCCGAGAGATTCATCACGATCAAGTTGTATGCTTCTTCGTCAATCTCTTCCTCCTTCTTCAGTCTTTCCTCTAACCATTTCTTGGGATCCTTTTCCAACGCGATTACAACCTTGTTGTGTGAGAGAAGAGCTTTCATCTTCTTCTTCCAGCTCCCGAAATCGATCTTCCCATCGTATTGGTTTATTTCTAGTCGTGTAGTGGTGTTTGTGGTCATTTTTTATTGGTTTTGTGAAAGCTCCAAACTGTAACCCTAGTTTCTCTTACCCTGACTTTTGTGCGTAATCCTATTAATTTTTCCCAAGATTTGACTCCCTAGATCTAATTGGAGACTCAAAGGAATCACTGATTTGAAAACCCCCAATTTCCCGAAACCCTAATTTCGCAAAACTCTAATTTCGCAAAATCTCTTCTATCGGGACGACTCGTTAATCACCAGATCTAGACTCCAAGAAATGGCTCTGATACCACTGTTATGCAATCACACACAAACTCAGATCCTAAAACACAATCAACCAACAATAATACCAACACAACATAGAGATTACCGTGGTTCACTTATCATTTTATGGATAAGCTACATCCACGTTGACCTTAGGAATGGTATGAGCTCGCTGCATTTACTATTACCAAGAAGAATCAAGATTACAATAGATTCAACAATCACCCAAAATCAGTACAACGTAAATTGCAATCAGCCTGACAAGATACCCACTGAGAATCCCTAACCCAAGAGAACAACACTCTCACCCGAATGATTAATCTCCCTAACCACTCGAGCCTGATTACACAAACAACAGTAAGAACTCACAACCCTAACTCAGAAATCGCACAAAGGAAAAACCCAACAGTTTTACACGTTTCTGTGCAAAAGGTGAGTTTATATATGGTTGACTAAGAGACTTATTCTGGCTGTTAGATCTAGAGTGCATCCTGCGGTCAGAATTCATTTTGGTTGCTTTGTCTAAAACGACGTCGTACTTCTTTACCCAAAACGATGTTGTTTCAGGCTTCCATTTTAACAGATAGTTTCCATATATTTACTAATTTATAAAGTTTATATCACAAGAGAATCTCCATACAGAGAATATAAGTACATGAACATGAACATGATCAATAAATAAAAAATATAACTTCTTTAAAAGAAAATTAATTTTATACAATTCTACTACTCTTTCAATAGGGTTCATATGATATTTTAAACTACAAGGACATATATGATATGTCACAGTAACACGTATGTATTCAATATCTTCCACTTTTAAAAAATTAAAAATAAAAGAAAAGAAAATTCATACATTATACATTATGTAAGGAGTCTGATTGATTGTGTTCATAATTCATGCATTATATTCTTTGATTATAATAATGTTTAATATGAGATATAGTTGTATTTTTTTTTTTTTTTTAGTTTTTTTTGGTGGCAGGTCTCCAACATTCAGCATTAATTTCAAGGGAGACTATTGGGTTGGTACAGGATTTTTTGATGCTATAGCTTCGTTTTTGTTCTTTGCAATATTAGAAATTTACAGATTTTTGGAGTTTTAGCTTTTTGCAGTCTCTATGACATTTTTGCAGTGAGTGCAGTTTTTTGTGTGTTGGATCTGCAGCTTGGATCTGCTCTTGGGGTGTTCTAGTGTTAGATATATATTTTTTGGCTTTTGGGGTATGTTGGTTGTTGTTGTGTGGTGGATGGCATTGGTGCATGGCCAAACAAAGGATTCTGAAGAGTTTTATTTGGAGATGCAATAGCAAAAAACTGCATTTTTGTAGTTCCCAGAAGTAAGTTTGGAGATGTGCAGCGTTTTGTTAAGAAGCCTGGCTATTTGTGCAGTGTGTTCTAGAGTTGCAACTTCAATGCTGCATTTTGTTGGCTATTAGTGTTGTGTTTTTAGGGCTGGACGTGATGATTAGGCCTGTTATTTTTGCAGTGTCCAAGAGAGTTTATTTGGTTGTACAGTTTTATTGTATAGCACTCTGATAAGAGCTTGAATGTTGATATTTTGTTAGTGATTTAATTGGTTTATTTATGGAAAAATGTGCTTAAAGTGTGGAATTTGGATTATTTCTTTCATAAATACCATTTATGGGATCACGGGTTGCACTTTAAGTGTTTTCAGGCTCACAACAGGTGTGTGAAGGGAAAATAATGATATCGATAGGATTCACGAAGCGTAGGAACAAACGGCACAAGAATCAGGGTCGAAATGAGGGAGTTGTGGTACTCGAAGATGTTACGGAAAATCGGAATTCTTCATCATGAGTATGCCTCGATGTTTCTATCATAATTGAGCTGTAGAAGTTGGAATTTGACGATTCTAGTGGCGTTGGAAAGTTATTCAAAGAGATACAATTTTTGTGTTACTTCATCTAATTCTGAAGTTTTCAGATGCTTTGGATAGAAGGAACGATCGCCGCGGCGATCATCTTACCACGCGGCGATGGGTCATGGGTTCGTGTTAATCATTACCCTAATCCGAATCTGAAGGGCTAAGTTTTCTGATTTTTCCTAAGCACGACCAGAACCCTAGGGATATAAAGAGAGTCTTTAAGAAGTTAAAAGGGGGCATTGGGAGAAGAAGAAGACGGCTACCAATTTGGAGATCGGGATCCTGAAAGCTCTCGTTCACCGATTAAAGAAGTTTATCTTTTCTTAAATGATGTCATTAATGAGAATGATGGGTTTTGTTATTTTCATTATGAACTAACTTTCTTGTCTAGGGCTAAGATGTCGCCGATTTATGAATATGTGTTGACTTGAATTGTTGTTAATTCTATTGTGTTTATAATTTAAGTTTTATTACAGTGCATAATGCTTTCAATTCTCAAGGGCCCGAGGGTTGAATGATTTCAAGGGTTAGGTTGAGATCGAGAGATGAAACCTGATTTGTCTTAGGTAATAAAACCATAGATTGAGCGAAAGAGAGATAGGTTACCGCGATCGTGAGGCTCGGTAAATTCATAGAGCTTAATGATCTTTAGCTCTAATCCAATTTAGAGATATCTTGGGTTGTTGTTTACGGGTTAATTTGCTAATTGCTCGAGAGAGAGAGTTAGTGGAATAATAGGGGATTTGGCTTTTAGAATACCTTGATTAGGTTAACAACAAATGTCAATGCATAGGATTAAATTGGTGTGAAATCTATGCCCTAGGTTTAGTCATATGATTTCACTCAAAGTTTTACAAATTCTGCCTTTATTTAGTACTTAGTTTTAGTTATTTACTTTTTCATTAAAATCATTCTTAAACTTTAGTTTAATCAAATAGCAATAGATATAATAGTTTGGTACTTGGTAGGTAGTTCCTTGGGATTCGACACTCGTTTACTCGAGTTTTACTACTTGCATGATTTCGTACACTTGCGAATACCCTGTCAAGTTTTTGGCGCCGTTGCTGGGGAACTATTTTATTTTACAATATCAAATCGAAATATTTAGTTGCTAATTGATTTGTTTTTTCTATTTACTGATAATTGTGATTTTTGTTGTCTTATTTATGGTTTTCCGCTAGAATCTGGAGAGTTTCGTTCTAGAGGTCGTGGTCATCTTAATCCACTTGATTTTGAGATCGAGAGAACGCAAAACAGTTGAGAAGAGAAAAGGGCAAGTGATCTGAACAAGCAATGGCTAACAAGGAGTTGTCAATCCTATATGCAAAATCAAGAGAATGAGAATGAGGATAATTTGGGAGGAAATGCAATGGGTGGAGGTAGCAGTGGTTCAGAGAGCATGAAGGACTATTCGAGTCCTACTATTGATGGTTGTTATTCAAGTATCAGGAGACCACCCATTCAAAGCGACAATTTCGAGATTAAGCCAGCAATTATTGGAATGATTTAGCAGTCAATCCAATTCGATGGGTACCAAATGATGATCCCAACCTGCATATCGCAAATTTCCTCGAGTTGTGCGACACATTCAAGCATAATGGGGTATCGGGATGCAATCAGAATAAGGCTTTTCCCATTCTCTACGGGATAAAGCTAAGGCTTGGTTGATTTCATGCCATCTGGGAGCATCACGACATGGAATGAGTTGGCTCAAGCGTTCCTCACTAAGTATTTTCCACCTGCCAAGTCGGCCAAACTGAGGAGTGAGATTACCAACTTTTACCAACATGATTCAGAGTCATTATATGAAGCATGGGAAAGGTTTAAGGATCTTCTACAGAGGTGCCCACATCATGGTATACCAATCTGGTCACAAGTGAAACGTCTACCAAGGTTTGCTACCAAACATTCAAGCCATGAGTGATGCTGCAGTGGGGGAACATTGAACACCAAAACACCACAGAGAAGCATACAACAGATCGACGAGGTGATGGCGAACAACAACTATATGAGGACTCCAGACAGAAATTCAGCAAGGAGATCAGCGGGAGTGCACGAAGTCGACCGTTACACTGCATTGGCTGCTCAACTTACGAACATCCAAAAGCAATTAGGAATGTATGAAAATTATGCAATTGATCGATCTCTAACATGTGACCTTTGTGCAGGAAATCATGCGTCAAGCGATTGCCAAAGGGAAACCAGTTTGCTCAACATGAACAAGCCAACTACGTTAACAATTTCCAAAGAGGGCAAGGGAATCGTATTCCAATACGTATAATCCAGCATGGAGGAAACACCCCAATTTTTCATGGAGCAATAACAATGAGCAAAAACAAGCACCTATTTTTCAACCTAAGAGCACAAATCAAACTTGGAAAATGCATTAACCAAGTTCATTGAGGAGACAAGCAAGAGGTTGAGAAGACCGAGTCCTGGTTCAAAACCAATGCTCATAAGGAACCTAGAGACTCAAATTGGGCAGATTCACAACATATTGGCGGGAAGAGGTCAAGGGGTTTTATCGAGTGATACAGAGAAAAACCAAGGAACAAGCACATGCAATCACCTTGAGGAGTGGAAAAAATTTGGAAATTTCGCAAGGTGAAAAATAGAGGATAGAACAAAACCTGAGGATGATCAGAAGAACGATCGCCGCGGCGATAGAGATGATGGCCGCGCGGCGAGCGTGAGCAGGAAGAACTACCCGTCAGAAAGAATGACGATCGCGCGGCGATGAAACCTTCAGGTTTCATCAGGATTATCCTACTATCGTGAAAATATTCAAATTTCGTCAGGATTATCCTACGATCGCCGGGCGATGAATCTGGTGGCCGCGGCACCGTAAAAATGAGCAGAAAAACTCCTTCGAGCCAACAACCTTGCGTACCACAACGGTTGAAGAAGCTCCGATTAAGGTAGATAAACTGTATTCCCCGTAGATTCATAGTGCTAGATATGGAGGAAGATAGGAAATAACTTTAATTTAGGGAGACTTTCTGGCCACGGGTAGAAACATTGATAGATGTCCACCAAGGAAAATTGATCTTAAGGGTAGGGAGGAGACAAGTAGAATTGTGTATTTAAATCTATGAAGCGTCCATCTAAGTTAGATTCATGCTTTAAGATTGATGTTCTCGACACCGTAGTGGAGCAGAATTTTGAGAGAAACTACCCAATCCTGCTTTAGAGAATTGTTTGATGAATTCTAGAGACCAAGAGAGGAGGTTGTTAGTGAAGGTTAAGTGAGTGTCTAAGATACTTAAGAGCTTTACCACCCTTAGGTCGTCCCGAGGGTAAATGATCAGAGAAATTGGAGTTGTGGAGTCTCAGTAACTTTACCAATCACGAAGGCGCCTACACTTGAGGCTCAAGCAACTACCATCTCATTTAAGGTATGCATTTTTAGAAGAGGATAAATTCTTTCCAGTCATATTAATGCTTCTTTGAGTGTTGTAGAGGAAGAAAAGTTGCTACGCATTTTGAGAAGGTACAAGAAGGCCTTGGATGGACAATGCAGATACAAGGTATCAGTCCTTCAATCTGCATGCACAAGATCTTAATGGAGGAAAGTTTCAAGCCTACTGTCCAACCACAGCGAAGATTGAATCCATCGATGCAAGAAGGTCAAGAAGGAGGTGTTAAAGCTTTTATATGCAGGAATAATATATCCAATTTAGATAGTGCATGGGTGAGTCCAGTCTAAGTGGTACCGAACATTCGCCTAGAAGAATGCCTTTTGGCCTGTGCAACGCTCTTGCAACTTTTCAACGTGCATGATTCTCGATTTTTTCCGATATGGTGAGAAGTCCATTGAAGTTTTCATGGACGATTTTTCTGTTTTTGGAAATTCTTTCGATGATTGTTTAACTAACTTGTCAAATGTTTTGCAGAGATGTGTTGCCACTAACTTAGTGTCAATTGGAAAAATGCCATTTCATGGTACGAGATGGGATCGTGTTGGGTAACAGAAATCAGCGAACGACATTGAGGTGGATCGAGCGAAGATTGAAGTTATTGAGAAACTACCACCTCCAAATTCAGTGAAGGCTGTCAGAAGCTTCCTTGGGCATGCAGGCTTTTATAGGAGATTCATACATGATTTTTCTAAAATCTCTAAACCTCTTTGTGATTTATTAGCTAAGGATGTTCCTTTTAATTTCAGTCAAGAGTGTTTAGATGCATTTAAGTGCTTGAAAGAGAAATTAATTTCTGCTCCTATTATTGTTGCGCCCGATTGGGAACTACCTTTTGAACTCATGTGTGAAAGAGCGATTATGCTTTAGGGCTGTTTAGGACAGCAAAAAGGTAAGGTATTGCATGTGATTATATGCCAGGAAGACTTTAACGGGCCCCAACTGAATTATGCCATTACTGAAAAAGAATTTTTAGCAGTAATGTTTTCTATTGATAAGTTTGTCTTATTTGCTAGGTACCAAGGTCATCATGTACACGGACCATGCTGCACTGAAGTACCTCCTGCAAAAAGGGACTCCAAGCCACGATTATTGCGATGGGTATACTCCTACAGGAATTTGACTTGGAGATCAAAGACAAGAAAGGAACAGAAAATCAAGTAGCTGACCATTTATCCCGATTGGAATCCAATGAAAAGATCGAAGAGGAAGAAAGCTAATCAACGAATACTTCCCGATGAGCAGTTGTTTGCTATTCAGGAAAGACCATGGTTTGCGGACATTGCTAACTACTTGGCAAGAAAGGTTATGCCCCCTGGAATGAACTCCCAGAGACGAAAGAAATTTTTTGCAGATTTAAAGTACTAATTCTGGGAGGATCATTTTTGTACAAGCATTGCGCTGATCAGATGATAAGACGATGTGTGCAGAGGAAGAGGGTGAAGAATATAATTGTCACTATCATTTATGGAAGTTGGTGGTCATTTCGGTTCGACAAAGACGCTGCAAAAGTTCTTCATCAGGATTTTTCTGGCCTACTCTTTTTAAAGAGCTTTTCAATTTGTGATGAGTTGTGATGAGTGTCAACGGGTGGGAATATTTCTAGGAGAAATGCTATGCCTTAAATAATATCTAGAAGTAGAATTGTTTGATGTTGGGGATAGATTTTGGGACCTTTTCCTTCGTGTTTCTAACCGTTTCATTTGGTTGCTGTAGATTATGTGCGAAGTGGATGGAAGCTGTAGCGTTGCCAACAAACGATGCTCGTGTCGTTATCAAGTTCGTAAAGAAGAATATCTTTTCAAGGTTTGGCACGCAAGAGCCATTATCAGTGATGGTGGTTCTCATTTTTGCAATCGCCTATTCACCTCACGTTTAAGCAAGTATGGAGTTACACATCGAGTTGCAACCCCATATCATCCGCAAACCAGTGGCCAAGTCGAAGTTTCGAATAAGGAGCTGAAACGAATCCTGGGAGAAGACAGTGAACACATCCGAAAGGATTGGGTGGACTAAGCTTGATAATGCACTATGGGCATATAGGATGGCATTCAAAACACCAATAGGAATGTGCTATAGGATGGTTTACGGAAAAGCTTGTCACTTGCCAGGGAGTTAGAGCACAGGTGTATTGGGCAGTAAAGGTTCTGAATTTTGATCTACAAGCTGCGAGAGCAAAACGTTTACTGAAACTTAATGAGATGGAAGAGTTTCGCAATGATGCCTACGAGAATGCCCGGATTTACAAAGAAAAGACTAAGCAGTGGCATGACAAACACATTGTGAACAAGGAATCAAGGAGGGCGACAAAGTGCTATGTTCAACTCGAGGCTGCGACTTTTTCCAGGAAAATTGGTCACGAGGTCTGGTCCATACATCATTCATCGAGTGTTTCCGCATGGGGCAATAGAGTTGCACCACCAGACGAAAGGCATATTCAAAGTCAACGGACAAAGATTGAAACCTTATATTGAGAATGGCAATGCAGACGAGAGGGTTTCATCTTCTTCAGATCCTAATTGACGACAGAAAAGGAGTCGAGTTAAGACTTTAAACAAGCGCTTTTTGGGATGCAACCCAAATTTCGATTCCGTTTGAGTTTTTTTTATGTATTTATTTATTTTTATTTAAGTGCATTTTTTTGTTAGTAATTTTTTTTTTTTTTTTTTTGTGTTATCATGTTGCATTTTAGTTTTTGTTAATTCAGGATTTCGGATTGATTTTCAGGTGACTGACAAAACGCACTCAAGGATCAGGCAGAAGACTGATCACGCTCGCCGCAGCGGAAACATATATCGTTGCAGCGAGCGTGATACGCTCACGATAGACTACATTTGGATAAAATCACGTCGCCGCCGGCAACAAGTTTAATGCTACAGCGAGCGTTACTTAAAGCAACGCAGCGACGATAACCCGATCGCTGCGGTGACGCATAAGATCGCCGCAGCGATCGCACCAGGAAATGAATACTGCGTTTAAATCAGCAGTTTTCCTCTTTTGCTTTCATCATTTTTCATTACGAGCTTATCTCCCTCACACTGCTCTCCACCAATTTTTGTTCAAATCATTCCTTTCCTTACTCCATTGATCACTAACACATATCTCTCCCTTCCATCCCATTCCGCAAATTAAATAAACAAAAGGAGAAATTGAGAAAATTCAAGGTTAGGGTTTTCAAAAGAGATTTGGGGATTTTCGAAATTTCTCAATCCATTTCAATTCAAGGCGTTTTTGGACATAAAGTTTCAAGTAATTGTTCTCAACCATTCTGCATTGAAATTTGAGGTGTGGAAGGGTGGAATCCATTGATTTGAGGTGTGGAAGTGTGGATGGTTGTGAATATTGCTAGAGATTTGGTGATTTTCTGGGAGTGGTTATCTCTGTGATGTGTTTGATTGAAGAAGGGCAGTTGCTATTTGTGGGAGTGAGTTGATTTTGTGGGTTTTGTGGGAGTGAGTTGATTTCGTTGGGCAGTTAGTAGTTCGACTGAATATTTGGGTGTGATGCGATAGTGATAAATGACACCCAAAAGAAAGCTAAAAAATGATAGGAGAGAAAAATGTAAAGGGCGGCTTCCAGTGATTCCCGGTTTGTTAGCAGGCTGCCCAGGAAAGGTATGAAAATTTTGCAAAACAACGGGGCGATTTGAAGAACGAGGGCTGTGTTTACAGAAGCTTTGGAGGGAATAACTGATGTGATTCAAGCTCTGGGTTGGGGGAAATTCTGCAAAGAGCCTCCGACGCCTGCTGTTTCCTCTGTGGTTAAAGAGTTTTATGCCAATGCTCCGGAGAGCACTGACGGGAGAAACTTAGTAAGAGGCAAAGAGATCGTGTTTAATGCCGTGCAATCAATGAATTTATGAGCTGCCGCAAGTTGGGTTCAATGAGGCCTATGCCGTATTCAAGCAGCAAGTGGATTTTGATGCAGTAATTAAAACACTCTGACTGAGGGGAGAAGCTACATGGTTTATTGCAGCTGGGGAACACATCCGCTTTGAAAGTAAGCTTCTTGGACTCAATTTCCCGCATGTGGTTATATTTTGTATCTTCCCGATTAATGCCATCCATGCACATGAGTACTGTGAGTAAAGCTAGGGCAATCTTAATGTATGCTATCCGCCAGAAAATGAGGATGAATGTGGGTGAAATTATCTTTCAAGAGATTACTCATTCGGCAAAGCATTCCAAGACGGGCTTTTATTTTTCCCACCTGATTACTGCATTATGTACGCAAGTGGAAGTGCCATTGAATGCTGAAGAAGTTTTTATTCTGCAAGGAGTGAGCCTAACTGTGTAGTTTCTGCAAAATTTAACTAGTGGGGGCAGAGTAGAGGTACCCAGGACCAAATCATCTTCATCGTCAAAGCTTTCCCAAAACGGTCAATTGCTGAAGTTGCATGAAGACATCGACAAAGTGAAACAGCAACAGAATCGTCAAGAGGCCTGGATGACATGGATGAGTAGGCAAATGAGGGTACAACATGAGATGCAGAGATTGCAACTTGCACATGCTGGGATAATAGCACCGGGGTGTGAATGGACTGATTTTGTGTACCCGGCGGATGAGGAGCAGGGTGATGTTCCTGATGAGGATTCTGAGCAGAGTATGGAGGAGTAAACTTTTGTTAATGTTGTTAGTGCAGTTTATGTCGGTCATTGTTTTTTTTTTTCTGTTTTGATGTACTTACCTTTGTCTACTGTGTTTCTTTTGACATTTTGTGAACTATTAGTCTGTTTGTTTTATTTATTTATTTGATTTTATTTATTTATTTATTTATTATTTTTTTTTTTTTTTGTGTTTTTCTTTGTTCCTGCTCTTTTTATCCATTCTTTTATTTGCATAACTCTGATGGCCGACAAAGTCTATTTAGCAGTTTCTCTGTGTTGATAGAACGACTGGTGTATACGACTGGACAGCTTTATTTTGTTGAGGAATGTGGTAACGTTTTCTTTCTTTTACTCTTACGCTTAACATTGGGGACAATGTTGATTTTATTCGTTGGGGGTAGGAATTTAAGAAATTTAAATTGAGCAGCATTTGTTTTTGTCTCTTGAATGAAATCAATTGTCTATGATAGGAACGTGATTGCAATAACATAGAACTAATAGAGGACATTAATTTTTACCTTTGCTTTCATATGAGTGTGAATATTAATGACTTTTTTTTGAGACCCTAGTGAACTGTGGATTGAAAGTGGTTCAGTCACTTACTTAGAGACGTGTTATGTATGAAGTTTCCATGAACTTTATTGTGATCTCAACAAATTCTAGAACTCATTTGAAAATCACTCAAGGCGAAATCCTAGAATTCACATCACTTAGGAAATGATTTAGGCTGTTTTTGGACCGATTGAGCCTTTCAAGCCAACCCTTGTTATTGTTGTCACTAGTTAGCCCTTTGAGCCTTGTAAACACAATTTAGCCTTGTTTTTCGTTCTTTGAACTTAATGTTTATCCTATCCTGATTTTGAGCCTAAAACACAATCCTACCGCTTTATCATTAAGAGACTTCATTGTTCTTCAAGCTTATTACGAGTTTTGGTAAGAAAGTGTGGTTGTCACAACCCATGCGTGCAAAGAAATTGGTTGGGGGTTGTGGAGTGTTTGTAAAATCAGTGGGGATGTGCATGTGTGCATGTTTCAGCCTTCTTACTGTTATATAGTTAAAAAAAAAAAAAAAAAAAAAAAAAAAAAAAAAAAAAAAAAAAAAAAAAAAAAAAAAAAAAAAAAAAAAAAAAAAAAACATTCTGACTAGTTTAAGGGTATTTCGGCTGGAAACCAGAACCGCCTAAAAACTACTAACAGTACTTGGCAACCTCTGGTATAACAATGCCACGTACACCTTAGACGCATCTCCCTCACCGCATTTATTGTGTTATTTAAAAAAAAAAAAAAAAAAAAAAAAAAAAAAGATACAGTTTGAGGGTTGTAAATTAGTGGACACACTGGTTGGTGGTTGAGAAGAAGTGGAGTTCGATTTGATTTTAGAGTTGCATGAGGAAAATTGAGTCTTTACTTTGTTTTTCATATCATTTCTTGGAACCCATACCCTGGCGTAAAGTTACAACCTTTACAAAGACCTATTGACCCAGGTGATGTGAAATTTCCATAGTGGAGAGTGGTTTGAAAAGTGAGCCTATGGAGTTTGATTCCATGATTCACATATAAGTCAAACCTGAATACTGAGATCAAAATTTGTTCATGAATGTTGTGCATAACACCATCCGAGTTTGTAGACTAATGATTTGTGGTTGTATGGATGTTCTAGGGTCGATAACGAAAAATGAAATTGATGTTTGCATTGTTGTGAGTTTTAGGTGATTTTTAATTAATCTATTTATTTTGTGTATATGCAATTTTTGAGACGTCTTTATGAATTGATCCAAGACTTTTTGTTAGTGTGTTCTTGTTATGTTTATGTTTTTGTTACTTTTGGAGTTTATGATAAGTTTAGTGTGGATGTTTGTGGGTATCATCGCTGGAAACCCTCATGAGACTACAACTCATCCAACTAGGGCCGTCTAGGGGTTTAAAGGCTTGTTGCATATACTAAATGCAATCGTGTCAATCTACGAAAGTGGTTTAGGATAGTTTAGATACAGGTTTTAATTGGTTGTTTTATTTTCAAGTTTAGAGACTTATTTTATCGCTTAGTTTGCTAGGGACTAGCAAAAAGCTGGTTGGGGGTTGTGATAAGAGCTTGAAAGTATACATTTTATTAGTGATTTAATTGGATTATTTGTGGAAAAATGTGTTTAATTGTTGGAATTTGAATTTATTATTTCATAAATACCTTTTATGGGATCACGGGTGTTTTTTGAGTATTTTCAGGTTCAAACTGATTTTTGAAGGAAAAAGAATGATGTCAATGGAATTCGTGACAAGTAGGAACAAACGGTGCAAGAATCGGAGTTGAAACGAGAAAGTTGTGACTCGTCGAAACTACAACGTAAAATCTGGAAATCCTTTAAGATGAGCATACTTTGATGTTTTGATCATAACTTGAGATGTGGTAATCAGAATTTGACGATTCTTGTGGCGTTGGAAAGCTTATTCAAAGAGCTACAAACTTTATGTTGATGACTTTACCAAATTATGAAGTTCACGGACTCTGCGGACAGAAAGAACTATCACCACAGCGATCATTTCTCATCGCCGCAGCGATGGGTCTCGGGCCTATTTGGGTTATTGCATTCTCCTAATCCGAATTTGAGTGGGTTAAGGATTTTAATTCTTTTCCTAGGTAACCTGAAAACCCTAGACTATAAAGAAGGATTTTTAATTAGTTTTAAGGGGGATTGAAGAAGGAAAAAGGATGGCCACTACTTTGGAGATCAGAATTCTTGCGATTCTCGTTCACAAATTAGAGAAGTGTTTCTATTTTCCGTTCTTGAACTCATGCTATTCTATATAATGGTAGTTTTGATTACTGTATTTATGAACTAATTCTCTTTCTAGGGCTAAAGATGTAGCCCAATTTATGAATATGTGTTGACTTTATTGTTGTTAATTCTTATTGAGCATTAATTCTAAGTTTTATTATTATGTGTAATGCTTTCAATTCTTAAGGATCCGAGAGTTGAATGATATCATGGGTTGGGTTGAGATCGAGAGATAAAACCTAATTTGTCTAAGGTAATAAAACCATAGATTGAGCGAACGCTAGAGATAGGTTACCGCGATCTGTGAGGCTCCGGGAAATTCCATAGATCTTAATGATCTCTTAGCTCCTAAATCCATTTTAGAGATAACTTGGGTTGTTGCTTAAGGGTTAATTTGCTAATTGCTCGAGAGAGAGTTAGTGGAATATTAGGGGATTTGGCTTTTAGAATAGGCTTAATTAGGTTAACAACAAATATCAATACATAGGATTAAATTGGTGCGAAATCTATGCCCTAGGTTTAGTCATATTGATTTTTACTTCAAAGTGTTTACAAGTTCTACTTTTATTCAGTACTTAATTTTTAGTTGTTAGTTTATTTACTTTTTCATTAAATTCATTCTTAAACTTCAGTTTAATCAAATAGCAATAGAATATAATAGTTTGGTACTTGGTAGGTAGTTCCCTTGGGATTCGACACTCGTTTACTCGAGTTTTACTACTTGCACGATTTCGTACACTTGCGAATAGCCTGTCACACTCTGTGCATACCCTTTGTATATATGATCTTGCAATCTTTTTGTGTGCATATCCTTTATATAGATGATCTTGCAATCTTTTTGTGATATCCATATTTGGAAGAAGCAACAAAAAATTCAATATATGTATATGCACATAATTATATTCATAATAAGTTACTTTTTATTTTTTGTTTGGGTAAACCCAATAATTTTATACAAGAATAAAAGAATTACAACCTAGGAAAGGGAACTCCCCTTTAGAACCAAAAACCTTAGGCATTCCAATGGCAAAACTACAAAAGCGAGGACAACCAAAGAAAGACATTCCTTGTACACAAGAGACCAAAGCAACCAAGGGCACCCAAACATCAACCCCTAAAAGGCCTTTACAAAAAGGATCAGCAAACCAAACCAAAAAAACAGGCCAAGCTTCAAAACTAGCAATCCACACTATACTAGCTAGAAGGAAATCTCGAAAACAAAAAACGCACAAACAACATGGACTACATAGGCTATTAGAGACACCCAAAGACTGCACATAGCACCAAAGGCATAGAACAATTGCAGCAACTTCAAAAACTGCACCACGCACAAGCTACACCAGCTGCAAAATCTCCTGGATAGAGCGAACAGAAACTGCAAAAACTGCTGCATCTTCGACCAAGCTATAACACTCCCTCGGAAACAACACAATTGGAGCATAATCCTGCAAATTACTGCATTGCCCGCCACAAATCCTGTAACTAACAACCAAAAGCTGCACAAATTGCAGAAAACTCCCATCAATAAACACACATTGGACAACCTATACAAACTACAACAACGTTCGAGAAATTCTACACACTACAAAAAGCATAAAACTAACTAACCTGGACAAACTACCCAGAATGCAGCAATCTCCTGGAACTTGCAAAAACTGCAAAAATGCAGATTCTACAGCAGCAACACAACTACCTGCCTAAAATAGTTATCAAAAGACAAGCAAATAATTCCATACTCCCAAAGTTAAAAAACAGAATAGAAAAGGCAAATGTTTGGCACAAAATACATACTCCCAAAATACATACGAGAACCAAACCAGTCAAACAGAATTAAACGCAACTATGAACTGAATCCAGCTTCTATTTGGGATTTATAAACCATTCTAAAGCTCTCCTACAATCCTATTAAATATTTAGGACTACAAAAATCCATAAACAAGCTAAAAAATTTCCACAATTGCTCACATACAACATCAACCACAAGCATTCAACCAACAATACCAAATCCATAGATGCTTCTTTAATGGCAGAGCTATGGGCCTTGAAATAGGCAGCTTCTAGAATCCTAATCAACAAGCAAATAACAAGCATCATCATTCAGAAAACTGGTGTGAATCATGCAAATAAACACGCATGTCTTCAATGAATCAATTTATTTAAAAATAAATAAATAGAATAAAACAGACCCTAACAGCTAATTGAAACAAAAAATCGAATTGAAACGATAAGAGTCTCACCTATGCCTTTGATTCTCAGCTGGCGAAATGTGGTAGTTTTTGGCGAGGCACGGAAACGACGGTTAGGGTTTGGTTCGTACTTTGTTGGCGTCTGGTCAGGCGTCGCAGCATTTGGTAAGGCGAGGAAATGACGATTCCAGTTGGTTTGGCGAGACGTGGCAGCTTCTGGCGAGGTGTGGAAACGATGGTTAGTCTCTGGTTTTTCGGCATCTGGTGAGGCATTGCAGCATCTGGCAAGGTGTGGTGGCGAGGCATGGAAAAGATGATTCGAGTTTGGTTTGTTGGTGTCGTAGCGTGTAATGAATTTGGGATGGGATCACTGAGAAATTTTTGAGAAATTGATTATGAGATAAGAGTTAGAGAATGAGGGGAAAAATTGTATATTGTTTGCATTAAGAGAATGAATTTGATTTACGGAGTTAGGGAAATGAAATTTGAAAAAAAAAAACAAATATATAGTTTTTAAGAAAACTGATGTGGCAATTAAGTGATGTGGCACAGTTAGTACTTAGATTAGTATAATTTGGTTAGTGCAGATAGAATTACTCAATAAATTTACACCCAAAATATAACTGTTGTTAGAGATTTTTAGGAAAACAAAAACTAGAATTCATTTATTTACCTACAAATTTTTCTTTTTATAAGCAAAATCTTCCCTGAAAATATTGAAATTATTGGGAAGGGGGGTTTGTGGGAAGTAGAAGGAATCAAAGTTTTGAAGAGGCAACTCTACCAAACAGTTGGCAAATGGAAAAACATAAAATCATGCATAACAAGGGGTTGCCATAAAGCCATAAAGATATATATAAAAATAAATAAAATAATAAAATAAAAATAAAAAAATAAAAAAAACTCATTAATAAGGCTCCAATAATAGATTTCAATTCTCTTACATAAATTTGAAATTATATTAGATTCTCCATTTATTACCATTCAATGTAGCACTTATTTTAAATATCTAATATAGTATGTATAATTTGTTCTTACAAATCAAATTCCTAAATTTAGACATTTTCATTAATTACAGGCTCATTTCATTAAGAAAATAACATTTTTTTTTTCAGGTTTCAAATCATTAATTTATTTCTTCTCTTATATATATATATATAATTACCGGATTTACTAAAAAAAAAAAAAAATTCACTTATCAATATTAATTTAATTATGCTCGAATTTTCATAACTAAATTTGAATTTCAAGAAAGAAAACGTCAATCACCAGTCAAATTTTTCACCCTTTCTCTTCCTTTTACCAATTATTAACGCTCAATCATTTACTCTTTCTTCTTCATTTCCTGTTCGTCTCAGACTCCAGTTACTCTTTACATCTTTCACCTTTCCTTTTCTCTTCCTTTTTCCATTTATTAACGCTCAATCATTCATTCTTTCTTCTTCATTTCCTGCTCTCCTCAGAAAGTTTCAGGTTAAAAAAAAATCATAATCCCACCAACTTTCTTTCTTCCTTTTTTGTAGTATCCCACCATCAACATGCCAACTAGAAGGAACAAGAGAGTCCAGAAATGCAAAGATGATCGATTCAGCAACTTACCAGATGAGATACTCCATCAAATCCTCTCTTTTAATGACACCAAAAACGCAGTTCAAACCTGTCTGCTCTCCAAGAGGTTTAAAAACCTCTGGAAAACTCTTCCTGACCTCAGTTTCGATAGCATGAATTTCAATAGAGTTTTCTGCTTCAAAAGATTTGTCCTCGACGTCTTAACTCATCGAGATCCGTCCGTTGACATCGGTAAATTCTCTCTCACTCGTCGCGACAGGATCGACAAGTCTTTCATGACCAAAGTCATAGACTACGTTGTTTCCCACAACGTTAAAGATCTGAGCCTTCCAGTCGACTGGGGAGAATTCCGTCTCCCACAAAGACTGATTGAGTGTGAGTCGATCAATAGCTTACTGATGGAAACTTTCCGTCCTGAAATCTTACCAGGTCACTGGTTTGGTTTTGTGGGGTTGCAGGATTTGCATTTGAGTAGAATGCAATTCCATTATGAAAGTCAGCAACCCTTTGATCCTTTCTCTAGTTGCCCTAATTTGAGGAGCCTTTATTTAGGTGATTGTTACCTGTCAGGATTTAGTGTTTTCAGAATCACTGGACCTCAGCTTATTAACTTCAGCCTCTCAAATTTTATAATAGCTAACCGAGGCAGGATTGAGCTTCTTGCACCAATGCTCACTTCCTTTAGTTTTGAAAACTCAATACCTCAGTGTTTCGCCTTGGTTGATCTTCCTGCTCTCAGTAATGTGAATGTTCAAGTGTTTTTACCCCAACAATTCTTCCGCTCAAACCCAACAAAGCAAAAAGCTGCAGATGCATTGACCAATATGTTCCGAGTGCTTCGTCATGCACGGTTTGTCACATTATCTTACGATACAATTGAGGTATGTTAATTATTTATATTTACTATATAAACAGATTTATTAGTTATCTCTTTCTTTCTGATCTCACAAAATTTGGATTCTAATGTGATTAATTAGATTCTCGCCAAGGCTCCTAACAGACTCCAACATCAACCTTCTCCCTTCATGGAACTGGAGAAAATGAAGTTGAAAATGCAACTTGAAGAGAACTCAATAGCGATTTCTCCCCATGTCACAGCATACTTACTCAGTGCTTCTGGATCTCATGCAACTTTAGAAGTCGAAGTGGAAAGGTATCATCACCATAACTATAATTTTAATAAATATGATAATAGATATTGTCAACTGTTTCCTTTAATGAATTACTATCTCATGTTTTAATAGAGTTTAATTTTCGATGTATTATTGTGCTGTAAACATAATATATTATCAATACTATATATCAAATATGGAATATATCTTCTGCATTCTATTTAACAGCACAACTGGTGTTGAATTTATATTAATCAGCTTTTCTTATTATGTTGCACACCTAATATGTTGTGCTGTTATTTTCCAAATTTAATACAAAAGTTTCGCCAATATGTGTTTTTAGATTCTTAATAGATATAGCTACTATATATATATATATTTCAACTGCCATAATTTTCAATGAAGATTGAAGAATATTAATTTATTAAATTAACAATAATTTTATGTCTGCTAGCTTTTGATTTATACTTAGCAATTACTTGATGTGTTGTCATTAAATCTTTATTATCGTTATATTTGATATGATATACTATTATGTTGTTTATTGTTTGTAATTTACATGGTGTTCATTTTATTATGATGATTAAAAGGGTGCCTTGGCAATAGTGATTGTAAATTGGTAAATAGTTAGAGTTGGCAATTTACGGAGTCAGGGTCAAGACCTTTTTCTCCAGCCCCGACCCGGTTGAGATACCATCATTTTCGACCATGGATCTAACCCTGGATTTTTGGGAATGATTATCCTTTGAAAGGGAATCGATATTCACCCCAGCTTAATCAATTATATCTATTGATATATTACAAATTTTTAATGGGGACGGATATAGAGTTAGGAGTCTCTGGAATTTTAACCTTTATCATCTGCCTCGGCCCTCACCCTATCCCTGGACTGCGGAGCATAATTTTTGTCTGCCATGCCTCAAACCTCGAAATTTTCTAGCGATTTCCTGCTCTTTGGGATCGAGTTTTTGCGAGTACTCGTCCTTAACAAAATTTTATGTCATCCCTAGAAATTGTGCTAATCTTAAAGATTTAGGGTAAAATACAATTCGATATTTTAAGGGCAGCATAAGGTTGTTCATGATTCAGTTCAGATATATAGTGTTAGTGTAGATAATTATGCGGAAGGCGGTTAGTCTTTTGCAATACCCATTTTTCTTGAATGTCTTCAAGTAAAAGGGTGATTGTTGGACTTATAAGCCAAAAATTTCTCCCTCAAGCACCAACATAGGATCAAAATCATACTAGTCTGATACCAAGTTTTAGAAAATGTACTAACCAGTTAGAGGTGATGAAGAAAATAAAGACTTAAAAGAATGAACAAACACAGACTCAATTTCTTTTGTGGTTGTTTTTATTGAATAAAGAACTACAAAAATAAATAGGTTACAATAGTGAAATAATTTTGGAAAGAAATTTCTATTATAAGGAAATAATAAAAGGAAATCAAATAAGATTTGACAATTAAATATCCAATCTTCTTGAAAAAAGGAAAAAATAGTTAAGAAAAAAAAATTCCGAAAATAACAAGATACAATAGCTGATACATAGGCTTTTAACTAGGAAACAAAACAACCAAACAAAACAAACAAGAGCAAGTATGCCGCGACATTGATTAATTGATGTCTTGGCATAGGAATCCAGTGTTGTAGACTCGTAGCTGATATGCCATGACGCTGATGCATGTCGTGGCATTGACTTATTTGTGTCGTGACGCAAGACTCCCTAGAAAGAAACGGCTTGCATTTCAACACTCCCTATCAAGCTGATGTGTAGATGTTGATCATACTAAGTTTTTCTACAAAGTCTTCAAAGTAGGCTCGAGTAAGAGCTTTTGTGAGAATATCTGCAGTTTAACTGATTGTCGGAGTATAACTAACCTTGAAAATTCTTTCTTCAATCTTTTCTTTGATGAAATGTCGATCTATCTCCACATGCTTAGTTCGATTATGATGAACCAGATTCTTGGCTATGTTGATGGCAGCTTGATTATCATAGTATAATTCCATATGACACGCCAAGATGACCTTTAATTCTGACGATAATCTTTGTAACCAAATTTCTTTACAAATTCTCTGTGTCATAGCTCAAAATTCCGCTTCTACGTTACTAGGGGCTACAACTGATTGCTTTTTGCTTCTCCAAGTCACCAAGTTTCCCTACACATAAGAACAATATCTAGAAATTGATCATTAATCGGTAACGGATCTTGCCCAATCTGCATATAAATAAACTTTGATATTTCTCTTAAAAGTTTTTGAGAAGAATAGACCCTTAGCTGGAGGCATCTTGAGATATTTCAAAAGTCTGTATATAGATTCATATGTCTTTCAGTCGGGCAATTCATGAATTGGTTGACGACATTGATGGAGAAACCGATGTCATGTCTAATGTATGAGAGATAGATGAATTTCCCCACAAGGCGTTGATACCATCCCTTGTCGACAGGAGCACTGCCATCATTAGCTTCAAGTTTGACTGTTGGATCCATGTAAACTTAACAGGTTTGCAACCAAGCATTCCTGTTTCACTTAACAAATCCAAGACATACTTACGTTGGGAGATGGAGATGTCTTTTCTTAACCGACCAATTTCCGTCCGAGGAAGTACTTGAGGTTCCCTAGGTCCTTGATCTCAAATTCCTTATCCAATAATTGATTAAGAAGTACGATTTCGTCCTCATGGTCACCTGTCAGAATGATGTTGTCCACATATACAATAATAATGGCCATCTTCCCTTTTGGGAAATGCTTCACAAATAGAGTATGGTCAGATTGACATTGAGAATATCCATACCCTTTTATTTCTTTAGTAAATCTCTCAAACCATACTCAGGAAGATTGCTTGAGTCCATATAAGGATTTTCGAAGTCTACAAACCTCGTTGGAGTTGGATAACCTCTCAAGCCTGGCAAGAATATCCATGTAGACTTCTTCCCTTAGATCACAATTGAGGAAGATATTCTTCACATTGAGTTGGTGCAAAGACCAATTAAGGTTAGCTACCAAGGATAAAAGTATACGAACAATGTTGAGCTTGACAACTAAAGCAAAAGTTTTATGATACCATAAAGAAAATAAAGACTTGAAGAATGAAGAAACATAAACTCAATTTCTTCTGTGATTGTTTTTATTGAATAAAGAAGACAAATAAGTAGGTTACAATGGTGAGACAATTTTGGAAAGGAATTTCTCTTATAAGGAAATTAAAAAAGGAAATCAAGAAGATTTGACAATTACGATTCCAATCTTCTTGTAAAAAAGAAAAAACAATTAACAAAAAAAAACTCTTAAAATAACAAGATACAATAGCAGATATATAGACTCTTAACAAAGAAACAAAACAACCAAACAAAACAGGTAAGAGCAAGTATGCCGGGACATTGATTTATTTATGCCGCGACATAGGAATCCACTGCTGCAGACTCGTAGGTGATATCTCGTGGCACTGGTTTCTTGATGCCGGGACGCCGATGCATGATGTGACATTGACTTAATTGTGCCGCTGCGCAAGACTCCCTAGAAAGAAACGACTTGCATTTCAACAAGTGACACAAATAAGCTTTGGTATTTAGAAAATGAACCTATAGTTGAAGAGATAAACTCGAATTAGCCACATTCCTTTATGCCTATTAGGGTTTTTGTGTCGAACAATTCAAATATCTTTTAGTGATTTGACTTAAGTTAGCTGCTTGAGTAACGTGCCACTTCCCAGTTCTGTATAAAATGTTTTTAAACTTCAACAGGTTAAATAATCAAAACCAGAGCCTTCATCGATGACAACGATATCTTCAAGTTAACTCAAATGCTTTAAAAGAGTTAATTTGATTTCGCCTGATCAAGTGATGAGTTGGTGATTCATTTAATAGTGTTTAAAGTGAAAATGTTGAAGATGTTCATTGTTAAGCTTATAGGAAGCAAAGTGAAGACAAAAGAGAGGTAATGGTAATGAAGGAAAAAAAGATGGTACTAATGGAGGAGGAAAAAACAATAACAATCAATAAACAAGATAGAGACATGATCTTCGTAGACACCGTGATGGTGAACATAACTTCGTGGAAGCCCATTTTCTCACTTATTTTGAGTATTACTTTTCCCATATAAAGTTGTATTATACCATAAACGTTAGTTACGTCTTAGTCTTTGTAAAACTCTTAAAGAAATATTAGAGATCCATTCATAAAGTTTCATAAAAATTCCTTTAAAAGTATTCTTGTCATTGATTTGATAATTTTTTGAATTCGAGAAGCCTCTCCGGGAACCAGAAGTTTCGCTTGTGGATTAGAACCTTTATTATTAAACGCATTTAGTGCCTACTAGGCCACACTAGAAAAAACCTTGAACTCGTATTTGAATTTCTCCAATTGTTTTTGTAGCCAATGACCTCAAGCATTACGTGTCCTAATAACTCTCACCAAGAATAATCTCTTTCTTCTTTCTGAATTGACAACTTCAAGAGAGAGAGTTACGTGTATTTAATTCCCAAAAATCCTAAAAATAAAAGAAGCTAAATATGATATATTTTTAGGTAAACCTCAACAATGCAAGAGAAATTTTATTAATAGAAAAAGAAGGATGACACCTAAAGTGGGGAACATACTGAGCCTTACCGTTGAGAAGACTAAGTACAATAATGAAACAAAACAATGCAAATGCATGAAGTACAATAATGAAAGCAAGAGCTGGACTATAGGTGTGGATAAAGAAAGAGAAAAACTAAGCATTAAGAGAAACAATAGCATGGAAAACCCCAAACATCATCCATTAAACCTTTTTTTTTTTTTTTTTTTTTTTTTTTTTTTTTTTTTTTNAAACCGAGTAGGTGCTTTGTGATCCCCACTCGGTAGTCACTAAGAACGGGTTGGTACTATGTGAATTCCACCCGATAGTCATGGAGAGTGAGATGGTGCTGTGTGAACGCCATCCGGCCGTACCTCCGGTAAGATGAGGTCATGGTATTTAGTAGAAACAGAAACAGAAACAGAATTAGAAAAAGGAAAGAATTAAGAGTTACATACGGGGACAGACAGTTAAAGGATTTTACTTACTGAGCATTATTTGTGCTCACCCCGTTATTTTCCTTTGTGGATGCAGGTTCTAGGTGTTGATGCGGTCGGAGGGGCGTCGGCAAGCGAGGAGCAATAGCTACACTGTTTCCCCTGTCTTGTCTTTTAAAATACATTTTGTAAACAGTACTCTTTATGTATGAAAGACACATGAATTGTAATGAAAAGAAAACTTTGGGCCCAATTTTCTATTGTTATCATGCATGCATTGTACTAGTTCCAGCAGTTGTTACACTATAGGAGCTTGTTTCAAGCCATACAAGGCTTTATGTAGCTTACAAACATGCTTTGGTAAATGTGGATCATCAAAACCTTTGGGTTGATTGACAGGCTACTCACAAGTGTACGAAATCATGCAAGTAATAAAGCTCGAGTAAACGAGTGTCGAATCCCAAGGGAACTATCTACCAAGTACCAAACTAATCTATTTTATTGCTATTTGATTAAACTGAATTTTAAGAATGAATTTCATGAAAAAGTAAACAAACTAAAAACTAAATAAACTCAAAATTTTATAAACACTTTGGTAGAGAAATCAATATGACTAAACCTAGGGCACATATTTCACACCAATTTAATCCTATGCATTGACAATTATTACTAACCCAATTAAGCTTATTCTAAAAGCCAAACTCCCTAATATTCCACTAACTTTCTCTCGAACAATTAGCGAATTAACCCTTAAGTAACAACCCAAAATATCTCTAAGTTGAATTTAGGAGTTAAGAGATCATTAAGTTCTATGGAATTTACCAGAGCCTCACAGATCGCGGTAACCTATCTCTAGCGTTCGCTCAATCTATGGTTTTATTACCTTGGATAAATTAGGTTTTATCTCTCAATCTCAACCCAACCCATGATATCATTCAACTCTCGGATCCTTGAGAATTGAAAGCATTATGCACAATAATAAAACTTAGAATTTAATGCTCAATAAGAATTAACAACAAATTAAATCAACACATATTCATAAATTGGGCTACATCTTTAGCCCTAGAAAAGAGATTTAGTTCATAATTACAGTAATGAAAACAACCATTATATTGAATAACATGAGTTCAAGAACGGAAAATAGAAACACTTCTCTAATTTGTGAACGAGAATCGCAAGAATTCTGATCTCCAAAGTAGTGGCCGTCCTTTCTCCTTCTTCAATCCCCCTTAAAACTAATTAAAAATCCTTATTTAAAGTCTAGGGTTTTCAGGTTACTTAGGAAAATAATTAAAATCCTTAACCCACTCAAATTCGGATTAGGAGAATGCAATAACCCAAACAGGCCCGAGACCCATCGCTGCGACGATCGTTCTTTCTGTCCCCAGAGTCCGTGAACTTCAGAATTTGGTAAAGTCATCAACATGAACTTTGTAGCTTTCCAACGCCACCAGAATCATCAAATTTCGATTACCACATCTCAAGTTATGATCAAAACATCGAAGCATGCTCATCTTAAAGGATTTCCAGATTTTACGTTGGAGTTTCGATGAGTCACAACTTTCTCGTTTCAACTCTGATTCTTGCACCGTTTGTTCCTACTTGTCACGAATTCCATCGACATCATTCTTTTTCCTTCAAATATTGGTTTGAACCTGAAAATACTCAAAATACACCTGTGATCCCGTAAAACATATTTATGAAATAATAAATTCAAATTCCAACAATTAAACACCTTTTTCCACAAATAATCCAATTGAATCACTAATAAAATGTATACTTTCAAGCTCTTATCATTGATACATGTAAACAGTCTCGGTTAGCTCACTATTAAGAAAGGCGTTGTTGATATCGATTTGCTGGATATCCCATTGATGATAAACTACCAAGGATAGCATGACCCTTATGGTGGCAGCTTTGATAACAACTGAAAAAGTCTCAAAATAATCCAAACCTGGTGTTTGTTGAAATCCCTTTGCAATAAGCCTTGCTTTATACCTTTGCAAAGATCCATCAGCGTTCAGTTTGGTCTTAAAAACCCATTTGCTATTTACTATAT
Organism: Pistacia vera; assembly: GCF_008641045.1. Taxonomy (NCBI): domain Eukaryota; kingdom Viridiplantae; phylum Streptophyta; class Magnoliopsida; order Sapindales; family Anacardiaceae; genus Pistacia; species Pistacia vera. The sequence continues at coordinate 520,253 of NW_022196164.1, forward strand.
TCATTCTAGGCATACAAGGCACCATCTCCCAAGTCTGACTGTTCATAAGTGCATTATATTTTGTCAACATTGCATCTTTCCATTCTGGTGTATTTAAGGCTTCAGTTGCAGATTTAGGCTCAACTAGGATTGTCTGACTTGATAAATAGGCATAAGGATTGGATGAATTCAGGCTGCTTTTGGACCTGGTCACCATCGGATGAGTGTTCTGAGTATTCTGAGTTTGGAACTTAGGAAAACATAAATCAGCTTCCAACTGAAGTCCTGGATGCTCAGAAGAAGATCTGTACTCTGTAGGTGTTGTGCATCTGTCAGGCGGTTGATCAGCAGACTGATTTCTTTGTAACCTAGGACCTGGAAGAGATACAACTGAAGAAGGTACGACAGGTGACATATTCTGCTGAGTAGAGATTGGTTCACATGCAGTAGGTTGAGTTCTTTGTAACTTGGAATCTGAGATAGGCATGCAGCTGAAACATTTTGTTGAGCTGCAGATGGATTTGTATGATTGTGTAGAGAGGACCTCACTGGTGATTGATAATCTGGAGCTTGGNGCCTTTAGAATAAGCTTAATTGGGTTAGCAATAATTGTCAATGCATAGGATTAAATTGGTGTGAAATCTGTGCCCTAGGTTTAGTCATATTGATTTCTCTACCAAAGTGTTTATAAAATTCTGCATTTATTTAGTTTTTAGTTTGTTTACTTTTTTCATGAAATTCATTCTTAAAATTCAGTTTAATCAAATAGCAATAAAATAGATTAGTTTCGTACTTGGTAGGTAGTTCCCTAGGGATTCGACACTCGTTTACTCGAGTTTTACTACTTGCACGATTTCGTACACTTGTGAAAAGCCTGTTAGAACATTTACAGAAATAACAACCTCATACTGAAAGGAGAGAAGAGAAATGGGCTTTATATACTCTGTGGGAACCATTCCCAAAACTGTTTTAATTCTATGTTTGTATCTACTCACCTGTTTAATACAGAGAAATGACATCTTAGATTAGGCCACATGAGTCAAAGAGGTATGGACATCTTGAAGCATAAAGGACAGTTTGGTAAGGACAAGGTTTCATCACTTGAACTCTGTGAAAATTGCATCTTAGGCAAACAGCATAGGAACAGTTTCACTAAGGGAATACATCTAGCCACTAGCCAACTAGAGTACATACACTCTGACCTATGAGGACCTAGGAAAGTGAAAACTCATGGAAGAAATAGCTACTTTATGTCTCTGGTGGATGATTATAGCTGTAAGATGTGGGTGTACCTACTAAAATCCAAAGATCAAGCCGTAGCTAGGTTTAAGGACTGGAAACTCCTAATAGAGAACCAAATGGGAAAAAAGGTGAAGGTTCTTAGAACTGATAATGGGTTGGAATTTTGCAACCAAGAATTTGACAAATTCTGTAGTGAGCAAAGGTTTTGAGACATAGGACAGTAACATACACCCCACAATAGAATGGAGCGGCAGAACGGATGAATAGAACCCTCCTTGATAAAGTAAGGTGTCGATTAGTTACCTCCAAACTCTCCACCTCCTTTTGGGGAGAAGTACTTACCACAACAACATATTTGGTAAATAGGAGCCCATCCACAACAATAAAGCTAAAGTGTCCAGAAGACATGTGGACTGGTAGAAGTCTGGATCTAAGCCACTTAAGAGTTTTTGGCTGTGTAGCCTATGCACACACCACAGGAGGAAAACTGGAACCTAGATCAACCAAATGCATTTTCTTAGGGTATCAAGAAGGGACTAAGGGCTACAGATTGTGGGATAGGGAATCTCCTAGAGTGAGATTTATTTTGAGCAGAAATGTGAAATTCAATGAGGGAGCCTTTCCTTGTAAGGATACGAACACTAATGTAGGTCCTTCTTCAAGCTCAAAAGATGTCTTTAGCCATCTTGAGGTTACATCAATTGAGGTGGAGCCTCCTGCTCAATTCCAACAACCTCAAGGAACTTAAACCATCCAAGAAATTGAAGTTGTTACTGAACCAAGAGGAGAAACTGGACAATCTGATCCAGAACAAGAGGATGAGATAGAAACAACAAAAGACACTGAAACTCAGCCTGAAAACTTGCAAGACTACCAGCTTGCAAGAAATGGAACTAGAAGACAGGTAAAGGCACCCGCAAGGTACTCATATGTGGATCTAATTTACACTTTTCTTCTTATAGGTAATGAAGTGCAAAGATTAGAACCTGAAACTTATGAGGAAGCCATGCTGTCAAGGGAAATGAACAACTGGAGAGCTGCCATGGAATCAAAAATGAAGTCCTTAGAAGTGAACAGAACCTGGAAGCTTGTACCAAAGCCAAAGGATCAAAAATTAATACAATGCAAGTGCCTGTTCAAATTAAAGAAAGGTATCACTGCCAAGGAACCCCTCAGGTACAAGGCTAGATTAGTAGCCAAGGGTTTTGCCCAAAGGGAGGGAATAGACTTTAATGAAGTCTTTTCCCCAGTAGTTAAGTATAAAACCATAAGACTAATGTTGTCCATAGTAGCCCACCAAGACTTAGAGCTAGAACAGTTAGATATTACAACTGCATTCCTACATGGAGATCTTGAGGAAGAGATTTACATGAGCCAACCAGTAGGATTCATATATCAAAAGGCCCCCAACAAGGTCTATTTATTGCTGAATTCCCTGTATGGCCTAAAGCAATCTCCTAGGCAATGGTATAAGAGGTTTGACACCTTTATTGTAGATATAGGGTTCACTGGAAGCATGTACAACAACTGTTTCTACTTTGCTATTAAAAATAACATGCCTATTTACTTATTGTTGTACGTAGATGACATGCTACTGATAAGTAAATCAAAGCCTCTAATGTGTGAGTTAAAGAATAAACTCAATGCTGAATTTGAAATGAAAGACCTAGGGGATGCAAGGAAGATTTTAGGCATGCAAATTGATAGGACTAGGAGCAAATGTAAACTGAGAATCCACCAGTGTTCATACCTGCATAAGTTAGTGGAAAAGTTTGGAATGGCAGGGACTAAAACTGTTTCAATGCCTCTAGCTAGTCATTTCACACTTAGTAAAGCACAATGCCCTGATACAAAAGATGAATGAATTAAAATGGAGTCCATACCATATGCAAATGTAATTGGGTCCTTGATGTATGCTATGATTAGTACTAGGCCAGATTTATCATTTGTGAAAGGATGACGAAGAATCTTCTTCTGCAAGCTCAAGAAAACTAACAAAGCAGAGAAAGAAAAACAGAGAGCACAAAACTGAATAATTCTTTTTCTAACTAACTATACAAGATACACGTGATGTGTTTATAAGCAAGCATTGCATGACAAGAGTAAACGACATCGTTTTTACAATCAGCTTTTCTCATTTAGTTAATTTCCACTTTTGTCCTTCATTCTATCATTCCCCCTTAAACCAAACATTCTCTACTTCTCCTCTTATCTTCATATTCCCTCTTCATCGTAACATTCACTACACTTTCTTCACATCTCATCTACAGCTCTGTTCTTCACAAGACAAAAGCTCCAGCAAACAATAACTTGTACTGACTTCTTTCTTCAGTGAACAACAACTTTAACTGACTTCTTTCTTCATTAGTCTTTCTTTCCCACTGATTTGCATCTCTCAAATCTCCAACAAACAGCGCTTTTCTCGATTTCTTTTTTCATCAAACAACAACTTTAACTGACTTCTTTCTTTATTAGTCTTTCTCTCCTACTAATTCTTCAACTTTTAATAATGAATCTGTAACTTTTAACTTTTCCCTTAGCCACTGAAATCTATGTCCAGACAAGGGCTTTGTTAGGATATCTGCCAGCTGATATTCAATACCTACATACTGCACACTAATTCGTTTATCAGCAACCAACTCTCAGACGTAATGCACATCTATTTCAATGTGCTTCGTTCTTGCATGGAAGATAGGGTTTGATGACAAAGCCCCTACACTCATGTTGTCACACCACAGAATAGGCGTGAGGTGTTTTCAATTCCCAGTTCTGTAAACAAATTTTGAATCCAAACCATTTCAATGGCAGCTTGACACAAAGACCTGTACTCTGCTTCAGTAGATGATAGGGAGACCACCTTTTGTTTTTTTTTGAACTCCACTAGATCAAATTTCCTCCCAGAAAAATTCCATACCCACTGGTTGATTTCCTATCGTTAGTGTCACTGGCCCAATCTGCATCAACATATCCTTCAAGAATAAATCTTTTATCTCTGGTGAATAACAAGCCATGATGAATGGTCCCTTGAATGTACCGAAGTACTCTCTCACAGGCTGACCAGTGAACAACCATGGGAGTCTGCAAAAACTGACTAAGTTTATTTACAGCAAATGTTATATCTGGTTTGGACAGAGTTAAGTACTGCAGGCTCCCCACAACCTTTCTATAGAGAGAAGGTTGATCAAATACTTCACCATCCTCTTTACTGAGTTTTGTTCCGAGAGCCATAGGAGTCTGACAAGGTTTTGAATTTGCCATGACAGCTTTGTTTAGTAGCTCATGAGCATACCTGGTTTGTGTTAAAAGCAATGAGGAATCATTTCTAGTCACTTCAAAACCAAGGAAGTAGTTAAGAGACCCCAAGATTTTGAGAGCAAATTGTCTATTCAAATCTGTCACAATTTGCTTAGTAAGATGATTATCATTCCCAGTGAGAAGGATATCATCTACATAGACCAACAAATAGATGACTTGAGCTTCTCTTTTGAAGTAGAACAGACTAACATCAACAGTAGAATTCTCAAAACCCCAAGACAGTAATAGATTTTTCAGCTTGTCAAACCAAGCTATATGTAATGCCCCACTTGAGGTACGTAGTTATTGTCTCTTCTTTTGCTCTTATTTGAGTTGGTTTTTGGTAATATTGTTTGTTTGAGTGTTGTGTTGAATGCTTGCCCTGAAATTGGTTGAAAATAGAAGAAGTTTAGTGTACCAAGCTTCGCCGGGGTGAAGGATAATCTTCGCCGCGGCGAAGATGTGTTGAAACCACGGGGAAACTCTCTGGACAGTTTCGCCGCGGTGACAGAAGTTTCTTTGCCGCGGCGACAGGCCGATTAAATTGTTGGTTAAGTTTTAGATATTTTCTTCCCTAAGGGCAATTTGACCTTTCTACCCCTAATTAGCAGGAAAAGTGGGGAGTTAATTGTAAGGAATTTTCATGGAGAATATGTTGATATAGGGGTGAGTTTGTAATGAATCAAAGGATATGGATGGAATTCCCAAAGAAGAATAAGGGCAAATTGGGAATGAGTGTGTTTATATTTCATTAAAAGGAATTAGAATCAGAAAATCCCTCATTTCTCTTCTCAAACGCAACTTTCCATCTTTACTCCTCTCACTTCTCTTCTCTTTTGATCAAGGAATTCCAAGGGGTTTTTGAAGTGATTTGGGGTAGAAAGCAACCTAAGGCTTCCTAAGGTAAGGATTTCTACTTAAGTTGTGTGATTGTGAGTTTTAGTTCATATTGAATTGTTGAGGGTTTTTTCATCTTTTGGTTAAGATTAGAGGAAAAGTCAAGCTAAACAAGTGAAGGAAGAGTTGGTGAAGTCTCATCCATACAGTAAGTAAAACCCAACCCAAGTTGAGATTTTGAATTTTCTTGATTAGGGTTTTGATAGAAATGATGTATGTATGGGTGACATGTAATATGTCATGTATGAAGGATTAAATACAGATTTCTATGCCTTGTGATTGTTTATTCTTTGCAATATAAGAAATAGTTGTTGGTTGGAAAGTATTGAGGTGGAATTGAAGGGGTGTTTGGATCCCTTTTTAAAGTGCTTTCTTTGACAGGTCTATGTCATGTGAAGGGTTTTTCCCCATTTTGGATGGTTAGAAAAAGTTTTAGAATCATTGTCTATAATAGAGTTTTATAGTGCACATGATTGTTTGATGAAATGCCTAATAGAGGTTTGAGTGTGAGTAGTGAACCTTAATTCTTGCAACATTGCATGTTGGCATTTCATAAGTGCATTGGTGAAGTTAAACCACCATAGGCACTAATTGTGCATCGAAAAGTGACCTAGAAAGTGTAAGAAAATTGTGAATGCAATTACTAGTAGTAGAGCTTGGTGGTACAACTACTCTAAGGGTAGAGGGCATGAAAAATGCACAATGGAGTGAATTAGAAGAGTTGTAGTTGGGATGATTCTTGTGATCATCCCACCGACGTTATGGGAATCGGATTGATGCTTTGTGATCATCATCTGAATAGCCCTTAGAGATGGGTCGATGCTTTGTGATCGTCACCCAATGAGTAATAGAAATGGGGTAGATGCTTTGTGATCACTATTCGATTAGTTGTTAGAAAAGTGGGTTGATGCTTTGTGATCATCATCCAACAGTTAGTAAAGCGGTTGATGCTTTGTGATCACACCCCAGTGACTAGAGACGGGTTAATGCTTGGTGATCGTTACCCAAAAGTCTAAACGGGATGTGGCTAAGTGGTCTCCACCCGATAGTTAGGAAAACCGAGTGGGGATCACTAACCGGTAGAGTGCTTTGTGATCCCCCTCGTAGTCACTAAGAACGGGTTGGTACTATGTGAATTCCACCCGATAGTCATGGAGAGTGAGATGGTGCTGTGTGAACGCCATCCGGCTGTACCTCCGATAGATGAGGTCATGGTATTTAGTAGAAACAGAAACAGAAACAGAATTAGAAAAGGAAAGAATTAAGTTACATACGGGACAGACAGTTGAGGATTTACTTACTGAGCATTATTTGTGCTCACCCCGTTATTTCCTTTGTGGATGCAGGTTCTAGGTGTTGATGCGGTCGGAGGGGCGTCGGCAAGCGAGGAGCAATAGCTACACTGTTTCCCCTCGTTGTCTTTTAAAATACATTTTGTAACAGTACTTTATGTATAAAGACACTGAATTGTAATGAAAAGAAAACTTGGGGCCCAATTTTCTATTGTTCATGCATGCATTGTACTAGTTCCAGCAGTTGTTACATTTTTGGTATCAGAGCAAAGATTTTGGATTGAACACCGTACATCTCATCTCCACGCGTCCTCTAACCGACCGTGAGAGTATTCTTTCCTTACAGTAATTGTTTCTTGAGTTCTTAGTGTGATCCTTTTGTAGATGAGCATAGTTATCGAAATCTGTAAAGGTGTGGTGAATGAAGGAGAACCTTCTAACCCACCAGAGTCTATGCCCCTCCCTGGATGAAGCTAGAATCCGGGGAATTATACAGCAGGTTATGCTGAAACTCAGGGAGAGTTGTACCCCCGTACAGGTATCGCCAGTTACGCTTGTCGAAAGAGGGCAACCGGTACCTCCCCCATCCGAACAGAGTGGAACCGATTTACGGTCTTTCCAGTCAGCATCAACCCTCAGAGTTTAGGGTACTACAGATCCAGTAATAGCAGAAGAGTGGCTTGGGTCAGTAGAGCACCACGGTTTATTCCATGCAGACCGGAAAGATCCGTATGCGAGTTTCTTGTTTCGGGGTGATGCCCGAATTTGGTGGGAATTAATGGAAGAAACCCAGATGTGACAGTAATGACGTGGGAAGAGTTTAGGCAAATTTAGGCGTGATATAGAACAGAGGACCAAGTTCATGAGAAGGTCCGAATTTATCAGTTTACACCAAGGGACGAGCGCTGTGAAGAGTACTCGTGAAATTCAACGCCCTTGCAAGGTTTGCACCAAGAATAGTTAGTACTCCGGCCTTGAGAAGGGATAAGTTTGTGCATGGATTGAAGGCCGAGATAGCCCGGATATAATGACAAGCTCCAACCCTCCTCGAAATTATAGTGAGGCTTTGAGGCGGGCGATGAAGGCTGAGATTTTTGAGAATAAAATCTTCCCCGTAGGATCCTCGACAGGAGGACCGAAGGAGCTACCCTTCGCTCCTCAGAGAGAGAAGCTGAGGGTGAAAAAGGTAAAGACATGAATCAGAAGAAGAAGTTTCAGTATAGACAATAGAAAGGAGTGGAAGAATACCGACCTCGGACGGAAGGGTTTCCTCTTTGCCCTAAGTGTGGGAGAATCACCCGAGAATGTCTGAGGACAGAGAGTGTTATAGTGCCGACAGCCAGGGCACATGATGAGAGATTGTAAGCTCCTCTTCCACTAACCACTCAGGGTTCAGAGGTACTGCGAATGCCAGAGTTTTACTGTGGCACAAGGGGAAGCAGAGGCCAGTCCATCAGCCGTTACTGTCAGTTATTATTTCATGCAGTCCCTTTATATGCTTTATTGATTCAGGTGCTACCCTTCGTTCATATCTTATGGGTGCTTGAGAGATTAGGTTTGAAACCTACTAGAACGACACAACCCATTAAGATAGAACTACCCATGGGGAGTGTCGTGACCCAAGAGATTTTGTTAAGAGAGTCCTTAGTGTCCAGGGTAGAGAGTTAACCGTTGACTTAGTTTTTATATGCCCGACTTTGATGTGATTCTGGGCATGGACTTCCTAGGATATGGAGTAAGAGATTGACTGTCGGAAAAAGAAGGCAGGTTTACCTCTGTTGTGAGTAAGTTTAGTTTTGGAGAGGAGGCCATCATTGAGCATGCTGATTAGTAGTGTGAAAGCCAGGAAGATGTTAAAAGGGGTGTTCGGGGTATATTGCCCATGTAGTGCAGAGTGGTGATGTTCCACAGTTGAGATTCAGAGGGTGCCAGCGTTTGAGACTTCCTAGACGTGTTTCCGGAAGAGCTACCGTTTGCCCCAGAGAGGGAGTAGAATTTAGTATCGAACTAGCACCAGGGACAGCACCCATACTAAAGCCCCTTATCGAATGGCCCCAGCTGAGCTCCAAGAATTAAAGAAGCAACTCCAAAGCTTTTAGATAAAGGCTTTATCCACCAAGTCATTCCCCTTGGGGAGCTCCAATCCTGTTTGTAAAAAGAGGATGGATCACTAAGGATGTGTATTGATTATAGGGAGTTGAATAAAGTTACGGTGAAGAATAAGTACCCGCTACCCCGATAGATGACCTTTTTGATCAGTTGAAAGGAGCGGCAGCGTTCTCCAAAATTGATTTGAGGTCTGGGTACCATCAGGTAAGAGTGCTGAGCAAGATGTGGCTAAAACTGCCTTTCGTACCAGATATGGGCATTATGATGTAGTGATGCCTTTTGGCTTGACTAATGCCCCACAGTTTTTATGGACTTGATGAACAGGGTATTCCATGAGTATTTGGATCAGTTCATTGTTGTCTTCATCGACGACATTCTGATTTACCTCAAGTCAAGAGAGAACATGAGAAACACTTGAGATTAGTATTGCAACGGCTGAGAGAAAAGAAGTTGTGTGCTAAATTTCTAAGTGTGAGTTTTGGCTGAACCAAGTGATATTCCTGGGTTATACCGTGTCAAAGGAAGGGATTTCGGTAGATCTGAGTAAAGTGCAGGCAATCCTGGAATGGCAGAACCGAGAACAGTGAAAGAAATCAGGAGTTCCTAGGCTTAGCAGGTTACTACCGGCGTGTCGTAGCAGATTCGCCCAGTTGGCTAAACCGTTGACAGCTCTTACTAAGCAGAAACCTCCTTTTGTCTGGTCACAACATGTGAAGAAGCTTTCAAGTTGAAGAAGAGGTTAACATCAGCTCCTGTGCTAGTGTTACCGCAGGAGGGTGTAGATTAGACATTTATACCGACGCTCTCTGTAGGGACTTGGCGCCGTGCTGATGCAGTTGGTAGGGTTATAGCTATGCTTCTCGTCAATTGAAAGAGTACGAGACCAGATACCACCATGATTTAGAATTAGCAGTCGTGGTCTTTGCCTTAAAGATTTGGAGGCATTACCTTTATGGTGTGAAGAGTAATATCTACACCGATCATAAGAGTCTAAAGTACTTCTTCACCCAAAAGGAGTTGAATATGAGGCAAAGGAGATGGTTAGAACTGGTTAAGGATTATGATTGTGAGATCAAATATCAACCAGGGAAAGCCAATGTAGTAGCCGATGCTTTGAGTAGAAAAGCCCATGTTTTCCGGCTTACCAGGCAGAAAGAGTTAATAGAAGAATTGTCTAGGAGCATTGAAGTGGTCCCGGAAGAATTGCCAGCCTAGTGGTACAGTCCTCTTTACTAGAGGAAATAGAAAAGCAAATGGTCGATAAGTGGTGTCAGAAAATAGTTCAGCAAGTGCGTGAGGGCAAGACAGCAGAGTTCTTTGTGAGAGATGATGTCCTCTATTTCAGAAATCGGTTGTGCATTCCTCCAAATGAGGAGTTAAAACAGAAAATTCTATGGAGGCTCATGACACACCGTACACCGCTCATCCGGGAGCAACCAAGATGTATCAGGATATTAAGAAAGGCTATTGGTGGTCAGGTATGAAGAAAGACATTGCAGAGTTTGTGGCTAAATGTCTAACTTGTCAGCAGGTGAATCAGAACATCAACGGCCGTCAGGGTTGCTTCAACCATTGAGTATTCCAGAGTGGAAATGGGAGAGCATTCAATAGATTTTATCACGGGCCTTCCCAGAGTGCAGAAAGGATATAATGCTATATGGGTGTTGTGTAGGTTACCAAGTCAGCCCATTTTCTTCCAGTAAAGGAAAGTACCACTACAGATCAGTTGGCTCAGATTTACCTCAAGGAGATAGTCAGATTGCATGGTGTGCCCAGACTATAGTATCAGATAGAGATTCTAGATTTGTTTTAGCCTTCTGGACAAGTTTACAGAGGAGTTGGGTACCCGTTTAGCATTCAGTACTGCCTACCATCCTCAGACAGATGGCCAAACCGAGAAACGAATCAGGTGCTCGAGGATATGTTGAGACCTGTTGCATGGATTAGAGTATCCTGGCATGAGATGTTACCATTAGTGGAATTTGCCTACAACACAGTTATCAGTCTACCATTAGAATGGCGCCTTACGAGGCTTTGTATGGTAGAAGGTGAGGTCTCCGCTTCATTGGGATGAAGTAGGCGAAAGGATGAGTTGAGTACCGCTCTTGGGCCGAGATGACTCAGAAGCTAGTAGAAGATGTGAAGTTGTCCGAAATAGAATGAAACAAGCCCAAGATCGACAGAAAAGTTATGCTAACTTGAAGAGGAAAGGGGTAGAATTCCAAGTGGGCGCAAAGTGTTTCTGAAAGTCTCCCCCCTACAAGCGAGTAATGCGCTTCGGAAGCAAAGGGAAGTTGCACCGAGATATGTAGGTCCTTTTGGTCTTGCAACGAGTAGGAAAGGTGGCCTACAGATGGCACTACCACTCGCATGGACAGGGTGCATGATGTCTTCCATGTCTCGATGCTACGGAAGTATGTAAGTGATCCCTCCACATCCTGAGCGTAGAAGACGTTGAAGTAGCAGAGAATCTAGTATATGAAGAACGTCCAGTTCAGATTTAGTCGAGGTTAAAGAACTTCGGAACAAGAGGTTGCTAGTGAAGTCCTTTGGAGGAATCACAAGTGGAAGAGCCACTTGGGAGTAGAACGAGAACTGCAGAATTGTTCCCAGAGTTATTTGCATGAATTTCGGGGATGAAATTCTTTTAAGAGGGGAAGAATTGTAACGCCCCACTTGAGGTACGTAGTTTTGTCTCTTCTTTTGCTCTTATTTGAGTTGGTTTTTGGTAATATTGTTTGTTGAGTGTTGGTTGAATGCTTGCCCGAATTGGTTGAAAATAGAAGAGTTTAGTGTACCAAGCTTCGCCGGGCGAAGGATAATCTTCGCCGCGGCGAAGATGTGTTGAAACCACGGGGAAACTCTCTGGACAGTTTCGCCGGGCGACAGAAGTTTCTTCGCCGCGGCGACGGCCGATTAAATTGTTGGTTAAGTTTTAGATATTTTCTTCCCTAAGGGCAATTTGACCTTTCACTCACACCCTATAGCAGAAAAGTGGGGAGTTAATTGTAAGGATTTTCATGGAGAATATGTTGATATAGGGGTGAGTTTGTAATGAATCAAAGGATATGGATGGAATTCCCAAAGAAGAATAAGGGCAAATTGGGAATGAGTGTGTTTATATTTCATTAAAAGGAATTAGAATCAGAAAAATCCCTCATTTCTTCTTCTCAAACGCAACTTTCCATTTTACTCCTCTCAACTCTCTTCTCTTTTGATCAAGGATTCCAATGGGTTTTTGAAGTGATTTGGGTAGAAAAGCAACCTAAGGCTTCCAAAGTAAGGATTTCTACTTAAGTTGTGATTTGTGAGTTTTAGTTCATATTGAAGTTGGAGGGTTTTCATTCTTTTGGTTAAGATTAGAGGAAAAGTCAAGCTAAACAAGTGAAAGGAAGAGTGGTGAAGTCTCTCCATATCAAGGTAAGTAAAACCCAACCCAAGTTGAGATTTATGAATTTCTTGATTAGGGTTTTGTAGAAATGATGTATGTATGTAGGTACTGTATATGTCATGTTGAAGGATTAAATACAGATTTCTATGCCTTGTGATTGTTTATTCTTTGCAAATATAAGAAATGAGTTGTTGGGTTGGAAAGGTAGTTTGAGGTGGAATTGAAGGGGTGTTATGGATCCCTTTTAGAGTGCTTTCTTTGACAGGTTCTATGGTCATGTGAAGGGGTTTTTCCCATTTTGGATGGTTAGAAAAAGTTTTAGAATCATTGCATAATAGATTTTTAGTGCACATGAGTGTTTGAAATGATGCCTAATGAGGTTTGAGTGTGAGTAGTGAACCTTATTTCTTGCAACATTGCATGTTGGCATTTCATAAGTGCTTGGTGAAGTTGACCATCCTAGGCACTAATTGTCATTGAAAGTGACCTAAGAAAGTGTAGAAAATGTGAATGCAATTACCCTAGTGAGAAGCTTGGTGGGTACACTACTCTAAGGGTAGAGGGCATTGAAAAATGCTACAATGGAGTGAATTAGAAGAGTAGTATAGTTGGGATGATGCTTTGTGATCATCACCCGACCGTTATGGGAATCGGATTGATGCTTTGGATCATCATCCGAATGCCCTTAGAGATGGGTCGATGCTTTGTGATCGCACCCATGAGTAATAGAAATGGGGTAGATGCTTTGTGATCACTATCCGATTAGTTGTTGAAAAGTGGGTTGATGCTGTGATCATCACCAACAGTTAGTAGAAGCGGTTATGCTTGTGATCATCACCCACAGTGACTAGAGACGTTAATGCTTGGTGATCGTTACCCAAAAGTCATAAGAAACGGGTAGGTGCTAAGTGGTCTCCACCCGATAGTTAGGAAAACCGATAGGTGCTTTGTGATCCCCACTCGGTAGTCACTAAGAACGGGTTGTACTATGTGAATTCCACCCGATATCATGGAGAGTGAGATGGTGCTGTGTGAACGCCATCCGCCGTACCTCCGTAGATGAGGTCATGTTATTTAGTAGAAACAGAAACAGAAACAGAATTAAAAGGAAAGAATTAAGAGTTACATACGGGGACAGACAGTTTAAGATTTTACTTACTGAGCATTATTTGTGCTCACCCCGTTATTTTCCTTTGTGGATGCAGGTTCAGGTTGTTGATGCGGTCGAGGGGCGTCGGCAAGCGAGGACATAGCTACACTGTTCCCCTGTCTTGTCTTTTAAATACATTTTGTAAACAGTACTCTTTATGTTGAAAGACACATGAATTGTAATGAAAAGAAAACTTTGGGCCCAATTTTCTATTGTTATCATGCATGCATTGTACTAGTTCCAGCAGTTTGTACACTATAGGAGCTTGTTTCAAGCCATACAAGGCTTTGTAGCTTACAAACATGCTTTGTAAATGTGGATCATCAAAACCTTTGGGTTGATTGACAGGCTACTCACAAGTGTACGAAATCATGCAAGTAATAAAGCTCGAGTAACGAGTGTCGAATCCCAAGGGAACTATCTACCAAGTACCAAACTAATCTATTTATTGCTATTTGATTAAACTGAATTTTAAGAATGAATTTCATGAAAAAGTAAACAAACTAAAAACTAAATAAACTCAAAATTTATAAACACTTTGGTAGAGAAATCAATATGACTAAACCTAGGGCCATATTTCACACCAATTTAATCCTATGCATTGACAATTATTACTAACCCAATTAACTTATTCTAAAAGCCAAACTCCCTAATATTCCACTAACTTCTCTCGCAATTAGCGAATTAACCCTTAATAACAACCCAAAATATCTCTAAGTAATTGAGGTAGGATTAGAGATCATTAGTTCTATGGAATTACCAGAGCCCACAGATCGCGGTAACCTATCTCTAGCGTTCGCTCAATCTATGGTTTTTTACCTTGGATAAATTAGGTTTTTCTCTCAATCTCACCCACCCCATGATATCTCAACTCTCGGATCCTTGAGAATTGAAAGCATTATGCACAATAATAACTTAGAATTTAATGCTCAATAAGAATTAACAACAAATTAATCAACACATATTCATAAATTGGGCTACATCTTTAGCCCTAGAAAAGAGATTTAGTTCATAATTACAGTAATGAAAACAACCATTATATTGAATAACATGAGTTCAAGAACGGAAAATAACACTTCTCTAATTTGTGAACGAGAATCGCAAGAATTCTGATCTCCAAAGTAGTGGCCGTCCTTTCTCCTTCTTCAATCCCCCTTAAAACTAATTAAAAATCCTTATTAAAGTCTAGGGTTTTCAGGTTACTTAGGAAAATAATTAAAATCCTTAACCCACCAAATTCGGTTAGGAGAATGCAATAACCCAAACAGGCCCGAGACCCATCGCTGCGACGATCGTTCTTTCTGTCCCCAGAGTCCGTGAACTTCAGAATTTGTAAAGTCATCAACATGAACTTTGTACTTTCCAACGCCCCAGAATCACAATTTCGATTACCACATCTCAAGTTTGTATCAAAACATCGAAGCATGCTCCTCAAAGGATTTCCAGATTTTACTTGGATTTCGATGAGTCACAACTTTCTCGTTTCAACTCTGATTCTTGCACCGTTTGTTCCTACTTGTCACGAATTCCATCGACATCATTCTTTTTCCTTCAAATATTGGTTTGAACCTGAAAATACTCAAAATACACCTGTGATCCCGTAAAACATATTTATGAAATAATAAATTCAAATTCCAACAATTAAACACCTTTTTCCACAAATAATCCAATTGAATCACTAATAAAATGTATACTTTCAAGCTCTTATCATTGATACATGTAAACAGTCTCGGTTAGCTCACTATTAAGAAAGGCGTTGTTGATATCGATTTGCTGGATATCCCATTGATGATAAACTACCAAGGATAGCATGACCCTTATGGTGGCAGCTTTGATAACAACTGAAAAAGTCTCAAAATAATCCAAACCTGGTGTTTGTTGAAATCCCTTTGCAATAAGCCTTGCTTTATACCTTTGCAAAGATCCATCAGCGTTCAGTTTGGTCTTAAAAACCCATTTGCTATTTACTATATTCATTCTAGGCATACAAGGCACCATCTCCCAAGTCTGACTGTTCATAAGTGCATTATATTTTGTCAACATTGCATCTTTCCATTCTGGTGTATTTAAGGCTTCAGTTGCAGATTTAGGCTCAACTAGGATTGTCTGACTTGATAAATAGGCATAAGGATTGGATGAATTCAGGCTGCTTTTGGACCTGGTCACCATCGGATGAGTGTTCTGAGTATTCTGAGTTTGGAACTTAGGAAAACATAAATCAGCTTCCAACTGAAGTCCTGGATGCTCAGAAGAAGATCTGTACTCTGTAGGTGTTGTGCATCTGTCAGGCGGTTGATCAGCAGACTGATTTCTTTGTAACCTAGGACCTGGAAGAGATACAACTGAAGAAGGTACGACAGGTGACATATTCTGCTGAGTAGAGATTGGTTCACATGCAGTAGGTTGAGTTCTTTGTAACTTGGAATCTGAGATAGGCATGCAGCTGAAACATTTTGTTGAGCTGCAGATGGATTTGTATGATTGTGTAGAGAGGACCTCACTGGTGATTGATAATCTGGAGCTTGGACTATACACAACTTAGTTGAACTGGAACCTGGAAAATGCACTCAAGTTGAAGCATTTTGCTGAGCTGTAGATGGATTTGTATGATTGTGTAGAGAGGACCTCACTGGTGGTTAAGAATCCAGAGCTTGGACTACACACAACTTAATTGAATTGGAACCTAGAAAATGCACTCTAGGTGAAGCATTTTGCTGAGCTGCAGATGGATTTGTATGATTGTGTAGAGAGGACCTCACTGGTGATTGATAATCTGGAGCTTGAACTGCACACAACTTAGTTGAACTAGAATTTGGAAAATGCATTCCAGATGAAGTATTTTGCTGAGCTGCAGGCGCTGATGCAAATGGATTTGTATGATGGTGTAAAGAGGATCTTACTGGTGATTGATAATCCGGAGCTTGACCTGCACAAAACTCAGGGGAACTTGTAGTTATTGGATTTGAAGAATATATAGAATAGTTTGGAAGCTGCCAGGAACTTCGAAAGATGAGAGCATTAGTTAGTCCAGCAACCTCACTATCCTCACATAAAACATTCTTGAAATCCTTTTTAAATGGAAAATCATACTCATTGAACTTGGCTTGCTTGACAATATACAACTTACCAGATGAGGACATACACTTATAATCTTTGTGAACTAGGCTATAACCCAGAAAAATATACTTCTCGGTATGATAACCAAATTTTTGCTTATGATATGGTTTGATGAAGGGGTAACAACAGCAACCAAACACCTTTAGATCATTATGGTTTGGTTCTTGACCAAATAACAATGTAAATGGAATTGAATAATCAAGGGAAGCTGAGGATAGTCTATTCAACAAGTAAACTGCAGTACTAAAGGACTACCACCAGAAATGAAGTGGCATAGTTGCATGTGCAAGAAGAGATAGTCCAAACTCAGTTATGGCTCTATGTTTCCTTTCTACCCGACCATTTTGCTGGTGTAGATAAGGGCATGGATGTCTAAAGAATATGCCATGTTGGTCTAGATATTTGGAAAATATCTTAAACTCACCTCCCCAATCTGTTTGCAAACATTTAAGCTTATAATTCAGCTGTTTTTCAACCAAACAATGAAACTTTGTAAAGATGGGAAATGCTTCAGATTTAGCTTTCAGTGGGTATATCCACATAAATCTGTTGTAGTCATCTACAAATATGATATAATAGCGAAAACTTTCAGAAGATTCAACAGGGGCAGGTCCCCATAGATCAGAGTAAACTAATTCAAGTGGAGCTTGTGAATGAGAATGAGATATAGGAAATTGTGCTTGTTGCATTTTACCACATTGACAAGCCTCACAAAAAGGTGTTTCATTACCAAAGTAATTAGATACATTCAGCTTATTCAACATAACTTTTAAACTCTTTTCTTAAGGATGTCCTAACCTAGCATGCCATAGCAAGGTAGTACTAAGCTTTGCATCTAATACGGGATGAACAGAAGTACAATTATTTGCTACCAAAACAGAATTAAAACTAGAAGGTCTAGCTTGTGAAACTGAAACTTTATTTCCTACGGCATTAAGTGGAGAGCAGAAAGCTAGAACTATAGATGAGGATGACAACATGGATAACATAGCTGCGTCAAGAGATCTAGAAGATGGCAGAGACATGCAACTGGTACAGCCCATCTTTTAGGCTCCCTTGTAGAAGTATGTCTTTAGTTGTTTTGTCTTTTATAAAGCAATGTACAACATGAAATTCAACAATAACATCATTATCCTTTGTTATTTGTGAAATGCTCAAGAGATTTTCGGCTATACTAGGGACACACAACATATTTCTCAAACTCAACACCTTAGAAGAGAAATCAGAAGGTATAAAGTTAATACCTGTATGTGTAATAGGGACTGTATGTCCATTGCCAACCTGAACTGGAGTATCTCCTTGATAAGCTGATAGAAGAAGCATGTTCTGAGGGTCTGCCATCATATGATTTGTAGCTCCAGAGTCTACAAACCAGGTCTGATCATTTAAAGTGTGAGGAGTGGCAGATGCAAATAATGATCCTTGGTCAAATAGACCTGTGACTGCTGGATTAGAGTTTACTCTGTCACCAGTAAATGGAGTTGTAAGGGATGATTGAGGCACATTATACTGTTGTGATGGAGGTGAAACATACTATGGTGAAGTAGCACTAACTGAAGTATAAGATGATTGAAACTGAGGAGTGTTTGATTGAGGTGGTTGTGGTTGAAAGTTAAATGTAGGTCTTTGGTTAGACTGAAGTCCATATGATGAGTAGGAATAGGGCTGAGGAGGCATGACTCTTGCTGCCATTAATGCTTGGGTCGAAGCACCAGTGTAACTAGGAATTGTGATGTTGGTTGGGTTAACAAGAAGTGAGCCAGCAATACTCTGATATTCATGATTAAACTGGTGGTAGCAGTGAAGAGCAGAATGGCCAGTCTTCCCACATACTTGGCAAATCAGTTTAAGAAGAAAATAGCCTCGACCTCTGCCTCGTCCTCTTTGCGTGTTAGGACCAAACATCATCATTCCAGGATATTGAGAAAATCCACCATCAGGAGAACCATTCTGTGGAGTCAAGTACTGAAAATGAGCATACTAAGGAGAATGTCGATATTCATGTGGAAATATATTTCCACCATCAGGATGGCCAGTCTATGAAGTCAAGCACTGACCAGGAGGATAGGCAGGTTGAACACTTGAATTCTCAAGATGTGATGATGCATTTATTGGTACAGATGCCATTATATTCCCATTCTTGAACTGAGAACTTACATTGACAGCAGTTTCACTCTACTTTGTAGCAAGTAATGCTGAAGCTAAGTGATCAGAAAGATTAGAGTACACATTATGTTGTCTTTCAAGTCAGATTTCATGCTTATGAAGAAGGAATTGAGCTTCCTGTAGAGTAACTTGACTACTTGTTACAGTTAAGTTGGCTACAACAGCATCATATTCAGGTCCTAGTCCGTCTAGTATGTACAATAACAGTTCTTCATCACTGATTAAGACTCCATTGGCTACTAACTCATCGCCAAGTTCTTTCATTTTCAATACATACTCATTCATAGTAAGTGCATCCTTCTTATTACTTTGTAAAAGACTTCTCAAATGTAAAGTTCGAGCCTTAGAGGCTGAATGAAAGTGCAGTTCAAGTGTATTCCAGATATCATAAGCAGTAATACATTTCCCAACATGATGAAACATGGACTCAGAAATGGTAGAATTTAACCAGCTCACTAAGAACTGATCAGGTCATTGCCAAGAAAAGTAGTTAAGGTTACCTCTTTTCTTTGGTTGCTCAGATTCATCTGTCTTGTCCATTATAAACATCGGAGGACAAACTTTCTCTCCTGTGATATGGCCTTCAAGTCCATGGCCAGTGAGAGCTGGAAGAATTTGAGACTTCCAGTAATTATAATTTTTGTCACTCAACTTGACAGAGATTGAAGGAAGTGTTGGCAGTGTAATTGGATTCTCCATTTGAACTGAGGTATTTTCTATCTGTTTTTCATAGAGAAGTTTTCGCAAACAGAGACTTGAATTGAAAAGAAAACCAGAAAGTCGAAAAACACAGGATCAAATCTTTGCCAAAGACGTGTGTCTAAAGCTCTGATACCATGAAAGGATGACGAAGAATCTTCTTCTACAAGCTCAAGAAAACTAACAAAGCAAAGAAAGAAAAATAGAGAGCACAGAACTGAAAAACTGAATAATTCTTTTTCTAACTAACTATACAAGATACACGTGATGTGCTTATAAGCAAGCATTGCATGACAAGAGTAAACGACATCGTTTTTACAATAAGCTTTTCCCATTTAGTTAATTTCCACTTTTGTCCTTCATTCTATCAATTTGTGATATCTTTGCTAAGTAGGTACATGTCCAATCTTGGTATGGAACACTGGACAACCATGAAATGGGTGCTTAAATATGTTAATGGTTCATTGAATGTTGGATTGGAATATTTTAAAAGGACTACCTCGCTTGAGTTGGCTAGTTTTGTAAATTCAGATTTTGCAAATGATAGGGACACTAGGAAGTCAACCACAGCATATTACTTCACCTTAGGTGGTAATTGCATCAGCTGGAAGTCACAGTTACAGCCCATAGTTGCACCGTCATCAACTGAAGCTGAATATATGGTTGTAGTTGATGTATTTAAAGAGGCAATTTGGCTTAAAGGGATCCTAAGTGAAGTAAATCTGACTGAATAGGAACCAACCATATTTTCAAACAGTCATAGTGCAATTGTAAAACCCCCCTCCAGTTAGGTATCCTCTGAATATCCCTCAATGAGAATCCCGAGGATACATGTCTGGAGAACGAGTTGTATTTAGAAAAAATCTGTATAAGGATAATAATAATAATATCCAAAACATGCATATAAAATGTCACGCAGGATCCAAACTTATAATTTACAAACTTTAAGAAATTACACAATCAAAACATATTTATAGGGTGGAAGCTTCCAAATGTATTTCACAAATATTTATCATTTACATATTTACATCAAGATAAAAATATCGAGATGATAATAAATCATCTCCCCTCACGTGTAGTCCCGCTGTCTCTAGCATCCCTCGCTTCTAGTCTACCTGCAAAGCAATCAACAATGAAAGGGTGAGCGCTAATCGCTCAGTAAGGAATGATCCGTTTCATTCTGAATGTACTATTTGATCTTTATTTAAACATATCTATTAACACATCACTTATCTTTTACATCTAGGGATACTTCCCCTTTTATTACTAATTCATATGCTTTTCATCATTTTATCCCATGGCTAGATAAACATCAATGTGTACACATACAAATAAGTATGTAAACATAGTACACACACATCACATGTCATGACATAACATCTAAAATCATCTAACATGAGTATAAATCATCTCATGATGTAAATAACATCATAACTCATGTAATGCAACTAAATGCATATGAAACATTTAACGTCTAGCCGATCGGACCTTTCTTAGCATCTTAAGCACTTCATATCATCTAGCCTCAAATTTCATCTAGAGCTCATATCATCGGGAGGCGTGCTTACGCGTTATTTAGCATCTAAAGCATATATTCATCTTTCCTCAACCGGTATACGAGGATATGCTTACGCGTTTTCCATCATGTCTATATGCATCTCTATCATGTCTATTTGCATCTCTAACATCTTATGGCATGTAAATACATATTTTGGTGAGCTTAATACTTTTAATTCATCTATGGATTATCAACCCATTTACATTACCTCTTGCTCACATACATCATCTTAAAACATGTATTACATTGCATCTTCATGCCATTTCATAACATTAATCATGCATTGACATCATGACCATGTATATCTTTCAAAGATCATCTAACTAATGGGTAAACATTAGTACATGGCATACTTACAATAATACATTAATAATCAATTCATAATCATAAGAATTGATTATGTTAAATCTTAAACTTTAATAACCAGTTTATGCTTCAGGCCATTTTCCATCCTTTTCTCAAACGAATTGGCTCTTGGCATAAACATAAAAGTTATAGGTCTGTGTCTTAGCTTTCTAATGCTTCAAGAATCATCTCATTTCGATTTTTATAACTCAAGTTATGGTCGAAATACAGAAGCAGGGTTACCAAAACCCCTAAGCCCATTAAATCCGAATTTTCATATTAACTATGCCACATCAATTCCTATTGACATTAACCAATAGGTTAACTTGTGGATCAAATAAACCTCCCCTTAATAGTCTTTAACATCTTAAAGGAAGTGTAAAATCTCATTTCCATAATCATCCATTATTGCTATAACATTGTGAGCTAATGCAAACAACACATCAACACTTCTAATAGCAACCATTCAACACCATGTGGCCTCCAATACTACAATTTTTGCCACAATCAGTATCCACACTTCATTTTCTTCAATCAAACATAACAACTCATAAAACATAAAGAGCAATAACTTCATGTATAATGAATTCAAGGCAATAAGTAGAATAAATGAGTTCAACTACACTTGCCATCAACTAATTCTATGCCTTAAAGCCTTAATTTAAGGTTTCATAAAAATCTACAAACCCTAGCATAAACCCTAAAGTCATGGGAGGTTCTTCCTTACCTTTTTAAAGACTTCCTCCAACAAATCCTTTGCCTTTGACTTCTTTTACACCTTAATCCTACATATATAACATTATACCTCAACATCTACCTCAAATCTTCAAATCACATCAAAACTAAAGTTTTTAATCCTTACCTTAAACCCTTCAAATTGAAGATCCAAGGCTCCTATCTTGTTCTCCTTGAAAAATTATGCAAAACTCCTTGAAAACCTAGAGAAAGAAAGCTTGTTTCATGGAAGATTTGAGAGAAAATGGAAGAAATGTTGAAGAAAGGCTCTCTCCTTTGGCTTGAACGAATTTCATCTCATTTATAGGAAAATATTTCATTTATTTTCCAAAATTATGCAATTGGCCCAATTATTTTAATTGTATAACTCATAAGTCCTTAATTCTTCATATAAGGGCATTTTGGTCATTTCACACTAGACATAATTATTACTTAATTAATGCCATTAAATGCAATGAAGCCTACTCATCCTTGACTTTTTCAATGCTTATCCATAGGCAAAATAACCATTTTGCCCCTAAGCCTCTTTATGGATAATTGATTCATACCGTTCCAAATGAATTGACTATTTTGCCCTTAGTTAGATTTTATGCTTTTTAACATAAAATAAACATTTAAAGGACTATTTTGAGTTAGGAACATACCTTTGACATCTTGGGTATTACCACCTGAGTAAAAATCTGGTGTATCATGAACGAACCAAACAGATAGATGTGCGCTATCATTTTGTGAGGGATCTGGTCACTAGAGAAGAAATAGCACTAAATAAAGTTCCTACTGAGCATAAGCCAGTAGACATGAGGACAAAGATTGTTACACTTGCTAAGTTCAAGCATTGCTTGAACCTACTATCCATTAAGTAAGCAAGGGTAACAACATAGCTATAAAGGATTCATATAAGGCAAGCTACATTAATACAAAGAGTTTCAATCCATCAAGGTGGAGATTATTATTGTGATGGCTTGAAACATTGTCGTTTTATAGCTTAAATGAGACGATGTCGTTATAAGCAGAACTGAAGAAGCAATCATGTGCGTTGATGAAAAGAAGATCCAAAAGCTGGAAATTAACTCTTCGGTCAACCATATAAAAGCTGAACTTTTTGGCAGATAGCAACACAGTAATTTTTACGTGAACTCTCTCTTCTTTGTGATACAAAATCGAGTCTATTAGGGTTTATGATTTTGGGTGTTCTGAATCTTGTAACTTGGTGATTGAGTGACTGGGTCAGGTCATTTCAGGTGTATTTGTATACGCAATCAGTAGGGATTCGAAGGGTAGAGTCTCTAGGGTGCGTTACAGGTTGATGAAGAGATTTAGAGGGTTTTCGTTACTATGTATAATCTGGACTGTAATCTTGACAGTGTTTAATGCAGCGAGCTTGTGTGTTTCCCGAGCTCAACGTGGACGTAGCTTGCTCAGATTGAGCAAGTGAACCACAGTAAATTCTCTGTGTTCTTGTGTGTGTGGTTGTGATTCTTGATTGTGTGATTTGTGGTTGGTTGATTCTCTATGTGTGTGGTTAAAAATGATAAAATCACATATGAAATTATGTGATATATAATTTTCAGTAATGTTAGGTCCACAACTCAATCTCACAACCTTCTCTCATAATCTTCAACGTGACAGTTTGCAATCGGTTAGGTAGATAAAACCTATAGCAAGTAGGCAAGACTCGTTTGTGAGCTGATCAATTATGAGCTACCATGTCGAGGGTTGTGAGAGAAGGTTATGATATTGGATTGTGGACCTAGCATTTTTCTATAATTTTTGAATAATTTGAGCATCAATTGGGTAACTCCATTAATAAATACTAATATATCTTCAGTTCAATAAACACATAAATAGACTGATAGATTTTTATTAATTAAGGAAAGTGGCAAATAAAATATTTACTGAATTTTTTAAATCCTGTTCTCAATTAAAGGACAAGAATATCACTGTTCTTGTTCATTGAAAAGAAAAAAAAATAATGTATGAACAATTGTCAACAGAAGCTTAACTCATTTATATACAGAGTAATGAGAAAAGAGTTTACAGAGTAATAAGCAAAAGAGTAAAGTTAATCAGGTGAAGAAGAAGACTTTAGGAACATAATCAAAACGGTGTAGTTTTGATTCTTATGTGGCAAAGTCAACTGTATTGAAAAGTCACTTGGTCAACATGGTCCCTCAAAACAAACTACCTTTTTTTTTGCCACATCCAATCTTCTCTTCTTTTCTTCAACTATTTTCAATCTTCTCTTCTTCTTCTAACTTAACATTTCAATCTCCTCTTCTTTTTCTGACATAACACTGGTCAACATGCTCCCTCAAAACAAAATTCCTCTTCTGCTGCCATCTCTAACTTCTTTTTGCTGCAGTTTATGTAAACTGAAACTTTGAATAACAACAATAAACTCAAGCTTGAAACTTGAACAAACCAACTCTGAAACCAAAACTGAGCTAATATGAAATTAAACAAAACAACTGCAAATTGAATCTTGGACAAGGCCGAAATTAGGCTGATCTGAAATTGAACAAACCAACTCTGAAACCAAAACTGAGCTGATCTGAAATTGAACAAAAACAATTACAAATTGAATCTTGAGCAAGGCTGAAATTAGGCTGATCTGAAATTAGATAAACCAAGTGCAAATGAAACACAAAAATCAGCTTCATCAATCAACTGCAAACTATACAAAAATTCAGCAATTTCAGCTCCATCGATCAACTCCAAACTGTACAAAATTCAGCTCATTAATCTATTGCAAACTGAACAGATTTTAGCTCAATCAATCAACTGCAAACTGAACAAAAGTTAGCTCCATTAATCAACTGCAAACTGCACAAAATTCAACTCCATTAATCAACTACAAACTGCACAAAATTTCAGCCCATTAATCAACTACAAACTGCACAAAAATCTGCTCATCAACAGAAAAACACACTCTGCCAACAATAGTCTGCTCATCAACAACTAGTAAAGTAACAAAAATCTGCTCAACAAAAAACCTGCTCATCAACAGAAAGAACACACTCTGCCAACAACAATCTGCTCATCAACAACCAGTAAACTTTACTACTCAACACAATTCAAACCTGCAACCTGAAATCAAACTGTACTGAAATCAACACCATTCAACACAACTTCACTACTCACCACAATTCAAACTTGCAAACACAATTCAAACCTGCAAACTGAAATCAAAACTGGAGAGATTAAACTGCAGTGGCTGAAATTTCCACACAATTCTGCTACTATCTACTACTCAACACCATTCAACTCTTTGCAAGCTGAAATTTCCACACAATTCTGCTACTATCTGCAGACTATTATGCCACTCAAAACAAATTGTGCTACTCCAGTTTGCTAGAGAAACAACAACAAAAGAAAATGCTTGCTGCACCTACAACTCATGTCTCTGCATCTGCAGCTCAAGTCTGCAACCAGACTGAATCTTCAACTAAAATAAAAAAAAAATCTCCAAATCTAATCTGCAACTTTGCAACTCAGTAATCTTCTCAACACATATTTTCAACAACACGTTTCTCAACACAATGATCTGCTCTGCAAATCAGTCCATAAAAAAAATCTGGAATAGAGGACCTTTCTAAACTGCAGTGTCAGTAAGAGCAACAACAGTCAGTTTTTGGCGTAATTCAGAAAATTGAGCAGCAGACAAGGGTTTTGTTAACAGATCAGCAATCTGAAGTTTTGAAGGCACATATTGAACAACAAGATTTTTTGCTAGCACTTGCTCTCGAATGTAGTGAGCGTCTATTTCTATGTGCTTCGTTCGAGCATGAAAAATAGGGTTGGAAGCCAACGCACCTGCACTAACATTGTCACACCAAATGACAGGGGTTGATTGTAAATTGATTCCTAACTCAGTAAACATGCTTTGTAACCAAGCAATTTCTATTGCAATTTGTGCCAAAGCTCTATATTCAACCTCTGTAGAAGATAAAGCTACTCCTATCTATTTCTGGGAACTCCATTGGATCAAGTTGGGGCCCAAATAAACACAATATCCACTAGTGGAGCATCTATCTTCAACATTACTTCCCCAATCCGCATCAGCGTAACACTCTACATGTAATGAGCTAGCTGTTTTTAATTGTAGCCCAAAGTTTAGAGTGCCTTTTATGTATCTAAGTACGCGTTTGCAAGTCTGCCAATGCAACTCAGTAGGAGCTTGTAAAAACTAACTAAGTTTGTTGACTGGGAAGCTGATATCAGGTCAAGCAAAGGTGAGATATTGCAGTGCACTTATGGTACTTCTGTAGAGGTTGGGATTTTCAAATAGTTCACTGTCATTGCGACTAAGCTTTGTACCAACTGCCATGGGTGTGGAGCAAGGATTGGCTTCAAACATTTTAGTCTTAAGAAGTAAATCTGATGCATATTTAGACTGTTTAAGGTGAATTCCAGCAGTGGATCTGGTTGCTTCTACTCCTAAAAAATATTTGAGAGAGCCCAAGGTTTTGAGTGCAAACTCATCATTTAAAACTTTAACCAATGAGTGATATAGTCTGAATCTGATCCGATGAGAAGGATATCATCAACAGACACCAACACATAGATAAAACTAGAATCCAACTTAAGGCTAAAAAGACTAGAATCTGAAACTGAATTTCTGAACCCCTTTGCTTGAAGAGCATTTTTAAACTTGTCAAACCAGGCTCTAGGAGCCTATTTAAGTCCATACAAGGCTTTATTCAATTTACACACAAAAGAAGGATGAGTAGCTGACTCAAATCCCATAGGTTGCTTCATGTAGACTGTCTCATTCAAGGTGCCATTCAGAAACGCATTATTTACATCAATTTGTTGTACATCCCAAGAGTTTGTAACAGCTAAGGTTAGGATAATTCTAATGGTAGAGGGTTTTATGACTGGGCTAAAGGTTTCAAAGTAGTCCAAGCCCGGTGTTTGTTGAAAACCCTTAGCCACTAACCTAACTTTATGCTTTTGCAGGGTGCCATCTGCATGAAACTTAGTGCGAAAGACCCATTTATTTCCCACAATATTCATATCAGCCGTGGGTGATACAAGGGTCCAGGATGAACAAGTGCATCAAATTCTGTTTGCAATTCTTCTCTCCAAGCAGTGCTAAGTAAAGCTTCAGCAACTGTTAAGGGTTCTGGTTCAATAACAGTCTGACTTTGTGTAAGATAGGCAGTGGGAAGTGGAGTAGCATCACTGGTAGCAGAGAAACCAGCAGTTGACTTGGCTCTTGTGATCATGGGGTGATTATTAATAATAGATCTGTGTGGAATACTTGTGAGCTGTGATGGTTTCAGATCAACTTCAAGTGTGCAGCTGGGTAAAGGGTAGTTGGAAGGAATTACAGGAAGCTTAGAGATTGACTGAGAGCTATCTAATGGAGTTGAATTTGGAGAGGAATGGATATTATGTAAGTATGGTAATTCAGAGGCAGTAGGAAAGGCTGGAGAGAAGGTATTTGGAACTCTTGTAGAAGGGTATAAGGTAGGCTGTGACAAGTCTTTAGAGGACTGTAAGGCTGGTGAAGAGGTATTAGAGACTGTTGTAGGAGGATGTGTATGAGGCTGTGCTGCTGTAGTAGGATGTGTATGAGGTTGTTCTACTGTAGTAGGATGTGTATGAGGCTGTGATAGTGAAGTAGAGAGATGACTAACTGCTGTATTGTATGGAAAGGACTGAGGTTGAAAGCCATTTACTGAAGGAGGAGTTGGAGGAGGAGCAGAATTAGCTGGAGAACAGGAATTATGAACAACAACACATGGAAATTTGAAAGAGTTTGGTGTGTAGGAATTGACTAAAGGATCAGACTTATAATTAGACACATTGTAACGCCCCACTTGAGGTACGTAGTTGTTGTTTCTTCTTTCGCTCTTGTTTGAGTTGGTTTTGGTATTATTGTTTGATTGAGTGTTGTGTTGAATGTTTGCCCTGAATTGGTTGAAAATAGAAGAAGTTCAGTGTGCCAAGCTTCGCCGGGGCGAATAATAATCTTCGCCGCGGTGAAGGTGTGTTGAAACCATGGGAAACTCTCTGGACAGTTTCGCCGCGGCGACAGAAGCTTCTTCGCCGCAGCGACAGGCCGATTAAAATGTTTGTTAAGTTTTAGATATTTTCTTCCCTAAGGGCTATTTGACCATTCTACCCCTAATTAGCAGGAAAAGTGAGGAGTAAAATGTAAGGATTTTTCTTGGAGAATATGTTGATATGGGGGGTGTGGTTGTAATGAATCAAAGGATATAGATAGAATTCCCAAAGAAGAGTAAGGGCAAAATGGGAATCCTTGTGTATAAATTTCATTAAAAGGATTTGAGACTTAGCAAACCCCTCATTCTTCTTCTCAAAAACACAACCCTCCACTCTTGTTTCCTCTCAACTTCTCTTTCTTTTGATCAAGGAGTTCCAAGGGGTTTTTGAAGTGATTTGGGGTAGAAAATCAACCTAAGGCTTCCTAAGGTAAGGATTCCTACTTAAGTTGTGTGATTTGTGAGTTTTAGTTTATATTGAAGTTTGAGGGTTTTTGTTCTTTTGGTTAAGAGTAGAGAAAAAGTCAAGCAAACCAAGTGAAAGGAAGAGTTGGTGAAGTCTCTCTATAACAAGGTAAGTAAATCCCAACCCAAGTTGAGATTTAAGAATTTTCTTGATTAGGGTTTTGATAGAAATGATGTATGTATGTGATATACATGTGATATGCCATGTATGGAGGCTTAAATAGAGATTTCTATGCCTTGTGATTGGTTATACCTTTCAAAGATAAGAATTGAGTTGTGGTTTGGAATGGTAGTTTGAGATGGAATTGAAGGGGTATTGTGGATCCCTTTTTGGAAGTGTCTTTCTATGGCAGGTTTTGTGGCTATGTGAGGGGGTTCCTCCTCATTTTGGGTAGTTAGAGAAAGATTTAGAATCATTGCTATAGTAGAATTTTATGATGCACTTGAGTTGTTTGATGAAATGCCTAGTAGAGGTTTGAGTATGAGTAATGAACCTTAATTCTTGCAACATTGCATGTTGGCATTTCATAAGTGCATTAGTGGAGATGAACCATCCATATGCATTATTTATGCATTGACAAGTGACCTAAGAAAGAGTAGGAAACTTTGTGTATACAATTACTCTATGAGTAGAGAACTTGGTGGATTCAACTACTCTAAGGGTAGAGAGAATGAAAATGCTAGAATAGAGTGAATTAGAAGAGTAGAAGAGATGGGTTGATGCTTTGTGATCATCACCCAACAATTATGGGAATCGGGTTGGTGCTTTGTGATCACCACCCGAATAGCCCTTAGAGACGGGTCGATGCTTTGTGATCGTCACCTGATAAGTATTAGACACGGGTGAATGCTTTGTGATCACCACCCGGTTAGTTAATAGATAAATAGGTTGATGCTTTGTGATCATCATCCGACATTTAGTAGAAGTGGGTTGATGCTTTGTGACCATCACCCGACAGTGAGTAGAAAGGGGTTAATGCTTGGTGATCGTTACCCAAAAGTCATAAGAAACGGGTAGGTGCTAGGTGGACTCCACCCGATAGTTAAGAAAACCGAGTAGGTGCTTCGTGATCCCCACTCGGTAGCCACTAAGAACGGGTTGGTACTGTGTGAATTCTACCCGATAGTCATGGAAAGTGTGATGGTACTGTGTGAATGCCATCCGGCCGTACCTCCGGTAAGATGAGGCCATGACGTTTAGTAGAAACAGAAATAGTATAAGGAAAGAATTAAGAGTCATACATACGGGGACATACAGATAGAGGATTTTACTTACTGAGCATTATTTTGTGCTCACCCCGTTATTTTTCCTTTGTGGATGCAGGATCTAGGTGATGATGCAGTCGGAGGGGTGTCGGCAAGCGAAGAGTAATAGCTACACTGTTTCCCCTGTTTTGTCTTTTAAAAATGACTTTTTGTAAACAGTATTCATTGTGTATAAAAGACATATGACTTATAATGAAAAGAAAGTTTTCGGGCCCAATTTTCTTTTGTTATTATGCATGCATTGTATTAGTTTTCAGCAGTTGTTACACACATCAGCACCAGAATCAAGACCAAAAACACCAGCAGTGTGATCAAACTTATTATCTAAAAAAGGAAACTTGATTTCGTTGGACTTAACACTAGGAGAAACAAAAATTTTTCCATCAGCGCGTAGACACTTATACCCTTTGTGTAGCAAACTATAACCAACAAACACACACTTAGAAGAATGAAAATCAAACTTATGACTATTGAAATTGTGAAGAAAAGGAAAACAAGCACAACCAAAGACTCAAAGACTATCATAAGAAGGAATTTGCTTGAAAAGTTTAAAATAGGGTGTGTTATTCTGAAGGACAGCAGTAGGCATTCGATTGATAAGAAAAACTGCTGTTTCAAAGGCTAACCACCAATATTTTAAAGGCATGGATGCATGTGCAAGTAGAGTAATCCCTTTTTCAACTATATGTCTATGTTTGCGCTCACTTTTACCATTTTGTTGGTGAACATGAGCACAAGAGAACCTAATTTGTATACCATTATCCTGAAGGTAAGGAAGGAGAGCTTTATACTCTCCCCCTTGATCAGTTTGAAGGCACTTTAGTTTAGTGTTGAATTGCCTTTCAGCAAGGTGATGAAACTTAATAAAGATTTACTTAACTTCAGCCTTTGTCCTAAGTGCAAATAACCAAGTAAATCTATTGAAGTCATCTAGAAACTGAACATAATATTTAAAACCTTCTATTGAAGAGACAGGGGCTGGACCCCACACATCACTGTGTACCAAGGCTAGAGGTTCAAGTGCATGAGATTGGGAAATGGGAAAATTATCTTGATGCAACTTACCAAGTTGAGATGCATCACAAAATGTGAAAGGTGGTGGAGACAACTTGTGAAGCTGAGACAGTGATGCAGTTTTGGGAAAATTAGATAAAATTTGCTGAAGTACATGAGCATAAGGGTGTCCTAACCTCTTGTGCCAAATTGTGTACTAATGAGGCTGCTTACTAACACTTAAACAATGAGTTTTTGTAATGCAGTTCAGATTATTATGCATGCAATCAAAATCATTAGTTGGAACATCATGTGTGTAATTGACAAAATCAAAAACAGAATTAAAAGTGCAAATAT
Source organism: Pistacia vera (assembly GCF_008641045.1). Lineage (NCBI taxonomy): Eukaryota > Viridiplantae > Streptophyta > Magnoliopsida > Sapindales > Anacardiaceae > Pistacia > Pistacia vera. Next base: position 551,319 of record NW_022196164.1, read on the forward strand.
TAGCAGACTTGGGATTGTGAGCACACTCATTATTTAAAGCAACAGAGTCAGATATTTCAGAATGAGATGCTTTATTTTCATTATTCAATGTAGAAACAATTATGTCCTTCTCAATGTACAGAGTAGGACCAGGTTGGTAGCTTTCCAAATTTGATGTAGTCATCAGTGACTTGTTATCAACAGAAACATTACAAGACAAACTATTTCTAGACTGATTGTTATTAGACACGAAGGGCTTATTGTCAGCAGAGACATTACAAAACAAACTATCACTAGATTAACCATTACTAGAAATACTAGGCACTTGAACTGCTGGAGACTTAGAGAAATGCAACAGAGTAGTAGACAACTCAGATGAAGGCAAACAGTTTGTGCATTGGCAGTAAAACTTTGAGATGGATAGGAGGTAGAAATTGGCAAGCCAGGAGGGCTGTATGGAATATCCAGCTAATAAAGCACCTCTTAAGTCCCTCCCCCCCCCCCCCCCCCCCCCCCCCCCCCCCCCCCCCCCCCCCCCCCGCAACAATATGTCTCGTGTGACTTTGTCCTTTACAACACAACAATTAGCATCAAACTCTACTAGCACATTATTATCTTTAGTAAACCTAGAGATACTAAGAAGGTTTTTAGTAATTTTGGGTACACAGAGGATGTTTTTCAAGTGTAGACATTTGGAATGAAAGTTACTAGAAAAAAAAGAGTTACCTACGTGGGAAATGGGAAGATACTCACCGCTGCCTACCTGTAGCTGTTCCTCACCATCATAGTTCTTGCAAAGTGTTCAGGTTATTCAAGTTGGAGGTGACATGGTCTGTTGCACCAGAATCCATGTACCAGGCAGGATCTATGGGTGTAAAATGTGTAGCTATAGGATGCACTTGCTAAGTGTGAAGCACTGTTGAAGTAGGATGAACAGCTCCAGTTTCTGAACCAACAAAAGTAGCTCCAGGCTGTGAACCAGAGAAAGCAGTTGTGCCTGAACCAATCTAGACCAAATGAGCTTGACTAGATTTTGATGGCTGTTGACTAGGGACTCCAAAAGTAGAAGAATTCACATCAGAGTGCTAAGAGCTAGGATAATGTTGAAGATTAGAAAAAAGCATTTCTCTGGGAGCCAGTATTGGGAGAACCAGTGTACTGGGAATTATGGTGCTGAAAATTTCCAAGATAAGCATTTTGCTATCCAGAAAAGACATTCTGTTGGAAAGATGGATGGCCATTATAGGTGGAATTAAACCTGTGATAGCATTGGATAGCTGAATGCCCTGCCTTATTGCAAACTTGGCATATAATTCGTCCTCTGCTAGTGCCTCAACCTCTACCTCTTCCATAGACAGGAGGTCTTGGTCCATATGTGTTGGAGGTTACATAAGATGGGAATGATGGGGAAGGTTGAGTGGGGAAGGTGTATTGTTGGAAAGGCTAGGGTGAATTTGAGTCAGGCTGAGGACTGACATATGTTTGTGGACAATGTGGATTCCCCAGGGATATTAACGAAGGAACATTACTAGACTGATTATTTTCAGAAACCTTTGCTACATTAGAGCTTGACTGATTATTCACATTAGAGACATTGTACCATCCTGGGTTGTGAATTGAAGCTACATGAGCTGAGGAGTTATAAAGATCCACTGAATTAAACTTTTCCAGCCTTATTTCATACTTTTACAATAAGAATTGGGCTTTTTGTAGAGAAATAGTAAAATCTTGGATTCTAACCTAGACGTGAGTGTCACTACCACAGCATCATATTCAGGACCCAATCCATCCAGTACATATTGTAACAGATCTTCATCAGATACAATTAATCCAATAGCAGCTAGACTCTCTGAAATATCTTTCATTTTCTTTACATAGTCACCAATACTTAGATCCCCTTTGTGTGTAGTTTGCAAAAGGTTTTTAAGATGTAAAGCCCTAGCTTTTGAATCTGTAACAAATTCGTTTTCTAAAGCTAACCAAATTTTAGTGGAAGATCTAAACTTAGATACAGATCCAAACATGCACTCTAAAATTGAAGCTAACAACCAGCTTATTATGAGCTTATCAGTTTTTTTCCATAAGACAAATGCTAGATTAAGGCTTTCACCAACAGTATTACCAACTCTATTTTGACCTAACTCATTTGAAATGTCAGAATCAGAAACTAAAATTGGGGGAGGACAAGAAACTTTACCCAACAGGTGGTCCTCTAAATCGTGTGAGCCAACAACGGAAATGACTTGTGAACTCCAGAACCAGTAGTTGTTCCTCGTCAATTTGGGATTGATGACTTGCAAGCTTGCGGCAAGTGTTGTGGTGGTTTGATTCTGCGTTACAGGTATCGTTCTTCCTGAGCTGTTAAGCATCTTTGAAGAATCAAGATCGGTGGCCATTAACAGTGAGTCACGGTTCTGATACCAAGTAAAACTAACAAAGAGAATCTAATTTTGGGAGAAAAACTTAAGAGTAATCTTTATTGAGTATTTGATTGATTGATTACAAAGAAGGCTTAACTCATTTATATATAGAGTAATGAGAAAAGAGAGTGGTAATGAGAAAAGAGTTTATAGAGTAATAAGCAAAAGTGTAAAGTTAATCGGGTGAAGAAGAAGACTTTAGGAACATAATCAAAACGGTGTAGTTTTGATTCTTATGTGGCAAAGTCAACTGTATTGAAAAGTCACTTGGTCAACAGCAGCTAGGATCAAAAGTCAAAACCGGCCCATTCACTTATTCAATACCAACAACTTCCGAAAAAATTTTATCTTGCTCCGGGCCTTAATGCACACCACTTACAAGCAGCTGATAAGTTCAACATCTCATATTTACTTCTTCTAAATGCTCACTAAATGTCTTAACCACTACTTAATACACACCACTTACAAGCAGCTGATAAGTTCAACATAACATCAGCAATAAACCAAAGTCAGTAACCTGCATTGCAATTTATCAGAACAGAAAAGCACTTCATATCAAAGTGGTACTCCCTATTAAGGAGAAGAATCAAGAGCAGCAACATTCAGCTTCTATCTTAACTCAGAAAACTGTGCTAAGTAATTGACATTTATTAAATAAAATTCATGTTGCAAAGAATGACAATGAACATTATAAAATAAAAACAAAAATATTCAGTATCATATGGTCCATGTCTAAAACTGCTAATTAAACAATCTGAAAAACTAGTTTCAACATTATCTGTGGTCTGACTTCTTAGACGAACATGCAATTTTATAACGTAAATTGTGTAGATGTACATGCTGCGAAAGAAGATGCAATTGTCATTTAATGTATATTAATGCACCAACTTTGTTTATGTTATATTATATAAATAAACTAATTAAAATTCTAGTGCTATCTAAGTAGGGCATTATATATCTTGACTCGGTCAGTTCTGAAAAAAGGGAGTAATACATAAACGGATGTATTAATAAAAGACCATGGAGTTTGAGCTGGCATATTTACTTTATATTAATAATGATCTCAATAAGATGGAATTTTCTCCTCAACGTATCAGTCAAGAAGGGTTTAGATCCCAACTGGCATGTATAACAGGTATTAGTGCTACAATCGAGTTGAGCCGAGTATTGAGAAGCTCAAACTCGAATTCAAGCTCAACCAAGCTTCAATTGTCAAGGTAGAGCTCGAGCTCGATAAATATATATATGATCCACTCAAGTTCAATTCGATTACAATTATTAATTATATAATTATTGATATATATAATATATATAATTATTTTAATTTTATATTAATTTATATATAAAATTAAAATATTTATAATATGTCAAATTCAAGTAAGCTCGCAAACTACTCGAGTTGAGTATTATTATGCTCGAACTCGGCTCGATTCAACACACGAGCTACTCAAATTTGAGCTCAACTCTAGTCAAGTCTGAGGCTCGTTTACAAGGCTAATTAGATATAAGAGTGAGCTAGAAATTGATTTTGACAATTAATAGAGACTCCTACATGATAAAACAGTAATACTTTACTCAGTTCATATTTGAGAAACAAAACGAAACCAACACAATCCATCTCCATGCATCTTCCTGGGATCCAACAAAGATGGAAAGTACTATAATAGTTACAGGGACTGAACTACACCACTTCAAAGATCCACAAGATTCCTAGAAAGAAATTAAATAATGCTATACTACCTTGCTAAGGGAGCAATATCAGAATCCAGAAGTGTAGTGTTAATTACTGTGGCATTGGCGTAATCATTTTGGCCAAGTTGTATTGCTAAGCACTCTTTCAATCCCATCACTACCTCAATCATGGTTGGCCTCTTAGAGGAAGCGTGAGAAGCAGAAGCTAGAGCTAGTTCCACAGCTTTCCACGCTGAATTAATGTTGAAATTTCCCCCCAAACGGGGATCAACTATTTTTCTAATATCCCCCCTTGCGAGCCTGGATTTTACCCACTCACTTAAGTGAGTATTTCCGCAGGATTTCAGTATCACCGGTTGGCCTGTGATTATATTCAAAAGAACAAGTCCGAAGCTATAGACATCACTCTTTTCAGTCAACCAGCTGGACACAACCAAGCACCTGCACATAACCAAAGAATCTGATATTATGAAACCTTCAAATCAATTAACACAAGTCTCAGGAATGAAACCAAGTTATACCGCAAGAACTTTCATCTTTTTCGATGCAAAGACGACATCGCTAAAGGTGAAAGATACGACATTACAATCTAATTACTACGCAAATTGAAACATGTGTCACACACATACAGCCCCAACACCACCCACCCCCCCCCCCCAAATTGCTTAAGTACTTACTCTGGGTCAAGGTATCCCGTGGTGCCAGCAACAACGGTTGATATACTAGTGCTACTTTCAGTTGAAAATACACGGGATAGGCCAAAATCAGCTATCTTGGCTTGTAACTTTTCATTCAATAAGATGTTTGAAGGCTTCACATCTCTGTGGACCATTGGTGGCTTACAACCATTGTGCAGATACTCCAAGCCTACATATAAACTTAATATCATAATTCCTAAATAAATCTTATAAGCAACAAACAAAAAACTGATATATTGTGCAATCACTAACCCTGGGCAGCATCCAACGCTATTTGCATTCTTTCTTCCCAGCTCAAGGAATATTGATTTTTATTACCTGTATATGATCAATGCAAATTTTACTGAAATGAACTTATAAATTTCTGTTTATTCATTAAGGGCAATGATATAAAAGTGTGTGACCTGACAAATGTTGTTCCAAGGTTCCCTTAGGCATGTACTCATAAATAAGCCCCATATTGCTGCCTTCAATGCAGTAGCCAACGAGAGCAGTCAAATTTCTATGATGAACTCTCATCAGAAGTTCAACCTGCAATTCGAAGCCACATGCTATTATCAGAAATGTTATTTTCTACATAATTTTAATTTTCATGATGAATGATGATTTACTCTGCAGGATACCTCTGCGTGGAATTCTTTGTAACCTTGGGCGGATGATGGAGAGAGCATCTTCACAGCTACGTCAATATTATCTATGCAGCCGTGATAAACTGTTCCAAATCCTCCTCTACCAAGAACTGTTGTGAAGTTCTTGGTGATTTTTATGATATCAGAATATGCAAATCGCCAATGTTTTGATGCAAATGAATCATTTTTATTTGCAAGTTGGGTTTCCACCTTTGCAACAACTGATAATAACATAACAATTTTAATAAGTATTAAATATCTATTAAGAAATTGAAACGGGTAGTGTCCGGTATGATCATAGTATATATTTTTTCATATGTTCTATGTTTAAGAAAATCTTACCATGTTTTCTCCTTGCCTTAAGGCTGCAGAAGATAGCCAATCCAATTATGAGCGCGGACAACGTTGCAGCAACTGATACTGCCAGTGGAATAACAAACCCGTTCTTTTTTCGGCTTGAAGAAGACAGGTCGTCCACACTTGCATCAATTGATTGACAACAATTTAGAAAGTATAACTTAAAATAACAAACATGGAAATATATGTAAGATGAGTGATATAAATATAAATATACAAACTTTACTTGAGGACTTAGCATTGCTACTATATTGTCACATGATTCCTATTTATGTATAAATGCTTTTTGATGGTTTCTGAGAAAAGGCAAACCTTAATGTAAGTGATCCATCCTCCGACCGTTTCTTGAGTTCAGCAGGAAGTGATCCTGTGAACCCGTTTCCTTTTAAGTTTCTGGAAAGTGATAAAGATAAAAATATGAATGGCCCCTTAATATGTTTTCCCTGTTAAACTCTTTGTCAGATGAAGTCTATAAACTTACAGGACTCTCAAGGATGCCAGTCGAGATAAGAAATCAGGCACTGCTCCAGTTAAGCTATTATCTGATAGATCTCTGTATCCAGCAATTTTTGTTCAATGTTAGTGGTGAGAGACGAATTTCAAGTAACTGCTAATTGATAGTAATTTTTGATGTGAGGTAGCTAGAATACTTACAGATATTGAAGTGATGCCAATTCCGCAAAGAATGGAACTATTTCGCCAGTCAATTTACTCGAAGACAAGTTCCTAGTTTGATGTTCAAAACAGAGTACTTACTAATCGAAACCGTACATTCTGAATTTCTTATAATTGTCATTGGATTTCTTCTAAAGGGCAAGGTTTATTATATTAATTAATTTCAGACTTGTGAAAACCAAAAATAGATGAAATTATAAACTTACAAAGAAATTATTCTAAGATGACTATTATCCTCAGAGCCGCCGCTGCAATTAAGGCCTTCCCAGCGGTATCCTTCAGGGGTACAGGGGTCACCTTGCCAGCTGTTCTTCTTCACATGATAGGTTGTTTTTATATGCATCATAGCATTTACTGAAATTTAAAAGCAAGTGACTTGAAATCAATTTCCAACTGCAGAAAAGTAAATGCATAGGAAAGAGCGCTATGTTGAGTAAAGCATACCATCAACTTGGAGAGTTTGCGATTGTGAGAAATCTTTGACCCTGTAGATCTCAATGGCATTCAGAATGGGTGGAAGGTCGGAATTCTCAGTTTTACTGATTTTAATGTCGATAATTCCGCCTTTTTGTGGTGATAATTGGTAGTGTTCGAAAGTGGACATGTAACGAGGACTATAAGGCCCATAAGGGAGTGCCCCCGTTTCGTGCACCATGAATTCTCTGGTTTGGTTGTCTAAGATCTCAAGTTCCGCAAAATACATGTAAGAATAAAATAAGAAATTTGGATCTGTAGACAAATTCCAATAAAAGGTATAGCTTCCATCATCAGATGATGGTATGGCGGCTGTACTCATGACAGAGATTGGTGCTTGGAAAGAGCTAGTATTGAGAGTTTGGGTATCAGTATTGGTGATGGAGGTGCTCAACGTTTTATCACCAGAAAAGCTTAGGGGCTTCCAAATGCGATCATATATATCGTCGACATATCTAATAAGGCATCACTTCAATCATTAATTTAGCAATATATATATATATATATTTGACTCGATAAATATGATATGAGATTTCACCTGACTGATTTATTTGTTGTAGAGCCTACGTCATATCGTCCTTGGAGTAGAAGGGATTCAGTCGACGGATTCTGTGTCTGGTAAAGCGAACTATTCAAAGGCCTAAGCTCTAGCACTGAAATGAATGGTTCTCCGCGGTTCGTATTATTAAGACACACATATATATAATCTGTTGAAGGAACATGTATGATCTCCGTTGTTAAAATACTGGAAGCATCCTCCAGAATTATTGTCTCCCAGAGAATAGCCCCCAAATACAGATCAAACTTGGGCACACTATTTTGGCCGTCATAATTTCCATACATGAAACGGGCTCTGATCAAATACTTACCATTTTTTCCTTGGGCAGGATTCAGTGTGTAACAGTTTCTTTTACCTTCAGGGAAGCTTCTCACATTATTAAACTGTGCTTCATCGCCTATATTCTGGAACTCGGAAGATACATTCATTGATATTCCAGCATCTGTGAAGTTTTTATCTGAAGTATACTTTATGCCAGTAACACCATCTGTATAGTCCGAACCTTCTGATAAGCCACAATCTATGCTAATGAATCCTGAGAAAAACAGAGAACAAAATTCTTAGAACTTAAATTTACATTAATCTAATATAAACTTTACATATGTCAGTTTCAGATTACAAATATATCGGTAATATTAGCTAACCCCATAGCGATAGTAAGTAATTAATATTTGTTAACCAGACAAGTTCAAACCTGATTGATCCTGAGCATGAATCAGAACAGCAAGAGTGAAACCAGCAAGCAAAGCATAGTGGAAACTCTGTAACTTCTCCATCATCCTCTCTCTTTTTTATATAGTTTGTTTTTTTTCTTATGTGCAATATAAGTGGATCATGACTTCATATATATACAGCAAAGTTAATTAGTGTATCAATAACATTAATCATAATTAAGGGTATTAATTTAGATTATAAACAACAATAAATGCTGCAATGAAAAAGATAGACTTATTGTCTGAACAAGTCAATTGGTGATCAAATTTCAAGTTTCCAGGCTGTTACTTCATATGGAGTCAGTCTATTTTGTGTTACATATATGCAGAGTTTAAACCTCGGCAATTACTTGGATGCTGCTTAATGATACCAAGTCAGTTATCATGCATTAGCTGGCACTATTCACACGCTACAACTTCTAAAATACTTTGATGGAAAATAAAACATGAAATATGTTTCCAGGAGCTGACATTGCATATGAAATTTCTAAGCAATGAACGTAAAAGCAGGGTAAGCAATGAACGTAAAAGGAGGGTAATTGAGAATGCAGAAGACTAGCGAGCGATGACTCCACACATGAGCGGACGAGTTGACTCGTAGACTATACATTGAACACAAAAATGTTAAATATAGTGAGTCCATCAGAGGTCTACCTCTTGAGAAGTACAGCTAATTAATATGTGGGAGTATTGACTGGTTCACAGGTCAATGTTAAACCAGAACCATGAGAAATTCCCGTAATAAATTTTGCATGAGAAAACTAATTAATCAATCATAAAATGTGTGTATATGTATTATATACGTTACTAGACACTCAGAATTAATATGTGGGAGTATTGACTGGGTCTCAGGTCAATGGTAAACCATAACCATGAGAAATTCCCGTTAATAAATTTTGCACGAGAAAACTAATTAATCAATCATAAGATGTATGTATATGTATTATATGCGTTACTTGACACCTAATAATTGATTGATTATATGTACAATAATTAAAAAGAAGATTTTTAGTTTGAACGAGAGATTAAAATCTTTTGCATGAGAAGAGAGTTTAACTATCACTAAATAGTTTGATGGTAAAAGAGTAAAAGAGGATCTAACATAGTCTCTTGAGTTCGAGTTCCCATTATCCCTAATATAGGTAGCCATTGGAACATTTACTCAGCCGTTAAGATTAAATTAATTATGAAGATTGACGAAATTCAAACCAGACTAGTTAAATACATTAATTTATGATATGATATGAATCATTATTAATGTAGTGTGATCGTACTATTAATTTTTTTCAATCTTTTTTACAGGATATTAGATCATTATTGACCTCAGTCAGCAAGCTACCCTACTATTGATCCTGAGCGTGATTCAGTACTGCAAGAGTAAAACCCGCAAGCAAGGCATAGTGGAAACTGTTTAACTTCTCCATCATTCTCGTAGCTAGTATCGAAAAGAATAATCAGGGATTAATGTAAATTGATTATTATGACTCTTTGGTTCAAACGGATTAAACGGTTCTTATCCATGTTTATATTACCACAGCAATTACGATATAAGATTATTGATTAGAATACATGATTTGATAACAACAGTAAAGATGTAATTGTAGCCTGAAAAAGATAGATCAATTCATTCAATTGTCTTCAGACAATCGGTATACTAAGTAAGTTACAAGTTTCCAGGCTGTAACTTAAAGATCATTGTATTGAACCCTACTTACAAGCGGAAAGAATCTATTTGGTATCGGTATATTTGTTTTATGTATGTAGGCAAAAAGTCTATTTGTTTTATATTTGCAGAAGCGGCAATTGCTTGGAAAATGGCGACATGACTGATGAAACCAAGTCAATTCTCATGTTATCTAGATAGCTAGATTCTCATTCTACAACTTCTAAGAGACATTTTCAGTTTTTCACACCTACTCTGTTACCAATTGTTATGGTACGTGCATATTAGATATAATTCACCCTTAAAAAGTAAAAACTAACTTGTAAGGGAAGGCTGTCCAAATTCTCATAAGTCCATTTACCATACATTTAATTTGGCAATTGGGGACTTAACTGGGTTGTTACAATCATATTGGATAAACCAATTTTTTGGGATTTGATTTTTGTTGTTGAGTTCAGGAAAGTCTTGGCTATTTGAAACAATGAATACTTTGTTTTAAATAGATTTGAGTACAAATGAGCATAAACATCCCACAAATGTTGGACGTAATAAAGTTTGCATTATTCAACATCATATAGAGAGCCTTTTTGTCTTTGCGCATAAGATATTTAAATTTTATTAACAAATTTCACTTCCGACCCTTTCTTTTAAAGGGTCTTTCCTAGAATTTTAAACGATAGAATCAAAACCAAAGTGGTCAAATCTTTCTCCCGAGTCTTTCTCCCAAGTTTTATTTCTATTAGTAATGTTTAAATGAACTGATGAGGCATAATGTCACATAGATAAAATTTTAATAAATAATGTAAATTTTGCTTCAGAATTAAAGAGTTTTCCTTACAACTGTTGTATATATAACGAATTATACACACACGCACATATATATATGTAATCTCGCGGAGTTTTGACTTCTCTGAGGTTGATGAGAAAATCACACACAACAATATATTTACTCCTTTACATGACATTAAGTACCATTAGCATAGCCCGTAATTGACGTGCGGGCTCCCAAAAGTCCATGACTAAATTTTTGTTTTGGGCTTTACGTAATTGGTCTTGGGCCTAGAATATTGCATTCCCTTTCATTTGTATATCTATGAATTTATGGATGTAAAATTTTAGCCCCGGCTTAATTGATGTTCATCCCTATGGTTAAACACATCTCTTCTATTATTAAAAAAAAAAAAAATTCAAACCCTATTTAATCATAAAAAAGTAAATTTTTAAGCTTAATTAGGTTTTTTTTTCCCCACAATCTCCTAATTTCAACTTATATTTTTTTTCTTTAGATTTAGATTCATCTTGTTATATTTTTCATAGTTTTAGTGTATATATTTCCATCAAACAAACAAATATTTAAAATAAAACAAAATTTCTCACCTGCACTCATTGACATGACTTCTTTATTCAGTTTTTCTTTTATTTTTTTTATTTATTATTCTTATTATATGATGAGACTGGCACTTATGCTAGAATTTCATATAATTTCTTCATTGACTCACCCCTTGCCATTCTATTTTATTTTTCTTGATGAGATCAACACCTATGCAGGAATAACTAAAAGTCCACCAATTTAGTATATATAGGATATACAATTGACTGCATTCTGGGTATTTTGACCACTAACTACCAGGTTGGAGAATGTTGAATACATCCTTTAATGTTTAATGTTTTGATATTCTTGGAACAAAAGACATTTCAAGCTTTTTTGGATTCCTGAAACTTTTATCAAGTTTCTGAGATAGAAAACCAGAAGAAATATTAAGCTTCACTATTGAAATGCTAATGCTATTGCTATCACCAATGTGATAAATTGCAAATCATAAACCAAGGATAGAAACTAAAATTGAAATCTGTATTCGAATCATAAAAGCACTTATGTATATGTTCTTTCGAAAAAATAATAAACGGCACAAATTTATACATAAGATTGTAAATTACAAATACAGATAGCTCACTTCAAGCACTAAAGGAAAAATTTAACATAATACAATGTGATTGACCGAGGCACCAAAACCATTACATTTATTTGATTTTTCATGAAATTCAACCATCTTCATTTCCTGACCTCTGATAGCACTACCTTGCTGAAGGATTAAGTGCAGTTCCTAGATTTATAGAGACCATTTCATGTTGATTTCTTGGTTCAGCCCCAGGTCTTCCCTTCCGAGCAATCTCCATTTCTAAACATTGACTCAATTCCCTCACTACGTGATTCATGGTTGGCCTTTCAGTGGAAGTTTGAGACACACTAAGCATTGCTATTTCAACAACTTTCCAGGCAGAGCTGATGTCGAAGTCTCCCTGTAACCTTGGATCAACAGTGTTTTCTATATCCCCTTGTCCAATCATGGAACCAACCCACAGGCTTATGTGATTATTCTCATTGGTATTTGCAATCACAGGCCGACTTGTGATCAACTCCAGAAGAACAACCCCAAAACTAAATACATCACTCTTTTCAGTCAATCTATATGTTTGACAATACCTGCAAGGCCAAAAAGATTGCTTAGTCCATAATAATTTAAAACAGATGTGGATAAATTTTACTAAACCACCTTGATTGCTGTGATCTTTCTTTTGATATCCAGGAATTTCTTCTTTTCTAACTTTCCATTCTTTATGCAAATTTTTTCTCAATTAGACAATAAAGATGGTAAGTATTGTTGAGTAACCACCATTAAGCCCTCTAGCCAACATGTCCCCTAACGTATTATGAGGAATAACCCAAATTCAGATTGAACATACCCAGTTCCAAACACCAAATACAAACGCATTTTGACAAAACAAATCAAATACCAAATATCATGCAGGGAAGAAAACTATCGAGCCCCTATTAAGTAGTCACTTGATCCAAAAGTTTAAACTATGGAGCCGAAAATAATATGAAGCTCTGTAACAGCTATGAAGTGAAGAAAACTACTCACTCAGGGTCAAGGTAACCGAAGGTACCAGCAACAGCTGTTGACATATGAGTAACACCTTCAACTGGGAATGATTTTGTTAGCCCAAAATCAGCTATTTTTGGTTGGAAATTTTCACTCAATATGTAGCGATGTGGCATTCTGATGACACGTAGGAGTCAAATTTTGGAGTTGGCTGGTCAAAGTAATTTGTTAAAACAAGAGGGGCAGTTCTGTCTTTTCCCTTCATTCCAGAAACCTAAATCGAATTAGGTTTTGTGCGCAGCTCATTTCTCTCCTTTCTCTCTTGGTTAACAGAGAGAGAAACGGTTAGAGGTGCTGTGCTAGAAATCCAAGATCCGTCCATGGAATCAACGGTGATGGTAGGTGTGAGTTGTCCTTTCTGTTATAGCCTTTTTCTTTGTATAAATTTGTACTGATTTTCTGCCCCTTTGGTATGTATGAGTAGTGAGAGCATTTGGGTATACGGGTGTATAATCAGAGGGTTTGTATCGGGTTGATGCCTTGGTGTAAAAGGGGTGAGCCGATTCTTCTGTAAGGTTTCTCAAACTCCTAGTAAAGTTCTTTTCTGGTTGCCTTTGAAAAGTGGATGTAGGTAATCTTTCAGATTACCGAACCACTATAAATTTGGTGTCTCTCTTCTTATCTTTCTTTACTGTATTTGTTTTCTCTTTTTATGCTTGTTATGGTTGAATGCACAATCTGGACTACTACATGATTCTTTATGTTTTGGGTCTGATTTACAACATATGGTATCAGAGCTTTGTTTTCGAGTACCTAGGTTTCATTAATTCTAGGTTGTGAGATCCAATTTTTTTAAATTTGTAGTAATCTAGGGTTTCTATAGTTCTGTCTGCTACTTAGGGTTTTCGGTTGGTCTCTAAAATTTGGGGCTTTTAGTTTCTAAGTCACTGGGAAGGTTAGAAACTTAGAAATGTCTAAGTATGAACTGGAGAAGTTTACAGGAGATAACGATTATGGGTTGTGGAAGATGAAAATGAGAGCTGTCTTAGTCAAGGATGGGTTGTCTGCTACCTTAGAGGGTGAGGAGAGTTTACCTGAAAGCTTATCTGAAAAAGAAAAGAAAGCACGTCTAGATAAGCTTACAGTTCTTTAATCCTAGGGCTAGGAGATAAAGTTCTAAGAGGGTTAAGAAAATGATACACCAGCAGAGATTTAGAAAAAATGACTCCCTATACCTATCTAAGTCTTCACCAAATAGGTTAGTTTTAAAACAAAAATTTTTTAGTTTTAAATTGGATGAAACAAGTCTTAGGTGACAACATAAATGATTTTAGGAAACTAATTCAAGACTTAGAAGGTCTCAGTGTTACCATTGAAGATGAGGATCAAGCTGTAATTCTTCTGAATTCTCTTCCCAAAGTTTTTCAAATTTTGTTAATACTCTTACGTATGGTAGACAAACTCTAAGCTAGATGAGGTTGGGGTAGCTATTACTACTAAGGATACTGAGTTTAGGAAGGAGGGTAAGTTAGATGGGGAAGGTCTGAATGTCAGGGGTAGGTCTGAGAAAAAGGGTTTAAGAAAGGTCATTTAGAAACAGATCCAAGTCCAAATCCAAGTTTGTCAGGAAGTGTTTCCACTGTCATAAAGAGCGACACTTCAAAAGGGATTGTCCAGATAGGAAGAAAGAGATCAGGAGAGAGGCTAGTGGCAGTGTTGATATAGCCTCAGATGGTTATGAAAGCTCTGATGTTCTTGTAGCTTCTGATAGGGAATCTGAATCTGAGTGGATTTTGGACTCTGGTTGCACTTTTCACATGACTCCAAATAGGAGTTCTCTTATGAACTTTCGAAAGGTAGAAGCTGGCAAGGTTCTAATGGAATAATGCAGTATGTAGTGTATTAGGCATTGGGGATGTCAGATTAAGCCTTCAGATGGTAGTTCTAGAATTCTTTCAGAAGTTAGGTACATACCTGAGTTAAGAGGAACCTGATTTCCTTAGTAGTCTGGACAAAATGGGTTTAGTTACAAGCTCAAGGTGGAGTCATTAAAGTTACCAAAGGGTCCTTGGTGGTTATGAAATGAAAGAAAGGAATGGTCATATGTTTTAAATGGATCCACTATTACTAGAACAGCAGCAGTAACATCTCAGAAACCTAATCAAACCTCTATTTGCATAAAAGGTTGGGACACATTAGTGAGAGAGGTTTAATTGAGTTAGTAAGCAGAATGCTTAGGGGGGGATAGGATTGAGAACTTGAATTCTGTGATCAGTGTTTTTATGGGAAATGAGTAAATCAGTTCAGTGTGGGAAACCACTGTTCTAAGGGTATCTTAGAATATATTCACTCTGATGTGGGGGGGCCAACCAAACATCCATCTTTGGGAGGATATAGATACTTCATTAGCATCATCGATGATTTTTCTAGGAGAGTCTGGTCTTTTTTTTAAAACCAAGATAAGCTTTAGGAAATTTGGTTGGAAATCATGATTGAGAACCAATCTGGAAGAAAATCAGGAAACTAAGGACAGATAATGGGCTGAGTTCATTAATGTAAGTTTGAATACTGTGTAGGGAGAGTGGAATTCTAAGACATAGAACGTTAGACACACACCTCAGCAAATGGTTTAGCAGAAAGGATGAAAGGACCATTCTTGAGAAGGTTAGGAGCATGTTATCTGATTCTAATTACCTACAGGTTCTGGGCAAAGCTGCTCACACAGCAGCTCATCTGATTAATAGGAGTCCTCCTCAGCCCTTAGCTTTAAACACCTATGGAAAAATGGTCAGGGTATCTTGCTGATTATAGAAACCTTAGGGTGTTTGGATGTACTGTTTTTGTGCATGATAAAACTGACAAGCTAAAACCAAGGGCAATCAGATGTGTTTTCTAGTGATATCCTGATGGTACAAAAGGCTATAGGTGTTGGGATGTTGTAGGACAAGGTGTATAATCAGTAGAGATGTTAGGTTTAAGGAGATGAAGTGATTGGCCTAATCAAACTGGTTTGAGTGAAAGTGAAAACACAGTAAGGGCAGAATCCATAACCTAGAGTTAGGTGAAGAAAACCCAAACCTGGACAGTACTGAACCAGACCACAATACTGATGATCAGCCTTTTGAAGATGAACCTACCATAGAGGACAGTGATGGAAATGATAGAGTTGAAACTGAGCTGCAAAATTACCAACTAGTTAGGGATAGAGAGAGAAGAGAAATCAGGTTGCCTAGGAGGTACTCACATGTTGATATAGTTGCTTTTGCCCTTCAATTGCTGAAGACACTGATGAGGAACCTAGAACTGTTAAGGAAGCCATGAGTTGTAGGGATCTAGGCAGTGAAACTAGCTATGCAAAAGAGTTTGATTCTTTAATTAAAAACCAAACCTGGATTTTAATTAACAAACCTAAGGGCAGCAGGGTGGTAAATGTAAATGGGTTTTTAAAAGAAAGGAGGGCATACCAGGGGTAGAAGCTCCTAGGTTTAAAGCGAGGTTAGTGGCCAAGGGTTTACACAGGTTGAGGGTGGATTACAATGAGATCTTCTCACCTGTGTGGACATACAACCATAGGATACTGTTGTCTTTAGTAGCTCAGTTTGGTTTAGAATTAGAACAGCTGGACATCAAAACAGCCTTCTTAAATGGTGATTTAGAGGAGAAAATTCTGATGGAACAACCTGAATGCTTTAAAGGGAACTAAGAATCGGTATGCTTGTTAAAAAAATCCTTGTATGGCTTGAAGCAGTCTCCTAGGCAGTGGTATAGGAAATTTGATTTTTTCATGTTAAATGCGGGTTTATCCGAAGTAGTTTGATGCTGTTTTTATTTCAAATGTTTATACGGAGAATGCTATATATACTGTCACTGTATGTGGATGATATGTTGCTAGCTTGTAAGGTGTCTCAAAATTGATAAATTTAAAAAAGAAATGAGTAAACATTTTGATATGAAAGATTTAGGAAGCTAGGAAGATTTTGGTATGAACATTGAGAGAAACTGAAAACTGGAAGTCTCATACTGTCACAGAAAGAATATGCTGAAAAACTATCAAGAAGTTTATATCATTGACTCTAAGCCTTTTAAAACACCTTTAGGTCAACTTTAAGCTTAGTGTAACCCGTGTCCAGAAACTGAAGAAGATAAGGAAGATGGCTTGTATACCATATGCCAATGCCATAGAAGTCTGATGTATTTGATGGTGTGCACCAGACCAGATTCAGCTTTTGCTGTTAGTGCTGTTAGTAGGTTTATGAGTAATCCTGGAAAACATCATTGAGCTGTTAAGGGATTCTAGGTATGTAAGGGTACTCTGTCCACTGGCATAGTTTACAGTAGGGTAAAAATTCTGGAAACCCCTCATGGGATGTGTAGATGCTGATTATGCTGGAAACATTGATAATAGGAAGTCCATGATTGGTTTTTGCTTTTCTATTTGGAATAACTTGGTTTCTTGGAAAGCTAATCTGCGCTATTGTAACTCTGTCCACTACCGAAGCAGAGTATGTTGCAATTACAGAAGCAGTCAAGGAGGCCATGTGGCTAAGGGGGATGCTGATTGAAATGGGACTGATCCAGCACACATGTTCCTATTAAAAGTGATAGTCAGAGTGCTATTTTTCTATGTAAAAATCAGTATTTCATGAGAGGTCGAAGCACTTGATGTTAGACTTCATTTTATAAGAAACTTGATAGAAGACAAAATTATCAGGTGGAGAAAATCCCTGGTAAAGAGAATCCAGCAAACATGTTCACCAAGACAGTAACCTTAGACAAGTTAAGGCTCTTCAAGAGCCTCTGCAATTGAGGAGAATTAAGAAGAATTTTTCAGGGGCAACTAGAAAGGGAGAAGATCAAATGCCAAGGTGGAGATTTGTAGCGATGTGGCATTCTGATGACCGTAGAGTCAAATTTTGGAGTTGGCTGGTCAAAGTAATTTGTTTAACAAGAGGGGCAGTTCTGTCTTTCCCTTCGTTCCAGAACCTAAATCGAATTAGGTTTTGTGCGCAGCTCATTTCTCTCCTCTCTCTTGGTTAACAGAGAGAGAAACGGTTAGAGGTGCTGTGCTGGAAATCCAAGATCCGTCCATGGATCAACATTGATGGTAGTGTGAGCTGTCCTTTCTGTTATAGCCTTTTTCTTTGTATAAATTTGTACTGATTTTCTGCCTCTTTGTTATGTATAGTGGGGAGAGCATCTGGGTATACGGGTGTGTAATCAGAGGGTTTGTATCGGGTTGATGCCTTGGTGTAAAAGGGGTGAGCCGATTCTTCTGTAAGGTTTCTCAAACTCATAGTAAAGTTCTTTTCTGGTTGCCTTTGAAGAGTGGATGTAGGTAATCTTTCAGATTACCGAACCACTATAAATTTGGTGTCTCTCTTCTTATCTTTCTTTACTGTATTTGTTTTCTCTTTTTATGCTTGTTATGGTTGAATGCACAATCTGGACTACTGCATGATTCTTTATGTTTTGGGTCTGATTTACAACACAATAAGATGTTCGCAGACTTGATATCTCTGTGTACTCTTGGTGGCTTGCAGCCGTGGTGTAGATACTCCAATCCTACATTACGAATTCCTTATATATCAGTTCATTTACAGCCTCAAAATAATAAGAAATGAAAGCATAAATGAAATGCTTTCTAACCTTGTGCTGCCTCCACCGCTACACGAAGTCTACCTTCCCGGCTCATGACATCTGCACTCTTATCTACATCCATACAGAAAATATATGAATTTACAACTCATTCAACTTTTCTCCTTTTGATTATCTCTCTTGTAATCCGTTTGGTTAGAAAGTTTCACAAAATAAAATCTTTAATTATTAAATGGCCTTGTAAAACTAACCTGACAGATGCTGTTTCAAGTTTCCATTGGCCATGTACTCATAAACGAGCCCAATTTTCTTGCCTTCGTCACAATATCCGCAAAGAGTTGTCAGGTTTCTGTGATGAACTGTCAGCAGAAGCTTCACCTGTAAATTAAATCTCGTTAGACTTCGCATGCACATATGTAACTAAGCTCAAAACACTATGTACAAGTACTTGAATTATATTCAGATTTATATCATACCTCTGCTTCAAACTGTTCATACCCTTGATTTGATAATTCAGAAAGAATTTTCACAGCAACTTCAGTATCATCACCCAAGTAACCATGGTAAACTTTTCCAAAACTTCCTTCACCAAGTTCTCTTTTGAAGTTGTTGGTGATTATGGAGAGCTCAGCATACGTAAATCGTCTGATCTTTTCTGTTGACACATATGGTGGCTTTCTTGAAGTTCCTCCCCACATACCTTCTGATTAAAATAAAAATCACAATAATAATTCTTGGCATTAATTATTTGGAATACATGCTAAGATACATGTGAAAATACACGAAAATTTCAGACGCATATGCTGTGTACTCTCAGGTTAATGACACTACTAATTAATGCAAAAAGATACCTCGTTTTGAACTTCTAATTCTCCAGAAAATAGCCAATGCAGCTAATAGTACGAACAAGGAAGCGAATGATGCGACAACTGGAACAACAACATTGTTCTTCTTCTTTCTCTTGCCGCATGAAACTGAAGCGCAAAGATTTGGATTGCCATCCACGCTTCAATTAAACATCAGTGAGAACAGAAGTGAGAAATGGGAATTCAGAACCGTCGCATAAGCTGGCTCCCATGCAAAATGGAGGCTCACTCCTTTTATTGGGCCGTTTGCCAGACTGAAGCCCAAACTGATCCAGCCCAAGCTTGACCAGGTTCTTATTTACTTTTTTTTTTTTTTTAAATAATATATAATAATACAAATTTAACTGATTATCTGTTATAAAATTAAGTAAATTCTTAGCATAGGAAATTGATGAAAAAATTCAAAAAAAAATCTACCAAACATTATATAGACATCATATTAACTTATAATGACTGTTAGATCACAGAGTTGACACAAACGTTTTCTTTAAAAAATACCATGTTTTCTTGTGATTGAGAAAATTTTTGATATGTTAGATGTATCTTTGGCATCATCGAATGCAGTAGGGGACCTAATAGTTATTATATGGTATCATGCCATCATCGAATGCGATATATAAATAGATCTATTAGTCCTTGTTAAGTTGATATGTAAATTAGCCATATGTCAACTGACTTGAGAATTAAAATTTATTTTGTGATATATTATCTTCTATGCTTATCTTTATCTTTATATTATCTTCTATTAGTCCAAGACTTTTTCCTAGTTGGGATTAAAACAGATGTGATATCTTTGTGTTATTGCCTTCAAAATTGATATAAAATATAACACTTATTCCTGGAATATCACTGAAAACAGAAAATTCAAAGGGTATTGAAATTTTTTAATTGACATGGCCTCATAATTGTTGACAAAAAGCATAGTATACCTTAATGATAGGGAACCATTTTGAGATCTTTCAATAAGTTCAACTGGAACCGAACCTGTGAGCTTATTTCCACTTAACTTTCTGCAACAGTCATACCAGAAATATGAATTAATCCTTTAGTTTTGATATCAAGAAACATGCCATTTCAGTTTATATATNTTAAAGTGTGGAGGTTTCATCCTTTTGAAGCTAATCTTCATCAATCCAAAGCAAAGGAGTAGGTATAATCTCATATCCAAGCTTTGCATGTAAACCGTTTTTTTAATCCATGCTTTCATGCTTTCATTCTCCATCTCCACCACTCTTCATGCATGCTGAATCTTTCACTCCACAATCTATGCTGATAAATCCTGGAAAGAGAAGTAAAATTATTAGCTAGTTCTGACTTACATTATCCGTGAAAGTTAATGTTAACAAAAAAAAGATTCAGAAATGAAAGTTGACCTGGTTCCTGAGCATGAACCTGCAGAAGAACAAACGCAAAAGCAGCTAGAAATGCAAAGAATATACACTCAAACATTCTCATGACCATTTTCTCTGGTTTCTTCCAGGGAATATAGTGATCAATGAAACACTAATTTGGCCAATCATATATCAATTCATTAAGCTATATTGTGTAGCTTTACAAGCTCTCATGTCAATAAAATGTACAATACAGATATTGACGAGTCTTCATATTATTAAAGTCCAACATTCCAGCCATATTTCCAATTCCAAGTCAATATGAAAAGTATTTAGATCCAAAGCTTGGAGTCAGTGGAAGAAAAGTTTGACCAAGTTAAAGTCCGAAGATACCTTGTAAAGGGGAGAGTAATTTACAGCCAACGAAATCCATCCACAGATTTAGAGTAGACTTTGCTAGTAGCATTTAAATTCAGGATGAGACAAATCTTGTAAAGCTATCAGAAATTAGTTGAGACAATTATTTTTCAATAATGATATTGCCCATCTATTCACTATTTATCTAGTACAACATTGAGACGTGTGGTTAAAGTGTACAGTTTCAGGTTCAAATCTTCTTCATTTCTAAAATTTAAGTAGGTTATCAGAACAATAGTATACTGTACTAATTACTTACAAGGATTAATAAATGTGTGTACAAATTGGCCTGAACAATTGTTAAAAAAAAAAAATATCCTATTCACTATTTGTCGGTGTGCTAATTACCTAATTTTATTTTTCTGGGTATTATATTTTTCAAGTTAATAAACAAAGTCCTCCGGGAGAATAAATTAACGAAATATTATAATGTTTGACTTTGGGTACTCCAAGAGATTCTATACTGATATGTCACATCGATCCACTAGGCCACTACTTGGTTGGTGATGAACACTTTAAATTCTCTCTTTAAGGCTTTCCAAATCCATTTCGCCATAATTAATGATTTGTTGTTAATTAATTTCCAAAGGTATTACTGTGTAGTGATGACAATTAACCAGCTAAAAATATTGAAAAACTATTCTGATTACAGGAGCTGATTTCGTAAACAACATTCACACACAATATATTTTACGATATATCCTGACAATGGTGATAATATATTAATTATATATGCAACCTAGAGTACCTGGTAAAACAATAGTTTTATTGTCACAGTTAAGATGGATAATGCTTTTTTTATTATTTTTTGTTAAGTAAATTAATTTAAGATGGATAACTTTAAATTTAAAAATAAATTATTAAACAATATTACATGACAAACATACAAGATTCTCACATCAGTTTATAAGGAATAGTTTGTATAAATGATTTATATATGTAGCATTACTTCAATTAATATATATGTGAAGGTTAATTTGGTTTAAAGTATAAGTAATTAACATGTATTAAATAAAATTAATGTTGCAAAGAATGACAATGAACGTTATAAAATAAAAACAAAAATATTCATTATTATATGGTCCATGTCTAAATCTGCTAATTAAACAATCTAAAACACTAATTTCAATATTATCTGTGGTCTGACTTCTTAGACCAACATGCAATTTTATAACGTAAATTGTGTGGATGTACATGCTGCGAAAGAAGATACAATTGTTTATATTATATTATCTAAATAAACTAATTAAAATTCTAGTGCTGTCTAAGTAGGGTATTATATATCTTGACTCGGTCAGTTCTGAAAAAAGGGAGTAATACATAAACGGATGTATTAATAAAAGACCATGGAGTTTGAGCTGGCATATTTACTTTATATTATTAATGATCTCAATAAAATTCTTCGGAATAAATTTGGTATAACACCATTAACGAGTCAAAGTAATTTTAAAGTCCACTTGTTTAGTTAGAAGGATCAGTGAAATACACTAAGATGGAATTTGACTTTAGATCCCAATTGGCGCGTATAATAGATATTAGTGCTATAATCGGGCCGAACCGAGTATTGAGAAGCTCGACCGAGCTTCAATTGTCGAGCTAGAGCTCAAGCTCGGTAAATATATATATATGATTGACTCGAGTTCAACTCCATTACAATTATTAATTATATAATTATTAATATATATAATAATTTTAATTTATATATAAAATTAAAATATTTATAATATGCCGAATTTGAGTAAGCTCACGAACTACTTAAGTTAAGTATTATTATGCTCGAACTCAGCTCGATTCAACACACGAGCTACTTGAGTTCGACTTCAACTCTAGTCGAGTTTGAGGCTCGTTTGCAAGGCCAATTGGATATATGAGTGAGCTAGAAATTGATTTGACAACTAATAGAAATTAATTTCCATAATTAATAGAGACTCCTACATGATAAAACAGTAATACTTTTTCAGATTAATATTTGAGAAACAAAACGAAACCAACATAATCCCCGGATCCAGCAAAGATGGAAAGTGTATTATAATTGTTACATGGATTGAACTACACAACTTCGACGATCCACAAGATTCCTGGAAAGAAATTAAAGTAAGCTTTACTACCTTGCTAAGGGAGTAAATTCAGAATCCAGACGAGTGCTGTTAATTACTGTGGCATTGGCGTAATCATTTTGGCCAAGTTGTATTGCTAAGCACTCGTTCAATCCCATCACTACCTCAATCATGGTTGGCCTCTTAGAGGAAGCGAGAGAAGCAGAAGCTAGTGCTAGTTCCACAGCTTTCCTACGTGGATCAACTATTTTTCCAATATCCCCCCTTGCAAGCTTGGATTTTACCCACTCACTTATGTGAGTATTTTCGTAGGATTTCAGTATCACCGGTTGGCCTGTGATTATATTCAAAAGAACAAGTCCGAAGCTATATACATCACTCTTTTCATTCAACCGGCTGGGCACAACCAAACACCTGCACATAACCAAAGAATCTGATATTATGAACCCTTCCGATCAATTAACACAAGTCTCAGGAATGAAACCAAGTTATACCGCAAGAACTTTCATCTTTTTCGATGCAAAAATAACATCGCTAAAGGTGAAAGATATGCTGTTACAATCTAATTACTACGCAAATTAAAACACACCCGCATTGCTTAAGTACTTACCCTGGGTCAAGGTATCCCGAGGTGCCAGCAACAACGGTTGATATACTAGTGCTACTTTCAGTTGAAAATACACGGGATAGGCCAAAATCAGCTATCTTGGCTTGTAACTTTTCATTCAATAAGATGTTCGAAGGTTTCACATCTCTGTGGACCATGGGTGGCTTACAACCATTGTGCAGATACTCCAAGCCTACATATAAACTTGATATCATAATTCATATATAAATCTTACAAGCAACAAACAAAAAACTGATATATTGTGCAATCACTAACCCTGGGCAGCATCCAATGCTATTTGCATTCTTTCTTCCCAGCTCAAGAAATATTGATTTTTATTACCTGTATATGATCAATGAAAATTTTACTGAAATGAACTTATAAATTTCTATTTATTCATTAAGGGCAATGATATAAAAGTGTGTGACCTGACAAATGTTGTTCCAAGGTTCCCTTAGGCATGTACTCATAAATAAGCCCCATATTGGTGCCTTCAATGCAGTAGCCAATGAGAGCAGTCAAATTCCTATGATGAACTCTCATCAGAAGTTCAAGCTGCAATTCGAAGCCACATGCTATTATCAGAAATGTTATTTTCTACATAATTTTAATATTCATGACGAATGATGATTTACTCTGCAGGATACCTCTGCGTGGAATCCTTTGTAACCTTGGGCGGATGATGGAGAGAGCATCTTCACAGCTACTTCAATATTATCTATGCAGCCGTGATAAACTGTTCCAAATCCTCCTCTACCAAGAACTGTTGCGAAGTTCTTGGTGATTTTTATGACATCAGAATATGCAAATCGCCAATGTTTTGATGCAAATGAATCATTTTTACTTGCTAATTGGGTTTCCACCTTTGCAACAACTGATAATATCATAACAATTTTAGTAAGTAGTAAATATCTATTAAGAAATTAAAACAAGTAGTGTCCGGTATGATCATAGTATAAATTTTTTCATATGTTCTATGTTTATGAAAATCTTACCATGTTTTCTCCTTGCCTTAAGGCTGCAGAAGATAGCCAATCCAATTATGAGCGCGGACAATGTTGCAGCTACTGATACTGCTAGTGGAATAACAAACCCATTCTTTTTTCGGCTTGAAGAAGACAGGTCGTCCACACTTGCATCAATTGATTGACAACAAATTAGAAAGTATAACTTAAAATAACAAACATGGAAATATATGTAAGATGAGTAATATAAATATACATATAAATATCATATACAGACTTTACTTGAGGACTTAGCATTGCTACTATATTGTCACGTGATTCCTACTTATGTATAACTATTCATTGATTTTATATTTTAATGACCTTTCTTTATTCGCTTTGTGATCATGGTGTAGATAATTTACGATCACATAAATGCTTTTTGATGGTTTCTGAGAAAAGGCAAACCTTAATGTAAGTGATCCATCCTCCGACCGTTTCTTGAGTTCAGCTGGAAGTTGTCCTATGAACCCGTTTCCTTTTAAGTTTCTGGAAAGTGATAAAGATAAAAATATGAATGGCCCCTTAATATATTTTCCCTGTTAAACTTTTTTTCAAATGAAGTCTATAAACTTACAGGAATCTCAAGGATGATGCTTATTAAAGAAACTGATGCTTATTAAAGAAATTACTCAAGAAAGTGATAAAGATAAAAATATGAATGGCCCCTTAATATATTTTCCCTGTTAAACTTTTTTTCAAATGAAGTCTATAAACTTACAGGAATCTCAAGGATGATGCTTATTAAAGAAACTGATGCTTATTAAAGAAATTACTCAAGAAAGTGATAAAGATAAAAATATGAATGGCCCCTTAATATATTTTCCCTGTTAAACTTTTTTTCAAATGAAGTCTATAAACTTACAGGAATCTCAAGGATGATGCTTATTAAAGAAACTGATGCTTATTAAAGAAATTACTCAAGAAAGTGATAAAGATAAAAATATGAATGGCCCCTTAATATATTTTCCCTGTTAAACTTTTTTTCAAATGAAGTCTATAAACTTACAGGACTCTCAAGGATGATGCTTATTAAAGAAATTGATGCTTATTAAAGAAATTACTCAAGAAAGGCCATTTTATTAGAAGTTACAAAATAAGATGATGCTTATTAAAGAAATTGATCGTCTTTCACACCCTAGCCTAGGTTGGGATTGATAGGGCTCGAACTATTCATTTCGTTTCGCCATGTTATAACATAGACACGAATGAGATACTAGATTATTCTAATTAAATATATATAAATAAATTAGATAAATGCAGTAAACTCATACTTCAGGGTATACTCCTCCTCCTCATGTTCCTCATTTTTTTTTTTTAGTTTTCTTAATTGATGAAAGATATAAGCTTTGAGTTTTTGTTGAGTTTAATAAATAGGTTTGAAATTGGAAAATTAAATTCTTAGATTTTGACGTGAGTTTTGATTTAATCTTATTTATGTCGATGTATGAGTTAATTAGTTGTTATTTTAAGTTGGATTTGATAAATTTTGATTAGTTTTTGAGTGAGTTTAATTAAATAATTAATGAAATACGAAGTTGTAAAGATTTGAGGATTTGGTTTAATTTTGATATATATGTTAATTGTTTGATAATTAGAGTTAGATTTAATAAGTTTTTATGAGTTTATAAGTTGAATTTTATTGGATTTGTATAAATTGTTTGAAAAGCCTAAGTTTTGATATTTGAGGCTTCGGTTTATAATTGATGTTTTGACCCCATTAACTAAATCCTGACTACGTTTCTTTCTAGGGGTATGTCCCTAGTTTATGTATGGTTTTTTCTTTTATGAAATTTATCTATTACAAAAAAAAGAAAAATAAATAAATTTTGGTTTAAACGACAGATTAAAATCTTTCACAGGATACAATAGAGTTTATACAAACTAGTGCATGTCTTGTGAATATTCAAATTAATTATAAAGATTAACGAAAAGAGAAAAATTCAAACCAGACAAACAAAATACATATAAATCATTATGAATGTAGTATGATCGTACTTTTATTTTTTTTTTTTTTTTCAATATTTTTTACAGGATATTAGATCAATATTGACCTGAGTCAGTAAGCTACCTTACTATTGACCTGAGTCAGCAAGCAACCCTACTATTCAGCTGAGTCAGCAATCAACCCTACTATTGACCTGAGTCAGCAAGCAACCCTACTTTGACCTGAGTCAACTTCTCTTCACGCGATGATATTGACATTGCCCATCTTCTTCTCTTTTCTCTTCTTCTCTCTAATTTAATTTATTTTTATTAAAAAGTCAATTACTATTGTGATGATAATTAAGAAATCTGATTTGAGAAAATTTTAATATATTTAGATTATTGTACATAATAAAACCCCATCAATGAATCCCATTAATACTGCCGATTCAATTTTAAAATTTCCATTGCCGCTGCCTCTGCATTCACTGGAAATTCCACCACCATTGGCTCACTATGACTGCAAAATTTAGTCTACTGTAATACTGCTTTATTTTATTTTATTAACGTTGTATTTAATGCATGTTATTTAGTCTAAGCGCTTTCATCCTTTCTCACATTGTTAATCTCGGTAACCCATTAAACACTCTACAAGTTTAATGTTTTAAGATAAGTAACAAATATGTTGTTGGTGGCTCAAGATGGTTTGAATCCAAAAAGTTAATGAAGGAAAAAATAAACCTTCTTGACCATCAGGTTACATGTCCTCAATTAATTAGAAGCCAGTGTTGATCAAATGAATCTATGATTGTTTGATTATTATTACATGCAAGCTTAATAACATAAATGAACAATTAATAAGACAATATATATCAACAGTATTATACCATATTTCGCAGATTGAACCACTACAGTCTAAACTTCAACGCTCCACAAGAGCTAGAAAATTTACGACCTACCTCGCTAGGGGAGCAGTTTCAGTATCCATAACAATGCTGTTAACTTTGCATTCGCCTTCATTATTATTCTGAACAAGTTCTATTGCCAAACACTCTTTCAAATCCATCAATACCTCGATCATGGTTGGCCTTGTTGAGGAAAAGTGAGAAGTACAAGCAAGTGCTACTTCCACCGCTTTCCATGCTGAATTGATGTTGAAATGGTCCCCTAAACGTGGATCGACTATCTTTCTAATATCCCCTCCTGCAAGCCTGGATTTAACCCATTCAATTATGTGAATATTTCGGAAGGATTTCAATACCACTGGCTGGCCGGTGATTATATTTAAAAGAACAAGTCCCAAACTATAAACATCACTCTTTTCATTCAACCGGTTGGACATAATCACGCACCTGCATGCATATATCAAAATTAACACTATAAGTTTCCATAACGGAACCTTCAAATGAATTAACAGAGAGTCTGAGGCATATTATTACTCTGGGTCAAGGTAGCCCGCTGTGCCAGCAACAGCGGTTGATATAGTAGTGCTACTTTCAGTTGAAAATACACAGGAGAGGCCAAAATCAGATATCTTGGCTTGTAGCTTGTCGTTCAATAAAATGTTTGAAGGCTTCACATCTCTATGGACCATGGGTGGCTTACAGCCATTGTGCAAATACTCCAATCCTACGTACAAAATTCGACATAGAAAATTTTACAAGCAACTAAAAAAATAAAAAAACTGATATCTTGGGCAAATATTTAACTCACTAACCCTGTGCAGCATCGACTGCTATTCGCATTCTTTCTTCCCAACTCAAGATATACTCAATTTTACCTGTAAATCATCAATGCAAAATTTTACTAAAATTATGTAGCGAAATTTCTATTTATTCCAGCATAAATTTTCAAGTGGTGATGATCATGCACGTTTGATAATATAAATGTTTGACCTGACAAATGTTGTTCCAAGGTTCCCATCGGCATGTACTCATAGATAAGACCCATATTTTTGCCATCAATGCAGTAACCAACAAGTGCAGTCAAGTTTCTGTGATGAACTCTCATTAAAAGTTTTACCTGCAATATTTCGAAATAATGTTAATTTCTTCATGATTGTAATTTGCATGATGAATGGTGTTTTACTATGTTGCACGGATACCTCTGCATGGAACTCTTTGTAACCCTGTGCGGATGATGGAGAGAGCATTTTCACTGCTACTTCATTATCCCCAATGCAGCCATGATAAACTGTTCCAAATCCTCCATTTCCAAGAACGCTCGTGAAGTTTTTGGTAATCCTTATGACATCAGAATATGCATATTGCCGATTCTTTGATTCAAATGAATCATTTTGATTTTCTAATAGTATTTCCCCCTTCCCAACAACTGATAATAATGTCCGAACAAGTTTAATTGGTAACTTGGTAAGTATCTATTAAGAAATTAAAACAAGTGCATCCTGTATGATAATAAAAATTTCCTACATATACTATTTTTATGGAAGTCTTACCATTCTTCCTCCATGTTTTAAGGCCACAGAAGATAGCCAATCCAATAATGACTGCGGACAATGTTGCAGCAACAAATGCTACTAGGGGAGTAACAACCGAGTTCTTGTTTTGGCTTGAAGGCGACAGCGTATTATTTTGATTTAAGTCGTCCATCCTTTCATCAATTGATTGATAATAAATTAGCAGTAAGACTTGAAATAACAAACATAGATATATATAACATAATTAATTATATTCACACATTATATATACAAACTTTATAAATTAATTTAATATTATTCTTTTATTATCACATAATTGATACCCACTTATTAACTAGATTTGACCTTTTTTATAAACTTTTTTATTTATTTGGTGACATATCAGTTTGAATTACTCCTTTATTGTCATCTAATTCATCTTCATTGTTAATTAGGGTGGATTATCAGGAAGAAGCTTCATTTTGTTAAGACAACATTTTCTTTCCATTTTTTGTTATATATTTATCCTACTACTTCACTTTGCTATGCTAGAAGACTATCCGATAAAATTAATGGCATATGTTTGTACACAAATCAACTAATCCTCAGGGACCCTAAAACTATCAGTCGGATAAGAACTTCAATGGTCACCCTTATTAGTCCTGGGAGAAATCTAACTCAAGAGCTCATAGAATCTCTTTTTACTTTTATACCATCATGCCACACAGTGATGGTTATATACTAAAAATTTTCTTTGATTAAATAATTATCATTATTTAGTAATAACCAACACTCTTTAATTATCAATAATGTTCAACAGAATACTGCTAATGAAGATTACTTTAAGTTATTAGTTTATTTTCACATGTCTTCCTTGATGACCTGATATGTGTATAGTTTGGCTGTATATAAACTTTGTATAACTGTTGTACAGAGCAAGGGATAGTTAATATACAAGTGACCATTTTCTCTGATCTAGATAATTCATTACATAAATGTTTGGTGATGGTGTATGAGAAAAGGCAAACCTTAATTGTAGTGATCCATTGTTCAACCTTTTCTCGAGTTCCGCTGGAAGTGATCCTGTGAACTCGTTTCCTTTTAAGTTTCTGGAAAGTTAGATAAAAGATAAAAACATGACTCTTCCCTTCAATATAATTTGTCCTATTAAAAATTTTCCTAATTTAAGTCTATAAACTTACAAGACTCTCAAAGATGGCATTCGAGAAAAAAAATCAGGCACTGATCCACTGAAGCTATTATAAGATAGATCCCTGAATTCAACGATTTTCGTTCATTTTCAGTGGTGAGAGAAGAAACTAAGTCCAAGTAGTTCAATATAAGATAGAATTACTATTTAGATTTTAAACGTAAGATAGAATGCTTACAGATATTGAAGTGATGCCAAATCCGCAAAGGCTGGAGTTATCTTTCCAGTCAATCCACTCAAAGACAAGTTCCTAATCACGTGTTCAAAGCATCATACAATTTGCATCTCTTATTGCAAAGTTTTTTACGTTAACAAAATAAAAAAAAAAAAAAAAAAAAAAAAAAACTTGAAAAGATAAACTTACAAGGAAATGATTCTAAGAGGACTATTGTTCTCATAGCTGCTGCAATTAATGCCTTCCCAGGAGTAATTTTTAGGGGCGCAGGGATCACCTTGCCAGTCTTTTTTTCTCACTTGATAGGTTCTTTTTATACTCATCATAGCATTCACTGAAATGTTCAAATATATACAAACAAGTGATAAATTTGGAATAAGTTTCCAACTTCAAAAATTTATATGCGTAGAAAAAAGCACGAGTTGGGAAAAACGTACCATCATTTTGGAGTGTTAACGGTTGCGAGAAATCTCTTATCCGGTAGACCTCGACGGCATTGAGAATGGGTGGAAGGGTTGAATTCTCAGTTTTTGTAATTTCAATCTTGATGGTTTCTGCTTTCAGTGGTCCCGAAGGGACTGTAAATGTGGACAAGTATTCTGGCCTATAAGGCCCATAAATTTGTTCCCCGTTTTCGCGCAAGTTGAGTTCTCTGATTTGGTTGCTCTGTAATATCTCTATTTCAGCAAAATACTTGTAAGAATAGTATCGGTAATTTGGATCTGCAGACAAATAGCAAGAAAAGACCAAGCTCTGTTCATCGTTATTTGGTTTGACGGCTGTAGTCATTATAGAAACTGGTGGTCGGTAAGGGGCATCATTCAGAGCTTGGGCATCAATATTGTTAATCAAGGGTGGTCTCAATGTTTCCCAGTCAGAAGTGATTTTGGGCGTCCAAATGCGGTCATATATATCGTCCATGTATCTATTCAGGGCATCACTTAAAATCATTACTTATGAAAATAAAAAAAAATAAAAAAACTTATAATTCACTGGACAAATATGATATCACACAAAAAGTTTCACCTGACTGGTGGTTGATCAGGATTAGAACCCAAGTCAAATCGCGCTAGGAGTGCAAGGGATTCAGTGGACGGATTCTCTGTCTTGTAAAGCGAAGTATTCAAGGGCCTAAGCTCTAGAGATGATATAAATGGTACTCCGAGGCCTGTATTAATAAGACACACAAATATATAATCTGTTGAAGGAACATGTATGATCTCGTTGGTTGAAGTGCTGTCAGCATGGTCCAGCTTTATTGTCTCCCAGAGACTACCCCCCAGATATAGATCAAATTGTGGCGTCTTATTTTCTCCGTCGTAGTTTCCGTACATGAAACCGGCTCTGATCAAATACTTACCGTTTTTTCCTTGAGTAGGATTCAGGGTGTAGCAGTTTTTGTTACCTTCTGGAAAACTTCTCACAGTATTAAATGGATCTTTAGAGTCTTTGCTGAAGAATTTGGGATCTACACTCCCTGATAACCCTGTATCAATGAAGTTTTCATCTGAAGTGTACTTTATGCCATTAGCAAGATCAGTAGAGTCAGGACCTTCTGCTTTCCCGCAATCTATGCTAATGAAGTCTGAAAGAAAGATAAAGAATTAAGGCAAAAATAAGGCTCAGTTAGAACTTAAATTGCCAACTATATTGAACTTCATACAATTTACATATAAACTTTACATATGGCAGTTTCAGGTTACAAAAATCCGGTTTGGGTAATTGGCAATAGCAAACTCCGAACTAATTATACAGAAAAGTTCAAACCTGATTGATCCTGAGCATGAATCAATGCTGCAAGAGTGAATATCGCAAGCAGAGCATAGTGGAAGCTCTTCGACTTATCCATCATCCTCTTTTTGAGTTTCTTTCTTCTTAACTAGGTGAATAAGTGGATGATTATATATATATAAAGCAAAGTAGGTATATCAGTAACAAAATCTCAAGGGATTAATTTAACTGGATAATTTTATACTTAAAAAATTCCCATTGTTGTTGAAGAAACATGATTTAATGACAACAGTAAATATGTCATTTTAGCCTGAAAGAGATGGGGCAATTGTTTTATTCAGACAATTAATTGGTAGCTAAATTACAAAATGGATGCCTTCAGCTTGCCCGCATGTTGGGGTATAGAACAGTTGATAGCTAAATTACAAGTTTCCAGGCTGACTTGAAAGATCATTGTTCTAAACCCGACTTACACGCTAGAAGGCATCCATTTTTGTTTTATTTATGCAGAAAGTCTATTTTGTTTCATATGTGCAGAAACTTAACCACATGTTAGATTGAAATTATCATGTTATTTACGTAGCCAGATTCACTTACTATACTATATAATTGTGAAATCATAAATATTTTAACCTTTTCTCTCGTGGCCGAATGACAAACCTTTTAGCTATTAGGATTAAATATACTCAGAAGGTCTTGTGTTCAAGTCGCGGGAGAGATACATATCAAATTACGCAATTATCTTTATCCATTAGGCTTGTAGAGTGTTCCATGGCCCTAGGGATTAGACAGAGATATCTATCACATTTATGCAATCTTTGTCCATTGGGCTTGTAGGATGTTCATGGCCCTGGGATTAGACAGACTCCAATGTGGGCTAGATACCTAAAATAAAAAATAAATCGTACATATTTTTCAAAAGAGTAAACAAATTTTTTCCACCCAAGGTTTACCTTAATGACATTTTTCCACCCAAAATGTTTCAAAATACCATTTTCCCACCAAAGTTAATATTATGTTACTATCCAAAGCAGATTCCTACCGATTCCGACATGGAAATTCTTTCTATCACCTCCATTTGAACCTCTAGTCTTCTCTCTACAAAACCTCTCTTATTTTGACACCTGATTTTTCGCTAATTGTCAATCACCATAAAGCTAAAGTTTCTTGTTTTTAACTGATTTTCGATTGATTTCAGTGGTGAATATTCAATCGGTCACCACCATTAAATCCATTAGCCTCCACTCTATAAAGTATCTCTTATCGTGACTCCTAGTAACTCGCTGAACGTCGGTTAAGAAAGTAAAGTGTGTTTTGGGTATTAACAAAATATAAACTTTGGGTGTAAAAGTGTCATTAAAGCAAACCTTGGGTGGGAAAAGTCAGTTTACTGTTTTCAAAAACCCCAAACCTTGACAAACTTCACTAACGTCCCTTTCTTTGAAAGGGTCCTTTTTACCT
This sequence comes from Pistacia vera, assembly GCF_008641045.1. Taxonomy (NCBI): domain Eukaryota; kingdom Viridiplantae; phylum Streptophyta; class Magnoliopsida; order Sapindales; family Anacardiaceae; genus Pistacia; species Pistacia vera. The sequence continues at coordinate 584,859 of NW_022196164.1, forward strand.
AGTATTTTAAACGACAAAATCAACACCACAGTGGTCCATATAGTATTTATTAATGTTTAATTTTTTAATGAGGCATAATGTCATATGGATAAAAAATGTATAAATAATATAAATTTTTAGAATTTGAGATNGAAACTTAACCACATGTTAGATTGAAATTATCATGTTATTTACGTAGCCAGATTCACTTACTATACTATATAATTGTGAAATCATAAATATTTTAACATTTTCCCTCCTGGCCGGATGACAAACTCTTTAGCTAATAAGATTAAATATACTCAAAAAGTCTTGTGTTCGAGTCATAGGAAAGATGGATATCTAATTACATAATTATTTTTATCCATTGGGCTTGTAGAGTGTTTCATGGCCTTAGGGATTAGACAGAGATACCTATCATATTTATGCAATTATCTTTGTCTATTAGGCTTGTAGGATGTTCCATGGCCCTGAGATTAGGCAGACTCAAATGTGGGCTAGATACCTAAAATAAAAAATAAATCATATATATATTTTTTAATATTTTTCAAAAGAGTAAATATATTTTCCCGCCCAAGGTTTACCTTAATGACATTTTTCCACCCAAAATGTTTCAAAATTCCACTTTCCCACCAAAGTTAATATTCTGTTACTATCTAAAGCAAATTCCTGCCGATTCCGACATGGAAGTTCTTTCTGTCACCCCCATTTGAACTTCTAGACTTCTCTCTACAAAACTTCTCGCATTCCGACACCTGATTTTTCACTAATTGTCGATCACCATAAAGCTAAAATTTCATGTTCTTAGCTAATTTTCGATTGATTTCAGTGGTGAATATTCAATCGGTCACCACCATTAAATCCATTGGCCTCATTCTACAAGGCTTCTCTTATCGTGACTCCTAATAACTCGCTGAACGTCGACTAAGAAAGTAAAGTGTATTTTGGTTATTAACAAAATATAAACTTTGGGTGTAAAAGTGTCATTAAAGCAAACCTTGGGTGGGAAAAGTTGTTTACTCTTTTCAAAAACCCCAAACCTTGACAAACTTTACTAACGTCCCTTGCTTTGAAAGGGTCCTTCTTATCTAGTATTTTAAACGACAAAATCAACACCACAGTGGCCCATATAGTATTTATTAATGTTTAATTTTTTAATGAGGCATAATGTCATATGGATAAAATATGTATAAATAATATAAAGTTTGCTTTAGAATTTGAGATCTAGTTTTCATTATATATATATAACCATTGTTTTTTATAATATCATAAGATTAAGGGTGCAACAAGAGAGAATTAAATTATCTTCCCCACAATACTTGATAATTGTATAACCATTATTTTTGTTAAAAATTGGCACCATAATGTTATAGGAGAGAAATAACTTCCACACAAATCTGGATAAGCATTGACGTAAGTCAGTTATCCTACTATTGACTAAGTCAACTGCTCAAAGCCTCATACTCATGATATTGACTTTGGATCATCTTATTGGGCTTTTCTTCTACGTAAAATAGCTTTCAAGTGTCCCCCACAATCTTAGGTGTATTATTCAATAAGTCATAAATGCGATTTACCTGGGTTGCTAATAGAGGTAGTCACTAAGAAAATTTATCTGGCTATCAACTTTAGGGCCCTAGGATAATAGTTGAGGTGCACGTAAGCTGACCCGGACACCTTCGATCATAAAAAAAAAAAAGTGTGCAAGCCGACACGACTTTTCTTTTGGTTTTACTCGATTACCTTTTGAGGATGGATAATGTAAGTTTTTATCTTTTAAAATTTCATATATTATATCTAGGTTGGGTGATAAATTTAAAATGAGAATCGAGATGGGTAATTTTTTACATCCCTAAATGAAGGAATGAAAGTGTAGTGTTTAATTAAGAAAGTAGCCAAAACAGAGCCTGAAGTTTAAGGGATTAAATTGATATATTTCTACACAAAATTTAAATAGGACGTAGGTCTACGCTGACCTGGCTATATTGAATGCGATGTATACATAGTAATATACATATGTGGATTACACTAAATCAATACGTTGAGAGTTGACTCAGTCTTGGTACCCTACCATTGATTGGTGATACCTTCTGCACGAAAGAGTACCATTGACCCGAATACTTAATGTGATGGATGATGAAATTAAAGATATACGTTGTCATATCAATTCATAAATAAAATGAAAGTTCTGTTTATAAATATTTATGGGTTAGGATTCGAAGCCTTATTTTTTTTAGATGTAATTTTGATCTAATAGATTAATGCATTTAAATGGTTGAGATGCACTTGTATACGACATTTCCAAAGTGCATTAATTATGTAAGTTGCATTAATGTGATGGATGATGAAATCAAAACTTTAATTGCCCCATACAGGTTGTCATATTAATTCATAAATAAATTGAAAGTTCTGTTTATAAATATCTAGGGGTTAGGATGAAGCCTTATTTTTTTTAGATGTAATTTTGATCCAATAGATTAATGCATTTAAATCGTTGAGAGATGCATTTATAAATGATATTTCTAAAGTGCATTAATTATGTAAGTTGTATTGAACTCAACCATCTAAAGTGCTATGATCCCAATGGCATCAAAAATAACTTCATCATTTAATAACATAGTAGTAATTAGGGGTGAACATGGGTAATGGTTCTACCTGAAATTGGTCGGTAGAACCGGAATCTACCTGAAACTGGCTTCATAGGGTAGGTTTCAGTACTAATTTTTGGAACCATTACTATGCGGGTCCAGTTTTGGTATCGCTTTCGGTTCTTGCATCACCTGAAACCTAGAATGAGAACCGAGGTTGGGTACTCGAGATGGAACCTGTCTTGGAATCAAGACTAGAACAAAACATCATTAAAGTATGGGGTGTCTATTGTACGTGCATATAAAAAATTAAAATGCAATTAAGACACATGGGTGACGTGGCGAAGAAGTGGATGGGATGGATTATATTAATTACTATTAAATAATAAATATTATATATTATAAATATTTTTAAAATATATATTATAATGTTAAACATAAAGTTTTGATTTATTATTTGATTAATAAGGTGTATGATTGGAATAAAGATCTAAGTAAAAGTATTTTAATTTTATTAAAATAATTATTTTTGAATAAAATAGTTGATTTGATTGAATAATATTTACTTCAATTATCAAGTCCTATATATATATATTAGTAATTATATATGATAAATCGATGAACATTAATACATTACCTAATTAAATGATTAAAAATTTAATTAATTATAACATTATAGTATGACGACTCATGGTATATTAAGAAAGGTGAGTGTCTGTAGTCAAACTTAAATTATTGATATCAAACAAACTTAAAGTCATAGTAATTATTTAATTAAAGATTCACAAATCATATTAATATTAATATGAAGTTTGATTCTTTTGTCACAATTAATGTTAATTTAACTTATAGGCAAATTCAAAAACTTCATTTTCACTCTAGTAATTATAATATTATATAAATTATTTTTATTAACTCATAAATATGATAGTATGAATCAAAGTTTAATGAGTATCAAAGATAAGTGATTAGTCGTTAATTTATTAAAATAAAAAATCAGAACCATATTCTAATTGTGTATGAAACTTTTTCTGAAATAATTTATCTATTAGTAATTATATTTTATTTCTCGATTTAAAAATAGATATTATAATGTTAAAGTTTTGAGAGCATGTAATTAAGACTTAAAAGGATCAAAATATATTAGATTTGTTAATTATTTGATTAATTAAGTGTATAATTAAAATTAAGATCAAACTAAAAGTGTCTTAATGTTATTAACAATAATATTTACTTCAATTATCAAGTTCTAAGCATATCTATAGTAAATTAGTAATTATATATAATAAATTGATGACCATTAGTACTCTATTTAATTAAATGATTATATATTTAATTGACTTATCGGAAATTCAAAAACTTCATTTTCACTCTAGTAATTATAATATTATATAATAATTGTATTTTAGGATAATAAAGTTCACTAAAATTTAATTCTCAAAATTAATTCCATAAATATACTTTGATGTAAAATTTAATAATTTATATATAAAAAATATATTTCTAAGGTTCTGTGACTATGTTGGACACAAATGAATGAGTAATAAAAATTGAAAACTACTAAATGCTCGTTTTCTTAATTTTCGGGGGTGTATTGGTAAATCTTTAAGGTTTACTTGTCACTTTTTAAATTAATAGGGGGTAACTAAAATTTTATAGGGTACCCAGGTAAGTAACCGAGATTTTTTTAAATAACGTTAGACAATGAAATCAACTGAAGCCGTGTTACAGTTGTAAACGCTATTGTGAAAGGAATAGTCGTACTACTCTATTCAAATTGGGTCCACTATAAATCCTTCTAATGCTCAAAACAGAACAAAATATTCATGAACTGAGTAATTAATGCGTTGATTGTTCAACAATGAAATGGTCTTCTTGTTGAATAGTCAGATTGTTCGACCATTACAAGCAAAGAAAAAAGATTATAAATTTAACATTGCGTGGATTGAACCTTTGATCCACAGGATTTCTGAAAAATATGCTACCTTGCTTGAGGAGAAAATTCTGAATCCAGATTAACGTTGTCTAATGTGTAACGGCCTTCATCATTTCGAGCAATTTCTACAGCAAAACACTCTTTCAATCCCATCACTACCTCAGTCATGGTAGGCCTTTCAGACGAAGTGTTAGATGCACAAGCTAGTGCGAGTTCCACAGCTTTCCATGCAGAACTAGTATTAAAATCATCCCCTAAATGTGGATCAACAATATTTCTGATATCCGCTTCTGCAAGCTTGGATTGAACCCATTCACTTATATGAACATTCTGTTGAGATATTTTTGCAATCACCGCTCGGTTTGAAATTATCTTTAAAAGAACAACTCCAAAACTATAAACATCACTCTTTTCATTCATCCGGTTGTACATAGAGCACCTGCATTGAAAACAAATTATAATATAAATTTCCATTTCTCTTTCATTCTGTAATTTGGAAACATTATATCAATAATTTGAGAGAAAACCAATAGTATTAACCAAGTACATACTCAGGATCAATGTACCCTGGGGTACCAGCAAGATCCTCAGTCATTATATTAGTACCACTTTCAGTTGGAAATATTCGGGATAAGCCAAAATCAGCCATTTTAGCTTCTAACTTTTCATTCAATAAGATGTTTGCAGGCTTCACATCTCTATGGACTATGGGTGGCTTACAACCATAATGCAGGTACTCCAATCCTACATTTCAAATATAATGGTGTTTATATATATATATATACACACACACACACACACACACACATATATATATATATGTGTGTGTGTGTGTGTGTGTGTGTGTGTGTGTGTGTGTGTATATATATTAAGCATCGGAAAATGAAAAATAGTAATATCTCATTCGGTACTGATTAAGATTAACCTTGTGCAGCGTTCATTGCTATGCGCAATCTATCTTCCCAACTCAAGATGTAGCCATCTTTACCTGTGCATCAAAATCAGCGGTGAATTTATCACATTGGGCGATTCAATAAATCGATGTCACAAGATATACTTGGAAACGTATAAAGGTCAAATGGTGTGCACGCTTGCATAAATATTTAGGACAAATTTGGAGTAACCTGACAGATAGTTTTCCAAGTTTCCCACGGCCATGTACTCATAGACAAGCCCCATATATGTGCCTTCCATGCAATATCCAATAAGGGTTGTCAAGTTTTTATGGTGGACTCTCATCAGGAGCTTAATCTGTAATTCAACGCACATATGAAACAGTAAGACATGGGAATTTCCTCACAATTTGGCATTAATTATTACTCTGCTATCGCATACCTCTGCATGGAACTCTTTGTAACCTTGGACGGATGATGGAGACAGCATCTTGACAGCTACTTCAGTGTGATCCAAGTAGCGATAATTTTCATCCAGGAAGCCATAATAAACTGTTCCAAATCCTCCTTTACCAAGAACCCGGTAGAAGTTTTTTGTTGTAAATCAGACCCAATATATAATGAATCATGCAATAGTCCAGATTAGGCATTCAACCATAACAAGAATAAAAAGATAACAAAAACAGTAAAGGAAGATAAGAAGAGAGAGAGACACCAAATTTATAGTGGTTCGGTAATCTGAAAGATTACCTACATCCACTCTTCAAAGGCAACCAGAAAAGAACTTTACTATGAGTTTGAGAAACCTTACAGAAGAATCGGCTCACCCCTTTTACACCACAGGCATCAACCCGATACAAACCCTCTGATTACACACCCGTATACCCAGATGCTCTCACCACTCATACATTGCACACAAAGCAGAAAATCAGTACAAATTTATACAAACAGAAAGGCTATAACAGAAAGGACAGCTCACACCTACCATCACCGTTGATTCCATGGACGGATCTTGGATTTCCAGCACATCACCTCTAACCGTTTCTCTCTCTGTTAACCAAGAGAGAAAACGAGAGAAATGAGAGCTGCGCACAAACCTAATTCGATTTAGGTTTCTGGAACGTAGGGAAAAGACAGAACTGCCCCTCTTGTTTTAACAAATTACTTTGACCAGCCAACTCCAAAATTTGACTCCTACGTGTCATCAGAATGCCACATCACTTCATTTTTGGTAATCGATAGAACATCTGAATATGTAAATTGCCGATTTCTTGATTCAAAAGAATCATTTCTATCTTTTAACTCTGTTTCCATCTCCCCAATAACTGAAAATAAAAAAAGTTCAATAAGTAAATCTATATATCAATAAAATAGTCAATTGTATCCCACAGTATGTTACATTTTTTATATATCGAGTACTTACCACTCTTTTTCCTCGTTTTTAGGCTGAAGAAGATCGCCAATGCTATTAAGAAAGCAGAAAATGTAGCAAGTGATGCAATTACTGGAACAACATACTTGTTTTTCGTTTTCTCACATGAAGCCGAGAGACAAATATTTGGATTTTCGTCCACACTTGCATCAATTGATTGACAACAAAATAAGAAATGATTAGAAATAGTGACAATCTCCTATATTACCAGAAAGCAATCTCTTTGTTCAACAAAATAAATCACTATCCCTTTCATTTGCTGAAAGTTCAACGCCACCCAAAGGTCTCTGTTTCAAAGTTTCAGAATATTATATTGGATGGATGTTAACTGCAGAGAGTTTTGTGATGTTTTTTGAAACTATTCAGGGGGGGTGATATTTTAGAAAACTTATGGGATCCAACAAAATTACCCTCATTGGATGTTTACAAGAAGAGGCAAACCTTAAAGTAAGCAATCCTCTGTTCCATCTTTCCCTGAGTTCATCTGGAAGTGATCCTCTGAGATTGTTTCTTTTTAAGTTTCTGGAAAGTTAGACAATAAACATGAATAGCTAGCCCCTTATTTGTTCTATTAAAATATTACCACTTTCAGCTATAATTAATAACAAAGTAATTAACTCACAGGTTTCTCAAAGATGGCAGTCGAGATAAAACTTCAGGTATTGTTCCACTTAAGCTATTGTCTGATAAATCCCTGTAAATTCAATTTCTATGATGAATATTTCTTACTTGGGTTAATGACAGAAGAATTTATACTTACAGAGATTGTAGTAATGTCAGTTCAGCGAAATGTAGCGATATTTCCCCCGTTAATCCACTCGAAGACATGTTCCTATTTAAGGTTCAATTGTTATTAAAGAGATTGTGACATAACTAAGATAAAAATATAACTTCTGTGCACTTATTGAAAAGCATAATTAGACTTACAATGATACGATTCTGGGGGAATAACTATTCTCGTAGCTGCAGTTAAGGCCATCCCACCAGTAAACTTTGGGGGCACATGGATCTCCTTGCCAGTTTCTTTTGACACCGTATGTTGATTTTATATTAATAATAGCACGAACTAAGATTTTGAAAAGTTCAGAAGAAAAGAGAAAGTGTTATAAAGAAAAAGAAATTCACACCATGTGCATGTAGTGATAAGCATATGTCAGTAAAGCATACCATCATTTTGGTCTGTTTGCAGTTGCGAGAATTGTTTTACCATGTAGATCTCAATGGCATTCATAATGGGTGGAAGGTCTGATGTCTCAGTTTTATTGAGTTTAAGCCAGACACTTCCAGTTCCTTGTGTCACTGGTGATGGGGTGAAAACCGTTCGTGGGAGTAACTTATGAGTAACAGGTCCATAAGCGAGATTCCCATTTAGGTAGATGTTGAATTCTCTGATCTGGTTGCCTAAGAGCTGAACTTCAGCGAAGTGAATGTAAAAATAATATTGGGAAGTTGAATCATTGGAATAATCCCAATTCAAGAACATGGCTTCACTGTCATTTGTTGGCGTGCAAGCAGAACCCATTACAACGGTTGGTGGTTGGAAAGGCGTAGCATTCAGAACCTGCGCATCAACTGGGAATGTTTGGCTTAATGTTTCCCAGTCAGGGAAATTTATGGGCATCCAAATGCGATCATATTTATCATCTTTGTACCTAGTGAGCCAATAAATCACCAATTATAGAAATACAATACCTTATACCTCACACCATAAATAGAGATAAGTAACTGTTTCACCTGACTGATTGATTGGTTGTAGAACAAAAATCATAACGTCCTTGGAGTAGAAGTGAATCAGACAGACTCGCAGTGGTGTGAATTGCACTATCCAAAAGCCTAAGCTCTAGCGATGATATGAACGGTGTTCCACGACCCGTATTAACAAGACAGACAAATATATAACTCGTTGAAAGCACATGAATGATCTCTGCAGTTACACTTCCTGAGTGGTCTTCCAGGCTCAGTGCCACTGTTTGCCAGAGATCAACTGCCAGATAAAGATCAAACTGTGGCACACTATTCTGGTTGTCACAGTTCCCATACATGAAACGGGCTCTGATTAAATACCTATTATTCTTTCCTTGTGCAGGATATATGGTGTAACAATTTCTTATACCTTCAGGGAAACTTCTGACATTGTAAAATTGCCGTTCAAGGTCACTGGTCTGGAATTCGGATAATATACTTCGATTTATTCCACCATCGGTGAAGTTCACATCTGAAATGTACTTTACGCCAGTTTTCTCATCATCATATCCCGAACCTTCTGGTATTCCACAATCTATGCTAATGAAGCCTAAGAAAGTGACACAAACAAAGAGTCAAACAGATCTAGCTAATAAAATTCTTAGATACATAGAGACAGGGTACCGGATTTTGCAGCATCAAACTAATTATATTTCTTAAACATTAAACTTGTAACTTTGAATGCAAATTTCAAATTCCATGAAGCATAATCAAACACTACGGAGGCAATAACTATTTTTCAGAAAGCAGAAGTTTAGAAGTTCAAACCTGATTGATCCTCGGCGTGAATCAATACAGCAAGGGTGAAACCTGCAAGCAATGCATGGTGGAAAGTCCTTAACCCCTTCATCTCCCTATAACTTGTCCTAAGGAAAGTTAATGTATACTTATATTTATATACACCCATCACTGCTGAAAAAAAAAAAAATAATAATAATAAATAAGTAAAGAAGATTTCATGAGTTACAGTCAAAGTCACTGTAGCAATGAGAAAATGCAGTAATTATCAGGATGGCGACTAATATCCACTTTCCTTATGGTCATCAAGTGTGAAAGAAGAATTTCGTCAATTGTTAAAGCAATTGCTAAGAACCTCACAACAATCTGGAAGAAAAAGTTGATAAGTTAGCTCTATATTCTCAAATTCAATGAAAAACTAACTTTTGAAAAAGAATTTGTCTTATGAATAGAGTAGACCGTGGGGGCCGTGAGCGTCTCTCGCAAGTTTATGCATATTTTTCTGGTTGACTCTTACTCCTCACGGCACTCAGTAGACCGTTATATCTTGCCCGAGCTAGCTGTCGGACGTGTTTATGAAGTACAAGCTGAGCCTGTTAAGCCAAATGATATTTTGCTGGAGCAGTTCACAGTAGTCTAGGTAAATTGAAGTTTAAAAGCAATGAAATGTGTGTGAGAAACACACGGCTCTTCTGCATTTTTTTCATTGTGTTCTTCTTATTCTTTCCTTTACATTTTAGTTAAAACCAACAGAGCCTTTTAGTCTAAGGTAAGAAATTAGCAAATTATTAAATATAACCTTCGTCAAGTGTTAAAGCAATTGCTAAGAACCTCACAACGAACCGAAAGAACAAGTTAATACGTTAGCTCTATAGTCTCATATTCAATGAAAAAATAACTTTTGAAAATGAATTTGTACTGTGAATAAAGTAGACCGTTTGGGCGGTGAGCGTCTCTCGCAAGTTTATGCATATTTTTTCAGCTGACTTATATCCTGCCACGAGGTAGGTAAGTGTAGAAAAAGTGGCTTAAATAGTGCAAAGGTGTGCTCACATGGTTTTTGGTTATGTTGGGCGAGAAATTTAAAATCAAAATTGAACTTGGTTTTTTTTGACATCCCTAAATGATGAGATCGAAGTTAAAATTTAATGAATGAAGAAGCCAAAGGGAAACATGAAGTTCAAGGGATTAAATTAATATATTTGTACACAAAACTTAAAGTAGGACCTGGGGTGGCTGCCTGTATATATGTATGTCTGCCACTATATTGAATGTGATGTATGCAGTAATATAGTGTGATGATAAAATCATATTTGAAATTATGTGATATATAATTTTCAGTAATGTTAGGTCCACAACCCAATCTCATAACCTTTTTTTTATAATCTTCAACGTGACAGTTTGTAATTGGTTAGATAGATAGGATCTACAGTAGGTAGACGGAACCCATTTGTAAGTCATCAATTACGAGTTACCATATCACGAGTTGTGAGAGAAGGTTATGATATTAGGTTGTGGACCTAGCAATTTTTGAATAATTTGGACATCAATTGGGCAACTCCTTTAATAAATACTAATATATCTTTAGTTCAACAAACACATATACATAGACTGATAGATTTTTATTAATTAAGGAAAGTGGCAAACAAATTATTCACTGAATTTTTAAAATCCTGTTCTCAATTAAATGACAAGAATATCACTGTTCTTGTTCATTGAAAAGAAAAAAAAAAAAAAAAAAAAAAAAAACTAATGTATTAACAATTGTCAACAGAAGCAGCTAGGATCAAAACCGGCCCATTCAATTATTCACTACCGACATTTTCCGAAATTTTTTTACCTTGCTCCGGGACTTAATACACTACTAAGATTCATACTAATCATCCGATCAACCGAGTCATTTGAATCCAAACCAGGGCCCGACTGTGTCCTAGCCATCTCAGAAGCCAAACACTCACTCAACTCCGTCACAACTTGACTCATGGTTGGCCTTCTATGACCAGTAAGAGCTAAACAAGCCATTGCTACTTCAACAGAATTCCATGCAGAATTAACGCTGAAGTCTCCTTGTAATCTTGGATCAATAATGCTCTTTATGTCACCTTTGGCAACCAAAGAACTCACCCAATCTCTTATGGGAATCTTCTCATGCTCATCGATTCTGGCAATTGCTGGCCTGCAAGTTATTATCTCCAAGAGAACGACTCCAAAGCTATACACGTCACTCTTTTCTGTTAACTTGTTTGTCACATAATACCTGCATATGTATGTCAAATTATGAAACTAGTACAATTATTTGATCCGAATTCTTTATTTTAAAGTCTAGACCTTGATTCTTCGTACAAATACAAGACCTTTTGAATAAGTCCAAAAACAAAACCTTGTGAGTTATGGTCCACATCAAATATGTGGCCTAGTTTGTTCAGTTTGCTGCTTTATTTGACTAATCTGTGCTCGTTAACTTAAAAATTGGGGTAACAGGACCAATGACTTCGGAGAAAACCAAAAAAATAAAGTTGAATTCTATGTACTTACTCAGGGTCAAGGTATCCTGGAGTTCCAGCCACAACTGTGGACACATGAGTGTTATTTTCAGTCGGAAAAGACTTAGACAGCCCAAAATCAGCAAGTTTGGCCTGGAATTTTTCATTTAATAAGATGTTTGTGGACTTCACATCTCTGTGAACTATTGCTGGCTTGCAGCCATTATGCAAATATTCAAGTCCTGTAATTTTAATCAATTCAAAGTAGCTAGTTAGTTCACTTCACAACCTAACCAAAAAAAAAAAAAAAATGATACAAATGAACATCTGCTATCTGACCTTGTGCTGATTCCACTGCCATCCGAAGTCTTCCTTGCCAACTCAACACGCTTCTTTTACTATCTGCATCCATTGGACAGAAAAGTTATCTCAATAATTATATTTACTTCCTTTCTTCTTGCAAAGTAATCAAAAGCAAACAAACCTGATAGATGCTCTAGCAAATTTCCATTGGCCATAAATTCGTAAACCAGAGCCATTTTGTTGTCATCATCACAGTATCCAACAAGGGATGTCAAATTTCTATGATGGACTCTCATCAGGAGTTTCACCTACAATTATATAATTCATATATATGTTTCTCAGATAGGTATGTATTGTATGCAATAGCTCGGAATTATGAAAGCTCAAATGTTTTATGAGTTTTGGTTATGTACCTCTGTTTGAAACTGCTGAAACCCCTGAGCTGTCTCTGAAGATAGCATCTTAACAGCCACTTCAGTTCCATCTGATAAGCGGCCATAGTAAACTGTTCCGAATCCTCCTTTACCAATAATTCTCTGAAAGTTGTTAGTAATTTTCAGAACTTCAGAGTATGAGAACTGTCGATTGTTGGATTCAAACGTCTCGATTCTACTGTTGGTCTCTGTCTCCACCTTCCCAACTGATAATGTCATAAAAAAATTTATCAAGAGAATCTCGATTGGAAAAATCTCATAACTCTAGACTGATTTTTGCATATCTGTATCTTCTAAATACCTTGTTGTCTCCTTTTAAGGAACAAAAATATTCCCAATGCTGCTCCCATCAGGACAACTAATCCGGCAACTGATGCTACCACAGGAACAACGACATTTTTCTTCTTACTTGTGCACGAACCAGAAGAACAAAGGCTTTGATTTTCATCATCAACACTGGATTCATACAGAAAATTATATCAATGTTTACAGGTATAATGCAAAATAAATCTTGTAGGCATAATCAAGAATTATGGAAAATGGTTCACTATAATGTTGAGACGTGGACCTTAATGTTAGGGAGCCATTTTTTGATCTGTCAAGGAGTGCAACTGGAACTGAACCTGAGAAATTGTTTCCTTTCAAGTTTCTGTAGAGGGTCAACAAATTAAAACGGTTATCATTTGATTCCCTACAAAGAAAGTTTCTTATTATTTTAAATCTTAACTGACTTACAGAAATGTCAAAGGAAGCTGAGATAGAAAATCAGGCACTGATCCATTCAAACTATTGTTTGACAAGTCCCTGAGTACATTGTGAACGAACATGGTGATCTGAATTTGGTCATTATAAAGTTTAAAAAACTTACAGATTCAAGTGAGATTAATTGAAGTACTTACAAAGACTCTAATGATCTGAGATTGGATATGTAACGAGGGATCTCCCCAGTCAATCCACTTGAGGATAAGTTCCTGATGGCATGTTAAATGAACTTATTAGAAGAATTTCGACCAAAAAATCAATACGCTGGCCTACTCAATGAAATATATATACTTACAAGGATGTGATTTTTGGAGGAATGGAGGCATCACTATAGCTACAATTGAGACCATCCCACAAGTAAGCTTGAGGTACACATGGATCCCCTTGCCAGTTTCTCTTCACTTCATACATTGATTTGATGTTTGTGATTGCATCAACTGAAATTTTCATATCCAAGTGAGAATTAAGGTATATGAAGCTGGCCTAATTAAAGCGTAAGTTAGGAAAAACTTACAATCTTTTAGCTCTGTTTGTGACTGGGAGAAATTTTTCACAGAGTATGCTTCAATCGCGTTAAGGATGGGAGGTTGAGTTGAACTTTCAGTTCTTTGAATCTTAAAGGTATAATTTCCACCAGTCAAGGCTGATGTGCTGTAGACTGTGGTTGTGGACAAGTAATTAGGCCTAAAAGGTCCATACCAGTGCCTCCCAACCACAGAAATGTTCATTTCTCTGGTCTCATTGGCTGGAAGCGGCAGAACTTCAGCAAAGTGCAAGTAGACGTAAAATTGGAGACTGGTATCATCAATATCCAGGAAAAAATCCAAAGAGGCACTGACATTTTCCGGCGCAGTTGCCGTGCTCATGACAACAGGGGCCGGTTGAAAATCATTACTACTGTCAGAATCAATAGTAAAATTGGTACTCAACTGTCCCCAACCAACAGAATTATATGGATTCCAGATACGATCATAAACATCATCTTTATACCTGATATATCAGACATCATAGTCAATGTAAAATCAAGCTTAAATATACATATATATACCAAACTAAATGGTAAATACACAAAGGCTCACCTGACTATCTGATTGGTTAATGAAGCAACATCAAGCCGAATGAAGAGATTCAACGATCCGGATTCAGTCTTGTAAACGGTATTTTTCAGAGGCCTGATCTCTAATGCATTAATGAAAGGTGTCCCAGAACCAGTATTCACAAGACAGACATGGAAATAATTTGTTGGGAGGACATGGATGAGCTCCCTGATTAGATTAGTTGATACATTTTTTAACGTTACTGTTGCCCATTTATTAGGCCCTGCGTAGAGATCAAACTGCGGAATGTTTCCAAGCTCATCATAGTTACCATACATAAAATATGCCCTGATCAAGTATTTACTGCCCTTTGCAAGGTTGAACCTGTAACAGTTTCTTTCACCATCAGGAAAACTTCTAACATTCCACAGCTGCTGTTCTTTACCCGTCTGGAATTCGGATAATACGCTCTTAATAACTCCAGTTTCAATATAACCATCATCCGAAGTGTAATCTATCCCACTTGTTGGCTCAGTGTAGCTATTAGTACCGTTCGGTAACCCGCAGTCCAAACTAATGAATCCTGTAAAGAACAAGAGAGAGATTATTGTTATAATTCATTCCTCGCGAAAGACGACTAAAACTATGTTATTAAAAGATTTTGAAGGTGAAATCAACCTGATTGTCCCTGTGCTTGAACTTGTAGAGCTGCAAGAGCTAGACTGGCAAGAACTGCAAAGAGGAAACGTTCAAACATAGTCATTATCATCTTCTCCAACTGGCTAACTTTTGCATTACCAAATAGGAACTTGTATATTCATGAACTTTATATTATATATATGAAGAAATGTTATAATACTTTGGCAACTTGTTGGTCGTTCAATTGTCAAATATTCCTTTGCATGCATTGAAAATTTGTGATGCACATACACGATTGAATTTGACTTTACATTTATTAGTAAGCCAATGGGATGGAGAATTAGTCAAAATTATCTTGGAGGAAGCTTGAGAGAAAGCTATCTAACATGGAAATTCGCCAAAATAATCAAAATTATAGGCTTTGTTCACATTATTTGTTGATTGAAATTCATGACAATTTCCTGAAATGTATATATAACTTTCAAGGGTAACCATCTTGATTTTCTAAAATACTGGCCAAAGGATAATAAGTAGTAACAAAATGCAAATTCAAAGCTAGAGCAAGTCGTTATTACTTGGTCCACACTGAAGAATTTTCATGTTTATACATATCTAAATTAGAGTAAATAACTTTTTCCCATCCAAGGTTTGCCTTAATGACAATTTCCCACCCAAAAAGTTTCAAAATACCACTTTCCCACCCAAAGTTAATATTTCGTTACTACCCAAAGCCGATTCAGATCGATTCTAGTGGCGAAAATTCTCTCCGTCACCAACATTTAAACCTCTAGTCTCCTCTATACAAAACCCTCCTTACTCTAGCACTTGATTTCTCGCCGATTGTCAACTACTACAAAGCTAAGGTTTTTTGTTCTTAGCTGATTTTCAACTGATTCTAGCGACGAATATTCAATCGGTCACCACCATTTGATCCACCAACCTCCAATATACAAAAACCCTCATACCTTGACACCTGGTAACTCGCCGAACGCTAGTTGAGAAAGTGAAATGTATTTTGGATATTAACAAAATATAAACGTTAGGTGGGAAATTTGTATTTTGAAACTCTTTTTTGTGGGAAAGTGTCGTTAATTAAGGCAAATCTTGTGTGGGAAAAAGTCATTTACTCATTTAAATTATTAGAAACCATGTTTGGATCCTGAATTAATGTTAATTAATTGTATGATGAGTAATTAACTTCCTTTAATTATATGATTGGCATTGCCCTCTATAAACAACTTAAAAAAGTCTACCAAATAAATTATTGTGAATACATATATATGCTGGAATTTGAGCATCCCAAGTTGTATTTTATTAATTTGCTCCGGCCACTACGTAGCCAGTAGCTCATATTCATAATTAATAAGTAATTCTTAACTGCAATAAGTGATTTTATAATGCCCACCAATAATTCTTGAATACATTAATCAAATGATATTAGAGAGTATTTGTCAACTTCATGACATAAATATAATTAATAAAAACGTATAAATAAATGGTTTGAGAATGAAGGGTACATTTATTAGTTTGTGAATATCAAGACAAGTCAAAGGGTACAAAGTAAACTTTTCAAAGTTGATCACAAAGAATTGAAACCGCGTTTGGTCACAGGAATTAAGTTCATAGCAGCATAAATAAGCAAATAACAAAGCATTTTGCATCCTCAAGTAATTCAGTAAAGACTTGAATTGCTCAATATTTGTTCCCACAAGAATTCCAGAATATGTATACATCTTTAAGAGAATATAGATGTTCATGATTATTTGAAGCATAAATTTAAGGAAAGAAACCAGCAAACAAGTTGTATTTTCTACACAAAGATTTGTTATCTTGCCCGCGGATTTAATTCGGTACCAAGATTCATGGAGATCATATGGTTGACCGAGTCTTTTGAATTGAAACCATGGGCTGATTTAGTCCTAGCCATTTCTGTTGTCAAACACTCATTCAATTCAATCACTACTTGATTCATGGTTGGCCTTTTATTAGCAGTAGGATCTACACAAGCCATTGCTAATTCCACAGCTTTCCAGGCGGAATTGATGTGAAAGTCTACTTGTAATCTCAGATCAACAATGCTTTCGATATCTCCTTTGGCAAGCAAAGAACTCACCCATTGACTTATGTGCATCTTCTCATAGGCACTGATTTTTGCAATTACCGGCCTGCAAGTTATTATCTCCAGGAGAACAACTCCGAAGCTATGCAAATCACTCTTTTCTGTTAGCCTATTTGATATATAATACCTGCAGGCCAAAAAACTTCTTTATACTTACTCAGGGTCAACATGTCCTGAAAATGTGTGGGCTTTGTTCCTACTGGAAAATTGATGAAACAAACAATGACCTGGGAGAAAAACTTCTTTGTACTTACTCAGGGTCAAGGTATCCTGGAGTGCCAGCAACAACTGTCGACACATGGGTTTTAGCTTCGGTTAAAAAAGACTTTGACAGACCAAAATCAGCTAACTTGGCCTGGAAGTTTTCACTTAATAAGATGTTTGCAGATTTCACATCTCTGTGGATAATAGGTGGCTTGCAGCCGTGGTGCAAATATTCCAATCCTACAATTTCAATTTCAGATGAACCCTTCACATTGATATAATAAGCACAATAAGAAAACTAGTTAAGTAAATCATCTGCTATTTAACCTTGTGCTGCCTCCAGTGCTATTTGAAGTCTCCCTTCCCAGCTCAAGACATTTCTGCTGCTACCTGCATTCATATTTCATAAAAGAAATCTAAACAAATGTCTCTTTCTCGGAAAGGCATCAGCCATTAATTTTGAGATCATTCACATTAATTTAGAAATCTAAACATGCGCAAAATTCTTTGCTGCACATGAAGTTCTGAAAAAATTGAGTGCACAGTTACCTGATAAATGTTCTTCCAAGTTTCCATGTGCCATGTATTCATAAATGAGTGCCTTTTGTTCGCCCTCATCGCAATATCCAACAAGGGATGTCAAATTTTTATGATGAACTCTCATGAGGAGTATGACCTAGAATTAAGTCCAATGCTTAGATTTACATAATGATGAAGAGCTGAAAATTTAGACTGACAAAAATCAAAAGATAAAAAATGACTTTAATTTGAGTCTATACCTCTGCTTGAAACTGCTGAAAACCTTGAACTGATGATGGAGAGAGCATCTTAACAGCCACATCAACTTCATCTATACGGCCGTGGTAGACTGTTCCAAATCCTCCTTTACCAAGAATTCTCTCAAAGTTGTTAGTGATTTTCAGGACCTCGGAGTATGAGAATTGTCGACTTTTCGATTCGAAAGACTCAATTTTTTGGTTGGATCCTAGCATCACCTTCCCAACTGACAACAGTATTCCAAATTTGTCAAGCAACAGTTTCTATATAAAGATCTTAATGATGACTTTAATTACCTTGTGCTCTCCTTTTAAAGATAAAATAGATTGCCAATGCCGCTGCTATGAGGACAACTGATCCAGCAACTGCTGCAACAAAAGGAACAACAACATTTTTTTTCTTCTGCTTTTCGCAAGAACCTGAAGGACAAATAAGATCTGGATTTCCACCAACGCTGCAGGACTCATACAGAAAATTAATTCAAGGCTCAAAATTTTAAGTAACAACATTAATGCGTTCCTAACATAGTTTTAGGGGTTTAGCCGCAAAACAAAATCAAATGACTATGCATAATGGTAAGTTACTGGAAAATGGTTCATCGTTTTTGAGAAAATGCATACTTTAATAACAGGAAGCCATTCTTTGATCTTTCAAGGAGTCCACTTGGAACTGAACCTGTGAGCTTATTTCCTTTCAAGTTTCTGCAGAGGCACCAAAAAAAAAAAAAAAATGGACCTTGTCTTTTACCAACTTCTAGAAAAAGAAAAAGTAATTTCTTTTTAACTTTAATGTAGAACTATTGACTACAGCACCGTCAATGGTAACTGGATAGAAAATCAGGCACTGATCCAGTCAAATTGTTGTTTGACAAGTCCCTGATATTTGAGACAAAAAATTGCAAGCTGATTATTGGTTCATTTGTAAGTATAAAAATTTAATGATTCATGTGAGATTAAAATACTTACAGAGCCTCAAGCAATGTGAGGTTGAGTAAGTAAGAAGTTATCTCTCCAGTCAAAGCACTTGAAGATAAGTTCCTGATGGAATGTTAAATAATTTATTCAAGGAAAGTTGAAAAAAAAAAGAGCCGAAATCTGATCAGTATTCTGATTACTAATGATGTGTATACTTACAAGGATTTGATTCTTGGTGGACCGGAGGAGACATCATAGCTACAATTAAGACCATTC
This sequence comes from Pistacia vera, assembly GCF_008641045.1. Classification (NCBI taxonomy): domain Eukaryota; kingdom Viridiplantae; phylum Streptophyta; class Magnoliopsida; order Sapindales; family Anacardiaceae; genus Pistacia; species Pistacia vera. The sequence continues at coordinate 604,116 of NW_022196164.1, forward strand.
CACAAGTAAACTTGAGGGGCACATGGATCTCCTTGCCAGTTTCTTTTCACTTTATATGTCATTTTTATGTTTGTGATGGCATCGACTACGATGTTCATTTGCAAGTAAGAATATATAGTTAATATATATTGCTTATCATAATGTGATAATAAAATCAAATTTGTACTAAAAGTATACATCAGTAAGAAAGTACCATCTTTTTGATCAGTTTGTGGCTGCAACAATTCTTTCACTAAATAAACTTCGAGGGCGTTAAGGATGGGAGGATGTGTTGAAGTTTCGGTTTTATAGATTGAAAACGAATATTTTCCACCGCCCAAGGCGTATGAGTTTAAAACTGTGGTTGTGGACAAGTATGAAGGGCTAAAAGGTCCATACTAGTGCTTCCCATTTAAGGAAATGTTGAACTTCCTGGACTCACTGGCTTGGAGCTTCCTAAATTCAGCAAAGTGCAAATAGACATAAAATTGAAGTGTTGTATCAGTACTATTGATCTCCAGGTAAAAATCCAAGGGTGCGCTAGCATTTGCTGGTGTGGCAGCAGTACTCATGACAATATATGGAGGTTGATAATCATTGTAAGAATCAATGTCCATGGAAGTACTTAATTGTATCGTATTATCAAAATGGAAGGGCCACCAGATACGATCGTAGACATCATCTTCATACCTGTGGCATTATATTGTTCTAAACATCAAACAGTTCTTGCCAAAACAGAAGGTAATACAAAGTGACTCACCTGACTGAAATATTGTCCAATGAAGCAACATCAAACCGCGTAAAAAAATCCAAGGATGCATCCTGAGAATTATAAATGGAACTATTCAAGGTCCTAATTTCTATGTATGATATGAAAGGAGTCCCAGAACCGATATCAACAAGACACAGATGTAAATGACTTGATTGGAGAACATGGATGATCTCCTTGATTATATCAAGTGAAGCAGATTGAAGTTTTACTGATGTCCACTTATTTGGTCCTATATGCAGGTCAAATTCTGGTAAATCGTCTGCCTCATCATAATTTCCATACAGAAAACCTGCTCTAATTAAGTATCTACTACCCTTTGTGAGGTTGAATTTGTAACAGTTTCTGATGCCATCAGGAAAGCTTCTGACATACCACATCTGCCGTTGCATACCATTCTGAAAATCAGATGATAGTCTCTTACCAATTCCAGTGGCTCTGAATGCAGCATCTGAAATGTAATCTATGCCGGTTGTCGTTTCTGTGTAGTTAGTATCACTAAGTGAACCACAATCCAGACTAATGAATCCTGTAAAAACAGAATCACAAAGAGGCCTTATTATAATTTTCATTGTTGATAAAAGACAACAACCGAAAATGTTATTCAAAGATTTTTGTAATATAAAAACCTGATTGATCCTGAGCATGAACCAGCTGACCTGTGAGAGCCAGAATACCAAGCAGCGCACATAGGAAATATCCAAACTTATTCATTGAAATCTTTAATTTTGGTATTTTGCACAGGAAATTAAAACAATGTAGCTAGTGACTATCACCATTTCAAACTTTATAATCCCAAAAGTACTATAAGGAAATATAATGTTTTGGCATTTCGATCAATAAAGTAGTACTAATTAATAGATAAATTTAGTCAAATACTACTGTTATGTTAAATTTATGTATGGAACTTGCAAACTTCTGAGTTTTAAGAGTTCATGAATCATGGTAGAGTTTGTGAAGTCCTAACTAACAAGTATAATTATCAAGAAGGTTAAAATTAAGCATAGAAGTCTACAGAATTTTCTATCATTTTGCCTGGTTGATTAAGTAGTTGGGTAGTTTTAAATTTAGCATGTGATAGTCTACGCAAATATAATATATGAAGGCCAAATCTGTGAAGATTAGCTCTCTTTGAGCAATGCAAAGAGCAAACGATCAGGCATTTCCACTGCTCTTTGAATTCTTCCTTCAATGGACTATTAGAAAGCAGTAACTCTTAATTTATAAACAGAATGGAATAGAATAGTTAGAAATTAACTCATTTCAACTGATTGTACACCGCTGCCGGCCCGAAAACCCTTTTTCAATCGGAAGTTAATTATTATGTATTTGTTAAGGTCGCATACAGATGTCGTGTTAACCAATTTATAATACCCTTGTAATGTTTTTCTTCTAAGTAGTGGTTGCCACGGAGCTAATTAAAAAGAACATTAACATTTTAAAATTCAAGTGCATTTGTATGATTGAATTATTGTGGACTTCGAGAACGAGTCAAACCTCATCGACCAAGTTAAATCGGACCATACCCTAATAACATATGAATATCAATTGTCAACCTGACCCTTTTGGGAATCTTTATGAGGTACTGTAATTATGAAGATGGCTAGAAAATATAATATTAATTCTAATAATTAAGAAGCTAAGTGATGGAGTCTACTAAAGTGGGTTTAGATAGAACTCATTCCTAAAAGTTAGGCCAAAGAATGAGACAGTCTATTCGATGATGTAACACAAATTCAACTTCTAACAAAGTTCATCTTTGAAAATTTCAAAAGAATGAAAAAATAGCTTTTCATGAAAAGATTTACTTCTCATCAAGAACAAGTTGAAGTATTTATATAATGCCTTATCTCATTATATCAAGTACTTGTATTGATCCATTCTCTCTTAGCTATTAGGTAGCTGATAAGAAACTGCTCAGCTTGTATTTTGTAATATTCAATTAATTGATAGATAATAGATGCATTGATCTACTATTCATAAATTATCCCATTTCAAAAAAATGGTGTTCCCAAACCTTCCTATATATATATATAAATGATGCACTTGCAGGTTCTGACTTTTTAACTGGGACAAAAGAGAACCAAGTGAAAAGTTGACCTTGATTTAACTAAGAATCAATATCAAGATGGTCAAAATTGAGCATACAAGTGTACGAATTTACCAACTAGATTACGTAGTTGAGTTCCTTAATAAAATCATAAACGGTTTGTCTTAGCGTGGTAGATATTAAGATATTGTATTTAGCGGCTCTGATCATGAAGAACAAGTCTACCAAAATATTATATATGGATTATAACTTGAGTTTCCCGAATTTGTGATTAGCTCTCTCCAACTACTAGATATGTAACTCATAGTAAAATGCTTAAGATTGTCAATTTCAATTTAATTAATATCCTAAAACATAAAAGTTCAATCAATTGTCTTATATTAAAAATTTTGTGCGTTTGAGTGTGTTTGTTTTAGTATTTTGGATAGTATTTTTGAAAAAGTAAGAGTTTAGTGGTAACGACGAGGTAAGATTTAAAAATTAACAAAAACATCCCTTAAGTTTGTTAATTTACTAAACACCCCTGTAATAAAAACATTAAAAATTATAAAAACACTCTCACCCACCCATTATATACCGGCAGCCGGGCACCACCGCCAGAGTCATTGTGTCGATGTACGACTAACTAGATCTGGCCGGTTGTGTGTCGAGATGGCCTTTTCCAGCCATATCCCAAAAAAGGCTAGATTTGCGGCTAGATCTGGTCATTGACGGTCAGATCTAGCCGCGTTTGGTCGTCAATGACGGCCAAAGATATGGTCGTTATTGATGGTCAACGATGGCCATATCTTGGCCATCGTTGACGACTAGCTATGACCAAAGATCTTACCATCAATAGCTAGATCTGGCCAAAAAAGTCTATATTATACCATGTTTCAACCTCCTTTAGGCAGTGGTGATTAGAATCTGGCAAATGTGGGTGGGTAAAGGTGTTTTTGTTAATTTCTAAATTTTTTAGGAGGTGTTTAGTTAAATTAATAAATTTAAGTATGGTGATCAGAAGTTTATTAAGCCTTTTAGAACAAGGATATTTGTACTATGGCAAAAGAACCAGTTTTTTCAGTGACTAAACCAGTGGTAATTTTACCTTGTTGTCTTCTTCTTTTGAGGTTCCACCAGATAGTTAATGCAATTAAGAGGACAAAAAATGCGGCAGCAGATGCTACCACTGGAATAACATACTTGGTTTTCTTCTTGATTTGGCAGGAAATNTATGGCAAAAGAACCAGTTTTTTCAGTGACTAAACCAGTGGTAATTTTACCTTGTTGTCTTCTTCTTTTGAGGTTCCACCAGATAGTTAATGCAATTAAGAGGACAAAAAATGCGGCAGCAGATGCTACCACTGGAATAACATACTTGGTTTTCTTCTTGATTTGGCAGGAAATCGATGAGCAAAATTCCCGATTTTTGTCCACACTGGCATGATTAAAATTCATCAACTGTCATATATGTAAAATTGCTAACACAGATCCATATTACAAACTCTGTTTTTGAATTTTTCAAATTGTGTGTTTTTATAAGAAATGAAATCCACAAGAAAATTTCAGGATTTTTATTGAGCATGCTGTGTATAGTATTTCTCAGCGAAAATGAAATTCACAGTGTGATATGGCAAAAAAGGGGATCCAGGATTACTGATAAGTAGCAAACCTTAATGAAAGGGATCCATTCTTTGATCTTTCCATGAGTTCATCTGGAACTGGACCTGTGAGCTTGTTTCCTTTTAAGTTTCTGCAATAGTAAATTAAACACTCATATGTATGTCATGTCTTTCTTCCTCAAAATACTAATATCTGGTGCTACTTCTAAGTCCAATAATTAGTGAACTTACAGGACTTTCAAGAATGGCAATTGAGAGAGAAATTCAGGCACCTTTCCAGTTAAACTATTGTTTGACAAATCCCTTAAATTAACAAGCAATTTTAATTGGTAATTTGATGTTTTTAGATGAAAAAATATAGTCAGAACTCATATCTATCCACAGTTGACCATTGATAAGTTTATGTACTAATACTTACAAGGACTGGATCAATGTGAGATTAGATAGGTAAGGAGCTATTTCCCCAGTCAATCCACTTGAAGACAAGTTCCTGATAGCATGTTCAATTAATTAAACTGAAATTCTAAATTAAGGATTATTATTTATGGACAAAAACTTACAAGGATATGATTCTGGGTGGATCATAACCCTCATAGCTGCAGTTTAGACAATCCCACGAGTAAGCCTTAGGTGAACATGGATCTCCTTGCCAGTTTCTCTTCACTCCATAAATCTTTTTTGTATTAATGATAGCATCAACTAACATTTTTTATGTATGAAAAAAGTAGTTAATTAACATATAATGATGGAATGTTTCACTGTGAATAACAATGAAAGCACATGTTGAAAGTGCATACCATCTACTTGGTCTGCTCGGCTTGTAAGAAGTCTTTTACAGTATAAATCTCAAGGGCATTCAAGATGGGCGGAAGGGTTGATTTCTCGATCCTGTTCAATGTAAGCCTCATTCCTCCAGTGAAAGGCTCGCCAAAAGATGCACTACTTGTAAATAAGTACACGGGTGAAAAACTCCTCCAAAATTTCACCATTTATGGAAATATTGATTTCTCTTGACTGATTAGCTTGCAGCTCTTCAACTTCAGCAAAGTGCAAATAGGGATAAAATTTGACATTCGGATCCTTGGGCTCCCATTTAATACTCAAAGGTCTGCTGGCATTTACTCGTGTGACTGTAGAACTCATGACAACAGATGGTGGATCGAAACCATTGTTACCTGTCGCGACAACTGGAAGTGATGTACTTAATTGATTAGTGCTAAGGGGTTCCCAAATGCGATCATAAATATCATCTTTGAACCTAAACAGGACAATTGAACAATAGTTTAAGGACAGAGAGCATTTCCAAATCCTGACATCATTGTAGAAATTACAAGTCATTGTAATTTACCTGACTGTTTGATCAGTAGTTAAGCCGCCCAGATCCATTCTTCGGTAGAGCACAATCGAACGATGCTGAGTTATGTAAGTAGCATTTTTCAACAGCCCAAGCTCCAAGATTGATATGAAAGGTGTTCCAAGACCTTTGTTTACTAGACAGATTGATATGTCTTTTGATGTGGGCATATGAATGATTTCCTTGACAATGGTTGAGGTTGAATTATCCAGTTTAATAGTATCCCAGATATTGACTCCAAGATAGAGATGAAATTCTGGTGGTGTATTTTCAGAATCATTGTTTCCATACATGAAACTAGCTCTGATTAAATACTCATTGTCTTTGCCTTGTGCAGGACTTAAGGTGTAACAATTTTTCATTCCTTCAGGAAAACTCCTGACAGTAAAGAATTGCTCTGCAAGGGTACTGGTCTGGAATTCAGATGATATATTCATATTTACTCCAGTTTCAATGAAGGTTGAATCCGAAATGTACTTAATATCTGTCATCTCGTCATTATAGCCAGAACCCGCCGGTATCCCACAGTCTATGCTAATGAAGCCTGACAGTGAATAACAGAGAAATAACATTGAGCTCCATCTATAGTTAATTACAAAATGACAAATAAACACTAATGGAACTAAAATGTTTGAAGTGCTCAAACTTGACTGATCCTGTGATAGCACCAAATTTGCAAGAGAAAAACAACAGAGCAATCCATGGAGGAAACATTTAGACATCTCCATTGACCTTAATTAGTCTCTTAATTTGTACAAAAGAGTGCTGACATCAACTTATATGTATTTCATCTTAAGAATTTCAAGATGTGACAAAAGTCTTTGAGCAGCCAAGCAACTAAGTCAATTGCCCATCTAGCTCTAAAAATCAATGTAGAAAGATGGGCATACGAGTCAATCAAAAAACAATCTAATTATAATCATCTCATGACATAATCTTATTCTGTTTATGATTTCATTTGTTCAGAACAAGTGATGGCCTAATGGGACCTTAATTATGTTATGTTTGCTTCATTACTCTGAAGATGAAATAAGTTAATGCAAGTGGAAGTGGACTTTGGTAGGAAAGGAATCTCTATTGTATAATGCTTATCAAGATATAAAGAAGACCTTAAAAGAGTAAAGAACATTCAATGACTTTGCAAATTGCAGAGAAAACTCAACTTCAATCATCTGCACAGACTAATTCAAGGGGTTCAATTTCCATTATTTGATCACTACAGAAATTTTTTTTTTTTTTTTAAGCCTTCAGTTGATCAACTATTCATATTGTAGCTTTCAAAAGTTTTGAAATGTCCTGAAACAAAAAGAAAATGAACTTAATTAAACAAGTTATCATTGCCTGGCTGGTTCAACATTCGGTCGCTGACCCTCAACCTGATAATCTATATTTTTGCTTGTTTATTTCAACCTTGTTTAAAATAAGCTCGGCGTATATACGTGGTTTGGACACACTCATTCTTCAAACTAATTTTTGATAGTGAGTTCTACCCAGACCCATGTAACGTGGTGTTAGAATTACACATATGTAGCTGATATTTTTGAGGTCCCGGGCCCTGCTGACGAAATCTATTGCTCTTGTAAGGACTTTAAGCTTAATGAATCTGGTATATATGGTTTGCTAGTTAAGTGATACCTTGCCATTGTATTATAAGGCTGTTAACTTAGTAATCCCATAAACAAATAACAATATATGTAAATGTTGGTCACAAGCAAGGAAAATCATTTATCAACAACTTACCCAAAACCAAAACAAAGATCAAACTAAATCAGCAGTAAACTGCAAGTGAATGAGCAGCTCTTCTTCTGTAATGTACATTATTTCATTTGTGCAACTAATTGAGTAGCTAGACAGATTCATAGTCATAATTTCTCCAGGATTTTGGATTCAATGCCTCAACCGTTTGTTTTTCGAGCTGACTCCAATGCCAAGCACTCTTTTAATTCCTTCACTACCCCATTCATGGTTGACTCTTTAGAGGAAGATAAGATCAACGCGCCATTGCTAGTTTAACAGCTTTCCAAGCAGAATTGGTTTCAAAATCTCCCTGTAAAGTTGGATCAACAATGTTTTCGATATCCCCTTTACCAATCATCTCAGTTACCCACTGACTTATATGAGTGTTCTCGTTCTCATGTTTTGTTATTGCAGGATAGCTTGTTATTATCTCCAGAAGTACAACTCTGATGCTATACATATCACTTTTCTTGTTCAACAATTATGCTACATAGTACTTGCATAAACATAAATCAATAAACCTACATCTTTTTTCTTGTGAAAGTTTCAATTTCAAAATCAATTAAGATTATCAATAACCAAATACTTCAGGGTTAAGATAGCCAGGAATGCGTTGACACATGATTACCACCAGTTGGAAAATTTCTGGACATGCCAATATCAGCTAATTTGGCTTCAAATTTTTCATTTAATATGATGTTTGAAGACTTGATGTCTCTGTGGACAATGGGAGGCTTGCAGCCTTTGTGCAGGTACTCCAGTCCTACATATATTGTGAATTGCATGCATATTGGTCTACTTGCCTCTTATTCGAAACATAAAGGTAAAGATGTTTGCTTCAGTTGTTTAATTACTAACCTTGTGCATCGTCCATTCCTATTCGCAATCTGTCTTCCCAGCTCAGAATAACTGCATTTCTATCTGTATTCATAAAGAAACTGTCTAATGAAGAAGTCCATAGGCCAAAGTTATAATAAAAGAAAGTTAAATTGATATTCTAAAAAATAAGAACAAGTGTAGTAACAAAATTGAAGACCTGAAAGAAGCTGCTTCAAGTTTCCCCCATATTGGTGCCCTCATTGCAATACCCCAACAGGTTTGTCTGGTTTCCATGATGAATTCTTATAAGAAGTTTGACCTGAAATTGAGTCCAAAAATCAAATCAAATGTTTACTTAAGTGAACTCAAAATAGCTTCATGGAGTTACATCACTGCCTACCTCTGCCCGGAACTCCTTAGAGCCTTGAACTGAAGATGAAGAGAGCATTTTTTCACAGCTACCTGAGTGTCATCCAAGTAGCCATGGTAAACTGTTCCGAATCCTCCTTTTCCAAAAGCCCTATATCCTAAACCCTAAACCCTTATTAATCATCAAACATTTGATTTCCTTTCATGACATGGCCATACAAGTTGAACCCTTAATAGCCATGGGCATACAAGTCAATCAACAAACAATTAATCATCTCATAACATAATCTTATTCTGTTGTTAATTTCATTTGTTTATAACAAGTAATGGCCTAATGGGACATTAATTATGTTATGTTTGCTTCATTTCTCTGAAGATGGAATAAGTTAATGCTTGGACGTTGGTAGGGAAGGAATCCTCATTGTGTAATGCTTATTGCAGCCAAGTTTGTAGCAGAACATGCTTATTAAGATATAAACAAGACCTTAAAAGAGCAAACAACATTTAATGACTCTGCAAATAGTGGAGAAATCACAAGTCAACTCCTGTAAATAGCTCTATATGTGCACATACTGATTCAAGGTGTTCAATTTCCATTACTTTTTATCACTATACAATTTTGTTTGTTCTTTTCTAATAAACCTTGATTTGATCAACTGTTCATATTGTAGCTTACAGCCAAATTGAAACATTTGGTTGGTGACCCTTCACCACAATAAGCTTCTCTCTTAATGAAATCTTATTTAGTGTAATCACAGGAACTCTTTCGAAATATCTGAGCTACTGTTTCCTTTTCTGTCGACAGCTTTTTTCAAGATTAGACATGAGAAGAACATGATTTGAAACTTGTGGTCATTAGTGAATGAATAAGAAGTATGACTTGGTTCCTGTGGTGGTCATTAACGAATGAAGAACAAAGACGATGTGGTTCTTGTGGTTATTAGTGAAATGAAATATTTTTGTATCCATCAATTCGATCGTTCACAAACCCAATCAGCTTCCATCCCCTTTACAGCTTGACAAACTTACAATCTCATGATTCATATGCTGGACTCAATGACTTTTCTGGACCATATATCAATTGGTTCACTCACTATTCTACTTTAATCAGTGAAAATGAAATATCAAAAGTAAGTATAATGAGCATGTTATAGCATTCATAAGAAAATTTTCAGGAGATTATTAACCATACAAGTTTCGTTTTTGTATAATATCTTCTATCCACCTCGTCGAGTGGAATTTATCCATCTGGTTAACTGGAATTCAGAGAGTTGCGATTATTTTACCCACCCTGTCAAATGGGGTTATGAGAGTTTACGTGTCTCATTTGGTAAAACTTTATATTTATATTCAACCTCATTTGGTGAGATTCGAATTTATCTCATACTCCTTTGAAGTTTGTAAAATTAAGATCATTACATATTATCTTATTAATCTCATCAAATTTTATCTTAAATCTTAAATAGTGGAACTCAGAGCGTGTTTCCTTGACTCTAACCTGATTGTTAGCCACATCAAGTTTTGCTTGATTGTGTTAACATCAAATAGGACCAATTTGGGCAAATAACCCAATTGTCGGTACATAGTGATAATGCAATACAGTGGAGCATCGAAAAATATTTATTCAGAAGGCAATAACAAGTAGATAATTTGAAACAAGGGCTTGTCCTAAACAAAACAAATAGATGAAAATGGAGTCCTTGAACTAAAAAATGGTGAGTTTGCTTACGTGCTTACCAATACCACCACAAGAAGGGAAAGTAACAGCTTGACAAACCCTATTAATTTTACTTTATCCTTTAACTCCCTTTGCCTTTCAATTTGTAACAACTCGACATCTATTTAGTATTTTTTCCTAATAATTTGGCAATGTGTCACATTCTTGGTCGTAGTTTTTGATTTCTGACTTACCATTAAACTAATGCTAATTCAAAGTTTTTAAATTATATTATCATTTATTCCTTATCCTTTTTTAATAATCTACAGAAGTTATCATCTTCCAATGCCAAAATAACCATGTTTATCGACTTAAGTCATCGCAATAGACTAAAATAATTATATAAATATGATTAGATATCTCTCCTGACAACTCGAACATAAGATATTTTGAATATAATTAACTCCAATTGTTAATGAGTTTGTCATTCAACAACAAAAAGAGATATATTTTATATATTTTTGTTATTTTTCAAATCTCATATAAATTTTTGTCATTTTATTTGATTGTATCTTAACATGATTAATTCATTAATCCTAATTTTAATAATAAAAAAATTAAATATTAAACTTAATTCGGTTGATGTACCACAGTAAGGACGGACTAAAAAATGCTTCGATATTTATTTTTATATTTAATTATTATTATTATTTGGTAAATGTACGAAAAAGTACATGTGACTTGTGAGTGACTTTTCCCCTTAAACGAAGCAAAAAAAAAAAAAAAATCTTCACTCCGAAGTCTTCGTGTTTCGTTACACAACCCATTTACAGGGTGTCTCTTTAGCATGTCTTAACATACGTGTGCTCCTGAGGAATACACGTGTCAGTAAAGGAACATGTGACACAGAGACACGTAGCAATCCGACAAACAACAGAGGGCATCGGATGACGGAGTATGATGTGGAAGTAGTGGAAAAAACGGTGACTGGAAATAGCAAAGGGGAAGCCGAATAAAACAAAAGAAGGAAGAAAAGTCACAGTCAATGACTGGGTGCCACGTCAGTGGACCCTCACAAGTAGGTCACGTGAAGGTATGAAATTGTGGCATCCAACTCAAGCCTGACTCAATCATGATAAAAGCCAACGTTTCATCATCATTCAATCTCCCACTTCATTAAACTACTATTTTGTTCATTTCGTTTATCTTTAATTAAATATCTACTAAAGCATCGTTTGGATTGCTTTTTTATGTTAAAAGCACTTCTTAAATTATAAATTAGACCGTGGTCGGTTGGATCTACTTGCTGTCAAACGAGTTTTAGTTTTTTTTTTTTTTTTTTTTTTAACGTGACTTAGATATTTAAGTTAATATTGAAATCTATCTAATTCTTAAGTTCATAGAACACTTTACAAACCCAATAAACTCAAATAATTATATAAATATAATAGATACCTCTCTTGAATCTTTTTTTGGTATAATTAATCCTAATGGTTAAAGGAGTTTGTCATCTGACTATAAAGAGAGAGATTATTGTCAAAAAAATTTATTTAAAACCATAAACACTTTTGAAGTTTTTTAAGTTGTTTGTAATATTTCAAAAGGCGTTTATTGCATTTAAGAATAAACTATTTTCAGGAGAAAGCTTAAAGTTTGTGCCTTCTCATAGGCTTTTTATGAGTTTATTTAAAATGTTAAAATTTTGAAAATATATTTATTCTATTTTATATATTTGGTTTGATTTATTCTTGTATAATAAAGCTATTTATGGTAAATTAACACGAAAAGCATTTTTGCATTTCCGTGATCAAACAACAACCTTTTTTATAAAAGTTATATTTTCATAAGCATTTCTTTAATAAGTTTTTCTTCTATAAAATCTTCTTAAATATAATAATTTAAAAAATTTCCATTAATATTATACTAAATAATAAAGTATATAGACTTTAGCTATATACAACACCACCAATTGAATATTGCAAGTTTATTTTTTTATATATAAATTTAATAATATGATTTTATAAAATTTACGTCGATATATTATAATAAAATTTTAAATAAACATATATTTTTCTAAACAAAAAAATTCTAATATCACTTTTAAATTTGTGCTTTGATTTGAAAAATAATATTTTTGTAGTAAAGTATTAGCCATGAAACTTAATTTCCTGGGAATAAGCATTCAGTATTCTAACAAACTAAACCGAATTAAGTACTTTAGTTTAATTTAAAATTTAAAATTCAAACAATCAATCAAATTTGAATTAAATTTGACTAATAAATTGAAAATAATTAACAATACCACATAAAATTTAAGAATAATATTTGAGATATGTCTGAAAAAGAAAATTCTTGTTTTTATAATCTTAAAAAAAAAAAAAAAAAAAAAAATGCAGCGCTTATACTTCTCCCTCCCAAACACGACCTTACAATTCAATCTTCCTGCAAGGCCAGTTGGCAACTTGCATGGGACGTGTCTGTTATCAAATTTATTAAAAGCTATCAAATTTTACTTTTCTTGCAAAAATAATAATAATAAATAGAGAAGAGATAAATATCAAGGAAAGACCTGATGGATATAAAAATGATAAAAACAATATTGTTATTATATACATAGAAAGTTCAGATTTTCAGGGAAGGACTCGGGACCTCCGAATTCTCAGGGAAGGACTCGCCGGCCAATTATAAATACCCTCCAATTTTTCAACCCTAAAAATGCACCTTTCACTTCATCTCTTCTCCTTTTTTGTTTCTACGCTTGTTTTCTTTCCCTTTTTTCTTTTCTTTGTTGAAAATTTCAGCTCCTTGAGCTTCGATTCAGGATGACTATCATCATTGATCAGCCTCATTTTGGTAAATTTTTTTTTTTTTTTTTTTTTTTTTGGTTCTTTACATGCTTTCTGTTGTTTTTCTTCTTTGAAAATTAAAATAGCTTTCTGGGTTTTCTTTGGGCACATTTTGCTCCATGATTTTTCACTTTCTATTTCTTCCAATTGACGAACCTCAGAAATTTTTGCTCCATAGGTTTAACTTTTATTTTATTTTTAAACAAAAAATCTGTAAGCTGAGCTAACATTTCTGGGTTTTTATGCAGTTTTTGTGGGTTATTTATTTATTTATTTTTTTGATTAGATAAACTGAGATTCTGAGAAGTCTAATAAACAATTTTGTTTGAATATTTGATTTAATCACAAATTTTTATTTATTTTTGCTGTAAAATCAGGAGTTGAGGAACAGGAAAAGAAAGTCCCAATTGATGAAACGATTGTGACAGATGAACAGAAAGAACTTTTGTTGAATGGTGGATTTCTGGTGGCACATACCAATTCTTTTGGACACACCTTTAGGTAGCACTTTCCCTAATTAATTAATTAATCATCATAAATTAATTAATTATGTTCCTTAATTACAGATAATATTAAATCAATAGTACTTCACAGGCAAAGTCGCATCTCACTTGATTTGGAACACTTCGGATATCTTTAAAATTTACCGAACCTGAAATTTGGAATTAATTATTTTTTTTATTTTTTATTTTTTTTTGGGATGGATTATTGGAATATAAATCAATTGTTTATTTGCTGTAATATACAGCATATAAGACACGGCAAATCACAACCCTTGGGCTTTGGCAACAAGTAATTTAATTGAATGTTCTGTGACTTCTGTCCCCTAGACAGGCAACTACCATTTTTTTTTTTTTTTTTTTTGCTTTGTCCATAATAATGAATATTTGTTGGGCTTGATCCGATCTTTTTCATGCATTTTTTTCATATTCGGCCGACAGTTAGTGGATTAACTTATTTTCAGGCCTAGCCCAATATAGCTTAATAAGGTTTATCCACATATAATAAATAAATAAAATGAAAGAAATTAATTATTAGTATTATTATTATTTTCTTTTCTAATTGTTTTTCCCAGCCTGGTTTGAATTGAATCTAACATGAACATGTGCACAGAGATTATGATGCTGAAAGTGAGAGACAAGAAGGGGTGGAGAATTTCTATAGAACCAATCACATTAATCAGACATATGACTTTGTAAGCAATTCAAATTTATTTTTTATTTTTTATAATATGTTCTATCTGTTTTTGTAAATATTCTAACTGTAAAATGTAATTTAATTTTGCTGTAGGTTAAGAGGATGAGGACAGAGTATGGAAAATTAAACAGAGTTGAAATGAGCATCTGGGAATGTTGTGAGCTTCTAAATGATGTGGTTGATGAGAGTGATCCTGACTTGGATGAACCTCAAATTGAGCACTTGTTGCAGACCGCCGAAGCTATTCGAAAAGACTACCCAGATGAAGATTGGTTGCACTTGACTGGCCTCATTCATGGTATATTCCTTTTCTTGTTTGATTAAATTCTAGCATAATTTAAAGATACATTGTGCCTGAAGTTTCCTAAATTGGCTAACTTTGTTATTACATGGAGTGAAGATCTCGGCAAGGTGCTGCTTCTTCCTAGCTTTGGAGGGCTTCCGCAATGGGCTGTTGTCGGTGAGTTGCATATTTTGAAGGTGAAAATTGAAGCTACAAATATGACCATTTCAGTTTTTGCTAACTAAATTTATATTGCAGGTGATACATACCCGGTTGGTTGTGCTTTTGACGAATCAATCGTTCACCACAAGGTACTTTTCACCGGTTTTAGGGTATCTCATGAGAATGGCCTTAGGCAAATTCTGATGCATACTGCATTGTTATTACAGTATTTCAAAGAAAATCCAGACTATAACAATTCTGCTTACAATACTAAATATGGAGTCTACAATGAAGGATGCGGATTAAACAACGTACTGATGTCGTGGGGGCACGACGACTACATGTACTTGGTAATATTTTGGAGCCTTAATCAAATTTCATATTGCTGTTCATAAATTTACATTCATCAAACTAAGTTTTAGCTTGGAAAATAATTTAGGTGGCCAAGGAGAATAACACTACTCTGCCTTCAGCAGCGCTTTTCATCATCAGATACCACTCATTCTATAGTAATTAGACATTTCATTTACTCTAAATGTGTTTAATGTTTATATTTAAGTGATTAAGTGGCATTAATACATCTGATTTTCATCAAATTGCAGCACTACACAGATCAGAAGCATATAAGCACTTATTGAATCAGGAAGATGTTGAGAATCTGAAGTGGCTGCAAATATTCAAGTAAGCTTATCCATAACTTCTATTAAAATTCAATCACTTAAGTCAAGGTTAACTATATTTTCTTATCTTATCCATATTCTTATTCAATCCTGTGCAGCAAATATGACCTTTACAGCAAGAGCAAAGTCCGGATAGATATCGAAAAGGTCAAGCCGTACTATCTCTCCCTCATCGAAAAGGTGAGCTAGCTCAAAGTCATGTTCTCGTGTCACATTTTATTAGATTATCTGTTCTTAACATGAAGTTGGTGTATTGATGTTGTTGCAGTACTTCCCTGAGAAGCTAAAATGGTGAAAATCGTGGAGCTGTGGAGCTTGATGGGTCAATCTCTATCCCGGGTGATTGTCGGAAGAGTTAGAACTAGAAGATAAGTAGAGGAATGGATGTCACCATTGTTAATTAGATAAACTAGTTTGAAGATCTTGTAAGAAAAATAAAAGTGAAATGTTGTAGTTTGAGTGAGGTGTTTTATGTTATCTGTTTGTTTGCAATAATAAAAGCTATATTCCATTTGTTCAAATTTCTAGTCTTGAATCCAAACCCAGGTTACAGAGTTGAATTAAATTAAATTATAGGAGTTTGGCGAAATACAAATTGTCATCAGGCTTTCATAAATTCAAGTTGGTCACCATCAAAATTCAGTCAAGATATTTATTTCAAAAATTCAAAGCATAAGCTTGCAAGCTACCACAACCCACAAAGTCAAATTGTTATCTTGAAGAAAAGCCTAATCTGTCATTAATATACAAGAGAAATATTGGTCTAATATTCTTTACTGTACAATTTAATCTTCGTTGTTATCAATGTGACATATTGATTTTCAAGTAGATATTTATGAAACGATCATATTGTATCGTGTCGCTAATGTCGGCTTATTTCTTACCTCGTATTGGTAGATTATTCCAATATTCTGAAAACCGGACCGACTTTGACTCGATCAACAACTCGTTTCACTGTTTAACCGGTTGGTCAGGCCAGTGACGTCAACAACCAATTTTTTTTTTAAATTTGTAAATTTGTTCCTTAAATTTTAGTATATTGCAAAAATGCTCCTAAAAAATTGCAAAGTAGTCCCTAAAAAATATAATATATTTCAAAAAGTGCCCAAAAAATTCAATTAGTCCTTGAGGTTTTGAAATACTACAAAAACACCTCTAGAAAATTATGAATTAGCCCATAGAAGTTTAAAATCTAACAAAACCCCCTATAACCTGAACCGGACTAGATAGGTTGCCGGTTCCTGATTCGATTGGCCAGTCTAGTCCAGTTTTTAGAACACTGGATCATTCCAAAGTCTATCTCTTACGCTACCAGTTCTTTCAGGAAACCCTATGCTGTATGGTTATTCTATAAGGCTTCTCTAGCCATGCCTAGCCCTAGTGTTTTGGCTTAACCTTACCGCGTTTCTTCGTGGCCCTAGTTGTTTGGCTATAGTACTATAAGATGTGAACTTGAAGCCTCTCTGTCTTGTCTCCCAAGTCCCACCCAGCTTACCTACCACTAACACCTCGCTATATTGTGTTGTAAGAAAATACATACGACAAGTCATTTTCGCAAGACGATGTAACTGACAGGTCGTTTTGACCAAATTACTAAATATAAACGTAGACATTGTAATATTAGCCTTGATATATCTTAAATTCTTGATATGAAAGGATAAGCATAATATCATGGTGAAAGTCTATCATATATAAACAGCTTCAAAGCTTGAAAATCCTGATTCAGCATGAATGAATTGAACCATTCAGATCTTGACAAACAGTTCTTCATGGAGAACTTGATAGAATTATGAGAGACAAAATATAAGGTTGCAAGTTATCACATAGTCAAACTTTTATTTTTAATTATAAAACAGTTCTTGATTTGACTATGGTTAATCTAATTTAATCTCAATGTTATCAACCTGACATATCAAATTGATAAAAACAGCTTTGTGTGAAAAAAAAAATAAGAAGTAATTTTGTACATTGAATTGTATATGATGGTACAATAAATGTTTGTACGCAATCTTAAGTTCGATTATCTATCTGAGCATTTATAACTTAAATAGGGGACCGTAGCGATAGGTTGTTACACTAGTCTCCCTCAAGAATTGATCGAAGCATGCGTAAACTTCTAATTTGGTACAAAATAAACCATATACAGTACTAAATTAAATTTCAAATATCACGAACACGCAATTTTGTAATGAAAAAGTCAATGAAAAATTAATTCATCTGGCAGCTTGAAAGATTCAACTTCAACTCTAAGAATATAACAGCAATCTAGTTAATTAATTAGTGGGAAACCAATCTTTTGACTCAAAAACTTCGGCATTACATACGTACCAATATTGTCTTGTGCAAGAACTCTTGAAATCTATAAATTTGCTTCATTTGTAATATAGCCGAAGCATATAATTAGTTACATTTTCTCTTGAAATTAAGCTCAGATTAATCATGGCAATCAACAACGCAAAATCTTTGCTGGTGACCCTCCTCATCTTCGCCATGGTGCTCTCTCCCCTTCAGCTGCCATGCGAAGCAGCTCGAGTTCAAGGTAATCACGTAACTCATACATATCACCATATTTACACGCACTACAAGAAAATCAGCCTCTTCTACCGACGCAATGACTTCACGTCGGAGTAACTTTGTAACATTTGTTGGTGTTAGAAAGCTTAATACTAACATAGATATTTGAAGCTACATTATTTGTTAATCTTTACCTGCAAACTTATTTAAGTTTTTCGGTTAAGTGATTATGTAAAGATGTTAGGGTTTCATTTTGATATGCTAACTCCTTGATTTGCAGGTTTGGATCGAGTATTACTACAAGACGGCCCAATTTGCCCAGCTTGTGTGTGCTGTGCGCCTGCTCCACCAGGTGGATGTTGCCCTTGCTTTTGCCCTGATTCTCCTGATCAACCCTAGCTCACTCAAGCAAAGGATCTCCATGAATAAATTATGAGAGTGCTTGATATATATGAATAAAACAGTCGCCATTTATAGTTGTATATTGATATGGATTCATCGTCTTGAATCCATATCTTGTTTTCCATTATTATGTATCCAAGTGTTTGTAACAGTATAATTTGGAATAAATTATATCTTATGTCGTAGTGTTATGCATCAATTTAAAAATTATTGACAATATTTATGGTAATTAAATGAAATATATAGACAAATAAATACATTTTAATAGAAATTTTGTTGAATATACATACGAGTGATTTTAGTATCATCCTTCTCATCGAAAATTTGTCTCGATATTACAGAGGTGATCCTACTTTTGTTCTAAATTAAGCGTATTTTATTTTTTGGAATGATAAGAATTTTATAAAAGAGAAAAAAAATGTACAAAAACGAGGGGCATACCCCAAGAGAAAGACTGATAAAACTCAGTCAAGAAAACACATGAAAGAAAACCACAAAGCCACAGATTGGCATAAAAGAGCACGCAGGCTCCCCACAGAACAAATCAGGAAGATGCCATAAACCACAAAACCACAAACCGGCATAAAGAGCACGCAGGCTCCCTACAAAGCTAATCGGGAAGGTGTCAAATCGCACGGAGCTGGGATGAGATCTCATACTTGGGTGCTAAACCCAATATCTTGGCCTAGACTAAATCACAAATAGCTAAGACCGTATCTTTGCAAGAGCTACAGTGCTGACGAAACACACGGTTATTCCTTTCAAGCCATAGAAAGTAAACTATAGCTAAAAGGACTAACCAAGAAAGAAGGTGTCTGAAGTTCCCTTTACGTCTAAGATGCAAGCTAGCCCACTAGAGCAAAGAGAGCCAAGAGAGAGTAGGCCATGTAGAGAGTGTCCTGGTAGTGACCTCCCGCCAGACATAACTAGAGAAGTCACAGCTGAAAAACAAATGGTCATGGGTTTCTATAGCCGACCTGCACAAAACAGTGTATTTTATTTTGTTATACCTTAATACTATATAATGTATTGCTCCAAGTATTTTCACCGTATTAGAACTTGATTATTTCTATTAATTAACGAGTGATGTTATCGGCTCAATTATTATTAATTTTTAATCACAGTTTTATTTCTTAATAAAATTACTAAATACGACGGTACAAATTATAAGTATGTAAAAGTTTCAATTCCACTTTCAATTATAAACCCTAAATCTATTTTTTTTTAAATGGAGACAAAATTTATGCAATTGAAAGAGTTTGGTTAAGATCATGTAAGTACTAAATCTTTGCTTTATTATTTTTCTTTTTAATTTGTTTTTTTTTTTTTTTTTTTTTTTTTTGTTTGTTCTTTTGCATTTCTCCAAAATTTATAAGTTAGCTTGATGCATTCAAATTTCTCAATTATTATTCTTACATCTTGGAAATAGAACCCAAGGTTTTAAACCTGTTCAGGTGAAACCCGCAAGTGGCCAGGTCCTAGTTGACCGTTTCACCGGCAGTCAAACCGTGATGTCAGCATGTAAAAAGTTTAAAATCTAGTAAAACACTCTTGAATTACTAGTTCTTATATTTTGAAATCATGCAAAAATACCCCTATAACACCTCCAGCTTCAACAATCAGAGCCAAATAGGGCTTGTATTCAAGGTCGACAACACACCCCATCACCACAAACTCTCTCTCCGCACTTCTAACCAAAACCCATCTCACCCCACCCTCGTATCAATGCTTTCTTATATGTCATATATTTTATTTATTTATTTTTTTTCACTTTCTTCTTGGGAAAAAGTAAAGTGAAATTATAGTTGTCATTGCATGATGGAAGTCCAAGGCCGCTTTAACCTTTAAAGTTTCTTCGATGAATGACTTGTTCTTCTTCAAAATGAGAGTAAGAACATAGCACCAAGCTTTGAGTTATGATTTGCGTTTTCTTCTACACATATTTTTCGATCATTTCTCTTTTCATCTACAACCTATGCTTCTTAGGCTCAGGGATTGCGGTTGTAGATTCTCCCATATAATTCTCTTTGACATGCTACTTTATGTATACTCTCTGATATGGGTTAATTTATCTCTATGCTGTCTACCTGCTATCTCAAAGAAAAGGGTACTTATTTGGTTATGGATTTATTGTAGATGCTATTTCGAGAGGATACCACGGAGGATGTTTAGATGCCATTGAAGGAAACCGTAAATACACGAATGTAGATATGTCTCACTAGATCGATGTTATTGGATTGATGATGTGATAATTTAGCCTAGCAGCCAATTCTGTTGTCATTAGCTCAATCTGAAGTATGTTCTGCGCTCAATATATTTGTTTAATGTAAATGACGAATGGAAGATATATATTAATATGCAACTTGATGCACCACAGAATCTAATGACATGTAAAAGCCTTATGACCCGATTTTCAGTTCTTCTCCTTTGGCCAGTTAACACAATTTGGATTTATCAGAGTAATTGTCTGATACATTCTTCTTCTATTATATTTGATATGTCCTATAAGCAATTTTTTGGCCCGCAAAAACATTAATGTGACATCAAGTGTCATTAATGTGATATCGCGTATAAATCTATTTTTTGATGTGAGTGGGTTTGAGGAACAATAACATTGTTTATGTTCCTTGTACGGTTTAACTTAGACAGACTGCTTGCAAGGATGTGGATGAAATGGGAGTTGTGAAGTTTATACAAACCACAAGGCCAACAACCTGATTCAGCGAGCCTGTAGTTCTATCTTTGTGTGTCAAATTAATACCTCCTCTTATTGAATGGATTATTTCGGTGCTAAGTTCCTGGTTTTTTGTTTTTTTGTTTTCACCTTTTCTTCTTTTCTCTCTTCTTGTACTTGATAGGTAGAGGTGGCTGCACAGTGGAAGAAATGCCGGCATACGATCCGAGCACACACATTGAGCACGGTAGAGAGAAGTATTACCAGATGGCAATATTCCCATCTGGTCCGTACAACCGGATGGAATGGGTAAATTTAGTAAGAACAACATGGTTATGTTTCAGGGAAGTCCAATACAAGAGAAAGGTAAAATAAAGTCTAAACATCTATGTTTTTGTCTCGTTCCTTTGAACATGTTAAAATATGACATGCAGAAAGTTCTTTTGCTCTGCAGGCTGCTTACATTGCTGTAATGAGAAATGCTACCACCACAGATAGGCGTGGCTTCGAGTCCCTACTCAAGTTTTACAAAAAAGCTGATGCAGTAGAAGAGAAGGAACTGATTTTACGTAAGACTTTATAAAAATTGAATTAACGATGGTCTTGCATTCATCTCTTATCTGTGATTTGGACTTTTGTGTGGATTTGATGTTATATATTTGCCATGACACAGAGGCTATAGCATGTTCTCCTGACCCGGATATGGTTGCAAAGGTTTTGAACTTTTTGGTGTCTGATGATGTCTCTCTCTTCTTTAAGTACGCTTCGTGACAGCTTTGAATTTCCTTGTTAGCATCATGTTTACTAAGTTCATCTCAAAATTCTTTCAGGTTCAAGATCAAGACGATAATTCTGTACTTGGAGGAATAAGCTTAGAAGGCCAGCATGGAGATGGTTGTAGGTATACAGCTAGCTCCTTGGTTGATTTAACCTTATGAATCTTATTGAAATCACATCGGGGATTTTAAAATAATCGGTTGTAGGTGTTATGGGGATTTGGAAAATTAATCTGAATCATCTACAATAATGTGGAAGTCTTTTTGCATCCTAAAATTAATATAATCACATATGTTTAGTAATGCGTCAGGAATGGATTGGATTCGATATTATTTATTGCCCTGTTGAACTGTAAGTTGACTCGGTTATTTTCTTATGCAGTTTTGCAGCAATGAAAATCCTGGTGAGGTTGAATTATTTTTCAAAAATCATGTAAACCCTGGAATTAACAAGATTTTGATGTAAAGCATTGAGCAAGTCCAAATCAAGGCAAGATGGATGAAGGCATCAAGCAAGAACATTCTCTTCCAATATTACTCATGCAATTAGCTCATAAGGTATAAAAGTATATTCCAGGACTTTAATTAGGGGTACTCAAAAGAACTAATTGGAACTGGAATCAATATGTACCCTGAGTTTGGTTCTGATTCCTACCTAAAATTGGCTATCAATGGATAGGTTTCGGTTCCAAATTTTTGGAACAGTCATTGTGCGGTTCCAATTCTGGTTCCTACAGTTAGGAACCGGAACTGGGAACCGAGACTAATATGAAATAAAATTAAAGAGTTGGGGAAGAGGGGGTATTTGTAAGTTTTTGAGGTTTTTTTGGCCATTTTAAAAATTTTTGGGGCAAAGTAGCTGGAATCGGAACCGTTGTTACAAGTTCCGGTTCTGATTCCAAATTTCAAGGAACCATCAGTTCCAATTCCTTCAAAAAATACAGAGTACCCGGAATCAAACACCCCTAATTTTAATACTAGTGAAAAGGAACCAACCTGTTGTAAATATTACAATGCTAGATTATTTGTCTATGTTATAGCATCAATAAAACAATGTAATGGTGCCCCTCGAATAACCAGAAGACATACAAAAAACTTGTGCATATTTTTATATCAAGAATCTATCAATGTGTTTGTTTTATTATTTTAAACAGTATTTTTGAAAAAGTTAAATTGGGTTATTATCACGAGAATAAGATTTAAATTTAAAAATATGTTTGATAAGATTATTTTTTAATTCCTTATATTTGTTAATTTAGTTAAATATCTCCTATAATAAAAATTTGAAAATTAACAAAAAACCCTACCCACCCACCCATTAAATGTCGAAAGTCAATCACCACCGTTGAAGGGTAGCCAAAGGTCGTCGGAATGACACATGACTAACTAGTTAGGGGTGTTGTTTAGTTAAATTAACAAACTTAGGGAATTAAAAAAATATAAATATTTTAACTTGAATAGAATAAAATTGGATTTTGAGAATAGTGAAACAAACATGTATTTTGAATAGGATAGGGTAAGACTAAGGAAACAAACACAGCTTTGTAACTTCACGTTCATCATAGGTTTTGAGGATCTTATGGTGATCTTATAAACTGCATTCTCTCTTTCATAATGTAGAGTTTTTGGATCCCAAAGCAAAATATCGAAAGTTTCTCATAATCTTTGTCCAATGGAAGCAACTTTCCCAAATATCTCTCTAAATTCTCTCTATTAAACGCCTAAAACAAAAAAATCGAACATCTAAAATTTTCAAGAACAGTTAGTTTCAGTTCCACCGCACCAAACACAAATAGCTCGTGATCGGACGGCTGTGATTGCTTGTCTTCCAAACAAGTGCAAAATGCCTGAGGATATGAAAGACAGATAGCAACATAAGCAAAAGTTACACCTCCAATATCATTTGAGCAACTATGTCTAACGTTGTCTTTCTCTCAAGATAAGACAAAGTACGATGCTTTAAGATCTTTGCCGGCTCCTATGAATAATATGAATTCAAGATTCAATCATGTTAATTATTAAAATCGAAGACAGTATCATAAATAGACACATGCAAAAAGAATGGCTAAACTTGACTTTAACTATCTCATGTAACTTAATTTATAATTGTTTTTTTGGCAACCGTTACATCTAAAAAAAATTAATCTTTTTTAATAATAATCGACTTCTACTTAACATTAACATTTTACAATTCGAATACCATCTAACAATTAATTTCATACCCTCTAAAGAGCTATACTGATATGAAAAAAGTTGTACTATAGTACACTCACCTGTGTTGAATAAAACTTTTAAGTTTTTCTGCTCTAAAGAGTTCATTAATAAAATCTTCACTTCTTCTCACATAACCTAACCAAATAAAAATAATTTGAATGAGATCTAGACTCAATGACTAACCAAATAAAAATAATTTAAGGAGATAATAACAACTCATGTGATGAAAACCCAAATTAGTCGCATTTGGCAATGTATGGTAAGGACAGCCAATGATAAAACCTTTCAAATTATAGTATGAGATCCACCTAAATATAGACTATAAGTTATCTATCATAATACAATTTACAACCAAATTATTATAAACACCATAAACACAAGATTCACCTCAACAGAAAGCCTAACATAATAATTCAATACATAATATAATTTTTACTAACTAATTTCTACATATTAACACCCACATAAACAAAAATTAAATTACAGCACTAAACTATGCAGACTCATACTGTAAGCCACTCCAACATACTTTGTTCCTACGTCCAAACCAAGCAACCGTCCTTAATTTGAAACAACCACTCTCAATTTAAAACAACCACTCCAACATACTTTGTTCCTACGTCCAAACCAAGCAACTGCCCTCAGCTTGAAATTGTTACTCCAATGTACTTTGTTTCCACGTCCAAACCAAACAACCGCCTTTGTTTTGCAAAGTTTGCCTTAAGGATAGATGGAACAACCGCACACAAAGTCAGTATTCAATTAAGCATTATAAGCAGACAAACATAAACAATGTTATATAATTCAAAAACAAAAAATCGACAAATCGTAATTTTATGACACCTAAAGGGAGGAAACCTCCCCAACACCCCAACCCTTGAGACACATAGAGGATCGAGGGAAAGCAAAAGAACCAAGCAAGCAAGTTAGCCCAGACACCCCTGATCATAAAAATAAAGAACCAAGCAAAACAAAGATGTATAATCCTTTACAAATCAGCCCACACAAAAGCAACAATGCCCCACAAAGGAAACCCAAAAGCCTAAACCCAAAATACACCATTCTCTAACTAAATAAAATTGTCATTATTTGACATTTTTGTCCTCCTTTTGATTTTTTTAAACAACGATTAACGTAAAATTAATATCACAGAGAATACTATATAGTATAATCATTATTGTCGCCGTCCTCCTCCTCATCACATATCATCACATCATTAAAACAAGAACAAAACCCACTGCCAAGCGCCTTAAACCCTGACTGTCAGTAATATGAAAACCATTCGCATCTGTCAGACCATGGATGCAGTTCCAAACCTGCCTGTGGATCAATGTCTTATGAAAGAACTTAGTATTCTGATCCCCTAAGTTCAACCATTGAACACGAAATCGCTGCTTAAAAAAAGTCTCCTCATCTCGATAAAGACTGAAATACTGGTTGGCAAGGTTCCTCTCCTGAGAGATACACTCAGTAGAAAGGGCGTCCCGGTCCAAATTTGCTTAGGATGTTGCCCACTGAGCACGAGCCTCAATCACCCTGCTAAAGATATGGCTAGAATCCCTAACATGTAAAGATTTAAGCTTCCGTTTCAATAACCCCAATTTCTGCGTAAGACGGAACATAGGATTACCTACAATAGGCTCGTCCCAAACTGTCTGAACAAAATCCATAAAATCTGCATGATCAGCCCAAAAATTCATAAATTTAAAAGGGGATGGTACCTTGCCACGACGAGAGCCTAACAGAACAACCATAGAATTATGATCGGAGACATCCCTAGGTCAAAACTCTGAAACTGTGGTCGATCGATCAATGAACCAAGAAAGTGATGCAAAGACCCAATCAAGCTTTGTAGAATAATCCCATCGCCCTGTTGACTGTTATGCCAAGTATACCGAAGCCCAGTAAAAAGAACCCCAATCAACTCAGCATCATGACTACAGTAGCCGAAATCATCCATATAACCATACCACACAAGATTACCATCCAGTCTATCAGAGGCTCCCAAAATGGCATTAAAATCACCCAACACAAGCCACGGTAACCCTTTCGAATCAAACTCCGCCACCTGATCCCTAAGGAAATCCCACAAGTTGCGGCGATTCCCAGGGTCATTAGAACCATACACAAGAGTAATCCCAAAGGAGAACCCCTCTTAAACATAACCCTGCAAGTGACCTCTTGAAGAGAGAAATGAAGGCTATTCACAAGTAAAGAAAAGGATCCCAACATACCAGAACTCAACAGGCAATAGAATCTGTCGCATTTGACAAAAACTGCCATGAAGAACAAACTATCAAGACCACCGATTGTAGATGAGACTACTAACCTTAGTCTCCAACAAGCCAATGAAACCCAAATAAGAATAAGAAATATAATTCCTCACTGCATGTTGTTTCCAGAAGTCGTTAAGGCCTCTAATATTCCAACTCCCTATCATTGGAATTGGGATAGAAACAAGCTAAACAATCACTTGGGCCTAAGCCCCCGCTTTCCCCGACCTTTCCCCTTTTCTAAGGGTGACAGGGAAACTGTTCCAGATAAGGTGGCATCTGGCGTCTGGAGATCATCATTACGTAGAACAAACGAGGCAAACCTATTGGAGGAAGTAGATTGCCTGCTCCCAAAACTCGTAAAGGAAGCCTGAGTGTTTTCCGTGTAGTTTGTGAAACACATAATGCGGTCTATCTCGTCTTCAATAAGAAAAGGCGTGTCAAGATCCGACCCAGAATTAGAGTTAGAGAATTTACCTCTACTGGCACGAATAGTCTACTAATACGGGATCAAAGCCAAAGAAACATTCCCAACTGTAGCTTCACTAGAATGTATGGTAAGAACCCCATCCGGAACTGAAACCCCAACTGGTGCTGAAACATCCCTCTCTCGCTCCCTATCCCTAATGGGATCAGTAGTAGCTAACTGTCTCAAAGGCTCACGATCCTTAGATCGCACTGTAATACTACTCCCCGGTGCCTTTTGGAAACTAATAACTGTCTTACTCTTACCCTAAGCCATAGGTGCAATAGGTACCTCTGGTTGGTGACAAACATGGCCAAAAACACAACATTTTGGGCATCTCTTAGGAGTCCACTCATATTCCACTGTAAGCTGAATGGGTTCAGTAGATAACCGGCATTGAAATTCAAATTGGCGCTTGAGAGGCTTGGTTGCATCTATCTCAACACATACCCGAGCATAATCTAAACGAGTCCATTCAAAGTTGTCTTATCACTCGACAACGGTCGACCCAACATAGAAGAAACCATGCAAAGTCCTTTGTGAGACTATAACGGATAAGACAGTCCATACAAACGAGCCCATACCGGAACCTCGGAAATGCAGCTTTTATCAAAGGAAAATTGAGCATGCCATTGTTGGAAAACAATCGACTTGCCCCCAAACATCCACGACCCTCTTTCTAGGATTGAATGCACCGCTTCCCATGCACTTTGCAAATATTCTGTCAGGATGGCCATTAGCATTAACATTTTACAATTCGAATACCATTCTCTAACTAAATAAAATTGTCATTATTTGACATTTTTGTCCTCTTTTGATTTTTTAAACAAGGATTACCGTAAAATTAATATCAAGAAAAATACTATATAGTATAATCATTATTGTCGCCGTCCTCATCATCATCACATATCATCACATCATTAAAAACAAGAACAAAACGAAGCTTCTAAAAACCAAAGGAACACTTACCCTTCTACCCAAACTTGAAACACAAAATCAAAGACAATTAATGACAATTATAAAAAACTATATTAACATAAATGAAATAATTTAAATCTGATTAATAATTAAGAGAAGAAGGCCTAGAAAATTTTGTGTCTCACTTCCCTAATACTAAAGGCTGTTAACACCTACATCAGTCATGTCTTAGTCTATTCACTTCAAGTTCAAGGATAACAGAGCCTCTACAAATTTTCTTGCCATTTTCCTGTTTCTCTTTCTCCAATCAATTACTCACTCTTAACTTTTATTATTCACTCTCACTAAACAGGAAATTACACAAACAATGTATTTTTTTTATAAAGTCCTCCACCTCTTTAAGTTTGTTATTAAACTTTTATTTCAAAAATAGCATTGCGTTTCAAACTTAATTTTTTTTATTTCATAAAAAAATTAACTTTCTTTTAGAAATTAAATCTTTTAATTATTTAAAAAACAATGTGAACAAACTAGAAAACAGATGAAAATTTTGAGTCCAGGCTCCAGCAACTCAAACGGCAGCCCAAACAACGCAATCCCACCACCATAAAACGCCATAAAAACCCATTCGACACTTCCAATCAAAGAAATAATAGACCCATTCCATTCCAAACAACAAACAATCAAATAAAAAAAATTAGAAAAACAAGAAACGTAAAGATCTTGAAGCCAAAGATCTTAAAGCATCGTTCTTTGTCTTACCTTGGGAGAAAGACAACGCTGGCCATAGGAGAATAAGAAATTGGTGACGACCGATGACATTTGGGTGTTAGGAAATAAGAAATTGGTGAGGATGGATGAGCATTTTAGAAGTGATTGCTGTTGTTGTTGTGGAGGTTTTAGATGTGGCGTTTTATGCGGTAGCGGAGGTGGTGGTGTTTGATTTTGTGGAGGCCGTGACATTTCCGATGAGATACATGGAGCACTTATGAGATAGCAAGCACTAGCTCGCGGTGGGACTTCATAAAAAGCAAGCAACGATAAGATTGAAGAGAATGAAACGCACGTAGTTGTCATTATAGTGGAGGATTTTTTTTTGGGGGGCGGGGGGGGGTGTTAGGGTACAGAGAGAAAATAGGGGGTGGAGGATTTTGGGGGCGGCGGAATGGGGAAGAAAGATGGAAGGAGGGTTGGTTGGGATTCTTTTAGGGTCTAGGGTTTAAAAAACTTAATTTCTTTTATTTACTAAACTGATTTTTGTTTTTTATTTACCTTATCTAAATGCTACAATAATTCCCATTTTCTTATCTAACCTAGGATAAGTTATCTTTATGAACATACTGCAGTCTCTCTCCATGTACCTTTAACATCCTCCAATTTGCTTGTGTTATCTTTATGAACACTTGCTTAGCTTCTAATAATTTGCTTATTTATTGATTTTTATTTATTTAACTATGAGTATTAGCTAAATTAAAGAAATAACAAAATAGTTATCATTAAAAAGATTAAAGAAATAAAAGCCGAGATGATTTGCATCCAAATAAATAAAGCCACAGGTAAATCAATCACTTGCATAATGTTACCGAAATTAGTAACATGCAATGGTGTTATTTCATGTCTTTGGCACCGATGTATTGTTTATTAGAGAAAAGTTTTATGTTACAAATGTGATGTTGGTTGGATAACATTACTGGGATTTAATCATAGCGATTTCCTTTGTGTGATTCTTAAGTTTTGTTTTTCGATTTTGTAATTGTTATGGAATGATAATGCAGAGTATATCGTTTGAATTTGCGAAGAATGAGGCAGTATTTTACTGTCCTTATAGGAGAACTTCTTATTTACCTAACAACCAAAAAAGAAAAAAAATCACCTACTGCTTGGTCGCCATTTGAGGAGGGAGTGAAGAAAAAAATTAACTACAAACCGGAATCAGCCAGATCGTGACAGAAGAATGCGATTGCTTTGTGATCTCACCCGATCCACCACGATCTAGCTCAGATCGTGGCGGACACCCTAGGTCGCGATGGATCTAAAGCAACAAATCTGTCGCGATGCTGTGATTAGGTGGGGGACTGGGTTGTAAGGGCTGGGGGAGAGAAATTGGGTTTAGATTGGGTGAGGTTAGGAACCGATTGTGGTGGGGGGGAGGAGAGGTGGGGAGGCTGAAGGGAGGAGACATGGAGTTAGACCATCTCCAACCCATTGCACCAATTTGGTGCAAAATTGCACCAAATTGGTGAAAATTTTGGTGTAAAACACTATTCTATCTCCAACCCACAACACCAAATATTACACCAAAAAAAATATTCTTTATAATATTCTTTTTTTTTCTTTTATTGTAATAATAAATAATTAATCTATTTTACTCATTATTTTTGTATATATTAATTAAATATTGAGAATGATATTTTTATTAAATAATAATTATTTTGAAAATTATACTAATTTAATAAAATTAAACATTTATTTAATCAAATAAACATTACATTTAATATAGAAAAATATTACATCTAATAAAAAATGATACAAAAAAAAAAAAAAAAAAAAAAACAACAACAACACAAAGGTAGAATTCCATATTGATAGTAATTTAATTTTCTGAATTAGTATGTTCTTCCCACAAATAATCAATTAATGCATTTCGAAGAGCATTGTGAGCCTTTGTATCTTTGATTTGTTTAGGTCGAGCAAAAAAATTTCGAAATCGGACATTCTCAAATTTGGTGTTAATTTTTATTTTAAGTTATTATAGTTTAATATTTGTATTGAATAAAGTTCTATTTTTAATTTTTCATCATTTTTTGAATTATATCATTATTATGAATTTATTATTATAAATAATAATCAAATTAAATTAAATACAAATAATTAAATTTGAAGTGATTTTTGGTGTAAAATTTAATACTCAAATTAACTTAACAAAACTAAAAAAAAAAAAAAAATTTATTAGGTGCTACAATGCCACGCCATTTTGGTGTGGCGCTACAGTGCTGCGTCAAATTGTAGCGCCACACCAAAATGGCGTGGCTCTTTGGCGTGGGTTGGTCCATTTTGGTGTTTTTTACACCATTTTGGCGTGGGTTGGAGATGCCCTTATGGACGCTTTTGGGGTAGTTAGGTGGGAGAGGAAGATAAAAGAGGGTTAGGGAATATTTTTCTTCTATAATAAAAAATAAAAGTAAACTGAATTTTAATGATGATGGGAAAATAGGAAATTGTTTTTTTAAATCTTGCGGGAAAATCTTACGCCTAACTTTGGGGGGGGAAATTGTCATTCTTCCTTTGTTTAATGAGTTTTATTCTCTTATTTTTGGCATGTAGGTTTAAGGAGGTGCTTCAGTACTTTTTAAAACTTAGGGTATCTTGATTAACGAGCTCGGCTTGTGAAAGGGGAGTAGAATTCGAGTTTGAGTCGAGCCGAGCCGCTTATTTCTTGGCTCGGCTCAGCTCGTGAAAGGAAGAAAGGATTTCGAGCCTGGCTCGCGAGCCAGCTTAACGAGCCAAAGTTGAAGCCGACTAGTGAGCCAGTAAACAAATCCAATTTTATTTTTTAAATTCATTGCAGATTCTTTTTTTTTTTTTTTGTTACTTATTACTCTTTGCTTTCTCTTCTTTTCTCTCTCTCTAATGGCTCCTATTTCTCTTATTTTTTTTCTTCCTTTCTTTCTTTCTTCTTGTTTCCACTGCTCTCTCAACCAACTCTAACAACGACGAGGAAAGACATTAGAGGCGGCTGAAATTCTTTACTGATTTAGGTTTTACGACAAACAGTGTTCGAGTTGCGTTTATAGGGTTAAAATCAGGGGGATCTTTGTCATTTTTGCAAACATTTTGCTTTGAAAATTTCAGTTTAATCCCCCATACTTTAAAAACCCCTAAAACACCCCTACGAGTTTAAGCCTGGTTCCGCTTGCAAGCATAACAAGCCGAGCTGAGGCAGGCTCGAACTCAGCTTGTTTCCTCTCACGAATCGAGTCAAGCTGGCTTGAATACAGCCAAGTCGAGCAGACTCGTGAGAGACTCTATTCGTTAAACATTCCTAGTTACCCTGGTATGTTTAAATTAATTTATTAGAAAAAAAAAATTGTGTCTTTTGAGGTAAGAAAAAAAATATAATAATTAAAGTAATGAATTTTAACCATTAAATAATATAATTAACCTCTCATATTATAATTGAAAGAACTAATATGAAAAACCAATTTATAAATGTACATTAAATAATAGTGAATGATATAATAATACATAAGTAGTGTCATATCACTGTGTGTAGATAACTTTGAATAAAGTCTTTGTAAGTATAATATTACTCTTATAATAATAAAATATGTTTAATTAAAAATTAATAATGATTAGAAATCAAACATATTGATTGGTGATTGAATTCTAATATTTAATGGAAAATTCTAAGGGTAGGGGGTGTACTTGGTATTTCTTGCCGTTATGGGTGACAAAAGTTATTTTAAAAGTTACAGGGGGTGTAAATTAATTGTCTTAAGTTCATTGCCCAAATAATACCATTACAAGCACACACATTGAGCACAACAGAAGGTAAACCCAGATGGTAATATTCCCATCTGGTGCATACAACCGGATGGAATGGGTAAATTTAGTAAGAACAACATGGTTATGTTTCAAGGAAGTCCAATACAAGAGAAAGGTAAAATAAAGTCTAAACATCTATGTTTTTGTCTTGTTCCTTTGAACATGTTAAACTATGACATGCAGAAAGTTCTTTCACTCTGCAGGCTAATTACATTGTTGTAATGAGAAATGCCACCACCACAGATAGGCGTGGCTGCTTGTTCAACCAAACCCTCATGATCGACCTTATGCTTGGCCGACGTACCTCACACTTGGATCTTTATTTCTCATGGTACTTGTCAAAACTCAGAATATAAACAGTCAGGACGTACAGGTAATTTCCATGTGATCGTCCGCATTAAATGCGATAGCCTTTGCTAGTTACGTTTCGTCGTGCGTAGGCGACGACAACTATTCACGCGTGAAGTCGAGGTGACGTGCGGCAATGGTTATCATTATAGCAATCTGACGATTCGTCGCTCCTTGAGGATGGTCGACACGCGGACACGTCTACGGGCTGAGATTGCTCAATGAATGAAGGGTCAAGATCAACTGTAAGTCGACGGCCACGATTAAACCCCGCCCCTTCGTCTCCCATGCAAACTACTATAAAAGGTTACGAAAAACCTCAGAATAGTCACTCCAAAAGTCATTCTGACTCTGGTTCTCCTTTGATGTTGTTTTTACGTCATCACAGTGGTCTTTCTCACGAGTTCCTAACACTTTTCTTATTCTGGTAAGGCTCTTTCCCCTATTTTCTTATGTTTTTTTGATTTTCGCATCAAAGGGTGGCTAATGTAGTGGCCACATTAGATGTTTTAAGGTTTTAGTAGGGTTTTTTGTTGCATCTCCAATGGTCTCGATTCTTAGAGAGGTTTAACACGGTGGCTATCGGTATCCCAGGTAGGTCACTTACCTTCATTGTATTGTGCGAGCTATCTCGGGTGCCTGAAATAGAAGCGAGCATGGAATGGTCGCCGATTTGTTCGAACTCTTACACATGTTCACTTCTTTTTTCAGGTACTTAGAAGTGAGCTACAACAATGTCTTCCTCCAATAGTCGTCCATAAACAGAATGTTCGATTCGCTGATAGGCTCGGTAGCCCTTAGGGATGTGTCTCTCGAGGTCTCTGAAGAATTCGTCTCCCGAAGCTTGGACCTCGACGTTGTGGGCTTGTCTGATCGTGCTTCTATTCAATTGGCTCACTCCCCGCCGTCTCCAACCATAGGCTACGAAAAGAACCACAATCCTCAATCACCCTCGGGGATCTTCAACGCATAAGAGCGGTCTACGCGCCGCAGCTTAACTTGATGGTTCCTAGGGGATATTCTCGAAAGAACCCCCCATATGGATAGGTATAGAGCTGGTCAAGGACCAGTCCCAAGCATGCCCAGGCCTGGGCCTATTTGGGACTAGTCCTTTAAGGGCCTAAGACTGGTCCCAGGACCATGAGCAATATTAGGACCTGGACCGGTCCCTATGATCGGTCCCTATGATCGGTCCTATGGGCCCAGGACCGGTCCTATGGGCCTAGATAATTTCTTTTACCCCTTGATCTTTTTTTTATATTTTAGAGGCAAAATGAAATTTTATAGGGGGTTTTTTATATTTTTTAGGGGTAGATTAGTAAGTTTCTAAAAATTTAATTAATTTTAAAAAATAATTAATTAATTAATAGTTAATTTTAATTTTTAACATAAATTCACATTTCACACATTCACGCTTCACAAATAAACAATTAAATAAATTTTTTTATTAAATTATTCATTTTCATCGTCAACAATATTTACATCATTCAAATCTGTATTCCTAAAGAGTTTGAGTAGTTCGGGATCTTTAGGATGCTGTTATAGTCTTATTCTGCATGAGTCCAATCCCGTAAACATGTTATCACTTCAATCATCTCATCAGTTAAAGAACATATTCTGTCTTCAACAATCCGACCACTCGTTGAAAATGTTGACTCGGATGCAATTGTAGAAACCGGCATAGATAAAATGTCATATGCCATTTGGGCTATAATGGGGAATCGACTTTCATGTTGGTTCCACCATTGAAGAATATCCATATCATGTTGCTCCTTCATCGTCATAAAGGACAGGTCCACTTGTAAGTAGCGATTCAGCTCATTTGGTCCATGTATGTAAGAGTTGGAGCTGCTACTTCCGCCACGTTCCACATACGTCCACTTGCTCAATCCTTGACGGAGGGCTGCATTAAGATCCTGATCCTCTCTCCTAAATATTCCACTTCCACTTCCACTTCCACTTCCATTGTACCTGTTCTCATATGAAGCAAAAAGGCTATCTAATTTTTTATTAAAGTTAGTCAAATAAGACTTATAATCATGTCATAAATGCTGGCCTAACTCAGTAATTATATAGTTAACTACTGTAATTTAAACCTCGGATCTAGAACAATGCCTAATCCATATAAGAATGGAATATCTAACCAATATCTCTCATATTTTTCTTCCAGCTTTAAAACAATTTCCCTTAAAATGTTATCATAACTATGTTTAGCAAAAGTTTTAGCACTTTGAAGTAAAATATCTAACACTAAATTAGTAGTTGGATAATAAATACGACCTAATGTATTAGTAGCATCATAAAAAATTTGAAGAAATGAATAAAAAAGTTCACAAACTGCCTAATCATCATAGTTGACAACTTCTTCTAGATAGTGCTTTCGGTTGACGAAATCCGTAATTTGTTTTGCGATTGGCAAAGCTTTTTCCAACATCAAGTAGGTGGAGTTCCAACGGATAGGCATGTCCATACATAACTTCAAAGGTCGAACTGGTGGGTCTTCTTGCTTACAATATTTGACATACTCCTGCCATATTTTATTGCTACCACCAACGATAAATCTAATAACCGTACGCACCCTCTCCATCTTCGAATGTATATCACCTAAACTTGCTTTCACTATCAAATTGATGATGTGGCAAGCACATCTCTGGTGAAAAAAATTGCCTTCACCACGCGAATCCAATCTCTTTTCAAATAAAGAGATTGTCGCAGTGTTAGCAGCTGCATTATCAAGCTTTAGCGCTACAACTCTATCAGTTAATAAATATTCTTGCAAAACTTCAAGAATTGTAAAATAAATAGTTTCAGCATTATGTTTTTCATATAATGGTTTAAAACCTACCAATTTTTGTTGTAAACCCCAATTATGATCTAAGAAATGTACTGTGACAGTTAAAAAATCGATTTTTGATCTACAAGCCCATATGTTTGATGTAAGTGCAATAGATATATTCCTAAAATTTTGAAATTCGTTTTTATGTTTATTATTTATTTTGTTATAAAGTTTTAGTATATCTCTTCTACTTGTACTTCTACTAACAGGAGTATATGCTGAACAAAATGCAGTTTTAACCATATGAATAAAAAAAGGATTTTCAGATAAACAAATGGGAGAGTCCATAGCAACTATGAATCTTGCTATTTCCTCTCGTGCAACATGTGCATTGTATTGCCATGTTGAGAGAATTGAGGATTGTGGATTAAAATTAAGTTGAGTTTGAATTTGTCTACCTGATCCGCTTGAAGATGTATCCGACAACTGCATTATTTGGGGGTGCTTCTTCTCTACGTGTCGTTGCATCGTCGAAGTCCCCTTCTCAGCGCCAATAATGGTTCCACATAAATTACATATCCTACACGATTCTTCCTCCTCCCCATTTGTCTTTGGCTGTTTTGATTTGGTGAAGTGTCGTCATACATCGGACACGTGTTAGAGTCATGAAAGTGACTCTATTTTGGTGATAAAAAGACCCTATGTGTGATTAAAATGAAATCATATTGAGATAATTAAAGAATTTATGAATTTATTCACGAAAATCGCATCCTAATATTTTTCTTATGAATTTAACATGTTTGGAATGATTTTGGAAATGGTATGAATTGATATTAGGTTGTGATTTATGGGTTATGGGTGCTTTTGTCTCATTTATGCTGCTTAGGGGGTAAACTGTCATATTTATAAGGGTTGATTTTGTCACTTTTCAATCGTGTAGGGACCAAAGTAATATTTTCCATTTTGTGTATAAAAAGAAAGTGAAGGGTCACAAATCGAGAGCGTCGATCACCCATCCACAGTTTTTTCAGGCGACTCTCCATCTCCCATTTTCGGCGACCTCCGGCGACCTTTCGTCTTCCCCGTACATCGATCATCATTATCCCGTATCACCACCGTGAGACGCGTTCGACCGCTATGACCTTTCACATTCTAGCCATGATTTCACCATTTTTCAGCGACCTCTGGCGACAGTTGGGCTCCCTGATGGTCGATCTAGCTTCCCCACAGCCAGATCTATCCATTCCAAGCTTCATCTACCGCCGAAACCACCGGAATCTGCCATCACTGCTGTCGCACCTCTTGACCTTCCAGCCGCAATCTCTCTCATTTTTGACGACCTTTCATCTCCCTATGACCTTATCTGAACTCCCCATCACCAGAGCTTTTCATTGGTACCTTCAGATCTCATTTCCGCCACCATTTGCCAGAAGACCTGCTAGAAAACTAACGTATTCTGGCGATTGTGACTGTTCGTATTCCAGGCTATTCGTTGGTCATTTTCACCCCTTCTTCGCATCATATCGCTGTCGGTTACTTCCTCTCCGCCATGATCAGCTTCGTTTCCACCGCTTCAGCCTTTGTCGACACCACCATGAGCGGCTGAGTTTCTGGTTGTCTATTACGGTGTAAGTGAGATCGAGATTGACTCCACGGCTTTGCTCATCAGCTCTCAACTAGTTGGTTGAGCCCTATTGTAGGACATTTGGTAGTATTGTGTTTCGAATTATATTTGTTTTCGTTTCATGTTTGATTTCGATACTTTAATATGGTTTGAGCATAATTTGTGATGAATATTGTTGTCCATTGTGATTAAATGTTTTCATAGAACTTGTTGAATGATAAACGTTGGTTTGAAATAATTAAATGATGAATATTGCTTTTCATTACTTCGCATCGATTGTAATTGAGTTGTGTTTGGATTTAATTTCATTTCTACTATTGTTGCATTTATTGCGAAGTTGGTTGATTGGAAGATAAGTGTTGACAAATTGTATTTGTTAATCTCGTACCAACTAGTGGTATTGTCTTGTAGCGTTTATCGGTGTTCAATGATAGTCTTTAACCAATCGAACTTGAGTGGTCAGGTGAGATAGGATATATTATACCTAGAGTGACAGAAAGCCATTTCGTTGATTTACCTTGCCTTGTAAGTTTAGGGGATCGTTGAGGGTGGAGGAGAATTGTGTGAGTTGGTTTCGTGTCGAATCAAAACCGTAGTGGCAGCGTTTTTATTATAAAGTCTTCATTAGTTTTAATTTCACGCTTTTATTATTTGCATTTAGTTTGTTTAGTTTAATTAATCAAATTGCCAATTTCATTTCCGCTACTCAAATATACATTAGGTTGTTAGTCTTGCTCTTTATGGATTCGACCCTGCTTACCGCTAACTATGGTATTTAGGTTTAATTTTGTGACTGTGATGACTGGTTCGACAACACGACCCTTTTTGACGGTCGGGGGGGTTAGGCTATGCCCGTGCTCGTTAACTCGCAGCTCGCATGTGTTTGGCTACACCTCGTCCTGACTGAATGTGGTTGTGGAATTGCAACTGCTGCCTCTGGAGGAAATGGTGAAAACAGATTAAACCCTTCCATTTCTTCGGTGGATGGAACGTAAAACTCATTTGGGAATGATCCTCCGAATGCATCATTTCGGGAATCCATTATAAATTTATGATAAAATAATAAATAATTAAAATGAAAAGAAATTAAATAATAATATGAATAGAAGATGATATTGAAAAATAGAAAAAATTGAATAATATAAATAAATAAATTATATGAATAAATTATAATTATAAATATAAATTGAATGAGAATTTGATTGGAGATTTGGAGTAGAGAGATTGATTGGTGTGGAAAAAATGAAAGATTTTAGGGTTATTTATAGTGCACTTTTGGGGCCCAATGAGAAAAAAAAAAGGTTATAATAAAAATTATAACCATTGGCTAGCATGTGACTGTTGGCATAGAGAAAAGTTAAATTTTTTCTTTTTTTTTTTTTTTTAAATTTTGTAAAATTTTATTTTAACCCTTGTAATTTATGTTTATTTGAAAATTTATAGGGGGTTTATGTAATTGTACAGGGGACTAAACTAAAAATATGCAAAAAAAATTGGGCCCAGGCATTCG
Source organism: Pistacia vera (assembly GCF_008641045.1). Classification (NCBI taxonomy): domain Eukaryota; kingdom Viridiplantae; phylum Streptophyta; class Magnoliopsida; order Sapindales; family Anacardiaceae; genus Pistacia; species Pistacia vera. The sequence continues at coordinate 642,659 of NW_022196164.1, forward strand.
AGGAGGGCCCAATGGAGGGATCGGGCTCTCCTCCTTAAGATTGGTCCCATTTTGGGACCAGGCCTCCTAGGACCGGTCCTAGGATTGGGTTGTTGGGCTAGGTTTTTAGACTCAGTCCCAAATGCCCACCTCTAGATGGGTAGCAACCTCTAAGACTCTCCTTAGGTGTAGGGTATCCATTCCTCTGTACTACTTCATTAATAACATGTTAAGGCGATTCGACATTGTTCTCTTCAACTGACGGCCAATTCTTACATGATTATTATCACGATGTACATCGCGTACATGATCGCTGACTTGGGCAAGCCGTCTGTCGAAGAGCTCGTTCACTCGTATAGGCTCAAAAAAGGGCAAGACCAGATGTACTACCTTTCCAAAGTAAGGAGAGTACGTTTCAACGGGTTGGTCGATGTCTCGAAGAAAGCTCCACACTAGGATTCACAATTCTTTTTCTACAAAGCCCAGGAGACCAGTATCTTCGCTGCGGAAGTGAGTAAGGCTCTATCTTCCCGTGTGCGTGCGAGGATTATTCTCAAGTTACACGTTCTAACTGGTCGTCCACTTTTGTTTTTGCAATTAACGTCGAGCAGAATTATCTTCCAATTGTAAGCTTACAGATGCTGCAGCATTTTAGCGATCTTCTAGACAATCAGTGCAACATTAACGAGCTTCCACGTTTCCTCACCTGAAAGCATATGACTTTTGTTGGGACGAGGCCAGTTTTCTAGCACTTTTGGAGAAAGGTTAAGTTGGTACTTGCTCGCATTTGCTTTCCCACGCAAATAGATTACTAATTCGTTCACCTTTTTCCTTGTAGAAATGTGGGCCGAAAAACCAAAAAAAAAAAAAAAAACGGCTGCCACGAAGGCTCTGGCTACTTCGAGGACATTACGGAGCTCTGAAAGGGGCTAGCGAAGAAGACCCGTCCGAGCCAACTAGAGGCTCAGGAAAAAATAAAGCACCCAAGCGGCATGATGGCTCGGGTAAAGAGGTCGCCACGCAAGCCAGTAGCCTTAAAAAAGAAGCGGCCAAAAGCTTGGCCAAGAAGAAATCCGCTCCTGCTGGCGAGGCAGGTGCTGCTGGGGGGAGTAAACTTGGCTCATTCTAGTTAAAGAATAAGAAAACAGATGAAGCAACCCAAGTTGCGATCGATAGGCTGATCGACCAACTCCCCGACCATATCGGTGTTGGGGCCACGGTAACCAGGGATTGCATCACCCCACGAACATTCGCGGCCGTCAAAGACTCGTCTCCCTCCTAGAAGTTGGCTTTAAATTGCAGCTACGAGGTGAAGGTACCAATAATTCGCGCCTCCTTTTCTTTTACATGTTATTCTTGCTTCTTGTTGACTCCTAATCTTCTCTTTTTCAGGTTGCCATGGTGAGCAGACTTCTATATGAGGAATACAATGATACTTTAGAGGAAAACCACCAAAAATGGTAGGCTGCGGAGGTGGTAAAGAAGGATGCTCTATCTAAGGTCGAGCTTGCAAAGAAGGAGAAGAAGGGCAGGTTTGCTAAGCTCCAACTGCTTAAGGGGGAAGTTGCGACCTTCCAAGTCAAGGAAAGAGAATTCCTTGACAAGCTGAAAGCAAGCGAGGGTGCTCGGGCTAAGGCAGAAGCTAAGGCATTAGAGGTCACGGAGACTTTAGCACAGCAACAAGGTGCCAACATCAAACTAAACTCTAAGCTATCCTCGGCTTAGAAGGCTGCTGCGAGCTGGGAGGCCAAGTCCAAATAGTCTTCGCTCGACCTTGGCTATGAGGTTGCGGGTCGCCAAGAGGCCGAAGTTGAGGCTAGACAGCTCAGGCTTCGGGTTGACGAGCTGAATGAGGCCATTACTACTCGGGCCTAGGAAACATTTGTCTTCCTTTTCCAAAAATTACGGGAAGCCCATCCTTCAATTGACTTCTCTTTCCTTCCTTGAGCTTATCAGAAAGAAGTCGAAAGAATGAGGGTCAACACTCGGGGTGAGACTTATGTTTACTTAGACGAGTCCAAAAAGGAGAGAGAGGACCAAAAAGAGGTTGAAAGAGGCAAGAATGAGGCCGAGCCCCAGCTCCAAGTCGAGGATCCAACTCCCCTGACCATAATTCCATCAACTAAGGTTCCCAACCTTGGAGAGAAAGTCACCATTCCTCTTGTTGATGAGCCATCTCTTCCTCTCGGCGACGACCTTCCTAGACAGGTCAAGGATGAAGCTCCTGCTCCCCCACCCACCTGAACAGTCATTTTCTTTTTTTTTTTTTTTTTTTTTTTTTTTTTTTTTTTTTTTATTGCCTCTGTAATTAAACTCAATCAATGAAAGAAACTTTTATCGTTTTCATGTCGAGCAATATTTATCATACTTCTACGGAGTCAATTTGTCATCTTAGTAGGACTTGTAACACTAAAATCTGAATTTGCTAAAAGTTACGTGTAGCTCGCTTCTTAATATGCTTTTTCAGATTTGTACGAGGAAATCTTATATTCCATTCAACTTTGATTTCGGACTTTATCGCCCTTTTCAAGTTTTTTGGGCGCCAGCTTAAGGTTGATTTCCTTCAACGTGTTTTTCCTTGAAAAAATTAATTTCAAGTTTAACTTCATCAATCTGGGGATGTTTCACCCTCAAAGAGTTAGATTTTGGCGTGGTTTGTTTGGGATAAGCTGCATTTCTTAGACTATTGACTCCGAATTTTTTTTTTTTTTTTTTTTTTTTTAAGAATATCATCGCTTAAGTCGCTATTTAGTAAAATGCTAATGATCTTAAGATGTTAACAATGAATCATAGAAAATAATGAATAATACCTCATTTATTGATCAAGTATTTTGGCCATGAATGACCTTACAACGAACGTGAATGTAGAACATAAAAACAAGTGAAACCTAAGCTACTTATTAGTAATACCTTCGCAAGTGCTTGGCCTTCCAAGCTCGCATTATCACTTCGCTATTGAGGTATTCCAAGTGAAAGGATCCTGGTGCAAGCTTTTCAGATATCTTGAAGGGACCCTCCCATTTAGGCCCAAATGCCCCCAAGTTCAGGTTTTGAGTATCCTGGATGACCTTTCTAAGAATCAGATCACCCACTTCAAAGTCTATGTTTTTGACCTTGGTATTGAAGTATCGTTTGGCTCGCTGTTGATACGAGGCAAGCCTTAGCTGACTTTGGCCCGATGTTCTTCGATCAAGTCTAGCCTCAGGCGAAGAATGTCTTCGTTTGCTTTTTCGTTAAAGACTTCTCTTCGGAACGAATTGATTTGCACTTCAACCGAGACCATTGCCTCACATCCATAAGATAAAGACAATGGGGTTTCGCTTATCGAGCTCCTGGCAGTATAGGACCATAAAGCTCTTGGTAGCTCGTCAGCCCACCTCCCTTTAATGTTGTCGAGCTTTTTCTTTATGGTGTGCTTGATTACTTTATTCACGGCCTCTAGTTGTCCATTGGCCTGAGGCCGATAAACAACAACAAAACTCTTCTTGATGTCGAGCTGCTAACAAAAGGTCTTGAAATCTTCATTGTCGAACTGCTTCTCATTGTTGGTTATTATTGTGTGGGGAATCCCAAATCAACAAATTATGTTCTTATAGACAAAATCCTTTAACCTGCTCGACGTTATTGTTGCCAGCGGTTTGGCTTCCGCTCACTTAGTGAAATAATCCATGACAACTACAGCATATTTAACACCTCTTTTTCCCTGAGGTAAGAGACCGATAAGGTCGATGCCCCAAATCGCGAATGCCTATGGGCTTGTCAGAGTGATTAATTCTTGCGGTGGAGCTTGTGAAATATCTGCAAATCTCTTGCATTTGTCACATCTGCTGACATAGTCTGCTACATCATCATAAATCGTTGGCCAGTAATATCCCTAGTAGAGAACCTTGTAAGCTTCAGTTCTGTCCTCTGGTAATGTGCCATCCTTCAAGTAGGTGGTGATTGCATCCATCCAGTTGTACCTTTGACTTGTGGTTAACACTAGTTCTCGCAGAGTGGAGACGCTTGGTTTCGGGAGTAATTTAACTAGAATCGAGTCAGCTTTCTCATTGTTCATTGTAGAGGCCAGGTAAGTCAATGCATTTTCCTACGAGTTTTTCTCCCTTGGGATCTGGTGAATGGTAAAGGATCTAAACTATCCGAGCTCAGTCTCTACTTGCTAGAGGTAGGATGTCATCCTATCTTCCTTTCCCTGGTATTCTACAGTAATTTGATGGACCACGAGCTGTGAGTCACTATAGATCTTAATGGACTCTGCCATCATTTCCCTGGCGAGATGGATACCTGTGATCAATGCCTCATATTCAACTTCGTTATTGGAGGCGTTGAACCCGAATCTTATTGCGGCTCTGATTGGGTCTCCTTTTGAACTTTCGAGGAAGAGGCCTGCTCTTGCTCCCTTTTCATTCGAGGAGCCATCTACATACAGAGCCCATAGCCATAAGTCGTCACCCTTTGGTTTCTATTGATCGATCTCTCCCAAGGTACCACCTTTGGCGGGCTTGACTCGGCCTTTGGTTGATAGGAGAACTTAGATATAAAATTTGCCACGGCCTGGCCTTTGATCGATGTCCTTGGGATATACTTAATGTCATGTTGACTCATCTCCATTGTCCATTAGATCAGTCTATCTGATGCCTCGGGCTTCTGCATTATCTTCTTCAAGGGGTAGTTCGTCAACACATGGATGAAGTGTGCCTGAAAATAGGGTGGCAGTTTCCTAGTGGCGACAACAAGGGCATAGGTGAGCTTTTCCATCTCCTGGTACCTCGTCTCCGTATCGAGCAGTCTCTTGCTCACATAGTACACTGACCATTGTATTCCTCCCTCTTCGTGTACCAATTTCACAGTGACAGCGACCTTTGATACCGACAAGTATAGTAGTAGTGGCTCGTCCTGGATAGGCTTTGACAATAGGGGAGGCTGTCTGAGGTGTTTCTTCAGCTCCTAGAAGGCTCTTTCGCACTCCTCTGTCTATTTGAAACTCTTCTTCCCCTTCATAGTCTCAAAGAATGGTAAACACCTGTCCGTGGCTCGAGAAATGAACCTGCTGAGTGCGGCCACACGTCCAGTCAGGCTCTATACCTGTTTTATGTCACTCGGGCTTTTCATGTCAAATAGGGCTTGAATCTTCTCTGGGTTAGCTTTTATACCTCGTTGGTTCATGAGGAAGCCTAGGAATTTTCCGAAGCTCACCCCGAAAGCACATTTGAGCAGATTAAGCTTTATTTGATACTTTCTGAGGATGTCGAACATTTCCCCTAAGTGCTCAATGTGACTTTTGGTGACCTTTGATTTATGAGCATGTCATCAATGTATACTTCTATGGATCGGCCGATTTGGTTGGCGAACATTTTGTTCACCAAGAGCTGGTAGGTCGCCCCAGCATTCTTAAGGCCAAATGGCATAACCCTGTAACAATAAATTTCATGTCAATAATAAAAGAAGTATGTTCTTCATCAGGCTGGTGCATCGAGATCTGGTTATATCCCGAGTATGCATCCATAAAGCTCAGTAGTGTGTTTTTCACTGTTATGTCTACTAGCTGGTCGATCCATGGTAGCGAAAAATTGGTTTTCGGATAGGCTTTATTCAGATCCGTGAAGTTGACGCAAGTTTGCCACTTGCCATTCGACTTCTTGACTGTGACTGGATTGGCAAGTTAGTCGAGGTACTTGACTTCCCTAATGAAGTTGATTTCCAAGAGTTTATCGACTTCATCCTTGAGTGCTTGAGAGCACTCTACATCCATGGCCTTTCTTTTCTGCCTTATGGGCCGAGCCTGGTGGGTCGAGGTTCAACCCGTGGCACATCACCTCGGGGCTGATCCCAACCATATCCGCGTGCACCCATGCAAATACGTCGAGGTTCCTCTTCAGGTCGGCCATTTATCTAGTCAAGCTGCTACTGATTTTCAGTACGCAAGTTGGATCTTCCTCGCTAACATTTATTTCTAGCAACTCTTCAATCGATCCCATTGCGGGCTCTTCTTTGTGGATGCGAGGATCTATAGTGTCCTCTAGCGGCCCAAAGTTCGGCTTGGATTCTGCGATGATCATTATCTTTCGGTGTAGCCATTTCTATGCGGCGTTTATAGCCCAATTATAACATTCTTGAGATTCCTTGGTGCAGCTCCTGATCGTCACGATTCCCCCGGGAGTCGAAAATCTCATCACTTGGTAGCACACCAATGTGATTGTGCTTAAATTATCCAGGATTGGCCTTCCAAGGATGACTTTGTACGTAGTCGGCAGTCCACCACTAAGAATTCAACAATCACTATTCTGACCTTTGGTTCTGCCCCCAAAGTTACGGGAAGGTCAATAATACCTTTGGGAACTAGGTTGTCCCTGGTGAACCATAGAACAGCGAGGGGCACACTCGCATGTTCCTTTCTGTGAATTCCATTCCTCAAAAGGCTCCTAAGATTATGATGTTTGTCACACTTCTATTGTCGACCATAACCTTTAACACTCTTGCATTGCCAATCCTAGCTGCAATTACAATCATGTCATGATTATGACGTAGGGATGTTTTGCACTTGTCAACAATGAACCCTACTACCTCGCTAACCTGTTTGGGCCACTTGGGTGGCTTTCTCTCGTAGCTCATTATTCGGCACACCGAGTCCGTCTTTACTTCCCGAGCATACTGCTTGTGAGCCCGTCTCGAGCTCCCAACTATGTTAGGCCCTCCGTAGATCATATTCATGAAGACTTCGTTGGGATTTGGTTAAGCTTGTTGAGCTGGAACCTAAACTTATCCTAAGGCCTGGCTACTTTGCTCGCTAGGGTTTTCACGAGCTGGTTCTGCCTTAATAAATTCTTTCAGGTGGCCTTTTCTTATCAGGCCTTTGATGGTGTCTTTCAGGGCTCAACAACCATTCGTGTTGTACCCAACATCCTTGTAGTACCGATAATATTTCTATCGGTCTCTTCTGCCTAGAGCTCCCCTCATCCTTTCTAGAGAGGGTAGTCTCTTCGCCGCTCGAGACACTTCGTAAATATGGGTAATGTCTTGAGTGAAGAGGGTGTATTCTACATACCGCAGGAAAGGTTGTCTATCGTCGCAGTTATCTATCCCTTGTTTCTTCTGGGACCTATTGCTATCCTTATTGTTGCGATCTTGACCCCCACGCTTATCTAAGAGGTGATCTTGTCTCCTTTCCAGGACCCCCCGCATTGAGCTTCTGGCTAGCGTTGCAAAAGAGCTCTCTACTCGTTGGTATTTCGCGGCCATTTGGTAGAATTTAGCCAGGCTCACATGATCTTAACTCTAGAGCTCTTTCCACAGCTCTGTGTTAGGTCTGATCCCTACGATCAGCAAAGTTCTAATAGATTCTTCGAGGGCGTCAACAACTTTTGCCTGCTCATTTTGGAATCTTATTAAATACAAGGTCAGTGATTCATCTCACTCTTGGCGAATATTGCTCAAATAGCTAAGTGGCATCGTGAACTGCCTCCTCGCCTAAAATTGCTGTAAGTATAGCGAGGAAAATTGTAGCCAAGAGTTGATGGAGTTCGCCTTGAGCCTTTTCTACCACCTCTTGGCATTTCCGACTAATGTGACTATGAAGCACCAACATTTCGCTACGTCACTGACCTGGTGTAGCTCCATCAAGCCATTAAAGTTGTCGAGGTGGTCTCTAGGGTCCCTTCTCCCGTTGAACTTGCTTTCCGACGCCCTAAACCCCTGTGGGAGCGGGGCTTGATGAACTTCCTCTGTAAAGGGGGAACTTATTTCTTCCTCTGCCAAGTTGTTTTGGCGTGCTCTTAGATCATCAAGCATCCTTTGCATGCAATCTAAGTCTTCATTTTGGTTGCCCTGGCTGGCTTTGTTAAGCCTTACCTCGAGCAAATGAGTCCGCAAGTCTGCTTTTTGCGAAGCTCCTCTAGCATGCGCGTTGATACGCGAGGTCGAGTCATGATAGTTGGCTTGATATGTGCTATCATACTTATCAGTGCGTTGCTCGTGACGTCGGTCATAACTGGAACATCAGTTATTGCCAAATTGACGCACATGACTCGCTTCGCGAGCTTGTGAAGATCGATCTTGCCCTAGGCGTGGGTTAAAATCGGCACGTTGACATTGGGGATACCATCGAGCTTCTCAGTAGTGTCTGTCGCCTTCGCGTTTTCTCAATGGTTGCTTCCCTGGCCGCCTCCTAGGGTTTGTTTGCCTGCTAGACTCACACTCGTGCGTGGAATGCTGCCTGCGAGGTTGGAGGTGTTGATCGCTCCTTGGTGGTGATGAAACAGACTGTCCACCTGTAAAATTCATACCTGTTGGGATTGCTTTGGTGAAACGGGACTTGTTGTGGTTCTGGGCAACTGGTTGTTGGTTCCGTAGCTCAACCACGTTCTGTTGCACCGTCTGTGCAACCATTTTCTTTATCATCTCCATCAGTTAGCCGTTCTCAGGGCCTGACATCCATGCCCCCTAATTGTTCGTGGTGTGTTGAGTTGGCGGCACAAGTGCTTAGTGTCTAACGTTCTCCTATTACACCTCTTGGTAGGTGGTTTCCACGTTCCCGTGATTTTTTGGGGTAGTTTTTTATCTGGTCTACACCATTTTGCCCTTGGAATAGGTAAATCATGGTGAACATTTGCCAAAATATTTGAAATTTTGGCAAGGCCTTCCTTCTAACACCAACCAGAGAATTCTGATTGTCCTTGTCAGAATCGGAATAGATGTGCGCATGATTACAGATAACCAGTAGTGGATGAATAATAAATACAATACAGTAAATAATAGAGAGATTTTTAAAGTGGTTTGACATGTTAGAACTTGAGCCTACGTCCATTGTTATCTTATTGTTTTTTAGAGCTTACAAAGGATAGTATAATTCCTAGGAAAATTTGATTAGAACAATTGCCAAGCCCTCTTGAAAACAAGTTATGATGGGTTTATATAGCACCCATTTACATGATAGAGTTGAGATAAGATTCAAATATTTAGGATTAGGAAGTTGCATGATCTTTGGCTACCCTTTAAGTCAATCTGAATATCTTCCTTCTAATTTGAGCCAATCTAAATATCTTCTCTCCTAACAGGAAATTATCCTCTCTAGATTGACCGCACAACAAGGCCCCCAGTTTTTGGAGTGCATAATCGTGCTTCAAAACTCATATCTTTTATCTGGATGGTTGTCGCACTATAGGCTGCAGTCTCGAAGTGAAGAACTTGAATTATGCTTGCCGTGATCTAAGAGATCTGAGAGATCTTGAACACACGATCTCAAGTGAATGAGCGAGCTTATGATATTAATTAGAGAGCATAAAGAGCTTGATCTAAGAGCATAGTCAAAAAGCATGGAGAGCTTGATTTGAGAGTGTGGCGCAATCAGAAAGCATGGAGAGCTTGATGTGAGAGTGTGGCTCGATTAGAAAGCATGGAGAGCTTGATTTGAGAGCGTGGCTTGATTAGAAAGCATGGAGAGCTTGATCTGAGAGCATGGCTCGATCAGAAAGCGTGGGGAGCTTGATCTGAAAGCCTTACTCGATCAGAAAGCATGAAGAGCTTGATATGAGAGCATTACTAGTTTAGAAAGCATGGGGAGCTTGATCTGAGAGCATAGCTCGATCAGAAAGCATGGAGAGCTTGTTCTGAGAGCATTGCTCGATCAGAAAGCTTGGAGAGCTTAATCTAAAAGCATAGCTCGATTAGAAAGCATGAAGAGTTTGATTTGAGAGCATTGCTTGATCAAAAAGCTTGGAGAGCTTGATTTGAGAGCATCGATCGATCAGAGAGCATGGAGAGCTTGATCTGAGAGCATAACTCGATTAGAAAGAATGGAGAGCTTGATCTAAAGGCATTGCTCAATTAGAAAGCTTGGAGAGCATGGGAGCTTGAGAGCAAGAGAGCTAGTGAGCTCTTTCTAATCTAAGAGATTTGAGAACGCGATCTGAGAGATCTGGCCACGCTATTTGAAGCTGAAGATCAGAGTGATCTAAGCGCACAATCTGAGTGATTTGGCCGCGCTATCTAAGAACTCTGATTTGGAATAGGCTTTAGTATTTTCATAATAACTTGAGCTGTAGACCTCATATTTGGATGATTCTTGGACCTTCATAAAGCTAACTCAAAAGACTACAATTATTGTGTTTACCACTTAGCCAGATTCAGACTTTATCCTGCTCAGATTTTCACATTTGATGACGTAATTCTAGATTAAGAAGCTGGGATTTGTTGAAGAAGTTGAGACTTGAGGGAAAAACATGGAGAGCTGCTGTGAATCAAGCCCTCCTTCTAGCGCCAAAATGTTGGTACAGAATTTTGCACCAACCAGTGAGATTCGATCGATCTTACCGAGATCAGAACTGATGTGTGCGTGATTAGTGATAATCAGCGATGAATATGAATGAAATGAACTAAAAACAATGAGATTTTCAAAGTGGCTCGGCTAGGTTAACAGCTGACGTCCACTGTGTTTTTGTATTTGTTGTGAGAGTTTACAACGCAATTCTTATCTGAAATTCGTGACCCCCTCCTCATTGTTTGAGGGGGGTTTATATACAAGGTTTGTACAAAATAAGCAACGAAATTCAAGGGATTAGAAACTGATTTGAATCATAATTCAAATATCCTCGTGATTAGGCACTGTGATTACGCAGTGATCACCATTGATCCAGTGATTCCTGCAATATTTGGGATCTGAAGTAATCTAGGGATTGATTGAATGATTTCTTGAACTGTTTGCGAATAGCTTATGTTGGGTTGAGCTATAGCTCGACGAGCTTATGCTGGGTCGATCAATCGTAGTTGTCAAGCTCATTCTGGATCGAGTTATATCCTCGAGTTGGCCCGAGCTTGGCGGAAAAACCACACACAACAGCTATATACAACACCACCAATTGAATATTGCAAGTTTATTATTTTTTATATAAGTTTATTAAATACTTTAGTTTAATTTAAAATTTAAAATTCAAACAATTAATCAATAATGACTATACTGCGTTGTCATTACAGTATTTCAAAGAAATCCAGACTATAACAATCCTGCTTACAATACTAAATATGGAGTCTACAATGAAGGATGCGGATTAAACAACGTAATGATGTCGTGGGGGCACGACGACTACATGTACTTGGTAATATTTTCGAGCCTTAATCAAATTACATATTTGTTAGGGCCAAAAATCGTCCTTGGCCCAAATAGGGAAAAAGGACCATTAGCGAAGGACCAAGCCTAGTCCTGCAAAGGCCCGAGCCGTAGTTCTCTTCTAACGTGAGGAACAAACCGGCCCAAACTGAGCGGGCACAGGCCTCTCAAACCTGGCCCATGTCCTAGGTCCATGGACAAATCCAAAGCCTACAACCCCCTCAGAATACCTTCCTATTCCTGATCACTTTCCTATTCGGAGTTACTCCCCTAATCAGAATCACCTTCCTATACGGACACTGGTAAGACAGCTTACCACAACCCTAATTCTTCTAGGGTTTGCATCAGAGTCGTACTAGGACTCCTACTTCTACCAAGATTGGGAGACCAGACGATCACTATATAAACAGAGGCCAGCCCTCTCACAAAGGACATCAACATTACACCTTCACACCCGAGACTCTTCACTCGAGAGTTTCACTAATTCGCCGTAGTCACAGTCCCCGACTAGACTTCCGGTAATCTCTTATTCCTTAGCCCTCACTATATTAGCCCCTTTCAGCCTTACTGACTTGAGCGTCGGAGTGCCTACGGCAAACACCACCCCGGTGTTTCCCGTTCGCTTCACGCGTGTGTTTCTCTACGTGTGCAGGTGCAGCAGATCGCTAGTGGCCTTGACCTCACGGGATCAGACCCCCCTTTCGTACAGGTAGATTTTTACGTCTACAATATTGCTGTTCATAAATTTACATTCATCAAACTAAGTTTTAGGTTGAAAAATAATTAGGTGGCCAAGGAGAATAAAACTACTCTGCCTTCAGCAGCGCTTTTCATCATCAGATACCACTCATTCTATGGCAATTACTGGAGACATTTCATTAACGCCGTTGCCCTATATACATGTTTTCTGTTTACATATAAGTGATTAAGTGACATTAATGCATCTGTTTTTCATCAAATTTGCAGCACTACACAGATCAGAAGCATATACGCACTTATTGAATCAGGAAGATGTTGAGAATCTGAAGTGGCTGCAAATATTCAAGTAAGCTTATCCATAACTTCTATTAAAATTCAATCACTTTAGTCAATGTTAAGTATATTTTCTTATCTTATCCATATTCTTATTCAATCCTGTGCAGCAAATATGACCTTTACAGCAAGAGCAAAGTCTGGATAGATGTCGAAGAGGTCAAACCGTACTATCTCTCCCTCATCGAAAAGGTGAGCTAGCTCAAAGTCATGTTTTCGTGTCACATTTTATTAGATTATCTGTTCTTAACATGAAGTTGGTGTATTGATATTGTTGCAGTACTTCCCTGAGAAGCTAAAATGGTGAAAATCCTGGAGGCTCCGGAGCTTGATGGGTCAATCTCTATCCCGGGTGATTGCCGGAAGATTTAGAACTAGAAGATGAGTAGAGGAATGGAATTTTGAGATGTCACCATTGTTAATTAGATAAACTAGTTTGAAGATCTTTTAAGAAAAATAAAAGTGATATATTGTAGTTTGAGTGAGATGTTTTATGTTATCTGTTTGTTTTCAATAATAAAAGCTATACTCCATTTGTTCAAATTTCTAGTCTTGAATCCAAACCCAGGTTATAGTGTTGAATTAAATTAAGTTATAGGAGTTTGGTGAAATACAAATTGTCATCAGGCTTTCATAAATTCAAGCTGGTCACCATCAAAATTCAGTCAAGATATTTATTTCAAAAATTTAAAGCGTAAGCTTGCAAGCTACCTCAACCCACAAAGTCAAATTGTTATCTTGAAGAAAAGCCTGATCTGTCATTAATATACAAGAGAAATATTGGTCAATAATCAATATTCTTTACTGTACAATTTAATCTTCATTGTTATCAATGTGACATATTGATTTTCAAGTTGATATTTATGAAACGATCATATTGTATGACACGGGCTTATATCTTATCTCGTATTGGTAGATTATTCCAATATTCTAAAAATCAGACCGATCTTGACTCAATCAAGGACTCGGTTCATTGTTTGACCAGTCGGTCGGACCAATGATGTCAGCAACCAAATTTTTTTTTTTTTTAAATTTGTAAATTTGTTCCTTAAATTTTAATATATTGCAAAAATGCTCCTAAAAAATTGCAAATTAGTCCCTAAAAGTATAATATATTTCAAAAAGTGTCCAAAAAATTCAATTAGTCCATGAGGTTTTGAAATATTGCAAAAACACCTCTAGAAAATTATGAATTTGCCCTATAGTTTAAAATCTAACAAAACCCCCTATAACCTGAATTGGACTGGATAGGCTGCCAATTCCCGATTCGCCTGGATCGACTGGCCGATCTAGTCCGATTTTTAGATCACTAGATCATTCCAAAGTCTATCTCTTATGCTACCCTTGTATGGTTATTTTATAAGGCTTCTCTAGCCATGTCTAGCCCTAGTATTTTGGCTTAACCTTACCGCGTTTCTTCATTGCCCTAGTTGTTCGGCTAGTACTGTACGATGTGAACTCTGAGCCTCTCTGTCTTATCTCCCACCCAGCTTACCTACCACTAACACCTCGCTATATTGTGTTGTAAGAAAATACATACGACAAGTCATTTTCGCAAGACGATGTAACTGACAGGTCGTTTTGACCAAATTACTAAATATAAACGTAGACATTGTAATATTAGCCTTGATATATCTTAAATTCTTGATATGAAAGGATAAGCATAATATCATGGTGAAAGTCTATCATATATAAACAGCTTCAAAGCTTGAAAATCCTGATTCAGCATGAATGAATTGAACCATTCAGATCTTGACAAACAGTTCTTCATGGAGAACTTGATAGAATTATGAGAGACAAAATATAAGGTTGCAAGTTATCACATAGTCAAACTTTTATTTTTAATTATAAAACAGTTCTTGATTTGACTATGGTTAATCTAATTTAATCTCAATGTTATCAACCTGACATATCAAATTGATAAAAACAGCTTTGTGTGAAAAAAAAAATAAGAAGTAATTTTGTACATTGAATTGTATATGATGGTACAATAAATGTTTGTACGCAATCTTAAGTTCGATTATCTATCTGAGCATTTATAACTTAAATAGGGGACCGTAGCGATAGGTTGTTACACTAGTCTCCCTCAAGAATTGATCGAAGCATGCGTAAACTTCTAATTTGGTACAAAATAAACCATATACAGTACTAAATTAAATTTCAAATATCACGAACACGCAATTTTGTAATGAAAAAGTCAATGAAAAATTAATTCATCTGGCAGCTTGAAAGATTCAACTTCAACTCTAAGAATATAACAGCAATCTAGTTAATTAATTAGTGGGAAACCAATCTTTTGACTCAAAAACTTCGGCATTACATACGTACCAATATTGTCTTGTGCAAGAACTCTTGAAATCTATAAATTTGCTTCATTTGTAATATAGCCGAAGCATATAATTAGTTACATTTTCTCTTGAAATTAAGCTCAGATTAATCATGGCAATCAACAACGCAAAATCTTTGCTGGTGACCCTCCTCATCTTCGCCATGGTGCTCTCTCCCCTTCAGCTGCCATGCGAAGCAGCTCGAGTTCAAGGTAATCACGTAACTCATACATATCACCATATTTACACGCACTACAAGAAAATCAGCCTCTTCTACTGACGCAATGACTTCACGTCGGAGTAACTCTGTAACATTTGCTGGTGTTAGAAAGCTTAATACTAACATAGATATTTGAAGCTACGTTATTTGTTAATCTTTACCTGCAAACTTATTTAAGTTTTTCGGTTAAGTGATTATGTAAAGATGTTAGGGTTTCATTTTGATATGCTAACTCCTTGATTTGCAGGTTTGGATCGAGTATTACTACAAGACGGCCCAATTTGCCCAGCTTGTGTGTGCTGTGCGCCTGCTCCACCAGGTGGATGTTGCCCTTGCTTTTGCCCTGATTCTCCTGATCAACCCTAGCTCACTCAAGCAAAGGATCTCCATGAATAAATTATGAGAGTGCTTGATATATATGAATAAAACAGTCTCCATTCATAGTTGTATTTTGATATGGATTCATCGTCTTGAATCCATATCTTGTTTTCCATTATTATGTATCCAAGTGTTTGTAACACTAATTTGGAATAAATTATATCTGATGTCGTAGTGTTATGCATCAATTTAAAAATTATTGACAATATTTATGGTAATTAGATGAAATATGTAGACAAATAAATACATTTTAATAGAAATTTTGTTGAATAAACATACGAGTGATTTCAGTATCATCCTTCTCATCGAAAATTTGTCTCGATATTACAAAGGTGATCCTACTTTTGTTCTAAATTAAAGCGTACTTTATTTTTGTTATACCTTAATACTATATAATGTATTGCTCCAAGTATTTTCACTATATTAGAATTTGATTATTTCCATTAATTAACGAGCGATGTTATCAGCTCAATTATTATTAATTTTTAATTGCAGTTTTATTCCTTAATAAAATTACTAAATAAGGCTGTAAAAGATTATAAGTACGTAAAAGTTTTAATTCCACTTTCAAATATAAACCTAAATCTATTTTTAAAAAATGGAGACAAAATTTATGCAATTGAAAGAGTTTCATTAAGATCATGTAAGTACTAAATCTTTGCTTTATTATTTTTCTTTTTAATTTGTCTATTTTTTTTTTTTCTTCTTTTGCATTTCTCCAAAATTTATAAGTTAGTTTTATACATTCAAATTTCTCAATTATTATTCTTACATTCTTGGAAATAGAACCCAAGGTTTTAAAACCTGGCCGAGGTGAAACCCAGCAAAGTGGTCAGGTCTTAGGTTGATCAGCTTCACCGGCAAGTCAAACCAACGATGTCAACATGTAAAAAAGTTTAAAATTCAGCAAAAACACTCCTAAAAATTAGATAAGTTCTTACAAGTTTGAAATCTTGCAAAAATACCCCTAGTTACACCACCGATGTTGACAATCCAGGCCAAATAGGGCTTGTTTTCCGGGTCGACAACACACCCCACCACAAAAACTCTCCCCTCAGCCTTCTAACCAAAACCCATCTTACCCCACCTAAATAAAGATTATAAGTTATTAATGACTTACCAAATAAAAATAATTTAAGGAGATTAGGGACTAAAAAGAAAGATTATAGTAACAGCTTATGTAATAAAAACTCAAATTAGTCGCGTTTGACAGTGTATGATAAGGACAGCCAATGATAAAACCTTTCAAATTATAGTATGAGATCCACTTAAATAATGATTATAAGTTATCTATCATAATACAATTTACAGCCAAATCATTATAAACACCATGAACACAAGATTCACATCAACGAAAAGCCTAACATAATAATTCAATACATAATATAACTTTTACTAACTAATTTCAACATATTAACACCCACATAAACAAAAATTAAATTACAGCACTAAATTATGCAGACTCATATTGCAAGCCACTCCAACATACTTTGTTCTTACATCCAAACCAAGCAAACGTCCTCAATTTGAAACAGCCACTCCAACATACTTTGTTCTTACGTCCAAACCAAACAAACGCCCTCAATTTGAAACAGTCACTCCAACATACTTTGTTCCTACGTCCAAACCAAGCAATTGCCCTCAGTTTGAAATTGCTACTCCGATGTACTTTGTTCCCACGTCCAAACCAAGCAATCGCCCATATTTTGCAACGTTTGCCTAAAGGATAGATGGAACAAGCGCACACCAAGTCAATATTCAATTAAGCATTTTAAGCAGATAAACATAAACAATATTATATAATTCAAAATAAAAAAAAAAATTTGGTAAATCGTAATTTTGTGACACCTAAAGGGAGGAAACCTCCCCGACCCTTGAGACACAACAGAGGATCGAGGGAAAGCAAAAGAACCGAGCAAGCAAGTTGGCCCAAACACCCTCGGTCATCAAAAAAAAGAATCAAGCAAAACAAAGATGTATAATCCTTCACAAATCAGCCCACACCAAAGCAACAATGCCCCACAAAGGAAACCCAAAAGCCTAAACCCAAAATACACCGTTCTCTAACTAAATAAAATTGTCATTATTTGACATTTTTGTGCTCCTTTTGATTTTTTTAAACAAGGATTAACGTAAAATTAATATCACAGAAAATACTATATAGGATAATCATTATTGTCGCCGTCCTCCTCCTCATCACATATCATCACATCATTAAAACAAGAACAAAACGAAGCTTCTAAAAACCAAAGGGGTGAACTTACCCTTCTACCCAAACTTCAAACACAAAATCAAAGACAATTAATGATAATTATAAAAAAAAAAAACTATATTAATATAAATGAAATAATTTAAATCGGATTAATAATTAAGAGAAGAAGGCCTAGAAAATTTTGTGTGTCACTTCCCTAATACTAAAGGCTGTTAACACCAGCATCAGTCATGTATTAGTCTATTCACTTCAAGTTCAAGGATAACAGAGCCTCTACAAATTCTCTTGCCATTTTCCTGTTTCTCTTTCTCCAATCAATTCCTCACTCTTAACTTTTATTATTCACTCTCACTGACAGTTAAATAGGAAATTACACAAACAATGTATATTTTTTATAAAGTCCTCCACCTCTTTAAGTTTGTTATTAAACTTTTATTTCAAAAATAGCATTGCGTTTCAAACTTAATTTTTTTATTTCATAAAAAATTTAGTTTCTTATAACTTTCTTTTATAAATTATATCTTTTAATTATTTAAAAAACGATGTGAATAAACTAGAAAACAGATGAAAATTTTGAGCCCAGGCTCCAGCAACTCAAACGGCAGCCCAAACAAAGCAATCCCACCACCATAAAACGCCATAAAAGCTCATTCGACACTTCCAATCAAAGAAATAATAGACCCATTCCATTCCAAACAACAAACAATCAAATAAAAAAATTTAGAAAAACAAGAAACGTAAAGATCTTGAAGCCAAAGATCTTAAAGCATTGTTCTTTGTCTTACCTTGGGAGAACGACAACGCTGGCCATGGGAGAATCAGAAATTGGTGACGACCGATGACATTTGGGTGTTAGGAAATAAGAAATTGGTGAGGATGGACGACAAGGCATATTGGGTTTTAGAAGTGATTGCTGTTGTTGTTGTGGAGGTTTTAGATGTGGCGTTTTATGCGGTAGCGGAGGTGGTGGTGGTTGATTTTGTGGTGGTTGATTTTGTGGAGGCCGTGACATTTCTGATGAGATCCATGGAGCACTTGTGAGATAGCAAGCACTAGCTCGCGGTGGGACTTCATAAAAAGCAAGCAACGATAAGATTGAAGAGAATGAAACGCACGTAGTTGTCATTATAGTTGAGGATTTTGGGGGGGTGGATGGCCAAGGTTAGCGTACAGAAAGAAAATAGGGGGTGGAGGATTTTGGGGGCGGCGGAATGGGGAAGAAAGATGGAAGGAGGATTGGTTGGGATTCTTTTAGGGTCTAGGCTTTAAAAAACTTAATTTCTTTTATTTACTAAACTGATTTTTAATAATAAAAAAATAAAAAACTGAATTTATTATTCTATACCTTATCTAAATCAATGTTCTGAAAACCAGACCGGGAGTCGACCCGCCAAAATATCCGGTTTGCACGTTGGACCGGTCGATTGGACCGATGACGTCAGCAAAAACAAAAAAAAAAAACTGAAAAATTTCAGATTTTGTATGTAACTGAAATCTAAAAACAATTAAACAGACCTTGCAAAAACATTATAACCATCAAAATTTGATAGTTAATGACTTAATGTTTACAAATTCTGAAATTCAATACTCAACTCAAGTCTAAACTCTAAAGTTTCTATTTTCAAATATCATTAAAGTCATTACAAATTACAAAATAGTGAAATACAAAGTAATATCAAATATGAATCCATGATCCATCAACCAGGCTGATTCACACTTGAAGGATGAAGCTGAACTGCTGAAGGAGATCGCGAATGGAGGAGGAGGACTGAACTGGAGGAGGGCCAAACTGACAAAGAAAAAGCAAACTGGAGGAGGGCCAAGCTGAAGGAGATCGCACACAGACAGCAGAGCAAAGTAGCAGCGCTGCAGGGAGATCGCGAACTGAATTGGAGGAGGCAAACCGAAGAAGCAGGCTAATTCACACTTGAAGGCTGAAGCTGAACTGCTGAAGGAGATCGCGAATGGAGGAGGAGGACTGAACTGAATTGGAAGAGGGCCAAACTGAAAAAGAAAAAGCAACCTGGAGGAGGGCCAAGCTGAAGGAGATCGCACGCAGACGGCAGAGCAAAGTAGCAGCGCCACAGCTAAAGTGCTGAATCGCAAAAGCAAAATGCAAAAATAAAAATGGGTTTGAGTCGTTTGACACTTTGACTTTAGGGTTTGCTTTTCATTAAAAAAATTAAATTTAAATTTTAAAATAGTTTTCAATTTTTACCCTTTACAACCCGGAAATTTCACTAAAACCCCATCTGGTCCGGGTTTCAGAACATTGATCTAAATGCTACAATAATTCCCATTTTCTTATCTAACCGAGGATAAGTTATCTTTATGAACATACTTCAGTCTCTCTCCATGTATCTTTAACATTCTCCAATTTGCTTATGTTATCTTTATGAACACTTGCTTAGCTTCTAATAATTTGCTTATTTATTGATTTTTATTTATTTAACTATGAGTATTAGCTGAATTAAAGAAATAACAAAATGGTTATCATTAAAAAGATTAAAGAATCAAAGCTGAGATGATTCGCATCCAAATAAATAAAGCCACAGGTAAGTCAGTCACTTGCATAATGTTACCGAAATTAATAACGTGCAATGTTAGATTTACCGTATAGAAGTGTTATTTCATGTTTTTGACACCGATGTATTGTTTACAAGAGAGAAGTTTTATGTTACAAATGTGATGTTGGTTAGATAACAGATCCTTAAGTTCTGTTTTTCGATTTTGTAATGATAATGCAGAATATATCGTCTGGGCCAGATCAAGGCAAAGATTGCAAAACTAAGAACACAATTGTTGAAGCCTCCAAAGTACATGGGCTTGTTATTTATTCTGCAACTTCGGGTGCGTATTTAGAACGAAAAGATTGACCATCCAACAACGGCATGTTTGTAGCAATCAGCTGCTCCAAATTATTTGTTGACAAAGATTAATAACAATATCACTTCCTAGAGCTTTCAAGAGCTATCAATGAAGCATGTTGACAAAAATTTTCGGATGACTAATATATGCGCATTGAATCTTACCAAACTCTAACCTTAGGGGAGACTTAACTACAACAAACTATGGCTTGGCATGTGACAAGTGAGACACTCATGTTCATTTTCAATTGCTACTATGGCACATTGATCGCAAGAAACGTAATGCCCACATCCAAAATCATTAGTCCTCGTCTTCATGAAGCAGATCAAACAGAGTTGCTTGTGTCCAGCATTGGCATCATCTGAGAGCTTGGATTGGTTGTTGCGATCCACCTCCTGGAGACAAATTTTGATTAATAGACTCAAAACTACATTAACAATAATCAATATAACCCATCTACAGTAGATTGAACTCATTGAAATTTATCTGTGCACCTGAAAATATACCCAAGGATACCAACAGCCAGCGAACCACAAAACTATACATACCCAGAAGTTTGCTTTTGACCGTTAGGCAATATCTGCTACCATCTGATCCTTAGTCATCTTAGTCCTCCAGGAAACAGAAATACTAGTCAGTCAAACAAGCACTATGGATATTTCCCGCCAATTTCCAACAACAAAACTTAACAAAAATTCTTCTTTAATAAAACCCTTACAAAAAATAGGGAAGATCTTTGTCTGACTGGATCTCAAGGATTACGTTTTTGAAACCATTGCCAATGGCATTGATATTTTTTCCCACTCAAAGAATTTCCTCAGAACCAATCAAACCAACCTTCAACAAGCAAACAAAGTAGAATATCAACATTAGTAATAAAAATGAACAAATAAGAAGGAAGAGAAAATGCTATTAATCAAATTTAAGCCTGACAATATCTGACCTTACAGGGCACCCATAACCACAATTTGTCTTAATTTCCTGAAGAAATGTACAAGAAACTTTAAACTTCACAACATCTGATCTTATAGGGCACCTATAACCAAAAATTGTGTTAATTGCCTGAATAAATGTATGAAGATCTTTAGAGCCATGCATGTCCACAACAAGATAATCAGACAAATAATCAGACCACCTTTGAACGAGAGTAAAAGGAACCTGTAAAAGTAATACAAATATACTAGATAAATCAGAGCTATAACAACCACAAAGAAACTAAATATAAATAGTACTAGATAAAAAGAAACAAGCACTAATGAAGCAAATAGGAAAATGGTTTTAAGGGTTCAAATGGGCAAGCAGAAAAAGTTATAAAGATAAAATCTCGTAAAAGAAGTATTTGCTTCAACATCTTTTAAGCTAAAAGTAACTAAATAGCAAAAATATCAATTTGAATTTGCGAAGAATGCCACGACAACAACCACCTTACCACCAGCCTCTAAAACATCCCCACCATTCTCTCCAACCTTCTTTTCACCAAAATAACCACCCATTTTAGCAGGAGGGGGCGCATGTTAGCAAACATCGCCACCTGCATTTTTCGTCATTTTCCGGCATCGGCAGCTTTCCCCCCTCACCACCAAACTTCTCCCCGAACCTATTTTTCTTTAAACAGAAGATTTTTAAACTACAAAAACAATTTCAATCAAAGCTCTTGTTAATTTCTCGTGCACTTTCTCATGTCAAATCCTTTATAAGAACAACGCAAAGCACCCCTCAGCTTCTTGGAAAATTAATTCCAGCTACTTTGTTTTTATATGAACACTTGAAGCTATGGATACTATTTTATATAAATGCGTTTTGAACAAATACGTGGGTTTGAAAATTGATCAAATTTGTTTGCAAACCAGTTTGCATTCAAGTTCAATGGTCGAATGAATTATTTGTATTATTTGATCAGAATTTTCTAATGATCTGAACTTTACTTAAATACATAAGTAAAGTTTTATATATTTTTTATTATTTAACCATATTTTGGTCTGTCGTATTTTAAGATTTTATTATCAGTTGTATAGGTAATATAATACATACATTTTATGTATGAAAATTCGTATGTATGTATGGTGTATTTTGTTAATTTGGGAAATGAAGAGGTGGGTAAATGAGAAGAAGAGCTTTTCAAACTCAGAGTTGTAGCTCCAAAAGCATTCAACACTGCCATTTATGAAAAGACTGCCACTTTAGTTTTACACTTTGTTTCTGGTGTAATGGATGAAGTTGTTTGGCAGTGATGAGGGTGAAGTGGAGATAGAGAAGAGGTGAAGTGGGAAAGGTGAGGAAAGATAAGAATTTACAAAACCGTCGATAGTACACATTGTGACTTGATTTTGCTAACTTCAGAGTAATAGAAATAACATAACAGGAGCATTGATAAAGTCTTATCCCAGAATTCTGATGTAGCTTCTAATTGACGAGAACAACCTATAACAGGAGCTTGATTTAGTTATAAATTTAATAGTGGATCATTTTTCTAATGAAAGAAATGAGGATCTGGGCACCCTCCTTTTCCATCGTGGATTAAGGTCAACACGGACGGATTATCAAAAGGGAATCCTGGTTAATCTGCTTGCGGGGGGAGTGTTAAGATTGGATTCGTGTAATTTTCTTGGAGGTTTCGCAGTTAGTTTAGGCACTCACTCTGCCTATTATGCAGAGTTAATGGCAGTTTTTCTTGCAATTCATATTGCACATTCTAATGGTTGGAGGCAACTTTGGTTAGAGAGTGACTGTTTGATTGTGGTTCGAGCTATTCAAAGTAAATCTGCGCCAGCTAGAGCTCACGCCGATTATGATTACCTGATCAAGCTCCTTCTCATCGGGGACAGTGGCAAGTATCTTTTCTCTTTAAGTTAAGCTTTAGTGATAGTTACTCAGTTGACTGAAACTGCGGGCTTTTGCTCTTTGTTTATTTGATGCAAATCACCTTCAGGAGTCCACTGTAAATCTAAGCATGCTGCAAGAACAGATGAATCAAGAAACAGAACTTTAACACCAAATAAGAATATTGAGTTACATACAAAATTAAAACAAAATTAAGACATTACTCCCAAAATAAAACAAATGACAAAAGAATAAGCTGACATGTTATCCACCATTCTGATACTTCAGAGAATAATTCATGGTAAGGCAACCGAGAAGCATTATTGAAATAAAAAGTGAAAGGTAGCAAAACTAAGACAAATAACATATAGTTTTGAGAAGCTTAGGCCAAGCCCAACTAAAACAATTAAAACAGTTGCTGGAAAGAATTACCATGATTCATCCTTATAAGAGGACTTCCTTCTCCTATTCGCAAAGGATTCCATCTCATAAAGTTCCCTAGATTGTAGACACACTTAGCAACAAACATACTACAAAATCAGTTGAGAGTTGTACATAAATTAACTCATTAAAATAAATAATCATGTAAAACACAAACCATATCAATAAAAAATTAATTAAAAGAAATACTCAAGTGAAACACAAAATTATATAGGTGTACTGATAATGAAAAAAAAAAAAAAAATGGTATTTGCTTCAACAACATCTTTACCGTCGTCATAAGAAACCTTCCATGACATTTGGGTGCTAGGAGAATAAAAAACTGGTGAGATCGATGACAAGGAATATTGGGTTTTAAGAAAAACAAATAAATAAAACCAAATGTGATCGATCGTCACCAATTTCTTATTTACCTAACAACCAAAAAAGAAAAATCACCTACAGCGTGGTCGCCATTTAAGGAGGAAGGGAAGAAAAAAATTAACTACAAATCGGAATCGGCCAGACCGTGGCAGAAGAATGCGACTGCTTTGTGATCTCACCCGATCCACCACGATCTAGCCCAGATCGTGGCGGACACCCTAGGTCGCGGTGGATCTAAAGCAACAAATCCGCCGCGATGCTGTGATTAGGTGGGTGACTGGGTTGTGAGGGCTGAGGGAGAGAGATTAGGTTTAGATTGGGTGAGGTTAGGAACCGATTGTTGTGGGAGTAGGAGAGGTGGGGAGGTTGAAGGGAGGAGACATGGACGCTTTTGGAGCGGTGAGGTGGGAGGAGAAAGATAAAAGAGGGTTAGGGAATTTTTTCCTTTATAATAAAAAAAAAAAAAACTGAATTTTAATGATGGATGGGAAATTAGGAAATTGTTTTTTTAAATCTTGCGGGCGGGAAAAACACGTATGGGGCGTTTGGTTAAGGGGTATTTGACATTATTAGAGTTAAATGATTTTATATTATTTGATTATCATGTTTAGTTGTCGAGTAATATAAGATATCGGTAATCTTCAAATACCAATAGTGATTACTATTGGTAATATTAGAGGTAATCTGATTACCTCCATTTTCTTAGGTATTCTAAGATTACCAGGGTTATCTTTTTCTGTTACAATTTTATCCCTTATTAATAAAAGTTTTGGACAATAATGCTCATATTTTAAAAGAAATTTACATTAATATCCTATTTCAATTTTACCCTTGTTTAATTAAAGTTTTGGACAATAATGCCCTTATATTTAAAACAATTTACTGACCACCACTGTCACCCAGCCACTACCACCACTGCCACCCAGCCACCACAGCCGACAATGGGCCAACCACCACGGACTGCCATCGAAAACTCTCCGGAGTCCCTAAAAAAGAATGAGATTCAGAGGGAGGCACCGAGAGGCTTCGATACGGCCGTTTACGGCTATATCAAGCTAGATCTGGCCCGATGTGGCCGTTTTCGGCCATCAATATGGGCAGAAATGGCCATATCGGAGCCTCTTGGTCACGGTAAGCTACTCACAAGGACTTTCGAAGACTTCCGACGGTGGCGGCAGGTGGCGGTAGGAGGTGGGGGTGATTTAGTCATAAATTAAAGTTTTATATAAGCAGGGGTATTTTAGCTAAATCTGAAATATTGGGGGTTAAAATATTTTATTCAAAAACTAATAATAAAAATAATAATATATTTAGATTTTAAAAGGGGACAATTTAGTAATTTAAATAACATACCCATCAATTTATTCCCCATAATCAAACATACTAATATAACATACCCACCAACTAACCAAAAACATTTTCTTAAAGATTCCCAGTAATCTTTAAGGTAATCTATCTTTCCAGTAATCTAACATTCCTAGTAATCTGACATTCCTTGAACCAAACGCCCCTTTGCGCCTAACTTCGAGTGGGAAATTGTCATTCGTCCTTTGTTTAATGAGTTTTATTTTCTTATTTTTGGCATGTAGGTTTAAGAAGGTGCTTCAATACTTTTTAAAAATTAGGGGGCGTTTGGTTGGGGGTAATGTGAGATTACTAAAGTTATGTTATCTTATATTACTTGATGATAATGTTTGGTTGTCAAGTAATATAAAATTTCAGTAATTTTCAAATACTAACAGTAGTTACTGTTGGTAATATTGGAGGTAATCTGATTACCTCCATTTTCTTATGTATTCTAACATTATTAGGATAATTTTTTTTTTTTTTATAATTTTATCTCTTATTAATAAAATTTTAGGACAATAATGCCCTTATTTTTAAATTTATTTATATGAATATAGCTTTTACTATTTCGCCCCAATTAATTAACTTTTTGAACAATATTACCCTTGAATTCAAAACAAATTGCAGCCCACCCAAGCCACCACCCCAACCCACCTGCCGCTGGCAACCACCGTTGTGACCAACTATCGGCATCACCAGAACAACTTAAGGAAGGCCGAAAATGGCTATTGTGCGCCACTATGGCCATTTCCGACCACATATCTGGCCGAAAAAGGCTAGATCGTGCAAGATCTAGTCGTTGACAGTCAGATCCATCATTGATCTAGTCGTTGATGACCAAATCTGTCACGTCTAGCCGGAATGGCCATGCGGCACACGGAGGCCACTTTCTACCTTCCGTGCACAGTTAGGTTGCCGACAATTGGCGGCCTGCAGTGATTGCCGGCGGCCGACAGTGGCTGGGTTAGTGGGGGTGCTTTGTTGATTTTCCAAACTTTTATTATGGGGTTGTTTTTGCTAAGTTTTTAAATGCAAAGGGGTTATAATAATCCAAATAATAATCAATATTAAAAAATAATATAATAATAATATTTAATTAGAGGACAATTCAGTAATTTAAATAACATACACACCAATTTATTTCGCCCAACCAAACATATTAATATAACATATCCACAAATTAACAAAACATATTTTCCTAAAGATTCTCAGTAATCTTTAAGGTAATCTAACTTTCCAATAATCCAACATTCCCAGTAATCTAACATTCCCTGAACCAAACGCCCCCTTAGGATATCTTGATTTAAGATAAGATAATTACACTCTGGGCTGTTTTCGAGCTGAGCAAAGTCGAGTTTTTGGCTTAACAA
This sequence comes from Pistacia vera, assembly GCF_008641045.1. Taxonomy (NCBI): domain Eukaryota; kingdom Viridiplantae; phylum Streptophyta; class Magnoliopsida; order Sapindales; family Anacardiaceae; genus Pistacia; species Pistacia vera. Next base: position 669,117 of record NW_022196164.1, read on the forward strand.
GCTCATGAAAGGGGAGTAAAATTCGAGTCAAGCCAAGTCGAGCCTAGCTGCTTATTTCTTGGCGTGGCTCGGCTAGACTAGACTTGATTCGTTAAGAGAGGAGAAGATTTTGAGCCTGGCTCGCGATCCAGCTTAACAAGCTAAGTTTGAGTCGGCTCATGAGCTAGTAAAAAAACATGCAATTTAAAAAAAAAAAAAAATTCAGAGTAGATTCTTCTCTTTTTGTTACTTATTACTGTCAAACCGGTCGTCACAACCATAAAAAAATTGGCAATTTTGATTAATGAAACTAAACAAACTAAATGCAAATAATAAAAGTGTGAAATTAAAACTAATAAAGACTTTATAATAAAAACTTTGTCATTACGGTTTTGTTCGACACGAGACCAACTCACACAATTTCCACCCCCATTAGCCCCCTCTTCCTCCCGACCAAAACCCACCTCACCCCACTCGGTTAGCCTCGCCAATCGCCAGTAAAATCCAATTGTTATCGCTGCTAGTTTTGTTTGATTTCCGATCGATTTACTCGCCAAAAATCAACTCCATCACCACCATTACATTCATCAGAACTTTCTCTTCAAAAGCCCTAACATTCCGGCCATCAATTGTTCGCCGATCATCCTCCCAAATCCTAAGGTTTTTGGGTGAACAAGAAAATATAAACTCGACCCGTTGAAGCTTCTGGGTCCCGGTTCAACCGATCGGACCAGCCGGGTTTTAAAACACTAAGAATAATAGAGCCTCTACAAATTTTCTTACCATTTTCCTATTTCTCTTTCTCCAATCAATTCCTCACTCTTTAACTTTTGTTATTCATTCTCACTAACTGTTAAATCTGCTTAATAATTAAGAGGAGAAGGCCTAGAAAATTTTGTGTCTCACTTCCCTAATACTAAAGGCTGTTAATACCTACATCAGTCATGTTTTAGTCTATTCACTTCAAGTTCAAGGATAACAGAGCCTCTACAAATTTTCTTGCCATTTTCCTGTTTCTCTTTCTCCAATCAATTCCTCACTCTTAACTTTTATTATTCACTCTCACTGACAGTTAAACAGGAGATTACACAAACAATGTATTTTTTTTATAAAGTCCTCCACCTCTTTAAGCTTGTTATTAAACTTTCATTTAAAAAATAGCATTTGCGTTTCAAACTTAATTTCTTTATTTCATAAAAAATCTGCATTTGTTTAGTTATTTTGAGTAATATTTTTGAAATATTATTATAAAGTTAAGTTAAGTTGTTATTTTGAGAATATGATTTAAAAAAGTGTATGATAAAATATTTAGTTGGATTATTATTACGAGAATATGATTTAAACGTTTGATAAAATATTTAGGATAATATATAGAGTTGAATAAATTGTAAAAAAATTGTTTGGTATATTTTGTTATAAAGGATTTATTAATAAAATTCTTTGTTGCCTTTTGTTAAATTAATTTTTATTATTAAACCGTACAAACTTATCTAATTAATGTTTTAATATTATTAAATATTTAATTGGTAATTTCATAATCACTAACTTAAAAACAAATTTGGAACTATTAATTTCAAATACTAACACATCATTTAAAAACACTACATTGTCAACCCTTAAAATCGTTTATACAGCTATACTCTATTAACAACTACGACATTGGTCATATGTTATTCCCACATTTCAATCGTTATGTTATCCCGCACATGCGCCATGTCGTCAATAATACGTTGCTACAATTGACTCCATCCCTCCCCATTTCCTTCATTAGCTGCCTTGTTTTGGTCATGCAAATATACTTCCGTAGTATACTGCTCAAAGATTTCATCCTGCATATTTTACCTTCTGATAAAATTATGAAACACACAACATGCCATAACAATCCGAGCTTGTTTCTCCAACGGGTAATTATTCATTCCATCAAAAATCCCAAGTCTTTTCTTTAGGTCTTTTCTTTAGAACACCAAAGATTCTCTTAATAAGATTGTGGAGTGATACATGTCTATAGTAAAACAACGCCTGTGAATCATTGAATGACCTTTTTGTGCTCCTTTGATTTTTTAAACAAGGATTAACATAAAATTAATATCAAGAAAAATACTATATAGTATAATCATTATTGTCGCCGTCCTCATCATCACATCATTGAAACAAGGACAACACGAAGCTTCTAAAAACCAAAGGGGTGAACTTACCCTCCTACGCAATCCTGAAACACAAAATCAAAGACAATTAATGATAATTATAAAAAACTATATTAATATAAATGAAATAATTTAAATCTGCTTAATAATTAAGAGAAGAAGGCCTAGAAAATTTTGTGTCTCACTTCCCTAATACTAAAGGCTGTTAACACCTACATCAGTCATGTTTTAGTCTATTCACTTCAAGTTCAAGGATNTATAAAAAAATTATTTAATTGTTTATTTGTGAAGCGTGAATGTGTGAAATGCGAATATTACATTTATGTTAAAAATTAAAATTAACTATTAATTTATTATTTTTTGAAATTAATTAAATTTTTAGAAACTTACTAATCAACCCCTAAAAAATACTAAAAACCCCCTATAAAATTTAGTTTTGCCCCCAAAATATAAAAAAAAAATTGAGGGGGGAAGATAAAATTATCCAAGCCCCATGGGACCGGCCCTGGGCCCATGGGACCAGTCCCGACCAGGCCTAAGGCCTGGTCCGGGTCCTGGTTTTTCTCATGGGCCTGCCCATGAGTGACTGGTCCCATTTGGGACCAGTTCCAAACGGGCCCAGGCCTGGGCCCGTAAGGGACCGGTCCCTTGGCCACCTCTAATTATTACATTGCATTATATTATGATCATTTAATTAATTATAGCATTATATAGTTAAATAATTATTTAATTAGTTATAAATTTATAACATTACATTATAAACATTATTAATTTACTATATTAGTCATTAGTACATTACTGAATTAAATGGTTAATTGTGGACGCCCGTCCAAAATTAAGGGATGGTCGTGCATAATTGATGAACGGCCGTCCCTAAATTTTTTAATGTTTAAAAATGAATTGTAAATGGACGGGCATCCATTAAAATATGAACGTCCGTCCAATATTTAGGGTCAGCCGTCCATAACCTATGAACGGCTGTCCCTAATTTTTATAAGAATTTTTTATTCATGGACTGACGTCTTTTAAATAGGGATGTCTGTCCGTAGTAAATGGACCCCCGTTCATATAATATGGACGAGAGTCCATATAAGTGAACGGGCGTCCATATTGATGAACGGCCGTTCACTAGAAAAAAATAAAAATAACATGAAATGTGTCTGGTTTACTGGTGTGAATCAAGGGACACGTAGGCCAGTACAACATTTCGGTGCAAAAAACCACGTAGGCCAGTACAACATTTCGGTGCAAAAAACCCAGTGTCCATAGCATTTTTGTTATTCTACATATTGCACTGATGAGAATGAAAATGATCATTTTCAAATATAAAAAAATTACACTAAATGCTACAATAATTCCCATTTTCTTATCTAACCTAAGATAAGTTGTCTTTTTGAACATACTTCAGTCTCTCTCCATGTACCTTTAACATCCTCCAATTTGCTTATGGTATCTTTATGAACACTTACTTAGCTTCTAATAATTTGCTTATTTATTGATTTTTATTTATTTAACTATGAGTATTAGCTCAATTAAAGAAATAACAAAATGACTATCATTAAAAGGATTAAAGAAATCATCCCGAGTGATTCTACCAAGATAATAAAGCCACAGGCAAGTCAATCACTTGCTAATGTTACGAATTAGTGACAGGGACATGGTTCAGATTTAACCGTTTATTATGTGTTATTCGTGTTCTTGGCGACTCGATGTATGTTTTCCAGAGGAAGTTTGACTTTTTCTACACATGTTCTATGTAGATTGGATATAAACAATACTGGATTTTTTACTTCGGATTTCATTAGCGAGTTCCTCCTTTGATTGTCTTTTTGTTTTTCGATGTTGTAATTGTTATGCAAATGATTAACCCTTAACAAATATTTTCTTTCTAATAAAACCTTACAAAAATTGGTACGTATCATTGTCGTGACTGGATCTCAAGGATTACATGTTGGGGAAACGTCTGACCAATTGCATTGCTATTTTCTTCCCCCCTCTAAGAACCTCTCCTGTTCCTCTACCATCAAACCCCACCTTCACATCAAGCCACATAAGTAGAAATTCATTACATTTCGTCAATAACTGAACAACATAAGCAGAAGAGAACATCCCGTTAATCAAAACTTTAGGCGTGGACCATCTCGACTTATCACGGCACCCACTAACCACAAGGTTGTCTTAAGTTCCTCAAGAAATGTAGCAAGAATCTTTAAACTTCACAACCTGATTCTATAGTGCAACCTAGTAAATCTCACTCATTTGTTGTTCATGCTCTGAATAAACAGGTATTGGATCTTTAGAGCCGATGCATGTCCACAACAAATAATCAATGAATAATCAGGCCACACCTTGAACAATGATTTCAAAGTAAACCTCGTAAGTATCACAAAATATACAAGACTAAATCAAGCTATGAACACCCCAAAGAAACTACTATTAAATCAGGAGGATGAAACACAAACCCAGTGATAGAAGCAAAGTAAGGCAAATGGCCTCTAAGTGTCAGCAATGGGCAAGCAAAAAAGTTAGATAAAAAATTCAATCGCGATAGGACAGTTCTACTCAATTCTGCAACTCGACTACATCGTCAAACAAATCTTAAATTACAACAAGCAGCTGTACAAGATATATCAACTGTGAAGAATGAGGCAACTAAATCTTACAGCACTGTTGCGCTCCTCCAAAATCAAAATAAAATGCTCCCCCTAATCGCTAACAGATAAAGCTAAACGAATTACAGCAATCAGATGAGTATTAAATAGTATTGAATCGGATTAAATATAATCAGATGAACATATATCTGTTGTATAACGCAAAATATGCTAGTATATACTCAAGAGGAGTATTGGGGCTGCAAAACACTTTGAGCTAAAAGTAACATAAATGCAAAAATCATTTGATTGGCAAGGATAGCGGCAGTTTATGTTACTGTGTCCTATGGTAAACGTCCTCTCCTATCGCCAAAGGATTCCATCTCATACACGCTCCATATATTGAGACACACTTAGCAACAACATACTACACACTATGGATGAGTGTCACATAATTAACTACATAAAGAAATACTCATGTAAACACAAACTATATCTCGGTACACAATTAATGAAAACAGAAGACTCATAGGAACACAAAGTGGATAGTGGGATAAATAATAATAATCAATAATTGTATTTCTTCGACAAACATCTTTAACCCTGTCCGTCACTAAGAGGCCTCCATGCATTTGGCGTTTTAGGAGAATAAAATACTGGTGAATAGATGATAAATGAATATTGGGTTTTAAGTAAAAAAAAAAACCAAATGTGATCGATCGTCACCAATTTCTTATTTACCTAACAACCAAAAAAGAAAAAAAATCACCCACTGCTTGGTCGCCATGTGAGGAGCGAGTGAAGAAAAATATTAACTACAAACCGGAATCGGCCAGATCGTGGCAGAAGAATGCGATTACTTTGTGATCTCGACCGATCCACCACGATCTAGCCCAGATCGTGGCGGACACCCTAGGTCGCGGTGGATCTAAAGCAACAAATCCGCCGCGATGTTGTGATTAGGTGGGGGACTGGGTTGTGAGGGCTGGGGGAGAGAGATTAGGTTTAGATTGGGTGATGTTAGGAACCGATTGTGGTGGGGGGTAGGAGAGGTGGGGAGGTTGAAGGGAGGAGACATGGACGCCTCTGGAGCGGTGAGGTGGGAGAAGAAAGATAAAAGAGGGATAGGGAATTTTTTTCTTTTATAATAAAAATAAACTGAATTTTACTGATGGATGGGAAATTAGGAAATTGTTTTTTTAAATCTTGCGGGCGGGAGAAACAGTTAGAGGCCGTTTGGCTAGGGGGTATTTGACATTACTAGAGTTAAATGATTTTATATTACTTTATTATCATATTTGATTGTTAAGTACTATAAGATATCGATAATCTTCAAATATTAATAGTGATTACTATTGGTAATATTGGAGATAATCTGATTACCTCTATTTTCTTAGGTATTCTAAGATTACCAAGGGCATCTTTTTCTGTTACAATTTTATCCCTTATTAATGAAAGTTTTGGACAATAATACCCCTATTTTAAAAGAAATTTATATTAATATCCTATTTCAATTTTATCCTTGTTTAATTAAAGTTTTGGACAATAATGCCCTTATATTTAAAATAATTTACAGACCACCACTGCCACCCAGCCACTACCACCACTGCCACCCAGCCACCACAGCCAAAAACGGGCCAACCACCATGGACCGTCGTCAGAAACTCGTCGGAGTCCCTAAAAAAGAACGAGATTCAGAGGGAGGCATCAGGGGGGTTCGATATGGTTGTTTCCGGCCATTTCGATCTGGCCTGATATGGCCATTTTCGGTCATCAATATGGCCAGAAATGGCCATATCGGAGCCTCTTGGTCACGATATGCTACTCATGAGGACTTCAAAGACTTCTGGCATTGGTTTACGGTGGCGGTAGGTGGCAGTAGGAGGTGGGGGTGATTTCATCATAAATTAAAGTTTTATATAAGCGGGGTGTTTTAGCTAAATCTAAAATATTGGGGGTTAAAAGAATTTATTCAAAAATTAATAATAAAAATAATATTATATTAATATTTAAAAAGGGGACCATTTAATAATTTAAATAACATACCCATCAATTTATTCCCTATAACCAAACATATTAATATAACATACCCACCAACTAACCAAACACATTTTCTTAAAGATTTCCAGTAATCTATCTTTCTAATAATCTAACATTCCCAGTAATCTAACATTGCTTGAACCAAACACCCCCTTACGCCTAACTTCGGGTGGGAAATTGTCATTCTTCCTTTGTATAATGAGTTTTATTTTCTTATTTTTGGCGTGTAGGTTTAAGGAGGTGCTTCAATATTTTTTAAAACTTAGGGGGCGTTTGGTTGGGGATAATGTGAGATTACGGGAGTGATGTTATCTTATATTATTTGATGATAACGTTTGGTTGTCAAGTAATATAAAATTTCAGAAATCTTCAAATAGCAATAATAGTTACTATTGGTAATATTGGAGGTAACCTGATTACCTTCATTTTCTTATGTATTATAACATTACCAGGATAATTTTTTTTTTGTTACAATTTTATCCCTTATTAATAAAATTTTAGGACAACGATACCTTTTTTTTTTTTAATTTATTTACATGAATATGGATTTTACTATTTTACCCCAATTAATTAACTTTTTAGACAAAATTACCCTTGAATTCAAAACAAATAACAGCCCACCCAAGCCACCACCCCCACCTACCTGCCGCCGGCCACCAACGCCGCAACCATCCATCGCCGAAACAGCTCAAGGAAGGCCGAAAATGGCCGCTAAGCGCTGCTATGGCCATTTTCGACCAAATATCTGGCCGAAAATGGCCAGATCGTGCCAGATCTAGTTGTTGACAGCCAGATCCATCATTGATCTGGTTGTCGACGGCCAAATCTGTCACGTCTGGCCATTTTCGGCCAAATCTATGGCCAGAAATGGCCATGCGGCACACGGAGGCCATTTCCTACCTTCCGTGCATCGTTAGGTTGCCAACTATTGGCGGCCTGCAGTGGTTGCCAGCAGCCGACAATAGCTGGGTTGGTAGGGGTGCTTCGTTGATTTTTCAAACTTTTATTATGGGGTTGTTTTTGCTAAGTTTTTAAATGCAAGGGGGTTATAATAATCCAAATAATAATCAATATTAAAAAATAATATAAAAATAATATTTAATTAGAGGACAATTTAGTAATTTAAATAACATACGCACCAATTTGTTTCTCCCAACCAAACATATTAATATAACATACCCACAAATTAATTAAACATATTTTCCTAAAGATTCTCAGTAATTTTCAAGGTAATCTAACTTTCCAATAATCCAACATTCCTAGTAATTTAATATTCCCTGAACCAAACGCCCCCTTAGAGTATCTTGATTTAAGATGAGATAATTACACTCTAGGCTGTTTTCAAGTTGAGCAAAGTCGTGTTTTTGGCTTAACAAGCTCATGAAGGGGGAGTAAAATTTGAGTCAAGCCAAGTCGAGCCTAGCCGCTTATTTCCTGGCCTGGCTCGGCTCAACTAGACTCGATTCTTGAAGAAAGGAGAGGATTTTGAGCCTGGCTCGCGATCCAGTTTAATGAGCTAAGTTTGAGTCGGTTCGTGAGCCAGTAAAAAAAAATGCAATTTTAAAAAAAAATTCAGAGCAGATTCTTCTCTTTTTATTACTTATTACTGTCGAACCGGTCGTCATAGCCACAAAATTAAACCTAAATACCGTAGTTAGTGGTAAGTAGGGTTGAATCCACAGAGAGCAAGACTTACAACCTAATGTATATTTGAGTAGAGGAAATGAAATTGACAATTTTTATTAATTAAACTAAACAAACTAAATGCAAATAATAAAAGCCTAAAATTAAAACTAATGAAGACTTTATAATAAAAACGTTGCCGTTGCGGTTTTGGTTCGACACGAGACCAACTCACACAATTTTCCTCCACCCTTTACGATCCCCTAAACCTACAAGGCAAGGTAAATCAATGAAATAGCTTTCCGACACTCTAGGTATAATCCATCATGTCTCACCCGATCACTCAAGTTCGATTGGTTAAAGACTATCATTGAATGCTGATAAACGTTACAAGACCATACCACTAGTTGGTACGTGATTAACAAATATAATTTGTCAACACGTATCATCCAATCAACCAATTTCACAATAAACGCAACAATAGTAGAAATGACATTAAATTCGAACACAACTCAATTACAATTGACGCAAAGTAATGAAAAACAATATTCATCATTTAATTATCTCAAACCAACCTCTATCATTAAGTAAGTTCTATGAAAACATTTAATCATAATGGACAATAATATTCATCACAAATTATGCTTAAACCATATTAAAGTATTGAAATCAAACATGAAACGAAAACAAATATAATTTGAAACACAATACTACCAAATGTCCTACAATCAGGCTCATCCAACTAGTCGAGAGCTGATGAGGAGAGCAGTAGAGTCAATCTCGATCTCGATCTCGCCTATGCTATGACAGATAACCGGGAACTCAACCGCTCATGGTGGTGTCGATGGAGGCTGAAGCGGTGGAAACGAAGCTGATCATGGCGAAGAGGAGTAACATACAACGATATGATGTGAAGAAGGAGCGAAAATGACCAACGGACAGGCCGGAATATGAACAGTCACACTCGCCAGAATACGTTAGTTTTCCGGCGGATCTTTCGGCAAAGGGTGGCCGAAATGGGATCCGAAGGTACCAATGGAAAGCTCTGGTGATGGGGAGTTCAATTAGGTCCTGGGGAGATGAAAGGTCACCGAAAATGGGAGAGATCGCGGCTGGAAGGTGAAGAGACGCGGCGGCGGTGATGGTGGAGACCAACGTTTTTTACGGGAGTTGAAGCTTGGAATGGATAGATCTGAGTGTGGGGAAGGAAGATTGGCCACCAAGGAGGTGAAACGTTGTCGGAGGTCATCGGGAAAGTGGCCCAACAACGGCTGCAATGCGAAGAGGCGTGGCAGCAAATGCTTGATCACGGTGGTGTCGTGCAGGATGATGATGATCGACGAAGGGGAAGCTGGAGCGTCGTCGGCGATAGCCGGAAAAGAAGATGAAGAGTCACCAGAGCTTGATCGGAGAAGACACTACAACAAAAATGGCCTACGGTAACATCCAAAAAGTGTTACCGTAGGTAATTGGTAGCATTTATAAGGATGCTGTGATAGCTTGTGTTACTAAAAAGTTGACAGTGGTAACACTTTTTGCATGTTACCAATCTTGTCAGTAATTGTTATAAAATGCTATTGTTAAATATATTGTAGCACTAATTCATAGTTACGAATAATTTTTGGTAACACTACATAAATGCTATAAATAACTTTTCTATAACATTCTTGACCTGTTACAGTTTAGTTTTCTATAACATTATCAAAATGCGGTAAATAAGTTTTTTGTAACATTTTTAACCTGTTACAGTTTAATTTTTTGTAACATTTTTACAATGTTATAGATTGGTTTTTCTTAACATTTTTAAGATGCTACGAAGAGGTTTTTACTAACTGTTAAAGTGTTACCACAGTATCATTCCTTGTATTTGTAGCTTGTTACAAAATTAATTTTCCATTACATTTGAAAGTGCTTCAACTGTATCGTTCTAGCATATCTACAAACTGTTTATAGTGGTTATTTTACAATACAATTTAAACAATGATACACTAATTTTTCAAAGAACATTTCTTGATGGGGAACCTCCATATACCAAACTTCGCATATATGCCTATATATTCACCCACATCCGTTACATCTAAAATCTAACCAAAAAAGCGTCTATCATCTCTATGAGAAAATTATTGGTAACGTATAAACCGCTGATACAAAACGATTTGGCCAACAAATGCCAAATCATTGTTAGCATTACATTACCTAGAGATTGGGAAATTAAGTAGTATAACAAAGTTCGTTCCCTCTTCAAAAAATTCAACAACAACCAACCATCAAGCACTACCACTTTCACCCGCAAGGGGCTGGATCAAGGTGTGGCTGGTCGGCTAGTGCACCATGGCAATCTGAAGGGGTGCCATCGCGGTAGCATGAAGTTGCCAAGCTCACTTCACTGTAGAAGGACAAATAACAACATTTTTGAATACCGGTTAAAAGAGGATGAAAAAGAGATAGAGTTGTGTGAGATATTTAAGACAACACCGGCAACCATAAACAGAAGAACAATGCAAACGATGTGGTCAATGGGCCTTTCGTTCAAAAACTTGTCCATGGCATCTATATACTCTGTCAGGAGGCCATACTTAGAGGAATAAGTATGCCATTGTGCGGTGTGGAGGCGTCAGGGGGCGCTGCATACCTTTGCAGTTTGCTGGGCACGGGGGTCGGCTTTCCGGAGCCGTGGCGCATGTTCTTGCGATCGATGATGCAAGTAAAGGCGTCTTCTCTGCGGTAGGTGAAAGACAGGGGGAAGACTCCACATGTTGGGCGCGATGTTTGTTTCTGTACTGACCGTGTGGGTCAATAGGTGCCAATGCTTGGGCTGAGTCACAAGGAATAGCCTACAACGTCTTACTCAACTTTCCGAAGCTGCCCAAGCCCAAACACATGAAATGAATTAGGACAGCAGACTTGCGAAATGACTATCCCTAAAGAGTGTCACCAGGACAAACAAACCTACAGATCACGTGAGGTGCATACAATTGTCGTGTGCTCATGCAACCATTCACAATGTACTAGCAGTTGGGTCCATATCAAACGAGTCAATATTTTATACAACATGAAACGCAGATGCACTTTAGCATCACATACGAGACTTGCACAATATACAAAAAAAAACCCACAAGAACATCTAATCAAGAGAACATAACCGCACCATAGAGTGGTATGGCTGAGTACGGGGTTAGGCCCAACTCCGCATTGCATTGTGCTGAAACACCTGGGAAGGGAAAGCAACTCAAAATATTGATGGTACATAAATGACACTTGTGTGTAGTGCTCATTGGTAAAATCTAGCTACCCCAACTTGTAAAGGTCACAAGACCATGCAAGTAACACCTGCTGAATGTTTTATTTTTCATAAGGGTGCTAAAATTTTTCATTTGATACCAAGGCAATGTGGGATGACCTACGTTGCGCCAAGGAAAATACGCGTTGCATTGCCCTCATCCCTTAAAGTTTTGGAACCCGATGAACAAATAAAAGAAAGGAACGCTTACCCTTTGGTGAGTGGATCCATGCGAAGGGCAGAGCTGGTGGGTCCAAGCATTTTGCTTCCAAGAGTATCTGAATGCCTCACACTTCCTAAATAAAAACTAAATGGTGCAAGTAAAGTCAGAATCAAAAATTGAAGCGGGCTTTGGTAATTATGATGTGGGTTTTTCATGAGGTAGAGGTGATGAAGGCATAACACTTACATAGAGTACAAATTTACTGTTAATATTAGGTCAAGACAGGCTCGTACCCAAACTCGCATGTCCAAATGCCCAAGCAATGAACATAATCATTTATCCTTGAAGGTTCAAATTCCAATGTGGTGTGAGTGAGATTAAATAGAAGATATATCATAATGAAGAGTATGTAAGTGGTTCAACATACCAATAGTGCAACCAAACTCTAAAATGATTGCTATAAGGCATAGTTGTTATGAATCCGGCTCCAATGAAATCCAGAAAGATCGCATTAAATGCTCACCCTAAGTTATTGCTTCTAAAAAAAATGCATATATTAAAATTCACACTACTGAATGTTTGTTAAAACCCCGCCAAGCCGTAAGTACAGCAAATGATGCTCAGTTCCAACATCATCACAAGGAATCATGGAAAAGCAATGATGCAGAAATCAAGAGATCTTGTCTGTTTCCTTTTTCTCATCGATTATAATTTTTGAAAACACAAAGTGGAGATGTTAGATGATATCTCAACCAAATAATATAACCTCACTATACCTAACATCCCTACCTCCAAAACCCAGCTTAAAAAACACACAAGCAAAACACCTAGAGTACAGTGGGAATGGCCACTTCATCATATAAAATCAAAGATTTTGAACGGCTATACTATATGTAACTATGAAAAAGTATAAAAATCTCATCCATTCTATATATACTCTACTCCTAATCACATAACTACACTTCCCTCACACAACAAGACTTCAATATTCAGTTCGTTAAACCACATGGAGAATAAGCTAAAAATCAAAAAACAACAATACGCTGAACTATATTTCAATATTAATAAATTACCAACCCCAACATATAAAAAAATAAAATACAGCCTCCCAAGTGAAGTAAATTCCCAAATGGAATGTGATCCCGAACTTGATTGGATTAAAGAAACAAGCATGACTGTGATATGAAAAAGATACAGTGAAAGAGTAATACATTAAAAGCCACAAAAAATTGTGAATAATTTAAACGAAGTACTCACCAGTAGTGTACAAAATAACCTTATGATAAGCATATGCAAAACCATACAACCTCTATTAATGAAGAGAAGTGGATAAAAACTAGTAACATGTAAAATTCCTGATCTAACCGATAACAAAAGTTAAGCATGGTATTTTTTTCTGTTGAACTCATATTAAAAGAAATGTTCTGCAGGAAGTCGTTGGCTTTATCATTTCAGTTTCAACCAAGCAGCAAACTGATTTAATTCTTAACATCACCCACAGACAAAGATATAGTTATTTTTGAAAAATAATGAAAACGAGAATGGGAAATTAGTACACTACAAAACTTACCTGTTACAGTCGCTGAAATCAAAGATGATCGACGATTGGAAGATGAACGAATGTGACGATGATCGTTGGTCGAATATGAAGATTCAAAGAGGATCGAAGTCAAACACGAAGGTCCCCCGATGAATCAATTCGTCGAAGATGAAAGAGGATCGAAGAAAAGACTAAGGAGATGTTTGTCTGAGCTATTAAATTGCTTATAAGCAACAAGTGCTTATAAGCATTTGAAATTTAAGCAATTACGTTTTGGTTAAGTACTTATAAGTGACTGATAAGTGTGTCGTATTTGGTAAAATGTGGCTTATAGTACATTTTATTATAAATGACTAAAAAATGTACTACATTAATAGGGTATCCTATGGAATTTTAAAATTAAACAAAGATAATGTGGTAATATATTTGTCAACTAACTTATAAGCAGAGTGCTTATAGAAAAAAAAAAAAAAAAAAGTACCTCCCCCCAAACTTTTGTTTTTTTGGCTTATAAGCTCAACTTATAAGCTCAAAAAAGTTATAACAAATAGGTTAGCTTAATTTTAAAGCTTATAGCTAGTTTGACCAACTTATAAGCTTAGACAAATACCCCCTAAATAGATCGAAGAACGGATTCAAGTTCAAGAATGAAGAAGTCTGCGTCGTCAGTGAGAATAGAACGAACAAAGAAGAGAATGAGATGAGTTAGCGAATAAGTTTTAGGTTTTTACCTTTCCAACATTTTTGACCTGGTTTTTCCTTACTTTGGGCCCTACACGAATGAAAAGTGACAAAGTAAACCCCAAATAATGTTAATTTGACCCCTAAATAATAAAAATGAGACAAAATCAACCTCATTTCATGTTGGCGGGAAATAATATTTTGTTTCTCGGTAAATATTTGGGTTTATGGTAACACTTATAAAATGTTACTATATTTTTATTATATGGTAACATTATAAAAAAGTTATTATATTATTAGGTCTATTGTAACATTTTAAAAATGCTATTGTAGTTTCTATATTAGTAACATTTTACAAAAAAGAGTTACCATTGATATAAAATGTGTTACAAAAAGTTAAAGTGTTACATATAAAAATTGTTATCGTAACATTTTAAGATCAAGTGTTACCATAGATAGTATACGGTAACACTTTAAGGAAAAGTGCTTCTGTCCAGTGTTACCGTAGGCCATTTTTGTTGTAGTGAGATGAAGGGTTTTGGTGGGCGGCAGCCACCAATGTGCGACCTGGCACTGCATTTTTTATTCAAAATATGGCAAATTTCATTGGTTCCTACACGATTGAAAAGTGACAAAATCAACCCCAAGTTTTATGACAATTTGACCCTTGAATGGCATAAATAGACAACATCAACCTTAGAAAATAAATCACATCCTAATATCAACTTACACAATCTCAAATGTCAATCCAAACATGCCAAATTAGTAAAAAAAAAAAACTCAAAATATGATTTTTATACATAAATTCATAATTTCTCTTAATTATCTCAATATGATTTCATTTTAATCATACATAGGGTCTTTTTGTCACCAAAATATTGTCACTTTCATGACTCTAACAATTACTCCTTTACTTTCTCCTTTTTTCTCTCTTTCTCTAATGGCTCATGTTTCTCTTATTTTTTTCTTCTTTTCTTTCTCCTTGTTTCCCCTGCTCTCTCCACCAACACTAACAACGATGAGGAAAGACATGGACNTGCCAAATTAGTAAAAAAAAAAAACTCAAAATATGATTTTTATACATAAATTCATAATTTCTCTTAATTATCTCAATATGATTTCATTTTAATCATACATAGGGTCTTTTTGTCACCAAAATACAGTCACTTTCATGACTCTAACAATTACTCCTTTACTTTCTCCTTTTTTCTCTCTTTCTCTAATGGCTCATGTTTCTCTTATTTTTTTCTTCTTTTCTTTCTCCTTGTTTCCCCTGCTCTCTCCACCAACACTAACAACGATGAGGAAAGACATGGACGCAACTAAAAACTTGGTTGAAATTCTTTATTGATTTAGGTTTTACGATAGACAGTGATGGAGTCGCATTTTTAGGGCTTTTAAAGTCGGGGGATCTTTGTTATTTTTGCAAACATTTTGCTTTGAAAATTTTGTTTTAATCCCTCATACTTTAAAAAACCCCTAAAACACCCCTATGAGTTCAAGCTTGATTCGACTCACTAGCAGAACGAGCCGAGCTGAGCCCAGCCGAAGCGAGCTCGAACTTAGCTCATTTGCTCTCACGAATCGAGCCGAGCTGGCTCGAATACAACCGAGTCGAGCCATTAACAAGCCAGACTCGAGCCAAGTCGAGTCGACTCGCGAGCGGCTCTATTCGTTAAACACTCCTAATTACCCTGGTATCTTTAAATTAATTTATTAGAAAAAAAAATTGTGTCTTTTGAGGTAAGAAAAAGTATAATAATTAAAATAAAGAATTTTAACCATTAAATAATATAATTAACCTGTTAGATTATAATTGAAAGAACTAATATGAAAAACCAATTTATAAATATACATTAAATAATAGTGAATAATATAATAATACACAAGTAGTGTCATATCACTTTATGTAAAGGTGGACATTTGGGACTGGGTCCAAAAATCTGGTCAAAAAACCCTAGGATCGGTCCTTGAGAAGACCGGTCCTAGGAGGCCTGGTCCCAAAACGGGACCAAGCCTAAGAAGGATGGCCCGGGCCCTTCACTGGGCCCTCCTCCAATCCCAGGCCTGGCCCAAATTTTTTTGTATTTTTTCAATTTAGTCCCCTGTATAATTACTAAAACCCCCTATAAATTTTGAAATAAACATAAATTATAAGGGTTAAAATAATTTTTTACAAAATTTATAAAAAAATTAAAAAAAAATTTGTACTAACCATTGGCTGCTGCCAACGGTTATAATTTTTTTTTAACCATTGGTTGATTGCCAGCCAACAGTTATAATTTATAAATTATAACTTTTTTTTTTCATTCTCCTTCCCCCAAACCCAACTACACTATAAATAACCCTAAAATCTTTCATTTTTTCCACACCAATCAATCTCTCACTCTCTCAATCTCTCTACTCTAAATCTTCAATCAAATTCTCATTCAATTTATATTTATATTTATAATTTATTTACATTATTCAATTTTTTTCTATTTTTCAATATCATCTCTGATTCATAATTTCATATTATTATTTAATTTCTTTTCATTTTAATTATTTATTATTTTATCATAAATTTATAATGGATTCCTCAAATGAGTTTTACGTTCCATCCACCGAAGAAATAGAAGGGTTCAATCCATTTTTATCATTTCCTCTAGAGGCAGCAGCTGCAATTCCACAACCACATTCGGTCAGGACGAGGTGTAGCCAAACACATGCGAGCTGCGAATCAATAGGCACGGGCATAGCCCAACCCCCCCGACCGTCAAAGAGGGTCATGTCCGATGTATGGCGACACTTCACCAAATCAAAACGGCCAAAGTCAAATGGTGAGGGGGAAGAATCGTGTGGGATATCTAATTTCTGTGGAACCATTATTGGCGCTGAGAAGGGGACTTCGACAATGCGACGACACGTGGAGAAGAAGCACCCCCAAATAATGTAGTTGCCGAATACATCTTCAAGCGGATCAGGTAGACAAATTCAAACTCAACTTAATTTTAATCCACAATCCTCAACTCTCACAACATGGCAATACAATGCACATGTTGCACGAGAGGAAATAGCAAGATTCATAGTTGCTACG